>NC_084488.1:26763471-27410424 GCF_030035675.1 Rhineura floridana
GAGGTTACAGCCTTCCAATCTTACTGTTATAAGGAAGCTATCTTGGCACTGTTTGCATACCCCTAAGAACGTTTAGATAGTTTGGTAGACAGTGCTGGGAAGGAGTCAGTGGTCGTGGTGCACGTTGGCACCAACGACATGGGGAAATGCAGCCGTGAGGTCCTGGAAGCAAAATTTAGGTTGCTAGGTAGGATGCTGAAAGCCAGGACCTCCAAGGTGGCTTTCTCTGAAATGCTACCAGTTCCACGCGCAGGACCAGCCAGACAGGCCCAGCTTCGCAGTCTCAATGCGTGGATGAGACGATGGTGTCGGGTGGAAGGGTTTGGATTTGTTAGGCACTGGGGAACATTTTGGGACAAGCCGGGCCTGTACAAAAGGGACGGGCTCCACTTGAACCAGAATGGAACCAGACTGCTGGCACTTAAAATTAAAAAGGTAGCAGAGCAGCTTTTAAACTGACTGAGGGGGGAAACCCAACAGGAGCTGAGAAAGGTCCGGTTCGGAATAAACCTCCCCCCTGGGATAAAAACCAAAGAAATTACAAAATTTTAAAAGGGGTAGGCCTAGAAGTAGGCATTGTGAGAGCAGGGGCACAGGATATAAATTCAGAAGAGCAAAATTACCACAGGCCTAACTACAAGTGCCAAAGACACTTGAAGAGAGACACTGCTCACAAGTGCCTGTACGCTAATGCTAGGAGCCTCCGAACCAAGATGGGAGAACTGGAGTGCTTGGTCTTAGAGAAGAGCATTGATATAGTGAGCATAACTGAGACCTGGTGGAATGGAGAAAACCAGTGGGATACGGTTATCCCTGGATATAAACTATATCGGAAGGACAGGGAAGGACGTATTGGTGGCGGAGTCGCTCTATACGTGAAAGAAGGCATTGAATCCAGCAAGCTCGAAACCCCCAAAGAGGCAGACTCCTCCACAGAATCGTTGTGGGTGGTGATACCGTGCCCCAGGAGGGACTTAATACTGGGAACGATCTATTGTCCCCCTGATCAAAATGCTCAGGGAGACCTTGAGATGAGATATGAAATTGAGGAAGCATCCAAACTAGGAAATGTGGTAGTAATGGGTGACTTCAACTACCTGGACATAGACTGGCTGCATATGTGTTCCAGTCATGACAAAGAAGCAAAGTTTCTAGATATTCTAAATGACTATTCCCTAGATCAGTTGGTCATGGATCCGACCAGAGGGATGGCAACCCTGGACTTAATCCTCAGTGGGGACCGGGACCTGGTGCGAGATGTAAGTGTTGTTGAACCGATTGGGAGCAGTGACCACAGTGCTATTAAATTAAACATACATGTAACTGGCCAATTGCCAAGAAAATCCAACACGGTCACATTTGACTTCAAAAGAGGAAACTTCACAAAAATGAGGGGATTGGTAAAAAGAAAGCTGAAAAACAAAGTCCAGAGGGTCACATCACTCGAAAATGCTTGGAAGTTGTTTAAAAAACTATATTAGAAGCTCAACTGGAGTGCATACCGCAGATCAGAAAAGGTACCGCCAGGGCCAAAAAGATGCCAGCATGGTTAACGAGCAAAGTCAACGAAGCTCTTAGAGGCAAAAAGTCTTCCTTCAGAAAATGGAAGTCTTGTCCGAATGAAGAAAATAAAAAAGAACACAAACTCTGGCACAAGAAATGCAAGAAGACAAAAAGGGATGCTAAAAAAGAATTTGAGGAGCACATTGCTAAGAACATAAAAACCAACAACAAAAAATTCTATAAATACATTCAAAGCAGGAGACCATCTAGGGAGACAATTGGACCCTTGGATGATAAGGGAGTCAAAGGTGTACGAAAGAATGATAAGGAGATTGCAGAGAAGCTAAATGAATTCTTTGCATCTGTCTTCACAGTGGAAGATATAGGGCAGATCCCTGAACCTGAACTAACATTTGCAGGAAGGGATTCTGAGGAACTGAGACAAATAGTGGTAACGAGAGAGGAAGTTCTAAGCTTAATGGACAATATAAAAACTGACAAATCACCGGGCCCGGAGGGCATCCACCCGAGAGTTCTCAAAGAACTCAAAGGTGAAATTGCTGATCTGCTAACTAAAATATGTAACTTGTCCCTCGGGTCCTCCTCCGTGCCTGAGGACTGGAAAGTGGCAAATGTAACGCCAATCTTCAAAAAGGGATCCAGAGGGGATCCTGGAAATTACAGGCCAGTTAGCTTAACTTCTGTCCCTGGAAAACTAGTAGAAAGTATTATTAAAGCTAGATTAACTAAGCACATAGAAGAACAAGCCTTGCTGAAGCAGAGCCAGCATGGCTTCTGCAAGGGAAAGTCCTGTCTCAGTAACCTATTAGAATTCTTTGAGAGTGTCAACAAGCATATAGATAGAGGTGATCCAGTGGACATAGTGTACTTAGACTTTCAAAAAGCGTTTGACAAGGTACCTCACCAAAGGCTTCTGAGGAAGCTTAGCAGTCATGGAATAAGAGGAGAGGTCCTCTTGTGGATAAGGAATTGGTTAAGAAGCAGAAAGCAGAGAGTAGGAATAAACAGACAGTTCTCCCAATGGAGGGCTGTAGAAAGTGGAGTCCCTCAAGGATCGGTATTGGGACCTGTACTTTTCAACTTGTTCATAAATGACCTAGAATTAGGAGTGAGCAGTGAAGTGGCCAAGTTTGCTGACGACACTAAATTGTTCAGGGTTGTTAAAACAAAAAGGGATTGCGAAGAGCTCCAAAAAGACCTCTCCAAACTGAGTGAATGGGCGGAAAAATGGCAAATGCAATTCAATATAAACAAGTGTAAAATTATGCATATTGGAGCAAAAAATCTAAATTTCACATATACGCTCATGGGGTCTGAACTGGCGGTGACCGACCAGGAGAGAGACCTCGGGGTTGTAGTGGACAGCACGATGAAAATGTCGACCCAGTGTGCGGCAGCTGTGAAAAAGGCAAATTCCATGCTAGCAATAATTAGGAAAGGTATTGAAAATAAAACAGCCGATATCATAATGCCGTTGTATAAATCTATGGTGCGGCCGCATTTGGAATACTGTGTACAGTTCTGGTTGCCTCATCTCAAAAAGGATATTCTAGAGTTGGAAAAGGTTCAGAAGAGGGCAACCAGAATGATCAAGGGGATGGAGCGACTCCCTTACGAGGAAAGGTTGCAGCATTTGGGGCTTTTTAGTTTAGAGAAAAGGCGGGTCAGAGGAGACATGATAGAAGTGTATAAAATTATGCATGGCATTGAGAAAGTGGATAGAGAAAAGTTCTTCTCCCTCTCTCATAATACTAGAACTCGTGGACATTCAAAGAAGCTGAATGTTGGAAGATTCAGGACAGACAAAAGGAAGTACTTCTTTACTCAGCGCATAGTTAAACTATGGCATTTGCTCCCACAAGATGCAGTAATGGCCACCAGCTTGGATGGCTTTAAAAGAAGATTAGACAAATTCATGGAGGACAGGGCTATCAATGGCTACTAGCCATGATGGCTGTGCTCTGCCACCCTAGTCAGAGGAGCATGCTTCTGAAAACCAGTTGCCGGAAGCCTCAGGAGGGGAGAGTGTTCTTGCACTCGGGTCCTGCTTGCGGGCTTCCCCCAGGCACCTGGTTGGCCACTGTGAGAACAGGATGCTGGACTAGATGGGCCACTGGTCTGATCCAGCAGGCTCTTCTTATGTTCTTATGTTCTTATTAACAAATAAGTGAGCTGTGCAAGGGCGTTTCAGGCTTGATCAGATACTTGGCTAGCTTTCTCTCCTGAGATAAAATGGCACCAGTTAGTCTAGGCAATGAAATTAATCGGCTGTTTCAGCAATCTTAAAAAAACTATTAAGGGAGGCAGAAGAAGTTTCCCCCTCTCTGTCTCGATGAATGATGGGTATTAAATGTCCTCCTACATTATCCATAGGAACTCATTTGGAGAAGGGCTGTAGCTCAGTGGTAGAACATCTGCCTTGCATGCAGAAGGTCTCAGGTTCAAACACCAGCATCTCTGGGCTGGGAGAGACTCCTGCCTGAAACCCTGGAGAGCCGCTGCCAGTCAGTGTGGCCAATGGCCTGACTCGGTATAAGGCAGCTCCCTATGTAAGTGACCATAGTATTTTCTTATCAATTTTTCTGTAGACTATATAGAGAGACCAATAGGAAATAGTATAGACAAGATGAGCTTTCATGAAAAAGAAAAAGCCCACTGGATCAGGCCAAGGGTCCATATAGTCAAACACTCTGTTGTCACAGTGGCCAACCAGATGCCCATGGGAAGCCCACAAGCAGGTCACGAGCAGTACTGCACTCTCCCCAACCATGTTCAGTAGCTGGTATTCAGAGGCCGACCTTCAATACTGGAGGTAGAACATAGCAATCATGGCCAGCAGCAATTGCCAGGCTTATCCTCCATGAATTTGTCTAATCCCCTTTTAAAACTGTCCAAGTTGGTGGCTATCACTACATCCCATGACGGTGAATCCCACAGTTTAACTATGCCCTGTGTGAAGAAGAATTACCTTGTGTCTGTCCTTAATCTTCCAATATTCATCTTCATTGGCTGAATATAAGCAATGCTGCATTCTGACATAGGGCTTTACAGCTGGAATAGCCACTAATATTTCACTTAAAGGAAAGTTCCAAGCAAATCTGGGGCATTCCCCTCAGATAAAACACAAAATAAATTTTGAGGAAAGCTAAAAGACGTAGTGATATTTCTTAGGGGGATTCTTACATACCTAAATCAGGGATGGGGAACCTGGGGTCTCCAGAAATGGCTCAATCGGGCCCAGCCAGCATGACCAATGGTCAAAGACGATGAAAGTTATAGAGCAACAACATCTGGAATGCTGCAGGTTCTCAATTCCTGATGTGAGTCGTCACTGGATTTCACCTAAGATTTAATTTGCATTGAGGCAAATGTAAAAGAAATGAAAACATTTTCAACAAGGGTAGTAAAATCTCTCAAGGGATTTCCACACATCCGTATTTATAACATACAAGATTGTTGTTAGAAAGATTGTTCACAAAGCCTAAGTAATTAGAGATAATTTTTTGAATGAGAGTAGAAGTGGGTCTTAAGAAATCTTGTGGATGAAAGTATCTGCTGTCAGTGCATTACAAAGCTGTTTGATGTGGATTAATTAATTTCAATATCTTGTTAAGACATGTTAAGCTTTATGTTTACTATTATTCTCTTCAAACAACTACATTGGATTGCCACTTCCTAAAAGTAGAAATGTTTTCTTAAAAAAAATACTGGATTGCTGATTAAAAATGGGCTAGCTATTTAGTCTAAACCAGTGGTTCCCAACCTGGGGGGCGCGAAGTAATCTGGGGAGGGTGGGCTCGAACAGTAAAGAATTTATTTATTTATAAAAAGTCTTCTATCCTGGATGCTGTCTGCTCCTCATTGCCACTGCAGCCCAGATAAAGCCAAGAAGCAGTGAGGAAGCACAGGACTTGCTCACCCCCCATCTCTGAGGCTGTGTGTGTGCCAGTGTCCCTCCTTTCTTCCACCTACACTCCGCCCCCCAATCTCTCTCTCTAAGATGCTGCAGCAGTTTGAGGGCTTCCCTCCTCCCATGTGCCTGAATGCATGCACGCCTGCAGATGCTTGCAGAAAGGGCAGGTGTGTTTGCGTGTGTGTATGCGCTGATCTGTCTTCTGCTGCACTCTCATTCCCCAAGAGCACGCTAACCAAGTCATCAGTTCTGATGATCATCCTAAGACCTAAAACCACTAACCCCCCTCCTCAGTCTGTGCACCTTGTTTTCTGCAGTGCACAGTCTAGCATCCGCATCACCAACACATTGCTGCTTCTTGATTATTATTAAAAGGGGGGAGGGAAAGTTCAGCAGGTTAGCTGAGGCTGAGATCCTGATATTGCAGCAGAAATGTATTTATTTATTGAATTATTGTTGCATTTATATCCCACCTTTCCTCCAAGTTGCTCAAGCCCCCCCCCCTTTCCATTTTATCCTTACACCAACCCCATGAGATAGCTAGGCTGAGAGAATGTGTTTGGTCCAAGGTTTCCCCAGTGGGCTTCATGGCTGGGTGGGGATTTGAACCTGGTTCTTAGTCCAACACTGTAACCCACTGGTGTTGGGAGACAGGATTGTACATCTTCAGACTGTGTGTGTGTGGGGAGGGGATACCAATTTGATTGGCTCTTTGCATTAAGAAAAGAAAGTAACACCTCTCTGTCTGCCAGGAGCTTTTAAAGAAAAGGGATATTTGGAGATATGATTTTGCCACGCACCATTTTTTCAATTTACAGAGACTAGAATTACAATTAGCATGGGGGGTCACGAAATTTTTTGAGCTTACAAATGGGGTCCCATACTTATAAAGGTTGGGAACCATTGTTCTAAACAGTTGCATGAAGACATATAGCCACAAAAATAATAGAAAGTGAATATATGAAGGGGCAAATATATACTCCAAATTTATTGTAGCTTTTTTTCTTCTTAATAGTTTAGAAACAATTCAAATATATTTCATTCAACCTCCCTTCCCCAGTCTTTGCCATGGGGTAGCCAACTTGGTTCCTTCCAGATGTTGTGGACTATGGTTCCCATCAGCTCTCACCAGCATGACCAATAGCCAGGGATGATGGGAGTTCTAGTCCCAAAGATCTGGAGGAGACCACATTGACTATGCCTGCTTTGGCAGGAGACTCCTCCTGGTCCTGACCTGAGTCAAGAGGCAGGTGATTGACACTGCAATCTTATACATGTCTACTCAGAACAGAAGTAAGCCCCTTCATGTTTAATCGGACTTATTCCCTAATAAGTGGGTTTAGGATTGCAATCTAAGGTCACATTCTTATGCACATTTACTTCGGAATAAGTCTCGGTGAACACAACAGTACTTACTTTGGAGTAGACATATATTGGATTGTACTGTATGCTGATTTCTCACCAGAAATATGAAGATTGTTCTGTTGTCTGCTGAATAACAACCAAGCAGTGCAATCCTGTGCATATTCATTCAAAAGTAAGGGTTGTATCCAATGCTAGACCTACTCAGAGTAGACCCATTGAAATTAATGAATATAAGTGAGCCACATTTATTAACTTCAGTGGGTCTACTCTGAGTAGGATTAGCACTGAATAACACCCCATACATTTAAAGCATATGGCTTCCTCCAAAGAATTCTCAGAACTGTAGTTTAAGGGTGCTGAAAATTGTAGGTCTGTGAGGGGTAAACTATAGTTCCCAGGAGTCTTTGGGGGAAGACATGTGCTTTCAATGTGTGTTAAATGTGCTTTCAATGTATGGTGTGGATGTGAAGTTAGTTAGCTATAACCCAAAGTCCCACTGGGTTCAATGGGACTTACTTTCTAGAAAGGTGGTATTTATCTTTGAAACTGACAGGATACTCCTAACTTCTCATCTCCTCTAGTCTTGTGGCGAGTGACCTAATAGAGAAAGGATGTGTGGCTTCCTGTGGAAGAGGTCACAACTCCTAGTCTGAAGCTAACAAATACGCAGCTCAACTACTGTATACTTTCAGACCCCCAAAAGAGGCTACAAATGGGGCATTAAAGGGATAATTGCTGGACTTCTATATGCCTCCAGACAGAGCTTGAAAAAGTTACTTTTTTGAACTTCAACTCCCATCAGCCCCAACCGGCATGGCCACTGGATTGGGCTGATGGAACTTGTAGTTCAAAAAAGTAACTTTTCCAAGCTCTGCCTCCAGACACATTATGCCTTTAACAATACACCCACCCACCTGAAAAAAAGACTTGTTTTGAATAAAATGTCGTCTTTCTGCAACATGTGTGTATTACAAACCAGAAATGGAAGGTATTTCCTCCAGTTCATATGGAAGACATGCTTGTTCTCTTTCATGTTTGCTGGTCCTTTTTATTCAGTATGAGGTTTTCTTCAGGCATCAGTTGTGTGTGTTTAAACTCCTCCTTTGGCTATTTTAAACGGTCTTTTCTTGTTCCTAATTGTCTCAGTAAGCAGCTACAAGGAAAAGGAAATAGAGAGCCTGGCAAAACCAGCCAGTTTCCTTTGGGCTTCTTCCAATTTCTGAGCAACTTTAAACCATTGCTTAACATTTGATTGGAGATCCTCCCTGAGAGGTCTCTGGTACTGTCAATACATTTGCTTGGAAGAGAAAATGTTGTACATCTTTCCCCCACTTATTTTTTTTTGTCAGCTGTAGAGCATGAAAAATAATTAAAAAACCCATGCTGCTTCAGGAAAGTGGGGTTTGCTTGGGTTCTTGAAGCAATGAGGTGTGTTCATAGTTCAGTAAAAAATAAAATGGACTGAACCCACCAGGAATAATATTTTAAGGGGGTGGGAAAGAGTCCCTTTAGATATAAGAGCAATGGGACTAGATGAAGCCGGAGGTTTTTCTAGTCCAGCATTCTGCTTCCCACAATGGCAACCAAGCCCATAAGCACGGTTTAAGGGCAATAACCCTTTTCGGTTGTTCGTCTTTCCTCCCTCAGCATATTGAGAGGTAGACTGTCTCTGAACCTGTAGAAGGAAAGGTGTCTATCGTGGATATTTAGCTAAGACTGCTATATGGAACCTCCATTCAGTGATGAAGAAATGGCAGTCATGATTTCAAAAGTTCAAAATAGTGTGGAAAATAGTTTTAATTTAGTAAATTTGTTTATTAGATGCCCACATCATTTTGGAAAATACCTAAAAGGTTTGTCCTTATAGGGAACCATGCAACATCAGAAAGGATGTGTGATAGAGCTTATCTAGTAAAGTATAATGTTTAACTTTCTTAGGCATTGTATTCCTATGTAAAAGGATGGCGCCTATACCCCCACCAACGCCCTAACCTAAAGAAGAAAAACAACACCATATAAGGGAAATGGAAACTAGAAAGGATCCTCCATGAGGAGAAAACGAAACCACACGTATATGATTTCCTGTAAATGGGCTGATTTCGGGGAAATGGGTAGGGGCTTATGCTATACTTTCTATACGTAATAATCTACTTGCTACAAAAAGGCTGGCTGCATCCAGCAGGGCAGAATCAGTTTTGGCTGCTTCTCCACTTGCAAGTGTACAAATAAACTTTGGCATATTTTACCTATTCTTGTTTCGTCATTTCCAGGTTTGTTGGAACCTTGTGATCTGGGAGCGAGCCTTAGCCTATCAATATTCAAAATATTGAGGCGTTATTGTTAACAATAGGGTATTTTTCTTTGACAATAGGGGGTTGCCAATAGGTGCTTTCCTTTAAAGGAGTGGGGCCAAGAAGGAGGAGGAGTTGGTTTTAGGAGAAAAGCAAGGGGACAAGGGTCCCTCGATAGCCTGTGCCCAGCGCCCCCAGAAACCAGGAGCTGATCCTGGTCAGTGATGTAGAACAGGCACAGGAGAATACACAAATGTAATGATGTCAGGGCATGCAGCAAGTTTTACTGTACAATATGGAGATGGAGGGAGCAAATTCAATAGGTATGCTCTTTTCTGGGGTGGCCCATGCTTCACTAACACAGTTCTGCCTTGAGACATGCTACTGCAAGAAAAAGGAAAAGAAAGACATTTGAATCCAAACAGAAGAGCTAAAACAAACTCTGATGGCTACCTTGGATAGAAAGTGTCCAAGGTTGGACAATTTGTGAAAAGGAGCATATTCCATGAGACACAAGAAATATTTTGTTAGGCTGAAAAGGAAAGAGAAAAAATTATTTTTCTTTTTCAATGGTCTACAGCAGGGAAGGTGAACCTGTGGTCCTCCAAATGGACATCTCATCAGCTCCAGACTGCACAGCTAATGGCCAAGTAGAATGGGAGTTGTAGATCAGCAACTTCTGAAGGGGTGCAGTTTGGCCACTCCTGTTTTGTACAATGTTTCCACATAGCTTTTATGAAATTGGTCATTATTTAAATGACTTAGGAATCATACAACCTACCTATTCATCTGATGTGATGTCAGAAAAATACAGACACATATTGTAACACCTTTTTTGTTAATATCTTTTGCTTTTTCATTTGTTCTTCATTGCATTCCTTCCACCAAACACTGATTGCACAGAACTTTTCAAAGCATTAAATAAATAAATGAAAAATGAAAACTTCTGCTACTGTGATCCCAGTGAAGCCCCACAATAAGTAAAGCATGGCTGCCAAGCATGAAATCTGGTCCTTAGGGATGACTTGGAGGCCATTTTACTTTTAATGGCTTCTTTCTCTTCTAGGCAAAAATTCACTTACTCTTTTGTCAACAGCTTTCATCAGAAACATGGGCATGATTTCCATGTAAATGAATGTGTTGTAGCATTTGTTACCAGCCAAATTTTACCAGGTTGAGATTACATGCACAAAAGAGATATTAGAGCCACGAGATCTGCAGTTCTTCCTTGCCTTGGAATTCGGGCTCAGCTGAAGCTATGAGCTTCCTGAGTTTTTTTGGCTCTAACATCCCAGTAACCCATATGAAAGGAAGCCAGCCAGTTAACTACTGTGGCTGATTCCTTAATTGCTTATTCCTTTCTTTGTGATGCTTTTGTTTCATGAAGGGGGCAAAACATGAAAACCCTCACTCTGTTATGATCTGGGACCAGATCTCTCCAAGTTCAAGTCCATCTCTTAATAGAGTTTGTGCCTCCTGCTAGCTGATCCCTCCTTCCTGATCCCACATCCCCAATGCAAACAAAAACAAATGAGCCTTGAAAAGGGGAAGATAATTCTCTCCAATCATGGGGATCCTCACTAAAGTCAGGAGCCGTCTGCATGCACTTTTCATCCTTAACTGGAAATGAAGCTCACGAGGATGCTCAAGCATGTCATTTCTTGCTAAGGCACAGTGGATTGCATGTTCTTCTGTCTCCCAAATGGATCCCACCATGCCAGTACTCTGCAGCAGCACATATGCATGGATTAATTAAATCACAGTCCCTCCCCAAGAACCTTGATGTAACCACATACCATAACAAATAAAATTAACCAAGCACATAATCTATCACATACGCACACACACCAGCCAACCCAAAGCAGGAAGCAGAGGAAGATTGATTTTAATCTTTATCCTGCCCAAGAAAGGAAGGCATTTGCTGTACTGCTGTCTTGCCAGTATGTGGGCACAGTGAGACCATCTGGCTGTACAGAAATTAATCAGATTTTGGAGGAAAACAGGACTCCAGCTAGCTGGTCATATTCAGGCAACATTCATTGCCCTGGTATAATTTCCTGCTGGTGTGTTCTATATATTTGGAAGCTTCATTAAGTGAAAAGGAAACAAAGCTGCTGATGTAATCAGGGCCAAGAATTAACTTGTTTTTTTTTCTTTTGTGAAGGTCCTTGGTTCTTGACAGTGAAATCATTAACTAGGGCTCCATCTGCACAGTATCTTTGTTAATTTGTTTCTGGCTATTTAAAGCCCTACAAGACCAAATTTCTGAAAGACCACCTCCTTCCCCACATACCCTGGTCTGATCCATACTGCCATTTAATGTGAATAGTAAGCTTTCTGCACGCACATTATCTGTTATGCATATTACATTCTCCTCCAATCACTGCCTTCCTACACTTTCCCTTCCCTTAATCTGGATTCAATCATACCGGGGATACTCCAAAAAGGAAATAAAGAGCTATTACAAAGTGTCGCTTTGCCCCAATATTTCCTATGTGAGTGGCTCCACCTCCACCTCCTGCCATGCCTCCTGCTTCTGTTGGGTTTCCATTGGCTGACCCTGCTCCTCCCCCTTCTCCCTCTGTTATCTGAACTGAGCCAAAATGCAATGAGATGAGAAGAAAGCTGAAAAATAATAAAAAGAGATGGGGGAGCAGTGTCAGGAGAAGCAAGTTCTCAGAAAGTAGGGATGGAAAGATCTGCCAATTTTGGTTCTCTCAGTTTCTCAATTCTTCCAATCTCAAATTCAGTCTCCCCCATTTCTGCAGTAATTTGTGGGTTTTATTTAAAAAATCCTCATGAAAATTATCCAGCATTTTAGTGTGAATTTCACATAATAAACACATTGTAGGCAGGTTTGACTAATGTACACATTTGTGTAAGCCATTTCTTTGAAATTGTAGCGCTGTGAGGAGCATAGGGGTCTCCTAACAACTCTCAGCAGCCTTCACAAACTACGGTTCCCAGGATCCTTGGGGAGAAGCCATGACTAAAGTGGTATGATACTGGTTTAAATTGTGTATAGTGCAGCTAGGGCTTTGAACTAAACTACTTATGTGGGAATATGTTCCATTGAAATCAGGAGGCCTTACAATATCTATGGACACGTTTGAATGGATGTGCTGAATGCATGTGTTTTATCAGACTTGAGCTGCCTTTCCTTGCCTCCTTCTGACATGGCCACCCATCTCTCAAGCTCTGTTCTCCAGTTTTGGCTCATTGGACATCATATATGCATAAGGGGCCTATACATGTAGGACCCAACTCAAGCAAGCCTGAATCACGCATCACACTCTCAACCACACTCTGATTTTGTGCTGAACAGACTACACACTTCTAGGCCCCACACATTCTGTGCTCTATACAAGTTGGCCCCTATGTCAATGTGATGTCCAGTGTGCAGGCATCAGGCTGGTCTGAGGCAAGTACTCTATATTGCATGAGAGGTACACCAGCATGCTCTCAGTCCCCCACTGTATGTTTAATTGAACAAAGGGCTTTATTTCAAAGTAATGGGATACTAATGTAAATCTATACAAATCAAATAATAAAAACCCTTCCAGCTCTCATTTGCTTGAAAATTTTTAAATGTATAGCCTCCCAATATTGCCATTCCTCCCATATTCTTTTGCTAAAATAAATTGAAAAGATGTAAATTTCATAATACATCTGCATGCATTGATTACAAATAAAAAGAAAACAAACAAAAAGTACAATAAACTTCTATCATAGATATGAACATGTTATTATACAACAAGAGAATAAGTGGATGAATGGTAAATTATGTTGATGTTCAATAAAGCTGTTAATTTTCATAGCTTTATCACTTTTTCTCATTACATTGTCTTTTTTGCATCTGTTTTTAGTCATATATATTACATTTTCAGTTACAGATGGTGTTGAATCTAGGGGTTTAGAAATAATAAGATACAAAAGTCTATAAAATCCTAGCTTTATGTCTCTCTGGGTAATATCCAATGCTAGTCATACTCAGAGTAGACCCACTGAAATCCATGTCCATTTATTTCAGTGGGTCTAATCTGGGAAAGAAGTAGTTAAATATCACCCTCTTTATTTATTAATATAAGATCTTAGGGCTGATGACAAGTCCTATGTGTTGCTTGTGCTCCATGCACATAATAAATGGCTTATGAGATTTAGTTTCTGCCCCGTCATATAAACTGGGGGTGGCCGACTTCTGTATTCTCAGGGGCCACATTATTCTTCAGACAGTGGTCCAGGCAGCAGAATTTTACTCTGCCATCCAAAGTGACCCCCCTCACACATATTCAGGCACTATAATAGTTTGCACCATCTAGCAGCAAAGGCTTCACAGTTCTAGAGCACATGCATTCAGGCACATCTTTTTATGCATCTTTTTATGGTTGTTCTTAACACTGAAGTGTGGATTATATCAATTTCTCTCCACTCTGGGCAAACTTTTCCTCAAATTAAGATTTTATAGGCAGTGGAGGCTGGTGGCTATGATGTCAGTGGGGCAATGAATCCATTCCAAGTTTTTGTCCAAACTTTCAAAACTCAGAGCGGATTCACTGCCCCACCAACACTGGAGCCACCACTCTACACTGTTGATAGGGCTACTGGGGGCAAGATAGAGTTGCTTCAGGGCTGCGAGCTGGCAGTGGCAGAAGTAATTTCCTCTAATTTTCTGTCACTGATCCCCTCCCTTTGATCTCAAAGCCAGCCATCATTTAAATACTTAGAATCTATACAGATGTAAACTATGACTTAAGCATGGAATAATAATTTATTAAACAATTTGATTGTACTATCATGCAATCAGATTTGATGTATGGGTACTAGTTGGCATAACTCCTCCCACCTTCTCTTTCATTTAAAGCATGGATAGGGAACCTTTGGCCCCCTCCATGTTGTTGAACTCCATCAGGCCCAGCCAGCATGGCCAATGCTCATGGATGGTGAGAAATTTAGTCCAACAACATCCAGAGTGTCACAGGTTCCCATCCCTGAGTTAAAGGTTCTATGCATTTTTATGATCCATCAGTCAGAGGCTTTTCAGATCTGATAAAAAGGTAAGAATGCTCAATTTGGGTTGAGCTTCCTGCTCCCCATTTTTCTGTGGGAAAGCACAGATGATCATATCTCAGCTTAATAAACATTTGCTCGCCCACAGAGCCCCTCCATTCCTTCCTTTATGTGAACCACTATGAAAACAGGAAGCCTTAAATTAGCCATTGTTTCGCACACCATCTGAACTAGGAAATAATTGGCTTTGGAACAAGCCGGGATATTAAACCAATTCCAAACCATGGTTTAACATCCTGGATTGTTCTGAAACTGGTAACCATAGTTTCCCAATTCAGACAAAACAGGAAACTATGGCTAATTAGAGGCTTTCTGGTTTGTTTGCTCACACTGCGAGGGGGAGAGCAAAGGGGCTGCATATGTAGTCAAAAGACTTCTTTATATCTCAGCTTATTCAGTTGAGATACAATCATCTCAATATGGTAAGCTGAAATCATGAAAACCTCTCAGACTAGGATGATACATAACCTACTGGGAGAGATGCATGACATTAGTTTCATTCAAATGCAACATAGGGGATGGGTTAATGGTGCACACTAGCTGGGTCTCCTTGATCGCCTAGTCACTCTATCCTTTTACGTTATTCTACCACAACAACATTATGTCTTTATGTATTTATTTCTAGTCTCCCTTTTGGCTAACAGGCACCAAAGGCCACTTACAACAACAATAATAAAAAACTCCAATACAAGTATTAAATCAGAATAAAATGGCAGAATATAAAAAATGGAAGAATAAAAATAGTGCAGCAGTGTGGTAAAACAATAAAAAAGCCTTACAATATTTTAGATTCCCCCTCAAACAATGGATATAATAACAGCTAGGACAAAACAAATTCCACAGTGAACTTTTTCAATTGATCTTTGAGGAGCCTTGGGTAGGGTGAAGTGTGGGTAAAAAGGCAAGACATGGGGTGAGGAGAACCCTCCCACACACAAATTTTGGAGTGGTAGCCATGGCACAGGCTCTTTCTTTCTCTTAGAATCATAGAATGATAGAGTTGGAAGGGGTCTATAAGACCATCGAGTCCAACCCCCTGCTCAATGCAGGAATCCAAATTAAAGCATACCTGACAGGTGACTGTCCAGCTGCCTTTTTTTTTTTTTTTCAATAATTTTTATTCAGATTCCCATAAAACACACAAGACAAAATCACAAAACATTCAAAGACAAAAAACAAAATCAAAAATAGTCAAACAAAAAGAAAAAAACAAAAAAAAAAACAAAAATAAAAAATAAAGAGTAAAATATTGACTTCCCATTTGTCAAAGATCAAATCAGTTATAAGTCTATAATATATAACAATCCTGTCTCTTAAGTCATATTATAAAATCACTTTCCTCCAGTAGTTATCTTACTTAATCATCAAATCTCATAAACATTACTTTATTCTTTCCACAAAAAGTCAAAGAGAGGTTTCAATTCTTTAAGAAATATATCTATCAATTTTTTTTTCCAGATAAGCATATCGATTAATCCATCTCATTACTAATTATGATAATCTTATTGTCATAACCATAGTCAAAATAAACATTTCAATTAATCCATCACATCAGAATCTGTTAGGTTCAGTAATTTCAGTAGCCATTGTTCTATTATCTCTATTGGTTCCATTTTCCATCTTCCATCTTCAGTAGTCTTGTTAAGTCCAGTAATTTCAATATCCAATCTTCCATTATCAGTATTCCATAATAATCTTGCTGTCAAAGCCATAGTCATATAGTAAGAGTCTGATGGGAATTACCTCTATCCCAAATATTTTCTTGCCATCCATTCTGAATAGGTTGCTGAAATACTGCTGTAAAATCATATCTCTGTTCTTTTTTTCAAAATACACTGGGTCATCTCTTAAAAGTTTTTCCATTGTCACATGGCTGCAGTTAATTCCATAGATTTTCTCTATATTGGGCTCCATCACATCATTCCAGTCCAGAAGATTATCCATGCCATTGATAACTTTATCTCTAGAATCTTCATTAATTTCTTCAGAGATAACATTGAGTTCCAAACAATAGATTTTATTTCTAAAGTCCATAGACTCCAAATCTTGTTCCTGTTCCACGTTTGTTCCAATCTCCGGGATCTCCTCTCTCACAGGGACCCCTATTCCAGTCTCCAGGGTCTCCTCTCTCACAGGGACCCCTGTTCCAATCTCCGGGGTCTCCTCTCTCACAGGGACCCCTTCCAAGGTCACCTCTCTCACAGGGACCCTTATATCTTTAATCTCCTGCTTCATTTTACTCAATTCAATTTTCGTTATCTCAATCTCATCCATTATTTTCTGAAACATAGTTATTTCCAGATTCTCAGCCACTTTCTTAATTGCCATTTTAAAAAAAAAATATAGGAAAACCACTTCTTATTTCAGCAACAATTGGGTTAATACTCCAAACTTGGTGACATCACAGTATAAACAGAGCAGACAGCCTTATCTCTCCAATAGTTAAGTAAACAAAATGCAGTTCCCAGGATCGAAACAATTAATGGCAATCGTCAAGAAACAGATTCGTCAAAATAAAATAGACCAAAAAGAGAGTAGTCTCAAAACAGTATAGTATTTTTCAAAATAAAAATCTGGAATAGAAATCCCTCTTCTGTGTATATCTTTAGAATGCAAATCCAGGACAGCTTTTTGCAACAAAAACAGAGATAAGCTATTAATTAGTGCGTAGCAGAGAGAAGTTATGGCTCCCCAGTGAGATGTCAAAAACCGATCAATCTGGCAAATCTCTTTTAAACAGCAACAATTTAAGTCAAGTAAAAGAAAAATATAGAAAGAAGGGTGCTTGCCTGTTAGTGCGTTCTCTCTTAGAAGATAAGATGAACGTTCGCTTTAACAGATAGAGCTTGCTGTTGAAAATCCGTCCCACCTTCGTCGGCTGGACCTCGTCCCATAAATTAATGAGATCTGGTCGTCCCAACAAAAATAGGCTTTGAGGTTAATCTCTTCGTTTCTCCCTACCCGGGAGAAGTTTAATCAGTCAAAAAAAAAAGAAAAAACTGACTGATATATCTGAATAAGCTTCTTTTGAGGCAGGAGCCCGTCTCAAAAGCAGGCACAGGCTAAGTCACCCTTCCCGGAAGTCGACTGTCCAGCTGCCTTTTGAAGGCCTTCCACCTCCCTAAGTAATTGGTTCCATTGTTGCACCACTCTCATAGTTAAGATATTTTTCCTGATATTCAGTTGTAATCTGGCTTCCTCTAACTTGAGCCCATTATTCCATGTCCTGCACTCTGGGATGATCAAGAAGAGATCCTGACTCTCCTCTGTGTGGCAGCCTTTCAAGTACTTGAAGAGTGCTATCATCTCTCTCCTCAGTCTTCTCTTCTCAAGGCTAAAATTCCCAGTTCTTTCAGTCTCTCCTCATAGGGCTTTGTTGCCAGGCCCCTGATCATTCTTGTTGCCCTCCTCTGAACCCGTTCCAGTTCGTCTGCATCCTTCTTACAGTGTGGTGTCCAGAACTGGACGCAGTACTCAAAATGAGGCCTAACCAGTGCCGAATAGAAGGGAACTAATACTTCAAGTGATTTGGAAACTATACTTCTGCAGCCTAAAATAGCATTTGCCTTTTTTGCAGCCACATCACACTGTTGGCTCATGTTCAGCTTATGATCAACAATAATCCCAAGAACCTTCTATTGTAATACTGTTCTATAGTATTGCTGAGCCAAGTATTCCCATCTCATAACTGTGCATTTGGTTTCTTTTTCTCAGGTGTAGAACTTTGCACATATCCCTGTTAAATTTCATTCTGTTGTTTTCAGCCCAATGCTCCAGCCTCTCAAGATCCCTTTGGATTTTATTTCTGTCTTCCAAGGTATTAGCTATCCCTCCCAATTTTGTATCATTTGCAATTTTATAAACTTTCCCTGTACCTCCTCATCCAAGTCATTAATAAAAATGTTGAAGAGCATTGGGCCCAGGAACGAGCCTTGTGGTACTGCACGTTACTTCCCCCCAATTTGAGAAGGAACCATTGATAAGTACTCTTTGATTCTGTAGCCGACTGTGGATCCACCTGACAGCTGTTCCATTCAGCCCACATTAGCAAGTTTGCTAAACAGAATATCATGGGGCACTTTGTCAAAAGCTTTGCTGAAGTCGAGATATATTCCCACAGTCTACCAGGGAGGTTACCCGATCAAAAAAACGAGATAAAATTAGTCTGGCAGGATTTATTCTTGATAAATCCATGTTAACTTCTAGTAATCACTGCATTGTTTTTAAGGTGCTGACAGATTGACTGCTTTATAATCTGCTCTATAATTTCCCCAGGGATCGATGTCAGGCTGGTCTATAGTTCCCAGGTTCCTTCTTTTTGCCCTTTTTTGAAGATTGAGACAATATTAGCCCTCCTCTAGTCATCCAACACATCACCCATCCTCCACGATTTCACAAAGATAATAGACAGTGGTTCCAAGAGTTCTTCAGCCAGTTCCTTCAATACTCTAGGTTACAGTTCATCGAGCCCTGCAGATTTGAAGTCGGTCAAAGTAATTAGGTATTCTTTGACCATTTGTCTATCAAGCTGCAATCTGCCCCTTCAACTTCATGTTTCCCAGGAGGGTCATAGACCCTCTTTTGGGAGAAGACTGAACCAAAGTAGGAATTGAGGACTTCTGCCTTTTCTTTGTCATCTGTTATCATTTTGCCATCCTCATTGAGTAGCTATACCACCCTTTCTTTTCTCTGTCTTTTACTATGGATGTACCTGAAGAAAGCTTTTTGGTTGCTTTCAGCATCTCTTGTTGACCTCAGCTCATTCTCAGCTTCAGCCTTCTTCCCTGCAATTCCGTGCTACATATCTGTACTCTTCCTTTGTGGTCTGGCTTTCCCTCCACTTCCTGTATGTGTTCTTTTTTGTTTTCAGGTCATCTCTAAGCTTTCTGTGAAGCCACATTGGCTGCTTCTGCTGTCTTCCCCCTTTTTTCCTTGATGTAATTGTTTGCCATTGTGCCTTTAGAATTTCCCCTTTTAGTAACTGCCACCCACCCTGGAACTCCTTTTCTCATTAGGGTCGCTTGCCATGGAACCTTACTTACCATTGTTTGGAGTTTATTAAAATTGGCTTTCCTGAAGTCCAGTGTATGGGTATAGCTACTCTCAGCTTTTGCTTCCTTCAAGAGCTCTAGTATAGTGTTGTCACTTCCCCCCAGAGTTCCCGTAACTGCCATTTCATCTACCAAGTCATCTCTGTTGGTTAAACAGAGTCAAGTCAAGGATAGCTGATCTTCTAGTTACTTCCTCCACTTTCTGTAGGAGAAAGTTATCTCCTACACAAGTCAGGAATTTCCTGGAGGCAGAATTTGTCTCCAACAGATATTGGGGTAATTGAAGTTCCCCGTTACTACTACATCATGCCTCCTCAAAACAGTGGCAATTTGCTTTGCAAAAGTTTCATCTTCATCTTCCCCTTGACTGGGTGGTCAGTAGCAGACTCCAGCTAGCATGTTCCTTTTATTCCTTGCTCCATTAATTTTAATCCAGATGTCTCGGTGGAGCGACCAAACTCATCCTCCTGTATTTCTGTGCAGGGATATATATTTTTAATGGATGTGAAAGTTGGACAGTGAAAAAAGCGGACAAGAGAAAAATCAACTCATTTGAAATGTGGTGTTGGAGAAGAGCTTTGAGGATACCATGGACTGTGAAAAATACAAATAATAGGGTGTTAGAACAAATTAAACCAGAACTATCACTAGAAGCTAAAATGATGAAACTGAGGTTATCATACTTTGGACACATAATGAGAAGACATGATTCATTAGAAAAGATAATAATGCTGGGAAAAACAGAAGGGAGTAGAAAAAGAGGAAGGCCAAACAAGAGATGGATGGATTCCATAAGGGAAGCCACGGGCCTGAACTTACAAGATCTGAACAGGGTGGTTCATGACAGATGCTCTTGGAGGTTGCTGATTCATAGGGTCGCCATAAGTCGTAGTCGACTTGGAGGCACATAACAAAAACCAAGTGTGACTCTGCCTCCCTTTGTATTCCTTCTGTTCTTTTTGAACAAGATATATCTTTCAATTGCTGTATTCCGGTCATGGGAGTCATCCCACCAAGTTTCAGTTATACCTATCAGCTCTTTTACAGCAGCATCAAGGCGTCTCTAAACAGCCCAGCTGCCATGTCCTCTCCGTAGTGCCTCCCTGGATGGCACTGCATGCATAGTGATGTGGCATCTTTCCAGGTGCATTGATGGGGGGTGATCGTGGCCAGCAAGTTATACAGGGTAGTACTGCTCAGGGAGACATTGTGGGGAGGCTGTTGGACTGATTAGAGGTGCACCACTGCTGGGGCAACAAATGAAATGTACAAGAAGGGGAAAGAATATGCTGCCACTGCTGCTGTCAGTTTTCTGGTAAGTTCTCCAACCTGCTGAACATTTTTATTATTTTTCACCTGTCCCTTCTAAAAATTGAAGGACCCCCCCCCTTTCAGGACCAGCTAATGGGCAAATAAAAGGGGAAGAAAAGTTTTGGTGTGGCATTAGTTTTGGCATGCTTTTAAAAAAAATCATCAAGGAGAAGGCCCTGCAAAGATCTGGAGCAAGGTAATCCCAGAGGGAGAATGCCAAGCTAGCTTCTGCTAAGGAACGTATTTACAGCAGCAGAGGATCTTTTGTAAACAGGAAGTAGGGCAGAGGTGGCTCTCCAGATGGTGCTGGACTGCAGCTTCCATTATTCCTGACCACTGGCCATTCTGACTGTGGCTGATGGGAATTGGAGTCCAACAACATCCGGAGGGCCACAGGTTCCTCATCCCTGGAGTAGAGTGTCTCTGGCATATCCTGTCTTGAAGCCATTTAGGACTTTCGTTACAATATTTCACAATAATATTTTGCTGAAATGCACAGAATTAATCAGGTACGGCTATGTGCTATGTGAGAGCTGAGGTGGGGAACTTTTTGAATAGCAGTGCTATCCTGTTATAGATGTCTACCCAGAAGTAGGCCTCAAAGTAAGTTCAATGGGCTTTACTCCCAGATATATAGGATTGCACATTATATGTTAGACAGTTGCATCACATATTATATGCTAAATAAATTCATAACAGTTCCATAGCATCTTGCACTTTGGTTACAAAGAAAAACTGTCAATTTGATTTGAACTTTGCTTGCTAATTAATTTAACACTGCACTCAATCTGCTTTAACTCTATGTAAGCAGTTTGGAAAGGACAGAAAAAAAGCTTTACTCAAATGTTGCCAGCAGATGGGGCTAGTGTGCTTCCAATCTTTGGTGTGTAAACCTTATTTTACTACTCCCATTGGAATACTACGCTCTTCCGTTTGGAACTGTTTTACTTGCTTTAAAATTGTAATGGCTTTATCTGTTTTTATCATTATATTTTCTATTGTCGTAAAGTGCCCTGATACCTTATGGTGAAGGGCAGGTATGAACGCTTATAAATAAATACTGTAAGGAGAGACGGTGTGGTGGCATGTTACCCACTAAACACCTTAAGTGGAAAGAACAACCCTAAACACAAATGACGAAGCTGATGTCAGGTACCAATGGAGAGCAGGGCTGTAAATATCTAGCTAAGGTATAAGAGTTAAAGACATTAACTCTTTCTGAAACCATGGGCTGTAAATCCCAGAAGTACGAATAATTTATTTTGGTCAAAGACCAGCATAAAAATCCCTTACTAACACTAAGAGTGATCAAATGAATCCCAGAAGTGGAAGCCAATGTGGTACAGCATGGTGGCTAAAGTATTGAGACAGATGAGGAAGATGCAGCTTCAAATCTCTGTTCGTCCCTTAAGTCCATGGGGGTGATTTTGAGTAAGACACAATCTCCCAGCCTGACTTACTCCACAGAGTTGTTGTGAGGATAAAATGGGAGATTGTGACTAACTCAAAATCACCCTGACTGGCCCAAGGTCACCCAGTGACCTTTATTGCTGAGCAGAATTTGAACCTTGGTCTCCCAGGCCCCAGTCTGACATGCTAACCACTATACCACTTGTGTGTGTGTGTGTGTGTGCTTCTAGACAATAAACATTCAGCATGTAGAAAAAGCCAGGGGAGCCCCAATTTCTAGTAAACAAAATAGAACTGGAATGTTCCACTGGGAACTGGAATTTGGGGCAAATTCAACAGCACTTAATTGAGGTAGGAAAGCCTATACTGGAATGAGGCTGTATCACTTCAGTTTTCACATAGGAGGTAGTGTTGTTTGTTTGAAATCCCTGCTTGAAAATCATGCTCCTCATGAAGTGCTGTCTACATCAAACAAAATGGTTGTTTTCAAGTGCCTGATGTGGTAGGGTTTTTTTCCAACACAAAATGCTCTTTAACAAGAAAACTCAGATAGTACAGCCCTTGCTTGATGGGTTAACTCTCTGTTAAGCATGCTTGAACTGGCCCTGTGTTTGCTGATGTCACACATCTACCCTTTAGCTACTCTATCTACTACTGCTTCATCACAAAAAGCAATTTAACACATTGAGGATATACCTGAAGTTCTTCTGCAGCCGTATTGAAAGCCAGTAGGCAATTTCAGGAAATCTTGTGAAGTGTATCTTCTGTCTGGCAGTGAGAATGAATTTATGAGGGGATGATGAAAGGGCTTTTAGTTTTAATAACCATATATTAGACATCCACACAGACAATGCAAATCTCCCATGTACTAGATGCATTTGCATTAATATTCATAGATGAATGTCTGAAACCCAGAATCCATTGAAGCCAAAGAGAATTTGTGCACAGGCCTAAATGGACTCTCTAGTGTCACCTGAATGCATGGAACTCTAACTCCACTAACACCACTGGGGATATATTCCAGTATGTCTGCCTGGAATTCTATTGAAGTAGAACTGTCAATCTCAGGGAGCTGTCTCATACGTGAGAGAGACAGCTTCCAAAGGGAGCGACGTGGAACCGGTGACAGTAATTTGTGTAGTTTTTTTTCCTGTTCTAGCACTGAAAATGTGCCGCTGTGTGACAGGATTTATCACTACCATTCTTATTAGCGAGATAGTGACTGAGGCACCCTGACCTCTTCTTTTACTACGGTTTACATTTAATAATGCAGAAGAGCAACTTCACACCTAAGCAGCAGGAAAGGTGATACTTTACAACAGATAGCTCAGCTGCCATTTAATAGCTGCAAAGGTCTTGCCCCATATGCTTCTGACCCACTTTCAGATCAGAACCACACTCAGTCCTGGAAAAACAGTTGGCAGCGGAGAAGAAAAATGAGGTGGTTTCCCACTATCTGTGCAGAAATAAGTAAAATGAAAATTGACCAACTGGTAGTGGTGATCAGTCCTTGCTCTGAGATGGCACTTATACCTTTAAACAATCTAGGGCACTGTCAAGAAGCAGCCAGTACATTCCTGGCCCTCTTCCACCACTCAGCCCCACTCTCACCTTCCTTCCCATCTGCTCAGGGCTGAAATAAGAGTCCCCTATAATCCCTGGTTTGTGTTAATGAAACTTATATGTGTGGAGGTATAGACTTGAGGCTCACTCCTTCACCTGGCCATGTACAGCCTAAAGACTTGACATGATACTTCTGAGAGAAAAGCAGAACTTTATTGAACAAACACAAGAGCAGCTCCATATTTTATGTGGCAAACGTGTTGCCCCTAGAGTTGGATGAATCTTGTCATTTTCCTGGATGCATGCATTTATATGTACACTTTACCCTAGTGTATGCATTTTTGTAGACATTACTTGTCTGGAAAACTGCACTGCAAAATTCAGAGAAGTGCAAATTCCTAAAGATGGCTGTGTTTCAGGAAGTGTGAATTAAGAAGGTTCACCTTTAAACTGAATATCTCTCCCATCCCTATTTACCACAAATGTTTCCTCAGGCAAACACCTAAAGAGTGAGCAGATGGACGTCTGTGTATATTGTCCTGAACCAGCTCCAGTTCAGCCCCAGGACACAATTCCCAAACCCAGGGCAATTGATCCTGGCAAGGCACAAACCCATGCCTCCCCTTACTAGGGCTGAGTAAACAACAACAACCCTGTAAAGTAGGTAGACTGCCACCACCCCTTAATCTGGTCAACCACCCTGGGCCAAGGGAAAATCCAAAGTGCCAGAAATAGACCTGCCAAGGATTCTACAGACAAAAGCCAAAGATGCACTCCTTGTTTTGGAGCCTTTGGCAAAATATCCAATTATATGGTAGTCTGCGGTCAAGTAGCTAATGTACTGAATTCAGGGCCACACTACTCCTGCAATGAGCACACCCTCATAAATAAGAAGTAGCTTTATTAAATAAAATATAAGTGCACAAATATAGCAGCAAATTGGTTCCTTAAAACTCACACCCCTGAGGGCCAGGTAAAATGCAGAGAGTTACAGACACAGACAAGAAAAACAAAACTGTCTAGCCTATTCTATGCTTACAAAGAGGTAAACAGCAAGATAACTTCATGGTTCCACATCTCCCCAGAGATGTAAGCCTGGATAGCAGATGTAAGGTGGCACCCCACTCAGGTAACATCAGCAACCCTGAGAGACATTGGGGAACAAAGACCTAAAGTCTGAATCCTAATTTTATGGAAAAATCCCCAGCAACAGCCAGTAATTAATTAGCCAATCAGGGGGCTTTCAGATGATGAGATGCTTCTGGAGTTTTCTCGCCTAATTGTTGCATATTCCCCAAACCTTCCCAGGCCTGTGGCCTTGATGTTCCAGTCTCCACTGATAAGCAGGTGTTCTTGCTTGGGCTTAATTAACTAGCTTCAGCTGTGAAAACTGCAGAGTCCTAGCCTTCTCAGAGGCCCCATTTCAGACAAGATGTTTCCCCCACAATTCTTTGCCTCTGAGCCATTTTAGAAATCAGGCGTTCTTGACATATGTAAGTATGTGTGTGTCAGGAAACCACAGTCCAATTGTGACTTTCAGGTGTATGTAGATGAGCATTTAAGGAATGGAGTCTTTGCCCACTCTTGATGTATCTGCTGGCAAGAAACTCTGGTGTCCTTGCAATACAGAGGATTGCTATGTAAAATGTGGAGTTGCTGTACCACAAATTGCATATTAATTGTTGCTAGCCCTTTCTATTATTTATTTATTTATCACCTTCCACAGGCATCTCAGGGTGATGTACAAAATGCAATAAAAGCTACCTCAAAAAGTATTGCACTCTAGTATGCAAGTACAATCAATTGCCCCAGAAGCATAAGAGCTGTACATGACTTGAGAGCAAATGAAGACATTCAAATAACTATAGACAGACCTTTTTATTGCTTTCCACACAGGTGGACTCTCCAAAGAAATTTGGATGGGCATAGGAGAGGGAGGATAGGGATACAGCACTAAGAGTTTTGATCAAGCTTAATACAGAACAGGGGTCTACATTGTTCTCCGTCCCATTCCAGGTGAGTATTTCACTTCTGCACCACCTTCCACAATCCAGTCCCATTGTTCCTGTTTCCTCCCCTTATGATTTATTAGTTGCAATATCTGAAAAAGAGGGGGGGAAACCTTAAAACCTTAAAATTCAATAAAAAGCTAAACATAGGAAGCCATTAAAGGAAGTTATACAACTAAGTGGTGAAAGCCATGTCTAAATGAAGATTGAGACTGTTATAATGTGTTGATGCTGTGAGCTGTTATGTAAAGTCTGATGCCTGAATTGGTAGATTCAGCTGTGATTTGGGGATGTCATAAGTTTGTTTTAGAGAGTAAAGCTCTGTACCTTAGGCATTACAAATGCATACATATTGCGGTGGTGGAACCATATTATTGGACGTATCACTGGCAAAGCATATGAAATAGCACCATTCCCCTCGTTTTTTGCTTGACCTCTCAAGACTTTCAATTTATGTGTTATTTTTTCTGTCACTGCCAGTTGCCAAATTTCCTTGTGCCAATATTCAATTGTAACCCCATTAAGATCTCTCCAATATCTGGCCAAAGTGAGTCATGCTGCTGCCAATAAGTGTCTGAGTAGCTCCTTACATTTTAATTCTCTATTATTTCCTTCAAATAAATTTCATTAGGCCAATTGGGGAGTCATTTTGAGAGGTGATTTGATTGTGTTTTTGATTTTATTAAAAACTTGTGTCCAGAAGGACACATCTGACATTCCAACAATTTGGAGATGTTGATGCTGTTAATAAAATTGGGGCAGAGTTCCACCTGCACACCAATATCTGTTCTTTAACTTGAGTGGCTGGCATGTCTAGAGCTGGTCTATTCCACACTCTTTCCCAATCTTGGTCTTCTATAGGGAGTCCAAAATCTTCTTCCCATGGTTTTTTTGTTTAGGCTAGAGAGTGTACCTATGTCTTTGTCTATTAAAATAGTATATAGAGATTTGGCCTGCTGATATGGCTGTTGTATTAACTATTAAAGACTCACAGGCAATCAATTTTTTATGGCTTGTAATATTGTTTCTCCCTTAGATAAAAAAGCATTTAATTGCATCCATTGGAACCATCCCAATGGAACCTCATTCAGGATTTCCTGAATTTCATCTTTAGTTAACTTCCTATTATTTTTATAGAAATCTTGTAGCCTATACAGGCCTTTAGCTTTCCAGAGTTGGCACAGGAATATCCAGTATTTACTGTAAAATTGTGGGCAGACGAACAGAAGTTCCTGATGGGAGGACCATGAAAATATTGATGAGACTCTGCGTACCCAGTATTTGTATAGTGTTAAAGTGAAGGGATTTTCTTGTATTGCTTATTCTGTTTATTTGCTGGGTGTAGAATAAAGAGCTCATGGTGTGACTTGATTATTTTGTTTTCCATTGTCACCCATAGTTTCCCTTCATCTTCACTCAAAAAAGAAGCCAAGTGGTACAATTGATTTGCCTCATAATAAAATTGAATATGAGGTATCCCCATCCACCTCGGCTTGTTTGCTTCAATCAATACCATTTCCTGATGTGGGTTGTTTTCTTTTTAGAAAAGATAAAGGCTTTGATTTTGCGTTGTGAAATGTTGAATTGAGTGTGTAGAATCCAGATTGGCAATCTGTGAAATAAAAAAGTCAATTTGAGGAGTATTATCATTTTGACCAACCCCGATTTTAGCGAATAAAGACAGTTTAAAAATTTTCCCAGGACTTCAGCAAGGTTGCAATACTATTCTAAATTGGTCTGTAGTTGACTGTAAAGAGTTTTTTTAAAGTCCCTGGTTATTTGTATCCCCAGATATCTAATTTGTTTTCTGTGCAAAGATATGCCAAGAGATGAAGAGACTTGTTTCTGTATATTTGGGGGTACATGGTAGCAGAGCATTTCACATTTTTTATAATTGGTTGTCAGCCCTGATGTTAGCCTGGTGATTCCAATTCTTGTTTGTTTGGGATTTTTTAACATGAGTGCCAAATTATCAGCCTAAAGGCTGATTTCGTGGGTTTATCCACCTATCTCCACTCCCTCTTGTTATGATTTTCCCAAAGGTGGATTGCCAATGGTTCCATTGCTAATAGAAAAAGGAGTGGAGACAGAGGGCAACCCCATTTTGTCCCTCATTAATTAATTAATTAATTAATTGGGCATGAATACAATCCATTTACTGTATATTTATTGTAGCGAAACAGGGGGAATATATTGCATCTATTATTTATTTAAAAGTTTGATCAAAATTCATATTATTACTTTTTTAAAAAAATTCCAAGAAACACAATCAAAAGCTTTATAAATAAATAAAAAATCAAGGCAAGAGGAGAATTTGATTGTTTACTAAAATGAATTAAGTTTAAAACTCTTCTGATGGGATCTGCAATTTGACGGTTAGGGATGAAACCATTTTGATCTGGATGAATTAATTTTGGGAAAATTAAATTAACCTTTTTGTTAATACTGAAAATTTTATAATAATGATTTAATAATGAAATGGGCCTATAGGAATCGAATTTATTAGGGCTTTTAAATGGTTTGGGAAGTACTACTATTGTTTGTTTATTTCTAAGTGGGCGGGAGTGAACAGCCTTCTAATATTTCATTGAATAATGTCATATAGGGGATGAAATTATCTTTAAATTTTTTATAATATTCACTCACAAATCCTTCTGAACCTTATGCCTTATTTATTTTTATATATTTAAGTGTTGCCTAGACTTTCTCCTCTGTAATTTCAGCAGTTAGAGTTGTACAATGTTCCATTGTAATTTGGGGTAAATTAGTGCCCTCCAGATACTGATTTACTGAGTCTTTGTCAAAGAAGGATTGTTTGAATAGATATTTGAAATACTGTGTGAAAACTGCATTTATCTGGTCTGTTGTCCTCAGTATTGTCCTATTTGAGGTTTCTAAATAGCAATTTTTTTTGCGTTGTTTAAGCCTAATTTTATTGATGAGTAATTTGGAGCCTCTGCTTCCAAATTCATAATATCTTTGGTTTACATATATTAATTTAGTTACTGTTTTGTTTCCAGAAGCTCCAATTCCAACAGCAATTTTTTAGAAAGTTGCTAGTACATTTTTCTAGATCCTATTTTGTAATACTGTTGTAACAAAGATTGCACTTTCTGTTTTATCTGGTTACTTTCATATTTGTTCCTCTTCCTTAATTTATTGAGATTTTTTGATACACCTCTCATAACAGCTTTCATTACTTCCCATTTAATTACTGTGGAGGCTTCAGGGGTGTCATTTTCTTTGAAATAGTTAGTCAGCACTGGGATGGTGGGTTAATAGTTTTGAGTTAAAGCACCAGACTCTTGATTTTGCTACTTTAGTTAGTAAATTAAATTCTGCTGAGACTGGGGCATGGTCTGTAATGTAAATATCATCAAAGATAGGATTTTTTTTAGAGTACTAAACAGGTCCTGTGATAGTAAAGTATGGTCCAATTTTGAAAAAGAATTATGTATTTTTGAATGGCATGCAAAGCTAAAATCTCTGGGGTGTGATTCAGCCCATGTATCATGGAGATTATGTTCAGCTAGAATTTGATAAAACTTCAAAAAAATTATTTTACCTTTGCCCATCTGCTTTTGTTGACAATTGGGGTGGATCTTGTGGGATCCAGACCCCTAGTGTCCCAATTGAAGTCTTCTCCAGTTATGGCTTCACTGTCACTAAATTGTTTGATTTTTTTGAGCAACTTTCTCAGAAATACCATTTGATTTGGAGAACAAAATACTATTGATCATTTGTTATCTAATATGCTCTCAACAATTACATAACATCCATTTGGGTCTACAAGTGTTTTATCATGAAAAGAAAGGCAGAGTATAAATGTAATAAATAAATAAATAAATAAATAGTTCAAAGGGGAAATCAGCTTTAAAAACTATTGCTGCACCTCTTACCTTGGATGATCCAGAACTGACATATTGCTCTCCAAAATATTTGTCTTGTAATATGGGTTCTGATTTTTATGTGTGTTTCCTGTAACATTACTACATGTGGCTCCATATCTTTGATATATTTAGTGATTCTGTCTTTTAACAATATTTCCCAGTTCCTTAACATTTAATGTTGCCACCTTTAAATGTTCAACCATTTGTTTTATTCCATACGTTGAAGAGATATACCCAATCCCATTTTGGCTTCACCTGTCTTTGGAAGAGTACTACTATCCTTAATTTGCATTCCTTAATAACTTTACAGTTGACAGTGAGGACATTGAACTTGCCAAGGATTATCAATACCGTGGCACAGTCATTAACCAAAATGGAGACAACAGTCAAGAAATCAGAAGAAGGCTAGGACTGGGGAGGGCAGCTATGAGAGAACTAGAAAAGGTTCTCAAATGCAAAGATGTATCACTAAACACCAAAGTCAGGATCATTCAGGCCATGGTATTCCCAATCTCTATGTATGGATGTGAAAGTTGGACAGTGAAAAAGGCGGATAAGAGAAAAATCAACTCATTTGAAGTGTGGTGCTGGAGCAGAGCTTTGAGCATACCATGGACAGCGAAAAAGACAAATAATTGGGTGTTACAACAAATTAAACCAGAACTGTCACTAGAAGCTAAAATGATGAAACTGAGGTTATCCTACTTTGGACACATAATGATAAGACATGATGCACTAGAAAAGACAATAATGCTGGGAAAAACAGCAGGGAGTAGAAAAAGAGGAAGGCCAAACAAGAGATGGATTGATTCCATAAAGGAAGCCACAGACCTGAACTTACAAGATCTGAGCAGGGTGGTTCATGACAGATGCTCTCGGAGGTCGCTGATTCATAGGGTCGCCATAAGTCGTAATCGACTTGAAGGCACATAACAACAACAATAACTTTTAACCATAAACAATAACAAATCCTCTCCCCCCTCCCTTGCAACCTTTCCCCCATTAACTATCCATTATAAAGAAACCTATAAAAGTAAGAAGGCATACCCCAAGGAAAAAGAAAAGTCCTCCGGGGTAATCCTATTATTATGATCTGTGTAGGTGGGTTATGTTCATTTCACACAACCCACACCACTCCTTCCCAAACTGTGGCCGTATAAAATCAGAAGTCAGTTCAGTATTAAGGGTGCAGGATGGAGGTCGATTCTGTCTGAGGAGATAAGGAGAGAAAGGATCAGACAGCTATAACGCAGCTCCACCAGCCACACCCCTCTAAAGAAATGGGTTTTAATAGCAGCTGTCCTGGTTGAACCCACAGTTGAACCATCATCTCTGTCTTTTACCCACATGAAGCCTCAAACATCATCAGTATGATGTATAATGCACTTTGCCTTTTTCTTTTCTTTTAAAAATTCTTCTGGGTTTTCTATTATTCAGCCAAGTAACAAATCCTTAGTTTGATAACTGCTGGGCTTTTAACTCCTGGATTCCTTCTTTAAGCCAAGTAAAGAATTATCAGTTCTTTAAGAGATTCAGTAATTCAGTTCTCAGTCCTCCTGAGTGATTAAGATAGATTACTGGCACATTCACAAACACGAGAAACAAGTCCCTCTCTGTCACATTAATTAATACCTTGACTGAACATTTTCTGTGATGTTATCTGAATCTGATTTCTTTGCTCACTTTAAGAAAAAAGCTTCAATATCCCTGCAATCTTAGAATACAAAGTAGCCTGTGAAAAAATACTGCATTTTATTCAGTAAACCTATTTTCTCCCATGTAGACTTGCAGAAGTGGAGCTCAGAAAGTTCCATCCATTGTTCCAGAACTCTTGATGGTAGTCCAGGTGCTTTTTGGCAGATAATGTTCTATGGACAGATGGCTCAAAGATGGAAATTTTTGGGCAACATGGGCCCCTTTATGTCTGGTGAAAACCAAATACTGAATTCCACATGAAGAACCTCATACCAACGGTCAAGCATAGTGGTGGCAGTGTCATGGTTTGGAGATGCTTTGCTGCATCAGGACCTGGATGACTTGCCATCATTGAAAGAACCATGAATTCTGCTTTGTATCAGAGAATTCTACAGGAGTGTTACACAAAAGTGGTTCTTTGCATCTGGAGGAAGCTCCAAAACACACACCAGATGGGAGACCAAAGTATAAGTCAACACCTTTATTGATTACCAATAGCTTTTGCAAAAGGAGACTAGGTTGTTCGGCTTGTGCCTGAAAACCAGTCTAAAGCATGATTACACAGGTACAAGTGATATATGCTCTCAAGCCCTCCTAACACAGCCCCTCCCGTCTTGTTAGTAACTTTCCAGGTTTCTCCATTGTCTTGCATTGAGCCAACGCCCTGGCTTTGGTTATCAGTGTTTTTCGCTCATCCGTCCTGTCTCTGCTTTCTCCAGTTGACGCAATGCATTCCAACCACTATCTACTTGAATAATATCCCGTTACATGGGTAAGCTGACATTTAAGCATCAAGCACGAAATGAACATTTGGCAACTACAGGCACCTTAGGAATTTTGTTTTTCTGGTTCTATATTATATCAGGTTAACACATTCTATACTGTATCAAATTAACACTACATACACTACAATTCCCATACTATATCTGGTTGCACTACAGGAGAATGTCAGGCCATCCATCTGTCAGCTGAAGCTGAAGCACGGCTGGGTCATGCAGCAAGACAATGATCCAAAACACACAAGCAAGTCTACATTAGAATGGTAGAGGAACAAGAAATTTAAAGTTTTGGAATGGCCTAGTCAAAGTCCAGACCTAAACTCCATTGAGATGTTGTGGCAGGACCTGAAAGGCACAGTTCATGCTCGAAAACCCACAAATGTCACTGAGTTAAAGCAGTTCTGCATGGAAGAGCGGGCCAAAATTTCACCACAGAGATGTGAGAGACTGATCAAGAACTACAGGAAGCGTTTGCTTGCAGTCATTGCTGCTAAAGGTGATGTAACCAGGTTTTGAGTCTAAGGGGGCCATTACTTTTTCACACGGGGGCTTTGGTTGTTGCTTAACTTTCTTTAATAAATAAATGAAATAAGCATCAAAATTTTGTGTTATTTGTTCACTCAGGTTCCCTTTTATATTTATTTATTTATTTATATCCTGCCCTTCCTCCCAGCAAGAGCCCAGGGCGGCAAATGGAAATGCTAAAAACACTTTAAAACAACATAAAAACAGACCTGAAAATACATTAAAACAAAACGTTATTTTTTTAAAAAAAAATCTTTAAAAACATATTTCAAAAAAGGGTTAAAACATATTATTAAAATAATATTAACAAGCAATTCAAACACAGACGCAGACTGGGATAGGTCTCAACTTAAAAGGCTTGTTGAAAGAGGAAAGTCTTCAAAAGGCACCGAAAAGATAGCAGAGATGGTGCCTGCCTAATGTTAAAGGGGAGGGAATTCCACAGGGTAGGTGCCACCACACTAAAGGTTCGCTTCCTATATTGTGCAGAACGAACCTCCTGGTAAGATGGTATCTGCAGGAGGCCCTCACCTGCAGAGCGCAGTGATCGACTGGGTATATAAGGGGTAAGACGGTCTTTCAGGTATCCTGGTCCCGAGCTGCATAGGGCTTTGTACACCAAAACTAGAACCTTGAACTTGGCCCGGTAGCAAATGGGCAGCTAGTGCAATTCTTTCAGCAGTGGGGTGACATGCTGGCAATACCCTGCCCCAGTAAGCAATCTTGCTGCCGCATTTTGCACCAGCTGCAGCTTCCAGACCAACCTCAAGGGCAGCCCAACATAGAGCACATTACAGTAATCCAGCCTGGAGGTTACCAGTGTGTGGACAACAGTGGTCAGGCTATCCCAGTCCAGAAACGGCCGCAGCTGTCTTACCAGCCGAAGCTGGTAAAAGGCACTCCTAGCCATGCAGGTCACCTGGGCCTCTAGTGACAAAAATGAATCCAGGAGCACCCCCAGACTATGGACCTGCTCTTTCAGAGGGAGTACGACCCCATCCAAAGCAGGCAACTGAGCAATTATCCGAACTTGGGAACCACCAACCCATGGTGCCTGTGTCTTGCTAGGATTCAGACTTAGTTTATTGGCCCTCATCCAGCCCACCACCGAGTCCAGGCAGCGGTCCAGGGCTTGCATGGCCTCTCCTGATTCAGCTGTTACAGAGAAATAGAGCTGGGTATCATCAGCATACTGCTGACACCTCGCCCCAAAGCTCCTGATGACTGCTCCCAGGGGCTTCATATAGATGTTAAACAGCATAGGGGACAAGATGGTACCCTACAGCACTCCACAGAACAACTGCCAGGGGGGTGAAACACAGTCACCCAATGTTATTCTCTGAGAGCGACCCTGGAGATAGGATTGGAACCACTGTAAAACAGTGCCTCCAATACCCATCTCAGCAAGTCGGCCCAGGAGGATACCATAGTCAATGGTATCAAAAGCCACTGAGAGATCAAATAAGAATAACAGGGTTGCACTCCCCCTGTTTGTCCCAATAAAGGTCATCCATCAGAGCGACCAAGGCCGATTCAGTCCCATAACCAGGCCTGAACCCAGACTGGGATGGGTCAAGATAATCTTTTTCATCCAAGAGTACTTTTCCGTAATACTAGGTTTGGTTCAAGATCTGATAACATTCAGTGCCAAAAATATGCAACCATGCAGAAAATCAGACGGGGGCAAATATTTTTTCACAGCAGTGTAAATACTTTCCGTGAAAGAATTTAATAGTACTCGTTAGCAGCATTCATATGCTCTCTCTCCCTTGATTGCATATATTACCATGGAATAAAAACATTCAATGGGTTGTGACCCAAATGACACTGTCAGTAGCATAGGTATTGGTATTCAGGCATCCAGAAATAATTCAGGAAGCCAACATAGTATCTCAGTGTGGCTTCTGCTTAGATGTAGGAGACAGGGGCATAGTCTAAATTCTAAAGAGAAATTCTATGCTTTTTTCCTCTCTCTCAGAAGATGAAAGGCATCAGGAATTCAAATCAAAACCAACCCTAGATGGGGATAGAGCATTGCTCTCAATTTGCTCCTTGAGGCAACCTTTCTCTGTTGTAGCTGACAAAAGTTTCTCCTTGAATTAGCAAAATCTGAAGTTTGCTCTTAATGCCCAAAGTGGAAATTAGTCTTTTGTTTATTTGGAAAATATATCATTAAGTGCTGGTTAGCATTTTCCTGCTTTTACAATTCTGTATGACGTCTCAATTTAGGGTGCCTAGTTGGATTGTCAATTTTTGGACTTCCTTCTTCAGCAATGTTTTCATCAGCAGGAATTAGCAGATGAAGATTTTCACAACTTGCACATAAACATCTGCAAACTGCTGATAAACATCTGCAAATTCTCCCAGTTCAAGCTGCTATTTGCTGCAGATTAAGCTGCTGTTAAAGACACAAGAACATGTCAAACCATCCCCCCCAATTCAGTTCAGAATCCTATTCAGTGGCTTCATACATTTGGATATTTGGGGACATTTAAACCTGGTGCTCTGTTCACCTCAAAGAAGGAAATGTGCAAATCCGTAATCAAGAATGCATCAATTATGGGGGTGGGGGAAAGATAACATTGTGAGTGAGGAGGTTTTGTGTTGTAGTGTTTAAAATGGGGCAAAGTATTGTTGTGTGTACCCTAATCTCTGAGCAGTAAGAGAGTTCCAGCACTTACTCAGGGTTTGGATTCCTTAGATGGAAGGTCAGCAGAGACGTGATGTCTTTAGGAAGTTTTATTTAAACATAAATACAACCTGAGTGTAAGATGGATGGGGTTCACAGCATTAGCAGCCCAACACATGTTACTTCCCCATTAGATTTGTTGGGGACTCCCCAAAGCCACAGCTCTGGATTCAGTACAGAGCGCTAGGCAAGCCTCTCTGTGTCTTTCCAGCTTCCAGCTCCACTTCAGACTAATACACACACACACACACACACACACACACACAGAGAGAGAGAGAGAGAGAGAGAGAGAGAGAAGCTTTTTTGGGGGGGGAGAATCACTTTCCTGCAGGAGTTCCTATAGCAGCAGCACTTCCCTGGACCCAACCTTTAGACACTAAACTGAACAAAGAAGCTGGCTTGACCAGAACAATTACTTTATGAAAGAAACTGGTTTGACCAGTTCTGCAGGTCTCTCTAATACATACTGCCATCTCTGTAGATTCAAATTCACAGGCTGGAAGGGGACTCACAGATATCATCCAGACCACCACCCCAGTCCTATGGCACTATGAAAAGGAAGAGGAAGAGAAAGAAAAGAAGTAAAACAAACATAAAACTAAAAGTGCATGCAAGCAAATGGTTCCAGACGACAAAACAAACAGGCAAGCTATATACTACACAGCAAGTCAAATGCATATATTATGCACATATATGTCCCATGCTCTATACCATTTGGAGGACATTGGTCCCATTTTATAGTTGAGAAACAGCAATGAAATGATTAGCCTAAGATCAGTCAATGAATCTCTGGTAGAGAAATAACAACAATAATAAAGGGAATGCTTCTGAGTATGTGCAGAGTGTTTTCACCTTTCCACTGAAAACTAGCCCCAGCCCCAACCCCAAGACTTCTAATTCAAAGCTGAATTTATACATCTTCTGCAAAGATGAAAGCTCCAGTATCTTTGGGCTCATCCAGACGACAGCAAAATGTGTGACACGCCCGCTATGTGTGTTCATTATTTTTTGGTCGTCCAATGACGTCTCGCGCTGTTACGCATTTTCGCGGGTTAAATCCGCTCCTTGCAATACCGGCAAAAATGTGATTTGCAGTTTAAAATCGGGAATCATCCACTGTGCCTTCAGGAGGTAGGATGCAATACCGTGGACTTTACAGCTGATGGGTGGTTCTTGGGCGTTTCCCCTTGCCCCTTCTCCTCATTCCAGCCAATCACGTATCTGCACTTTTGCGCATGTGTGAGAATAAGCCCCAGAAAATTGAACCAATCGTCACAATGGTGGGGTGTTGGGGGTGTGTGTCTGCAACTATTGCACAGATGCATTTTATTTTTTGCCAAACTGCAAACTGGGCAGCCGCTCTGGGTGAGATCTGCAATGCACAGCAAGTGAGAAAGGGGCTGCTGGTCGGTTTCATGCCTGCCTCCAGAAAGCTTTGTCAATTTCATTCTACTGGCTGGGTTTTTTGTTTCAAATCATTTTGCAGGGGGAAGGAAAGGGAGAAGAAGGGGTGCGTGAATGAAATTGACAAAGCTTTCCAGAGGCAGGCGTGAAACCGACCAGCAGCTCCTTTCTTGTTTGTATTTGCGATATTACGCTTAAATGAATGTATGTTTTTCTGCCTTTATGGATATTTAAGGAGATACATACGCTGGCAATTGCACTTATTTCTCCAAAAAAGCAAGAAACGTGTCAACCCCCCTCCTTCTCCCTTTCCTTCCCATGGCGAAATGATTTGAAGCAAAAACCCCAGTGAGTAGAATTAAATTGACAAAGCTTTCCAGAGGCAGGCTGAAACCGACCACCCTCCTCCTCCTCCCTTTCCTTTCGCAGCGAGAACTCCTTTACAGCCATATTGTGCTTCATTGCAAAGGGGGAGAGGAGCATACGTCATTTTTTTGCTGACCAACTGGTTGATAGGGGGAGGTGTTAGAGGCAGAGCTTGGAAAAAGTGAAAATAATGTAGGGGTCTTACCGCTGTGTGTGTGGGTGCAAAAAAACATTTTTTTAATTGGGAAAGAGCGAACTAAAAGGCAAAGTGAGGACTATCAGATGACAAACTGAATATGGAAACCATGGATTATCCCGCTCCGTTTGTATAAGCCCTTTGTGTTTAGAAACTAGAAACTCTCCCACCAGAAAACTTCAGTTAGAGAACACATACTTTTGAATTTCAAAAAACCCCACACCTTGTTTTCCCTCCTCCTTCCAGTAACTCTTCATAAAAATAGGTTATCCCCCCGCCCCATAACTCTCCTTCCACTTATTATAGAGGCTCCTGTTTTCCCCTGTCATGTTGACTTAATTTGCCTTGGATTCCCTTTTCAGGACTCTGTCCTGGAATATGGAAGAAAAGCACTCCAAGCTGGCAAAAGAAGGGCAAAGAACTCCATTTCTTTCTCTGCCAGCCCTCTGGGAATAATGACCTGCTTGAGTGTTCTGACAGACCTTGAAGCTCTGCCCTTGAAGGTTTTCAGGTTTGAGTGAAACACTTGAGGGCCCCAGTTCCCTTTCAGGTCAAGGCGTGGGATGCTTGCACAACACTAGAGAAGATTAGACAAATTGACCAAGAATTGGTGTGTCAAGGGCTATTAGCCACGAGACCAAACACAGACTCCATATTCAGAGATACTAAATCCTCATCCCCTAACAGCAGTGGTTCTGCTCAGAATTCAAGTGAACCAGTCAGCCAGTCATGGCATCCTCCAAGTTGCTATAGCAGGACAATTCACCATTGCCCTTCCCTGCTTTTATTTTCTAACTGACACTTAATATCCCATGGATCTTGGAGACCACTCAGCATGCTCATAAAAACCCTGCTGAATGAGGCCAAAAGGTCATCTAGAACAGCATCGTTTCCACAGAGGCAAACCAGATGTCTAAGGGATGCCCACAAGCAGCAGGTCACTGGCTGCCCATTTGCTGCTGGGCCAAGTTCAAGGTTCTAGTTTTGGTGTACAAAGCCTTATACAGCTTGGGACCAGGATACCTGAAAGACCGTCTTACCCATCATATACACAGCCGATCACTGCGCTCTGCAGGTGAGGGCCTCCTGCAGATACCATCTTACCAGGAGGTTCATTCTGCACAATATAGGAAGCGGACCTTTAGTGTGGTGGCACATACCCTGTGGAATTCCCTCCCCTTTAATATTAGACAGGCGCCATTTCTATTATCTTTTTGGCACCTATTGAAGACTTTCCTCTTTCAACAAGCCTTTTGAGAACTATCCCAGTCTGTGTCTGTGTTGGAATTGCTTTTATATATATTTACAACTTTTCCCCCCTAAACAATATGTTTTTAACCCTTTTTATTTAAGATGTTTTTAAAGAATGTTTTTAAAGTCATTTTGTTTTTATGTATTTTCAGGTCTGTTTTTATGATATTTTAAAGTGTTTTTCGTGCTTTTGTTTGCCTCCCTGGTCTCCTGCTGAGAGGAAGGGCGGGATATAAATCAAATAATGAATGAATGAATGAATGAATGAATGAATGAATGAATGAGTGCAATAGTCCTCTCCACACTTGTGATTCCCACCAACTGATATTGTTCAATTCTCATTGAGTTATTTTTGGTCCCCTTTTAATGTTTTGTACATTGAGCAAGTCTCTTCCATTGTTTCTCAGTGGCTTGTGTTTTGGTGTCTGGAGCCTTTTTCTACCACAGCATAGGTATTTTGTAAGAGGGGCACACCTTTACAAATGTAGTAGCACAAAAGAGGATTTCACTAGCCTATGCATGTGGCCTGATCTTTCATTCTCGTTGCTGATAATCAAACAACTTGACTGAGAGACTTAATTGATTCTTTTTAAAATGACTTCAAACCAAAAGCCTCACCTGAATAATTTAGAATGCATTTATTTTACTGTTGCAGAAGATTCGATATTTCAATTTGGTTTCAGTTAAATTCTTTATATCAGCTTGCAATTAAATATGTAGCTCATTTGTGCATCTCTCAAGAAGCGCAATGGCACAACGAATTCTGTGTGCCTAGGAAACATAATTAATATGGAGCTGAATTTCATTGATAAATGGAGGTTACTTATCAGTGTTCAGCATATAGGAAAATATGAAAGCAAATGGTGTAATTTGTCTGAAGCAATTATTTGTCTAAATTAAAGATAAGGGATTAAGGATGAAGCCTTTGAAGCTCCCAGACATGGGGAAATTATAAATTACACATTGGAAAAGTACAAAAATGATACTTTCAAGTTGGCCGTGCCTTGTGAAGTGATGGATGTCTTTGTACTTTTCGGGGACATACACAGAAAAGCTGTGTACTATACTGATGCCAAAGATACATAGAATTGCTTTGAAACATGGTTGATGCCATACATGAAAATTGCCCAAGTGTCTTTCTTCTTTGCTTTTTTTTTTTCACTGAAATCAATGGCATGCTGAAGCCAGATCCTCAGAATTCAGAGTAAGTTCCATTGAAATGAAATGGGCTTTGTTTAAGCAATGTGTTGTAAATATTTTTGGGAGGAATGATGCAGGACTGGTCAGATTTTGCATTTGGGATCAAAACTTTGGCATATCACAACCTCTAATGCAAGATGGAGTTACATTTGTCCCCATCCTCCAACCCTATGTGAGAGTTTGTGGCATCTGCTTTTCCCCCCAAAATGCAGTCATCAGGGATAAGTGATGTGGCTATTAAGATACTGGTTTGCTCCATTGACTTGTATGATATAAATGAGCTTTGGTGATCTTGCTGAATCAAACCAATGATTTGGTTTCACGCATTCTGTCTCCAACACCAGCCAACAAGAGGCTTCTGGAAGCTAGCAAGCAGGGCACAAAGAAGATGGGGTCAAAGACCAGAATGCTGAAGTATTTTATAGAAAACTGGTTTTATTGCGAGATTTTTTTCAAAGAAGCCCAAACTGGTTTTATTGCAGAATATTTTTCAAAGAAGCCCAACGCGTTTCAGCCTGTAATCACAGGCCTTCATCAGGGGCTATAATATATTAAAACAGTGGGGACAAATGTCATTTCATAACTGTACACTGTATAGGCATGTATTTACATGTTTTTTAAAAAATTAAACACAATTTTCTTTAAAAGTGTGTTTGAAACAATTTTTCTTAAAACAACAACCAAAATCCATACTTACATAATGAACTTTTACAATGGTTAACCGAACAATTTTGGTCCTGTATTGTACTGATAACAATCCTCTTATACAGTGCTAGGAGGGATTGCCTCTACGTATATATCTGCATGCATGAAAAAATACCACCAATCCCATGTTTAGGAGGAGATAAATTATTTGACCTTTTCTTAATGGAAATACTAGCCTCGACCCCTCGTTAAGGAGGGGATACATTATTTGACCTTTTTCTTGATGGAAACATTAGCACCTGGATAGAAGTGTCTCCTTAAGGGGCCGATGTAAATTCTGAAAGTTTTATATTTCCATAACTGATTGTTATCAGTACAATACAGGACCAAAATTGTTTGGTTAACCATTGTAAAAGTTCATTATGTAAGTATGGATTTTGGTTGTTGTTTTAAGAAAAATTGTTTCAAACAAACTTTTTAAGAAAATTGTGTTTAATTTTTTAAAAAACATGAAAATACATGCCTATACAGTGTACAGTTATGAAATGACATTTGTCCCCACTGTTTTAATATATTATAGCCCCTGATGAAGGCCTGTGATTACAGGCTGAAACACATTGGGCTTCTTTGAAAAATATTCTGCAATAAAACCAGTTTGGGCTTCTTTGAAAAAAATCTCTCAATAAAACCAGTTTTCTATAAAATACTTCAGCATTCTGGTCTTTGACCCCCTTTTTCTACATATCGAATTGGATGCTCACCACTCTTTATCTGCTGCACAAAGAAGATGGGCATTCCCTGTTGTTTACTTGCAGCATCTTGTAATCAGAGGTATACTTGCTCTGTATATGGAGGTTCCATTTAACTAGCAAATTTAACTCCATGTGGGGAAAAATATATAAGAAGTGGCCTGTTGTGGCTAAATTTTCTAATGGCTGTATCACATAGCTAAAACTGAATACAGTTGGATACAATAGGGGATTATTTATTACTTGTGAAAATCCCATTAATTCTGATGTCAGGAGGAGGGGATGAGGTGAGGGTTCCAACCCCTCACTCCATTCCTTTCCATTCTGTCCCTTCTTCCTCCTCCTTTTCATTCCTCTCTCTCTTCCTTGAAAATATTTGTCTGACTGCCTCTCCCCTGCCCCAACACTCTTCTGGTGTTAGATCTCTCTCCCCCAAACCCTGACTCTCTTCTTTCTTCAATACCTTCCTTGGCTCACTTTCTCCTACTTTGGTTCTCTTTTTCTCCCCCTTCAAGAGCAGTGCTTTGCTTTTCTCCATAGAAATGAATGAGGGCCATTCCTATGTATGAGAAAGTAAAGGAATATACTCAGGGGCTAAAGCTTTTTTCTTTCTCCATTAATCTGTGTAGCTCCATGCTGACATCTGTCTCTTGGTCATTGTAAAGGGTAATGAAATGTTGGGAGTTATGCACAGCATCCCAATAAGATGATTTCTATTGTGTGATGTTTCGGAGAATAGAGAAACCAGATCATGAAATGTCAGGCTCTATATATCCATTGAGAAGTCTTTGAAGATCCTGTAGTATCTTTATGCAACATCAGCTAAAGGTGCTGTAAAAATAGATCTGCATAATTTTCCCAAGGACACAGCCAGACTGAATTTGAAATGCATATATGAGCTAGCAAAGGCCACGTTCCAGTGCTGCCTTCCAGTTCATTAACCTCTTCCCCCCTGGATTCAATAATTAACTCCTGGCTGTTTCCCTAGAGTGATCTTTAGAGAGCTGTAAAAACGCTGTCAATTAAAAGAGATCCAGAGGGTACTCCTTTACCATTCTCAGGGGTGAATCCCGAGACACTTACATGTGATGGAAGGAAAATCACTCAGAAACAATCATAGCTATAAGCAGGTTCATTCATAGGAGTGGTTCACACCTACATCTACTACAGCCACTTGAGGACTTATGTGTGAACTGATACTTTTATAGATCCTCCTGTAAGAGTGAACCTGACCAAAGAAGTTCCATATAACATGTAAGTCCTGTGACTTGACATTCTCAAGTTCTACATCCATAACAACAAAGTTGTTTGCCTCCAAAAATTGGTGGATCTGGTGGATCTGGTGGCACCATGATGGTTTAGGATGGGGTAGCAAATGTGACTCCCTCTAGGATGCATTCCTTAATGTGGTGAGGGGGTTTGAGAGTGTTGAAGAAGCTGAGAGCAATGCTGTCAGGAGTCTAGACCAAGATGCTAGACTACTAGCAGGGGCACCCAAGGCGGAATGGTCAAAGCTGAGACACCAGACCAAGATGCATCCAAACTCAGAGGAAGACAATGGTAAACCACCTCTGAATATCTCTTACCACGAAAACCCTATGAACAGAGTATCCAAAATGCAACACGAGATAGTGCTGGAAGATGAGACCCCTAGGTCAGAAGGCACTCACCAAGCTACTGGGGAAGAACAAAAGACAAATAAGAGTAGCGCTGTGACTAATGACCCAGCTATAAGCAGAAGATATCATACGGAAAGTGGGATTGGACCAAGATGAAGGAGTTGTGAAAATTGGAGGGAGAAATATCGATATCAATGTTTTAAATTGTCTTAGTATTTTAAGTGTATGTTTCATGGTTTTAATGTTATGAATATTTTAATTCTATTTTAATTGTATATTTTTGTATGTTTTTTACCTATGTGTAGTTTTTATTTGTAAGCCGCCCTGAGTTCCAGTTTTGGAAAAATGGCGGGGTAAAAATAAAGAGTAATAATAAAGAGTAATAATAATAATAATAATAATAATAATAATAATAATAATAATTTAAGGTATGCAGACAATACCATACTAATAAAAGAAACCAGTAATGATTTGAAAAGAATGCTGATGAAAGATAAAGAGGAAAGCACAAAAACAGGACTACAGAGCTGAACGTCAAAAAGACTAATGACAACAGAAGACTTATATAACTTCAAAGTTGACAATGAGGACATTGAACTTGTCAAGGATTATCAATACCTCGGCACAGTCATGAACTAAAATGGAGACAATAGTCAAGAAATCAGAAGAAGGCTAGGACTGGGGAGGGCAGCTATGAGAGAGATAGAAAAGGTCCTCAAATGCAAAGATGTATCACTGAACACTAAAGTCAGGATCATTCAGATCATGGTATTCCCAATCTCTGTGTATGGATGTAAAAGTTGGACAGTAAAAAAAGCGGATAAGAGAAAAATCAACTCCTTTGAAATATGGTGTTGGAGGAGAGCTTTGCAGAAACCATGGACCACAAAAAAGACAAATAATTGGGTGTCAGAACAAATTAAACCAGAATTGTCACTAGAAGCTAAAATGACAAAACTGAGGTTCTCCTACTTTGGACACATAATGAGATGACATGATTCACTAGGAAAGACAATAATGCTGGGAAAAACAGCAGGGAGTAGAAGAAGAGGAAGACCAAACAAGAGATGGATTGATTCCATAAAAGAAGCCACAGACCTCAACTTACAAGATCTGAACAGGGTGGTTCATGACAGATGCTGTTGGAGGTCACCGATTCATAGGGTAGTCATAAGTAGTAATTGACTTGAAGGCACATAACAACAACAACAAAAGCCAATGTGATGGCCTCCAAATGTTGCTAGACTCAAGTTTCCATCATCCTTGGGCGTGCTGGCTTGGCTTGATGGGAGTTGGAGTCCAACAACATATGAAGGGTCATCCCTTGTTTAGGAAAACCCAAATGTGGTCAGTGGAACCAAGGCAACCTTACTAAAAAACTGAATTTTGTGAAGTCTTGCCCATAAATCTATATATAGTATGGCACTGGGGCTTACCCTGCCAATGGGGGCAGAGGAACAGCTAAGAGTAAAAATAGCAAGGAATCACAAGAAAGTGAGATGATGCAGATAGAATTGACTCTGCTGGAGATACAGTGATGATAATAATTACAGGTGAATCAGGGATGGAACCTGCATGTCACATGAGAATGTGAGTTCAAGAGAAGTGTGTCCTTACTGGGCATATACAACTGTCTATGTAGCTCATAGCTTGTTTGCAAGGATACATGCCTGTGCAGACATCAGCTTAAGTATGTTCAGAGACATTACATCACTGACTACCAGGTACTGGGAACAAGCAACAGGATAGGGACATTGCTTTTCAGACGCATTTGATTGGTCCCTTGTCTAGGAACAGAAAGTTGGACCAGAAGGACCTTTGATCTGATCTAGTAGGAGGACATGTCAGAGGGAGGAACTGAGAAGAAGACTTTATCCAAACAGGGGAGACTGGAGAAGTGTTGGGGACAAGGATGAAGATGGAGATGTCAGTGTTAGTGATATCTGACAATGGTCCCCTAAACCTGTCTCAAGTGGTCCACCATATCTAGCTTCTGTATAGTCAGGGCCAGTGCTTCCCAAATGACTGAAGGCACAGGCACATCCTCGGCCCAATTAAAAATGGATTCATGCTTTACTCTAACATCTGAGGAGACTTACTGCTAGAGTGTAAGCGTAAAACTTGCTGTTGTACACAACTGCTTGGTCTTCTGAAGGCAGGGAACGTTGCTGCATCACTGTAGTCCTGTTCAGGCATTAGGTAACCATATCTATCTATTATTTTTTTCAGCCATGAAGTTGGGAAAGATGTGCTTTTGTTCTGACATTATTTAATTTATACTTGATTGTTCTTCCCATAAATTTGAGCTTGATAAGTTCTTGTCCTAAACACTGCTAAAATTTACGTCTTACTATATACAGATGATACCGTTTTAATCTTGCAAATGCAGGTACTAAACCTGCAAAGGGGCTTCTGAGAACTCACCTGGCTATCCCTGTTGCCAAGATGCCAACATGTGTGCCAGCCAGGGGGAGTACATCCCTATCGGTTCAGGGGGTCCATATTACAAGTGTGTATCAAGCCCAGAGCAATAAGGCTTAGGTGCAGCCCATCCCTACAAGATGCAGATTGGAAAGAGGTTTAATCAAAGGACTGTGCAACAAGCAGCAGCTTCTGTGGGTGGGGTACTTGTGGGAGTATATGATCATTTAATTAGCCCTTTCTTGTTACATAGAAAACTAGTGGATCTCTTGCAGCACACATGGAAAACTATTGAAGGCAATGCTAGGTAAAATGCAAGTGCGTGTTCCTACCAGCCTCCCATTAATTTATGGGTGTTTTGAAGAGTACCCTGTGTATGCTCTGGAACAATCTTTCTGGTGGGTTATGTTTGTGTATTGTTCTCCAGATGATGGTGCATGCTGATTCTCCTTCACCTAATTAAAGGCACCATCTATTTAACTTACCCCCTTTCACAAGCATGAATAGCAATGCCCTGATTAATCAGCTATAGAACAAGAGTAAACACTCAGCTTCACTTAATTAAAAATTAAATTCCTCTGGAGGGATTATTACAGCCAGGAGCTGCTAGACACTTCTGCTAAATAGGGAATTCTTCCACGACACAGTCAGTGTTAGGCCACTAGGATGCCTATATCAATGCAAACAGACATTTATTCAGACATTCAGTTAAATCTCTCTGCACATGTTCATTCTTCTTAGGGAAGAAGTGTGAACAGAAAGCCAGGGGGACTCTCGACATTTTGGAGGTCAATTATACCCATGCTTGTAATTCCATAACCAGCTTCTAGGCTGAAATGTCATATATTTTTAAAGGATACATCTGGTGCCTTTAGGCCCAGAAATACGAAATTTCAGTACTTACCCTGACCCCCTTCAGACACTCCCCTCAAATAAGGTGACTTCTCTCAAAATGTCACACCATTGTACATACACACACTTCAAAGTGGTAAACAAACTATGTAAATTTAATTATTTCAAAAGAACAAACTAGAGATTGTGAGCACCTTCTTTTTATACTCCATTTTTCTTCTGTCAATGTTCTGTTCTTGGTGGCTATAAGCTATATCACTTAGAATGATGAATACCATGCTAGCTATCATGCCGAGAGTCTTGTAGTTCCTTTTGATATGACTTTGTGGCAGGAGTAGCCAACATGGTGCCCTCTAGAATTGGACTACAACTCCCATCAGCCCTACGGAGCATAGCCAATAGTCAGGGCTGATCAGAGTTAAAGTCTAACAACATCTGGTGGGCACCACATTGGCTATCCTTGCTTTATGGTGTGGGAGCTGCCTCAGCACTGATGGAGTGGAGTCACAGGAGAGGAGGAGTCCATTGCATTACTCTTTGTGGGCTGTCCCAAAAACTGGTGCAGCATAATGAAGATATCAGAAGGGAACGCCCTACTGAAGCTGAGCTGCACATTACAAAAGGGGGAAGGTTCACATGACCCCCGCCTTACACACAGAGAGAGGAGAGGGTTCCCCTTCATGTGGAACAGCCATAAGCGGGTATGGACATATATATGAATGTGTACCTTCCACCAAGGTGTGTGCCTGTGTGACCACTGTGCATGCTGTCAAGTGTTCTTTCAGTGTGTGAGGTGCTTCGCCTCCCAAAGAATGTGGTGGTGCAAGTCTGGATTGTACCACTTCAGATTGCAGATGCGGGGAGGAAGAATCTTATTTTTGAATGTTCTCCCATGTTGTTGTTTTTTAATCCCTAGGAGAAAAGTCTAGTGCCGACCTCTCTCAGATGTGCTATTAGTATTTACTACACAAAGGGAGCATTTTACAAGGGACGGGTCATTCCAAACTGTGACACATCCCACCTGTGTTCTGCGTTGCTTACATTGCACATTATGAAAAGAGGATTTAGCGAGGCCCAGAGTGGCAGCAGCTCTGTAACTCTTAAAAAAGCTACTTAGGTCCACAGATAAGAGATAATTCTTAATTCCCTCCTCCCTTATGTTCTACCATATGGAATAGCCACCTCTGATGTTCCAGTATTTTACATTACATGCAGTTGCCAGCTATGCAGAAACTTAAAGATGGTCCTCCCAAGACAACTCTGTTATTCATTCTCCTTTTGGAGGGACATACAGAGGATCACAAGGAGTTCGGAAATACAAATCTAATGCCAGAGGACCCCAAGGTAGAAAAACAGGAGATCATCCCATTCAAACCTCCAAAACTTGATTTACTCACATAATCCAGACTATGGTGTTATAAGCAGACAGCAAAAGGAAAAATAGTGCAGAACATCACGAGTTATATCCATTGTTGTCATACTCAGAGCAGAGAAAGGATATGCTAGAATTCCGCTCAATTTGGATTTGGTACCGAATTTCCCATTATTCACACTCTATCGTTGTGGAGAACCAGAAGAACTATGGAGTGAAGCAAGAGACATTATCAGGGAAGAATGCAAAAAGACAATACCTCTTGTTAAAAAGAGAGAAAGATCTCAATGGATGACTGAAGAAACTCTTAAAATGGTTAAAAAGAGAAGGAAAGCAAAAGCAAAAGGCGATAGAAACACGGTCAGAACCCTAAATGCAACAATACAGCGACTAGTACGTAGGGACGAAGAGAATATTACAATAGTTATTGTATAGAAATAGAAGAGGATAACAAAAAGGGTAGAACAAGAGCCCTATTCCAAAAGATTAGAGAAATGAAAGGGAAATTTAAATCACGACTAGGGATGTTGAATAATCAACAGGGGAACACACTGACTGACCGAGATGAAATAAAAGGAAGATGGAAGCAATACACTGAAGAACTCTATAAAAGAGATGCAAGGGTGACAGATTCATTCATGGAGGAACCATATGATGAAGAACTAGAAATTTTAGAATGTGAAGTAAAAGCTGCTCTTAAAATACTTGGAAGAAACAAATCACCAGGAACAGATGACATACCAACAGAGTTGCTACAAGCTACCGAGACTGAATCTGTCCAAATGACAAAAATTTGTCAAAAAACATGGAAAACTAAATAATGGCCCACAGACTGGAAGTATTCAATATATATCCCAATTCCAAAGAATGGCGATCCCAGAGTATGCAGTAATCAGGGCTGGCCCCAAGCATGCCGTGGCCCTTGGGCACCAGCCTGCCCCTGGCCCCACCCCCCTTCTGCGATTTGCAGCAGGATTGGTACCGTGGATCGCAGGGCAGGAGATCCCAAGCAGCCCACCATTCCCCCGTTCTACTTACCTTTCTCTGTGCTGTTTTTTCAGCGGAGCGCACTGCACACACAGGTTTGCCATCAATCAAGATGGCATCCGAGGTTTCCCTAAGGGGCTGAAGCATTTGCCGCCATCTTGGTTGATGGCATGCATGTGTGCTACACGCAATCATTGCTGCTATCAACCAAGATGGAGGCAGAGGCTTCAGCCCCTTAGGGAAACCTCGGATGCCATCTTGATTGATGGCAAACCTGCGCACTCAGCCACAAAAAACAACACAGAGAAAGGTAGGTGAAGAGGGGGAATGGTGGGCAGCTCTGAAGCTCCTGTCCTGCTATCTGCAGCAGGGGGATGCAGGGGCCCTCAGCCGCCCTTTAGAACCAGCCCTGGAAGTAATTATCGAACTATTACCTTAATATCCGATGCAAGTAAAGTAATGCTCAAGATTCTACAAGAAAGGCTCTTACCATATAGGGGGCAAGAAATGCCAGACATCCAAGCTGGATTTAGAAAGGGAAGATCATATCGCAAACATATGTTGGATAATGGAACGGAGCAAGGAATTTGAGAAGAAAATCACCCTGTGCTTTACAGATTACAGCAAAGCCTTTGACTGTGTAGATCATGAAAAACTGTGGAATGCTTTAAAAGAAATGGGGGTGCCACAGCATCTGATTGTCCTGATGTGCAACCTATACTCTGGAAAAGAGGCTACAATAGAATATCGAGAAACTGATTGGTTCCCAATAGGAAACTGTGTGAGACAGGGGTGTATTTTATCACTCTGTTTAATCTGTACACAGAACATACCATACGGAAAGCGGGATTGGACCAAGATGAAGGAGGTGTGAAAATGGGAGGGAGAAATATCAAAAATTTAAGATATGCAGATGATACCATACTATTAGCAGAAACCAGTAATGATTTGAAATGAAAGCTGATGAAAGTTAAAGAGGAAAGCACAAAAGCAGGACTGCAACTGAACGTCAAGAAGACTAAAGTAATGACAACAGAAGGTTTATGTAACTTTAAAGTTGACAATGAGGACATTGAACTTGTCAAGGATTATCAATACCTTGGCACAGTCATTAACCAAAATGGAGAAAATAGTCAAGAAATCAGAAGAAGGCTAGGACTGGGGAGGGCAGCTGTGAGAGAACTAGAATAGGTCCTCAAATGCAAAGATGTATCACTAAACACTAAAGTCAGGATCATTTAGACCATGGTATTCCCAATCTCTATGTATGGATGTGAAAGTTGGACAGTGAAAAAGGCGGATAAGAGAAAAATCAACTCCTTTGAAATGTGGTGCTGGAGGAGAGCTTTGCACATACCATGGACTGCGAAAAAGACAAATAATTGGGCGTTAGAACAAATTAAACCAGAACTATTACTAGAAGCTAAAATGATGAAACTGAGGTTCTCCTACTTTGGACACATAATGAGAAGACATGATGCACTAGAAAAGACAATAATGCTGGGAAAAACAGCAGGGAGTAGAAAAAGAGGAAGGCCAAACAAGAGATGGATTGATTCCATAAAGGAAGCCACAGACCTGAACTTATAAGATCTGAACAGGGCGGTTCACGACAGATGCTCTTGGAGGTCACTGATTCATTGGGTCGCCATAAGTCGTAATCGACTTGAAGGCACATAAGGACAAAAACAACGTGGATCAGATTTATATGTAGCGATTTTCTGTGGCTATTTTTGGATTTTTTTTAAAAAAATGTGTCTCTAAAATATTGATTTTACTAATGATAATTTTATCCATTTTCCTTTCAAAATAGCAATATTTCCTTTAAAATTAATATTGATATTGTTATCAAGATTTTTGCAAGGAAAAATTGATCAGTAAAAGCAGCGGCTAGTGGACAAAGAACAAACTTGAATCAATACTGGGCTGTTGGGTCAATTGAATGGCTTTCAAACTGATCCCATCCCTGGAGTAGAACCACTGAAGTAAACAGACATCCATGGATTTCAGTGAGTTGAATATGACTTAGTTCAGGGATGGGGAAGCTGTGGCCTTCCAAATGTTGCTGGCCTCCATTGACCATGCTTGCTGATGCTGATGGGATTTGGAGTTCAGCAACATCTGCAGGGTCACAGTTTCCCTATCCTTGACTTCTTGGATAACTCCAGATTAAGGATGAGATCCATTGGCTGGTGCAGCTGCACAAGCAATCCGCCAGCCTAACAAGCTGGTATCAATTTGTGTTCACTCTTTGTCCGCTGATCGCTTCTTTTACCAATTTGATTTTTTCTCCCCCTCCAAAAAAATTGCTATTAAAATTGATTAAAGGGCATAAATAAAAGGAAATGAATGTGGCTTTCCCACCCCTACCCCCACCTTTACCTCCTGCTCTGCTGCCTGTGACTAAGGCTGGTCTGGCTCTTTTCCTATTGTATAAGAAAGGGCGAAAACAGCTTTCAATGTGGCCTCCATCCATAACGTGGGTGAAACTCTCCAGAAACTTTAATTTAAAAGGTCATTTAGAAGCCATGCCTAGCAGAGAGTCTTGCCCACATTAAGGACTCTCTAGGCTATGTTAGGTTTGGCTTGCTTCCTCCTTCCTCCCTGCTTGGAGCTTGTTTAATTATCCGAGTGGAGTGGGGTGGCAGAGAGACAGAGAAGCCTGTACTGCTGCTGTGCTGAGACTGCAAGTGATTGATATATTTGCAGGGTTAGGGTTAGGGTTAGGGTTAGGAAAATCTGGTGTCAGGGGAAAGCTGCTGAAGTTCGGAGCAAACTGGATTGGTCCACAAAAATTATGACTATGCAGACCATTGAAAAATCCAGTGTTAAATCTGAATTCAGTGGAATTCTCACTCATCCCTACTCCAGATAGCTATGAATGATTTACATAAATGAGCCAAGTTAAGAGGTAGGTACATGGCTGAAATCACCCAGCCAATCTATGGTTGAGCCTAGTTCCAAACCCGAAATACCTGCTATTAGTCTATACTGTCTTTTCGAAAAGAGTAACATCCAGTAGAATATAGCAGTTTCAATATTAGATACTAAACGCAAACCCAAAACTAATTTTAAAGACTCCTGTCCAACAAACATGTCCTCATGATTCAAACATGTAAAAATGTGACAACACAGATGCTTTTATTTATTTTCTCAAGGGCCAATACATGTAAACAGACTATAGCAATACTGTTACACACCTTCCTGCACTCACCTTAAGAGACAATCAATATCAGTTATCAACTTTGCAATGGGAAGCAGTAGAGACAGCCTGTGAAATTGCCCATAAAACAATTTTATAAAAGGAATCCAGGCCTTACCATGCACTCTGTTGTTTTTTAAAATGCATGTAGATACTGGGGACCAGGGGGTGGGGAATGAAAATTTACAGCCTGGTCCTAAACATGTTTGCTTGGTAGTTGAGGTTCAGGAATTATATATACACTTGCACTGTTTTCACTCTTCCTTCCCATTCCTCAGCTTCCGGGCTGCACTTCATACAAACATGACGCTGTCTGTGTAGGAAAAATGTCCTTGAAGTGTAAGAACAGGTGAGAAAAGGTGGTTCTAGAAAGAATGGCACAATTCTGAGTATAGCAGCCAGTACCCAGCTCAACAGCTCAGTAACCACATAGCAGCCAGCCACTAGGGGCTCAATAAACTTCCTGTTTTTGCTGCCTGGCTTCAGGATTTCCATGAAAGCACTGGATAAGAAATGTTATAGTTTAAGAGGGAGGTAAAGAATAGGTGAGAGTTGTTTGAATATACATATAGGAACAAAGGGGACAAAAGTGTTGGTTTTTACCATCAAGATGGTGACAGAATTCATATATGAGACTTTTTCAAATATCTCTCACATATGTTTGTTTGTTTACAGCATTTACAACCTGCCCTTTAGCCAAAAAGACTGTCAGAGCAGCTTCCAAAAACGAGTTTTAAGAAGGTCAAAAAATGTTCAAATTTCTGTCAGAGAGGAAGTTTAAGTTTAACCAATCCTGCAAGCTGCCCTTTGATAACCGTTCTTGTATTGGATGACATTCGAGAGAAATTCTACTCCAATTACACCTCTTGGCATATTTCCTTAGGAAAAGGATTGTTTTGAAATCATCTTTGAAATTCTTTGTCATAGTGTAATGGTATATCTCCTTTTGATTTATATTCTTCAACAAACATACTCTGACATGTTTCTGTCATGACACAGATAAAGCATTTTTAAATCATGTATCACAGAAAACTTACACTGGCAAGTGACTGACAACAGCTCTCCTCTTTTTCTTCAACAGAAATATCCAGCATACGGTATGCTCTTTCTTGGCATTGGTGCTCTTGATGAGATCTGAAGATTCTTGGCTGTCATTATAAAGCTTTTGCAATGGAGAATATTTTTGAAAATGTAGCCAGGAAAAAAGGTGCCAAGGCAACCAAAAAGCACAGTTTGGAAAATCTACCAAATGCCATAATCTTTTCCAGTCTCAACATAGGTTTGCTAATTACATGACTTTATGGACTTGATTCATTATTTTTTTTATCTAAATCTAAGGCTGGAGGCATACAACAGATTTACTCAGTGGTTAGTTCAAATTAATGGGACATTCAGGTATCTGCCACACACTTCACCACTTAGGGAAGTAGAGGTGCATCCCGATCAGTTCTGCTGGACCTCTCAACAGCTGTCAGTACCATGGAATCCTGCCTGGTTAGAATGGGATGAGGGGGCACTGTTTTGCAGAGGCCCTGTCCCTGTCTGGAGGACAGGTCACAGAAGGTGCTCCTGTTGTTTAGAATCTTGACCATTGGCCTATGGAGCTTCTTAAGGTTCTGTCTTATTTATTTATTAATTAAATTTATATCCTGCCCTTCCTCCCTGTAGGAGCCCAGGACAGCAAACAAAAACACTAAAAACACTCTAAAACACCTTAAAAATAACACATCTTTAAAAACATATTTTTTTAAAAAAGTTTAAAAACATCCTAAAAAGCAATTCCAACACAGAAACAGATTGGGATAAGGTCTCTACATAAAAGGCTTGTTGAAAGATGAAGGTCTTCAGTAGGTGCTGAAAAGATAACAGAGATGGCGCCTGTCTAATATTTAAGGGGAGGGAATTCCAAAAGGTAGGTGCCACTATATGAAAGGTCGACTTCCTTGTGCGGAATGGACCTCCTGATAAGATGGTATGTGCAGAAGGCCCTCACCTGCGGACCATAGTGATCCACTGGGTTCCCCACACTCTTTAATATCTATAAGAACTGCAGGGAGAGGTTATCTGAGGATTTGATATTGGGGCCTTAAGTACAGTAGGGCCCCGCTTATACGGCGGGTTCCGTTCCGGACCCCCGTTGTAAAGCAGAAATCGCTGTAAAGCGGAACCCCATTGACTTTAATGGGGCGCGTTGCGCGAAACTGATACGAAAATGCTGCAAAAGCGCCAAAAGCGGCTTTAAAAGAGGGGAGGAAAGCCACCGCTTAGCGGAACACTGGTAAGCGGAGCGCCGGTAAGCAGAGCCCTACTGTATGTGAATGACACCCAGCATGAAAACCCTCAAAAACTTTACGCTTGTTTCTTCATACTGTTAATATGCATTGGCAATGTACATTGTAAATTGCAGAGCAATATAAGTGAAGAGACTGGTTTCTGCCCCCACAGAGCTTGCAATCTAAATTTCAATATGCAGGGCCGGCCCCAGGCATGCTGGGGCCCTTGGGCATCAGCTTGCCCTGTGCTCCGATGTGTGCACATGTGTGTGCATGTGCGTGGGGCCCCCCATGGCCCCCACCTACCTGTCTCCGCTTCCCCTTCCTCTGGAGCTACAGGGGCCCCTTAGGGGCCCCTCCACTCCCCTTTTGCGATCCGCAGCAACAGCTGTGGATCGCAGGGCAGGAGCTTCCACCTGCCCACCATTCCCTCACCCCACCTACCTGTCTCCTGTCTTTTAGCATTGCCATTAACCAAGATGGAAGACACGGTTTCCTTAAGGGGATGAAGCCTCTGCCGCCATCTTGGTTAATGGCATGTGTGCATGGTACATGCACTCATCTCTGCCATCAACCAAGATGGCGGCATGTGCTTCAGCACCTTAGGGAAACCTCAGCCACCATCTTCATTAACGGCAATGCTAAACGGCAGGAGACAGATAGGTGGGGCGAGGGAATGGTGGGCAGGTGGAAGCTCCTGCCCTGTGATCTGTGGCTGTTGCAGCAGATCACAGAAGAGGAGCGGAGGGACCCCTCAGGGGCCCCTGTAGCTCCAGGGGCCCTCAGGCCAGTGCCCCACCTGGCCGCCCTTTAGAACTGGCCCTGTCAATATGTCTGGGAGATAATAAAAGCAGGGGAGGCAAGAAAAGGAGAGGGGGAAGCAAGGGGAGTGCGTTATATTTTAATTTAGGGAATTTTTGCACATTGTGATTATTAAGGAAAAAAATGTGTGCACCAAAATCCACAAGGAAAAAAACCAGGTTGGTTAGCATTGGGTGGGTTCCCTCTATCATCAGCTAAGTCTAGTTAGTTTGGGTAGAAGGAACCAGTTCCAAACCAACTGGGGGAAAAAGTGATCCTTGACCCATCCAAATGAGTCAAATATTCTAGGTGGCATGTGGTCTTACTGTTTCCATGCTCTTTGGTGACCTAATTGTTTGAACTCTGCTTTTATCCTTTGATCAGTCTTGCTGCCCATGGAATTACCGAAGGGCACCACGGCATTAGTCACACAGTTCTGTAGCTTTGAGGTGCGGTTCCCAGCATTGCATACTAACAGAAGATGATTGCCATTCTTTGGCACCTGACAGCATTGTCGTCAGTGAAATGTAGGGGACCTTAAAAAGATATGTCTCATTAACTAAATGCCTTTAAGGTCTCGCAACTGGCACATCATAAGGGTGGATTGTGAGTGAATGAAGCCAGGAAGCTAGTTCAAAGAACTGTTGGTGCTGGGCCTTTCTGAGCAAGAACTGGGAGCTATGAAACTGGAGATAGGAGCCAGAAGCCAGGAGATGCTATTGCTGCTAGGAGGAATCTTAACTGGATGTGGAATCCTTTCTAGTTCTACCAGATCAGAAGGAGCCAATGGCCAGCCTTAGGTGAGCAAAGTCTCCATGGAGCCGAGGAACACTTCCCCAGGGCAGCGGACACTTCAACCCTTAGCCCTAATGGCTCACCATGCAGGGCAGAAGCACAGAGGTCCTCACCCAATTCTAGCCCCAGCAGCTCCTGACAAAAGCTAACTTAAGCCAAGGGTGGGGAATCTTTATCAGCCCGAGGGCCGCATTCCCTTCTGGGCAGCCTTCCAAGGACCGGTGCCAGTGGGGTCAGAGATAAAGCAGGGCAGGGAAATGAATGCACACTTTAAATTTGTACAGCCGGTCAGTTTCTACACACACACATGTATATCCCCTATCTAAGGAAGCAAGAGGCACTATCAGAGTTCAGATGCATGTTCCAGCCAGGCAAAAATACCCCCAAAGGGGGCAATGCATGGCCAGTAGGAGGTGTGGGTGGGAAGAGGGTATTGCCTGGGGGAAAGTCCTGAGGACCAGATAGAGTCTTGGGGGGCTGCATTTGGCTCCTGGGCCTCCAGTTCCCCACCTCTGACATAACCTCTAGGACAGCCTTTCCCAACCAGTGTGCCTCCAGATGTTGTTGGACCACAACTCCCATCAGCCTCAGCCAGCATTGCCAATGGTCAGGAAAGATAGGAGTTGTGGTCCAACAACATCTGGAGGCACACTGGTTGGGAAAGGCTGCTCTAGGATCCTGACATTGTGCATGCGCTGCTTTAACTTAAATGCTCATTACAGTAATGGAAACTTGTGTAGCCTTTTTGCTGCCAGTGGAGTTTACTGGTCTTTATACACTTTTCAGATCTATGAAGCTGGACATATTAGCCATGCCAGGTGCTCAACATCTCCTGGAAACAGGCAGCAAAAATAGGAGCTTTACTGAGTGTCTAGACCTTGATACATGAAGCAGGGGCAACACAGTTTGTTGGTGTCACAATATTTCTGATGTAACGTGATTGATATTCAAAGGTAAAGCATGTCTGGAGGTTAAACTTTCCCTTAAGTATTTTTTAAAAAGTGTTGATTGTTCCAAATATATTTCTAAAAATGGGATTCTTTCATGCACATAGTAGTGTCCTTTTCCTAACTGTGTTTTCCCCGCCAGACCAAATGTTTGTATTTCTGCTTAACCTCTTTTGTTTGTTAAATATATATATTGTTGTGCGCCTCCCCCAATCTCCGAGCAGTGAGATTTCAGGGGGTCCCTGCGCTCATCCAGGGTTTGGTTTCCTTTGGGAAGAAGGCCAGCGGAGACTGCGGTGTCTTTATGAAATATGGTTTATTTATGTACACACATACCAACCTGAGCTTAGGATGGAGGAGTTCAAGGCATCAGCAGTCTAATATCCAGCTTTTCCATCTAGGTGCAGGGGCATCCTATCGCCACGATGCAGGGAGCCAGCCTCTCCGCATGCCTGCAGCCCTAGTTCTCCAGTACACCCACTTTCAACTCCAAACACACTTCTCCCCGCCCAGGAGTGGGGGGGAGACTCTCCTCCAGTAGAGTTTAAAATGACAAAAAAGGATCTTCCTAGCCCCTTTCACCAGTTGCCGGGGCAACTAAATAGGACCATTAACTACCTAGCCACTCTATTTGATTAACAAAGGAGACTCATCTGGCTAGCAGAGCCAGCCTCCCAGGCATAGGATTCCAAATCAGAGGCTGGAAAGGTGACCCACAGAAATCATCCATTCCAGCCCCCCCCCCCCATGCTCATAACACTACACCCTTCTCTGAAAGAGGTCTGTCCCAGACCTGCAAAAAAACAACAACAGAATAACAACTTTTCCTACAAAGAAATAACAGATACCGGTTAGCAAGACATTGCAATATACATCATTAAAAGCATAGTCATATTACAGTCTCATTTCCATACAAGTACAAAAACAGTCCATTCCCTTACAGCACCTTTTTCAATTAATTACTCTCTCTTTGGGCTTCCTCTTCTTTCTGGGAGCTCCCAGTCACAGTTCTGCATCCAACAGCTTACCCAGTCCTCATAACTTGGCAGTTGCCTGAGTTCCTGATATGTTTAAGCATGCCCTCAACCACATGTACATTTACTACTTGCTCCCCCAAACAGTTGTACATACACCCACAATCCAAGTCACAGAATAACAAATCCTAAACATTAAAATCTTATTACAAAAAAAACCTATCAGCATGATTCCTAAAAAAACCCATTAAACAGCTCATATCCCCACCAGCATGCAGAAAGGCACAAATCAACAGCATTACACAGTCCCATAAGCACAACCCCCACCCCGAAGCCATGCGGTTGCCAACATGGCCCTTTGTCTTGGGGCTTCATGGCGTTCCCAGTCCAAGCTGATCCCTGCTGCTGCCTGCAGGGGGTTGGGACTCCTTTCTAGGAACAGATTTGTTTCCTCCCCAGCACATGGCAGGCTGTAGCCATGTTCTTGCCACTCTCTGCTCTGGGAAAAGTCTTCAAGCCAGTCCACTTGGTCTCCTGCCCCAAATGCCAAATCAAAGTTCTGCCACAAGTCTTTATCCGGGGGGATCTTCTTAAAGATTAGCTGGCCTAGTCCACCCAGGCTGGCAGAAAGAAATCTTCTCTGTCCTCCCTCACAATCTCCAGTATGAAACATGGGCCCAAACAGAGGCAGGAAACCCTCCCAGTGTCTCTTACCCTCCAAACTCACTGGGTACTGGGTGCCTCTCACTGCTGAAATTCGCCCAAGGACTGCACCCATCATAGGAGCTGCATCCCACCCCACAAGACCATTATGGGGCACCCAAGGGACAAAGTCACTTGGGGATTTTATCTCACCCATCTCTCCAGGCGCTGGGAGCTTCTCTTGGACTTGAACTCCCTTCTCAGGTTTCTCCTGCTGCACCTTTTCTTTCACAGCCATTTCTCCAGGCGCTGGCAGCTCCTCTCCAGCCTCTAGTTCACCTTTGTCTGAAGCCTTTTCTTCCTCCTGCACTTTCTCTTCCACAACTGGCACACAGGGAGCAGAGAAATCTATCAGCAGCATCTCTTCTCCAGCCTCTATTTTACTTTCTTCGAAGGCATCTTCCTCTTCTTTTTCCAGCCTGTTCTCCTTCAAATCTTGGGACTTCACTTCCAGCTCTCTGCTGTTTCCCCCCCTGGCAGGCTCCTGGACAATCAAAACTTCTTCTTCCTCCACTACTGACTGCAACTCCTTACAGCCCACTCCCTCCAGCTGCCCATCCACTTTCTGGATCTCTTTAGCCACCTCCATCTGGGTGCTCTGCAGCTGGACTCCTGGGTCACCCTTGACCCCTTGTAGTGGCTGATCAGGCAGGGCTCTCACCTCCTCACATGGGGTCTCCTTTTTCTCTCCCCAGACGCTTTCAAATATCTCTCCCATTTGTTTCCAATGCTCCTGCTGCTCCCGCTGCCTTTGCTGCTGGTCCTCCTGGCGTTCTTTCTGCCTTTGCTGCTGGTCCAGCTGGAACATCAATCTCATCTGTTCCAGGAGGAATGCTGTTCTCCCCTCCATCTTGACTCAGGCACACCTTGCTCCCAAGGCTTCTTCTAGGAAACTCAATCCCACTTGTGACACCAGTGTTGCGCGCCTCCCCCAATCTCCGAGCAGTGAGATTTCAGGGGGTCCCTGCGCCCATCCAGGGTTTGGTTTCCTTTGGGAAGAAGGCCAGCGGAGACTGCGGTGTCTTTATGAAATATGGTTTATTTATGTACACACATTCCAACCTGGGCTTAGGATGGAGGAGTTCAAGGCATCAGCAGTCTAATATCCAGCTTTTCCATCTAGGTGCAGGGGCATCCTATCGCCACGATGCAGGGAGCCAGCCTCTGCGCATGCCTGCAGCCCTAGTTCTCCAGTACACCCACTTTCAACTCCAAACACACTTCTCCCCGCCCAGGAGTGGGGGGGAGACTCTCCTCCAGTAGAGTTTAAAATGACAAAAAAGGATCTTCCTAGCCCCTTTCACCAGTTGCCGGGGCAACTAAATAGGACCATTAACTACCTAGCCACTCTATTTGATTAACAAAGGAGACTCATCTGGCTAGCAGAGCCAGCCTCCCAGGCATAGGATTCCAAATCAGAGGCTGGAAAGGTGACCCACAGAAATCATCCATTCCAGCCCCCCCCCCCATGCTCATAACACTATCAAGGGAAATAGATTCTAGCTATTTGCAGGTGAGACTGAACTTTATGCAGACAAGTGGTTTTTATTTTAAATACAATATATGGAAATTAGTTTATTTTATGAGCAAACCTCAGAATTTCTAGATGTCATAACTGTAATTTATTTGAATTTCTGAAACATGTATTTCTCAAAGCACAATAAATTCAGCATCCCTCAGAAACCCATTAGGAATATGAGGTGGGTTTTTTTGCATGTGCACATGTGCATGCGCACCCCTCTATTTTAAAGTTTTATGTAAGGCATTATGGCTTTGTATCACTAATAATACCTTCTCAACCCTCAATTCTGATATAAGGGGGTGTGCTTTTGAAATAAGGGGAAATTTACTTTGAAATGAGAAATATGATGGTCAACCATGACAATAGCACAAAATATAAAAATGAAATCATTAATTTATTCATACTTTAGATGCTTGCCTACACATAATCAGAGAATGCTAATAATGCCCTGAACTCTTGGTTAGAGGGTTGCTTTAAGCACATTCCAAACTTACAGTGGTGTTTTGTGACAATTTAATTGCCATATGTTTCCCCAAAGAGTCCTGGCCATCAGGGCTTCTGACAGATGGGTAAAAAGGTTCATTTTTCCATGGCCCAGGGCCACTAGGGGCCCCAGACTCTTAGCTTTCTTTTCTTTCCTTTTCTTTTTAAAGTAAGTTGCTAAGCACTCTGGATCAAGGGATATACACCAAATGTCAGCTACTCCACCCCTTGCTGCAATGTCTGTTTAAAAAATGAGCTGGTAGCTGGCTGCTCCAATCCCTGCCTTTTCAGGTTTTTAGCCAATAAGTGAAGTCAGAGTTGTGATTGATGAGGGATTTGTTGATCTCTGGGCAACAGTTAGACTCCCTTGCAAGTTCTGAAAACAGCTGCCTTTTCCTGCTTGTCTGCACCTCACATGTTGAGCAAGCGTATAGCAGCATGTGTACCTGTCTGTGTCTAGTTTTTTCTCTGTATGCACACATCCAACTGGAGGTCCAGAACAGAAGATCACAGCAGGGTCTTGGTAGGCATTCACAGTATACAATTTCAGTGATAATGATAGTGTACATGTAGGTTTTTTAAATTATTTGCAAAAAATAGCATATTATACATTTTACCTATCAAACAATTTTTGAATGGAAATAAAAGTGTACATGCAGCTTATGATGCCATCACAGTGTTTTATAGTTTTCTAAATATAAGAAGTCAAACAAGTTTAAATTTTCCTGGGCTGCTGAAGAAGGCAATTTATTCATAGCCTGTTTTGAAAACCTTCTTAATATGAAGTTTTAATCCTATACTCGCTTTTCTGGGAGAAAGGCTATGGGCACATGAGTCACTTCAAAAGCAGCAAGAATGGTTTTCCTGGCTGTGTTTTGAAGCAACTCTGCCCTTGGTTAGCCTCACCTCCTTTCCCCACTGCTGACTTTAGACCTTTCAGGACTGCCCACAGCAAAGTGTTGGGCCAATCACTGTCTTTGTCTGAGCCTGCAGCATAGTGTTTCCTTTGGCCACACCTGGAAGACAAATGGGTTGATCTACCAATCAGTTGCAAAATCTACCTGAAGCTGAATCAGAGCTTGGAAGATTACTTTTAAAAAGTAATAAATGACAGTTACAATTAAATGGCTTCCAAAAGTAGTAATTACTGTTACAATCACTATTTCTCTGAAAGTAACTGATTACTTTACTTTTTCTCTAAAGTAATCACTACAATTACATTTCAGTTACTTTTTAAAAAGACTCCTACAAGATGCTGGCCTTGGCTGCTGCACATGTAAGTAGCCTAAAACAACATTAAAAATAAGCACACACATACAGCAGGGCCCTGCTTATACAGCAGGTTAGGGACCAGGCCCCCGCCGTAAAGCAGAAATCACCATAAAGTGGAACCCATTGACTATAATGGGCTACGTCGCGTGAAAATGACGCGAAAATGTTGCAAAATGCCGTAAAATCGCAAAATCAGCTTAAAAACGGGGAATTTCCTTGAATTGAAAGCCGCTGCATCAGCGGAACACTGCAAAACAGAACGCCGGTAAGCGGGGCCCTACTGTACACAGTTAGTAGAATAAAACAACAAAGCTGTGAGTTGGTTCTCTCTCTTTCCTTCTATGCTTGCAAGTCTGACACCTTCAGTTGAACTTCTGATCAGCTTCTCTTGTTCCTGGCAGAGGGAATGCCTTGGAAGGCAGCTGCATTCTGGATGATGAGGAACTTGAGCTCCATGCTGCCTGACTGGAGGAGCTGCTCCATGTTGGAACAGGCCATGCCTTGGTATTTCTCTTCCATCTTCCTCGAACAGCACGTCAGGCCTTTCGGAATGCATACCTCCTTTTCATCCAAGGAAACCTGAGTTGTCTCAATCAGTTCATCTGTTCTCCATGAAAAGGAAGGCAGGAAAAGAGAGGCAGGAAATTATAGGACCAGTAGCCTCTTGCTGAGGTCACCAATGTTGCAAATGACCATGGGCACCTCTGCATCCCTGAAGGCCACCATGATGCTGTCTGCTCCCTTCCGCACCAGATTACTCAGTTTTTTTTTTATCTTGCCTGCTAGCAGATCATTGCTAGGCCTTTCCTGCATTTCCACTGGACATCAGCACACAGTTAGACTGGTTGAAGGGGAGGGAGAAGGGCTGCTGGTGTCTGAGCTGTGCCTATGTATGCATGGACTAAAGAAGGAAAAGTGGGAAAAATAGAAGGGAGAAAACAGGGTGGATGTAGCATGAGGGAGTGAAAAGAGCACATGAGGAGAAGGGCGGGAGAGCAGGGATCCAGAATTATGAGGGGCAGAAAATGGGATGGTTGGGGATGTGAAAAGACAGCTGATGGGGATATGGGAGGGCATGAAAGTCAGAGCTATGGGGGAGAAAATGAGGTGGATGAGGACATGCAAGGGAGGAGGAGGAGGGAGGGGATGTACGTGTTGGATGAACTGAGTTCATGCTTCTGAATGGATGAATGAGGTATGGGTATGAAAGAGAGAGTGAGAGCAGGGGAAAGGATAATCCTGAAAGTGAGATTGGGGGAATGAGGAGATTTGGGGAAATGAATTGATGCCACTTACTGGGTGTTTTTGTTTTTTGGGCAGAAAACTGGGTTTTAGTGAGTGATTTTGTGTTCTGGGCTCAAACCCTGCTATACCTTCTATTCAGTATCTTGGGCATAGTTTGCCTTTTTTGAAACTGTTTTCACTGTGCAGTAGAAAACTGTGGGACAGGGAGCATGGTTTTATGTTTGGAGGTTCAGACCCCAGCTCTAGGCAACTTAATGTGGTTTTTGACTAGCTATGGTAGCCATTTTATGACTAACTACAATCCCATATTGACTTTGAAAATGCTGTCCGCCCCTTATCCGAGACAGATAGCCAAAGGACACCATCATTTCTGTGCTTATGGGCACATTTGAAAATTTGAACATTATTATGGACACCACAATATTGTGAATTAGATGGACTCTTGGTCTGATCCAACAGGGTCCTTTTTGTGTGCTTGAGGTCTCTTGAGTGACACCACCCAGTTCCAGAATGCTTAGAAGCTAACCTAACCTAACCTATAGATAAGTTGAAAAGCCTCAAGGTGTTTCACTAATCAAATTATTTGCATTTCCTTCACATTTTCTGCATATATTTTGCGTGTGCTGTGTCTTTCAGATTTAGAGACGAGCAAAACCACTTTATGGTCAGTCTATTAAGAAGTCCTGTATTGGGGACCTGAGGAATATCAAATGGGGATTCAGCCTATGACATGGGCGACCATATAACTCTGGCCAAAGGAGTGAACTACAGGGAGGCGAGTCAAACTAGGAAGGAACTTGTTTAACAACAATAGGCCAGAACAGGTCAGGTGATATTCCTTGAACCATATAATTGCTTCCAGACCAAGCTTGTTCACTAAACTAGTCAACAAAGGGAATCTGCTGCTTAGCATGCATGAATTTCAGTTTGGTTTCCTCCCGAGTTTTGGAACTGAAATGGCCTCTATTCCCTTGTTAGATTACCTGTGCTGGGATTTAAAACAGTGGGAGTGCATTCTTGTTGGTTCTGATGAGCCTCTTAGTGGCTTTTGATATCATTGACCATGGTGTACATGTGGACTGCCTAATAGGGACTGGATTTGGGGGCACAATGGTATGGTGGCTTTTGTTCTTCCCAGAGGATAGGTTCTAGAATGTGGTGTTGGGCCATTTCTGTTCAACACCATGGTTATTGGCCTATAGCAGGGGTGGTTAATCTGGGGCCCTCCAGATATTGTTGGACTCCAAATCCCATCAGCCCTGACCATTGACTATGCTGATGGGAGCTGAAGTCCAACAGTATCACATATTACCATCCCTGGCTTTATCAAATCCTGAGATCAGTAGGCCTGACACATTGACATTTTATCCAAAGAAAACAGAAGGACTCTTGGTCAGTAGAATGACTGACCCAGTGAAAGGGATATAATCTGTTTTGGAAAGGGATGAGTTCCCCTTGAAAAACCATGATTTGAAAAGTGTTCAGAAACTTCAGCTGGTACAAAATGCAGTGGATTGTTGTGACCAGGCCAGTTTTCAGTTGGATTTTATATAATCTTTGCTGACTTCAGGTCTGTTTTTGGCCTCATTGAAAAGTGCTGGTTATTACCTTTAAAGCTCTACATGGCTTACCATTGGGATACTTAAAGGACCATCTCTGCCAACATTAGCCTGCCCATCCACTCAAATTGGTTGAGGAAGTCCTTTACATGTCCAGACACGGTCTAAAGTGCAGTTAGTGGAGATGTGTGAGTAGGCTGTGTACCTCCCTGCCCTAGATCCTTCTGAGACTGTCGCTGATGTCATTCCATTGATGGAAGATCTTTCTTGTTTCATCCAGTCTTGGGGCTGATCGATGTCTGATTGTGCTCAGCTGTCTCATGTTTATGATTGTTTTCTTGTCTGCTGCCCTTGACTTTTTGTTTTAAAAAGTTTTCTTAAAGTTTCATTTTAATAATTTTGATGTAAGCCAGCTTGGGGCATTCAAACTGTAATAGAAAAGTGGGGTACAAATATTTTTAAATAAATAAATTGGTGCATGCATGCATGGATGAATAAGATAATTAATTAGAAATAATGTCATTTAAAGTTATCCCTCTTTCTCCTTCTTTCTACTCCCCCTCCAACCAAAAGAACCAAGACATACTTTAGCTACAGTGCAAAAGGGCCAGAGACAGTTGTTTAGGGTCACATTAAATTGATATATATCCAGCAAAAGGACTCAAGTGAAATAACAGGAAATCTGTTGAGATGTTCCCTTCTGAGAATTTGTTCTAACCAGAAAACATTGTTTTATGCTGCAATATAGCTCAGTGGTAAGGTGGTACAAAGAATCCCACAAGGACAAAACAAAAATAATTGACTGCCAGTTTTGAATCAGGATCCCATTTTGAATGAAAACAGTGATGTGTTCTGGGGGTTGTGATATCCTTTTTATATTTTTAGAGCATACTGGAGTGCATCAGACAAAATATTGTGAAGTTGTTTTTTTAAAGCTCATTTCCAAATATTTATAATAGCTCCCATTTTTACCTCACCCTGTCTTCTGATTTAGATTTCACTCTATACCACTCTTACTCTGGAGAGACCTCCTTGCCATCCTGCTATTTCTATAGAATTTCAGTAAAGAAACTGTAGAATAAACTGGGGCCAGGACTGCTAAATTAGTGGAAGTTTTAATCTATATTGCCATAGCTATCCAGCATGGTATCATTGTGTGTGTTCATAACTGCAATGTTTCCAACAACCTTGTGGTGACAAACATAATAGTTTATCAAATTTTGCCTATTCTATGAGTTCTCCCATGGCTAAATCCAGAAATAAAATAAACTATTGACTCATGCTGTTGTTCCTAGAGACTTCCAGCCCACCTTTCTAGCTGTTTACAATGCAATCCTATGTCCAATCCTAACCATCTACTCAGAAGTAAGCCCAACTGATTTCAATGAGGCTTACTCCCAGATAGTGATGGGGGGAGAAATCCAATTTATTTCTCATTTAAATATGAACCTACCAAATCCACACTTTCCAAAACAATATGCGCACTGAAACACAGCCCTCTTTTGAAATTTGCACTTCTCTGAATTTTCAATGAATTTCTCCAGGCAAGTAATGTGTACAGACATGCATATATTAGGGTAAAGTGTACCTAAAAATGTATATATCAATGAAAATAACATTAAAATGCATTATACAAGGGGAAACTGCATTGCAAAAAAGTGTATGTTAGGCAAAATTATATACAAATGTGTTTATTTAGAGAAATTCATACTAGATCATAAAATGTTGATGAACTTTCATGAGGACATAAACAAAATAATCCCAAACTGATGTGGAGAGGTGGAGAAACTGGAAAAATGAGAAGCTGAGAGAAAGTGAAATTGACAGATTCACCCATCTCTACTCTAGGGTTGCCAGGTTCTTGGCCTGAGACTGACCCTGTATCTTTAGGAGAAGAGAAAGTCAGCCAAGTGCAGGTGTTTTTGCCACTCTGTAATGGGAAAAACCACAAGGTGGAATTCTCCCTCCCCCCTGCACAACTTTTAAAGATACAGAAGACCTCTTGGAGGCCGGGCCTGGCAGTCTATCTGAAGGAGCACCTCCAACATCATCAGCCTCAAAAGGCCTTCTCTCTATCCCACCAGTTAAAACAGCTAGACTGGTGAGGACTAGGGAGAGGGCTTTTTCAATTGTGGCCCCCACTTTGTGGAATTCCCTCCCAAATGATCTCCGCCATGCCCCCTCTATGATGAGCTTCCACTGGAGCTTGAAGACCTGGCTCTTCAGACAGGCTTTTGGGGTGGGTTAGATTTTATTATTGTTGTTGAGATTTTTTATGTTTTAATGTATTTGTATGTTTTTATTTTGTACGTTGCCCAGAGTGGCTGGACAGCCAGCCAGATGGGCGACTAATAAATAAATAAATAAATAAATAAATAAATAAAAGTTGTGCAGGGGGAAGGGCGAATTCCACCTTGTGCTTTTTCTCATTACAGTGTTGCAAGAACACCTGCACTTGGCTGACTTTCTCTTTTCCTAAAGATACAGGATCAGTCTCAGGCCATGAACCTGGCAACCCTACTCTACTCCCAGGTAAGTGAGGTTATGATTGAAGCCTTAGAAAGTAAATGAATGAGTCTCTCCAGGATGCAACTAGCCGTGAGCTGTAGGGGAAGCACAGGAGTGGAGTGTAGCTCTTGAACGGATGGAGATTTTCATACGTAGCTCATCCTACATAATAAACATAAGGTAGAACATAAAGGGCCATTCAAAAACCTAGTAGGTAGGTCTCAAGGGGGGGAGCCTAAAAAAGCAATAAATGACAAGATCAGAACCATATAAATCCATTATGCATGCTGTAAATCACAGAAGACAGAGACAGAAAGTTTTCACAAATTACTCCCAAAAGAGAATCAACTTGCACTTGTTTTCTGTTGTAGATGGCATGGTGGGGCAGAGGCATTTACCTGACCTCCCAGCAGATGAGTCACTGCTGCTTACCAGGAGGGAGAGGGTGAGGGGCATGGCAGCAGGGGGGGAGGCACGGTGTAAAAGCACCAGCAGGAGTGCTGAATTGGCTTGGCAGGTTTGTTTGCACTGCACTAACCTTGCTGCCACCTGGTAGGCAGCAGCAACTCACCTGCTGGCAGATCAGGTAAGTGCCTCTGCCCCACCATGCCATTCATTTCAGCTTGTTATTTGTGAGTTTAAGGGGTTTAGATATGGCTGGGTGGGATATCTGAGGCAGGGAGTAAAGTAAAGGCTTTTATCAAACTTGTATAACAATGAAGTGATATCAATGTATTGAAGCCATGATTATATGCCATGTAACCTATATTGGATGGAATTCTCACAAAGTTTTACAATGAATGACATTTTAAATGTGGTAATATATTTAATAAATGAAACTGTAGGCTTAGAAACCTGGGGCATCCTGACTGTGAATTTTAGCTCTCATTGGGAATCTGATGAGACAAAGTAAGAGTTGAAATCAAATTAAAATCTCTCTTCATATTATAACATGTAAGAGAGTTGCTGAATCCCCTCCAACAAATCAGAATAACAAAGAAACAAATTCTCTATCTGGGAGTGTGATGCTGGGAGCAGGAAGGCAGGCAGGAGGCAGCTTAGGAAATGTAAGAGGATTCACACTTCAGGGACTTGCCTACATTTGTGAGATGTTTGGTTATGGTTCATGAACAGCATCTTTCAGAACTCTCCTCCCAGCCAGAAAACAGGGGAGACTGGTGGCTCTGATGTCAGTGAAGCAAAGAATCCACTCCAAGTTTTAGTCGAAACTTTCAAGTTTGGACTAAAACCTGGAGCAGATTCACTGCCCCACTGACATAGGAGTCACCAGGCTCCACTGCCAGAAATATTTGTACCAGTGGATAAAGCTCCACTCAGATACCATTTCCCAAACAAAGACTATGCATTGTATTTCTTGATTTCTATGATTCATTGCTGTGTAAGGGTATGCAAAGCAGAGCACACCACAAAAACAACCTTTTACACATTCACAGGCGGAGGGCTCCAGAGAGAGCCAACGCTACAATACAGTGTGCCCACATGGATTATTCTTGCCACCCACATTCACTGGCTACCAATGACAATAGTAATCTCTGAGCTATCATTGTTAACAATGGCTGAACAGTGGATGGCCAGGGTGAGGTGAGGGTGAGGTGGAGGGATTTATTCTATTTTATTTACAATTTTTAAAATCTTGTGTGTCTACTCAAAGTACCCAAGGTGATTTACAACAAAAACAATACAGTGACTGCAGTTTGCTTCTTCAGTTTAATTGGTGAGAGACTGCAGCAGAATTTTTTCTTGCTTTAGACTGAGTCCTTGAACTCTGATAATGCCTCTTGCTTACCAGGATAGAGGATAAAAAGGGGCAGTGGAGGCTAGCCCATTAGGGGAAGTGGGGCACTGCCCCACCAAACTCAGTCTGCCCTCTGCCAGCTCTCACCTGCCAGTCTTCTGCCTGCCTACCTACCTCCTTACTTGCAACCAGTGTAGGGAATGGTGCCGCTTGCCATTTTTCTCCCACACTTTAATCTCAGTGTTGCCCTTGTAGAACTCAGCAGGGAGGAGGATGGGGACAAAACAAGAATTAGTTTGCTCAGGCTGTCATTGGCTCTGGCCCCACCTACTGCTGGGTACCCTGACGTCTGCCCCACCAGTCCCAACGCTCACCAGCCACCACTGGAAATGGGTGTGTGAGGGTGTGTGGCATACTGTACAAAGGAAAATGTCACATTCATTGCTTTGCCCACTTTTGCCTCTGACTCTGCTTACCACTGGCATGTGGCCCACAGAATGTTGCTGAGGAGGGAATGTGCTCCTGGGGCTGAAAAAGGCTCCCCATCCTTGCTTTAATTGTTTGGTACTGAGGAGATCTAATTGAGATGGCAAAATAAAATTTAAAAAGTCCCGAACGTGCTTGGCTGGTTAAGGCTCAGGCCAGTTATAAATAACCACAATGATTAAGACCATCCATCTTGCAAATAGTATAAGTAATTTTTTTAAAAAAACCTCTGGAAATCCATAGTATTGTAAAGTGGGCAATCCCCAGCTACAGTCCAATGGATTGCTTGGAGTCAAGACAACTACCAAAATCCACCTGGAGAAAGTGTTTTGAAAAATGCAAAAAACTTTCAACATTCATTTATCATGTCTTACCCCTAGAACGCCAGCCAATTGTATTTGAAGATTGAGTGGATTCATAAGACTAAATATTGATTTATTGATGTTGAAACTCTTCCAATGGAAGACTTAAGTATAAATTTAGGGAGATTTTATGGAAATGTCTATTGTGGAGCAATTGCGCTATATGGAGCATCTTCGAGTTTCATTAGCTGTTGGGTTGATAAAGAGAGTCATTTTCAAAGTTGTTTTTTATGTGCATGGCAATAAAGTTGACAAATGGCCTTGTTCTCATCTGCCAATTAGTGTACTTATTACAGAAGCAATAAGTATACTTTCACTTATTTTCAACAAAATATTTGGTATCAGGGGTTAGCTATACAACACACACAAAAGAATGTAATAATAGCCCTGGCACCTCTTTAAAAAGGAGAAGGAAATCAGCAGTAGGAAAGGGGAGCCTAGAAGTGACCATGGAGAGGGTGCTTAATCCCTTCTCCACCCACTCTTTCCCAGCTTTGAATTCTCTCTTAGCAGCCTTTCTTGTTCTGCAGTTCCAAACATATGTTTGAAACACTTATGAAGGGCCACGGCGTAATGGTGGGGCCTCACCCTCTGATCACAGACTCTACAGCGGGGCACAATTAATTTCTCAAACAAGAACTCTGTATGGTTGGAAAATATCATATGGGGGCTGTTTGCTCATGTGTACTGCCTCATGCTATGAGGACCATGCTATGGTCCTCATGCCATGAGAGAAAAGCCCATCTTTAAAATGTGGAACAAGAAGCTCTGAAACCTGATTCATCATATATATCATTTTAGTTGATTATCAGTTAATTTAGCAAATGTTTGCATATGTATATAAACAATATTTTCTGAAGCAAGAAGCACACACATGAGCTTGTTGTGGGGCATCATCTCAGGAGGGATAACAGACCTATGTGAGAGAAGGGAGCATGCCTTTTTTATGATGCTGATTGCAGAGTTGAAGGCACATGCTGGCCTTTGCCATTGGTCAAGGGGACCAAGAGCCATTGAGACTTTACCACTCCTGCCTGCCAGGAAGAACTTCTTGATGTGAACCCACCTACTTTGCACTTTCCGAAGCAATATGCCAACCAAAACATAGCTATCATCTGAAATTTGCAATTATCTGAATTTTGTGATGCAGTTCTCCAACCACATAATGTGTACAAAAATGTGTATATTAGGAGAATGTGTGCATAAAAATGCATCTGTTCGTGAAGAATATATAAAATGGATTGTATCTGGGAGAAACTGCTAGCAAAAATGTGTATGTGGGGCAAAATTGCTTACAAAAATAAGTATATTAGGAGACATTTGCACTAAAATGCTGACAAATTCTCATGAAGATTTTAAAAAATGCAACGTGATGCAGAAATTTGTAGAACTGAAGTTAAGACTGGAAAAATATGGAACAGAAAGAGGCTAGAATTGACTAATACATCCATTCCCAGCTTGGTCCCAACCACTGGCCAGAGAAGGAGCAGCTGTGGGGAGCTTGCTTCCCCATCCCTTCCAGAAAGAACACTCGGGTCCAATTGCCAGTTAATCTGGGACTGTAGAGCTCAAGGGAAGCACACTCCAGCCCCATCCATGGGCAAGGAGACTAAAGGGTGCTAGGTTTGTGGTTGTGGTTGTACAGAAGGGCCCCACTTTTCGGCAGCCCGCTTCTCGGCGTTCCGCTAATACGATGGCTTTCAATTAGAGTAAGGCCCCACTCATACGGTGCTTGTTCCGCTTTTATGGTGTTTTTTGGGTGTCGGCTGCCATTTTATTGACGGAGTTCTGCTTTTCATCAGGTTTCACTTTTAGGCAGGGGTCTGGAACATAACCCGCTATATGAGTGGGGCCCTACTGTATACATACATGCATATGTGTTCCTCTGTGTGTATTGTTGTGATCACAATCTATTGTAAGCTACCTTGAGGATCATTTCACCAGCAGGTGTGGAATAAATCTTCTTATGAAATAAATTCCCCATTTGTGAGTGTGTGTGTTTTTCAAATCTGCTGCTTGATAATTGGAGGCTCTTTTTGAGTCAACTAAATGGTTTTGAATTGATTGAAATAACCATTGAAACATTGCAAGTATTATACAACATTAGTCATACTCAGAGCAGACTCATTGAAATAAACTGACTCAAGTTTAGAGATGGAATCTGCTTGTTGGTGCCTGTTTGACTGGTTCTGTTTCAGGTTAGTTATTTTTCTGCTATCTTTTGCTTTTACAATTCCAATTTTCCCCTTCCAAAAAATGATATTGTTAATAATGTTTTCATTTCAGAAAGGAAAGGAAAGTGTATTTCCCTCTGCCCAGTGCCACTCACCCAATCCCCTTTCTTCCCCTTCTCCTCTTCCCAAATGGTATTGGATCCTTCCCTTCAGCCTTGGGAGAAAGCGAGAGATCTCTTTAACACAAACCAAAAACACAGTTTATCGTTAACAAAGCAAGCACACAGTCTGGTCAGTTCACCTTAGCAAAGCAAAGACACTGGCTGCAAAGCAAAGAGATGGCTGAACAAAGCAAAAACACAAAATGCAAAGCAAAGACATAGGCTTGTCCCTTTAACTTTAGCAAGCAAAGACACAGGCCAGTCAGTACAAAGCAAAACACAGTCATGTCAGTTTCAAGTTAGCAATGCAAAGAGGCAGGCTGGTCAGTTTCATGTTAGCAAAGTTCCATGCTTTTTTTCCCTTTTTTTAAAAAAAACCAGTGTTGGAAAAGCTGGAGAAACTTACAGCATTCAGGATGGGTCTGCAAAGACAGTGAACTTGCTGACTATTGGGAAGTCTGGTGACAAGTTCAATTTTAGCAGGATGGGTGGAAGGAGTTTTGGCAACCCGCTGGGGGGAGCTATAGTGAGCCCTGTGGGGGAGGGGGAGGGCTCTGGCAACCTCTGTGGGGGCAAGGGGAAGGGGTTTGGTGATGTGGGGGGGTCAGGGGGACTTAGGTGTCAGTAGGCAGACTTGGTGAGCGAAGCAAGCAGGGGCGGCAGCCTCTAGTATTTTTAAAAATTGTACCCCACATTTTGAGGAACTTGCTCTACAAAACAGCTTACAGTCTCCAATAAAAGTCAACTCCATCAGACAATAAAATATAAAAAATCAAGATATAGTACAGTTAAACAATAGCTAATAACGAGTAACAGAAATCCATAGCTTTCAATAGGTCCATTCTGAGTATGACTGAGTCAGATGCCACCAGAGTACTAAGGTAACACAAAATAATTTCTTTTCAAATCTCATCAACTTTCCTCTAGTTCAGGGGCAAATGAACCCTTTTCAGTGCAAGGGCAGCATTCCCTTGTGGGCAACCTTATGGGGCAGCACATGCCAGTGCTGGGAGAAGCCAGAGGCAGAACGGGTATGACAACAGGTGCGACTCTTTATACAGTAGACCACAGTCCAGCCACACAAAAGTCAGAGATTTCTAAACCTATATCTCTCCATCCAGGGAAGCAAGAGCCATTCTAAGAGGTCAAAGACGCATTCCAGCTAGGCAAAAAAGCTGGAAGAGACAGTGGAGCAGTAGCAGTGAGGGGTGTGGCTTGGAGGAGTCCTATGGGTCAGAAAGAGAGGCCTGGAGGGCTGCATTTGGCCCCTGGATCTGAGGTTCTAGCTGCATGGTTTTCCTGGACTTGCCTTTTGGCTGGCAATACAAGGGGAATTCCGTCTCTACCGTTAGCTAAAATGTCACAACATGGATCAAGGGCAAAGGAGCTGAATCAGTGATGAAGTCAACAGATATACAGTATGCATTCATGCAAAGACCTGAAGAATTAGACAGCAAATCCTAGTACACATCTGGCAACAAGTCACCTGGCAGCATGAGGGCATCCATGCCATACGTGGGTGGAGTCAAAAGAACTATGTAGGGTCTCCTCACTCTTAAAAGAAGTTTGCCATATGTCATATTCCCCTTGCTATTTGAGGGGGAAATTCTAAAAGCTTCTGATTCTGTAGAATTATACTCACAGCCAGGAGTGGGGAACCTTTGGCCCTCCAGATGTTGCTGAACTACAGCTCCCATCATCCCTGGTTATTGGCCATACTTGCTAGGGCTGATGGGAGTTGTGGCTCAATAACATTTGGAGGGCCAAAAGTCCCTCACACCTGCTCAAGGTGATGTATAAAATAAAAATGCTGCACCATTCCAAAAATACAAAGAGCAACATACTACAAAAGCAACAGCAGAAATGACAAGCCCATAGCATGCATCAATAATTACAAGCCTTTTTATCTTGTTTTTTTTAAAGAAAGTCTTAACCTGGCAGCAGCAGCAGCAGCAGCAGCTAAGTAGAGATCTGGAAAAGGGTGTAGAAGGTATGGAAGAAAAAACAACAGACATGACAGCAGAAATGAACTCCACTTTTCTTTCCTATGGGGAAGGGCTGTAGCTCCATGGTTGAGCATCTGCTTTGCGTGCAGAAGGTCCCAGGGTCAACCCCTGGTATCTCCAGGTAGGGCTGGGAGAGATTCCCTGCCTGAAACCCTGGGCAGCCCCTGCCAGTCAATGCAGACAATCCTGAGCAAGATGGACCAATGGTCTGACTTGGTATCAGGCAACTTCCTATATTCCTATGTGCCCTTTAGCCCATGGAATTTGTAACAATGGAATTTGCTACCATAAGAGATGTAGTGCTGACCACCAACTTGGATGCCTTCAAAAGGGGGCTAGACGAATTTATGGAAGATAAAGCTATCCATGGCTACTAGTCACAATGGCTAGGCTATATTTTGTCCGGTATCAGAGGTTGCATGCTTCTGAACACTAATTGCTGTGGATCACAAGCTGGTGAGAACTAATGTGCTCATGTCCTGCTTGCAGGCTTCCCATAGGTATCTGCTTGGCTACTGTGCAAACAGGATGCTGGGCTAAATGGGCCACTGGCCTGATTCAGCGGGCATTTTTTATGTTCTTATGTTCATGCCACAGGGGGTTCCATAATGTCAGTGCCACCTCAAAAAAACAAGAGTCTCTCTAAAAGTCTAAGTTTTTGGAACTTGAATATAAGACCAGTCATACAGTTGCCCTGTGCTATCTTGTTAAATACCATTTCTTCAGGTAAGTACTGAGAAGGAGAGGGGCCAGGCTTAGCAGTTTCCTAATATACACACAGAGATTTAGATTGTAGGTTTTCAGTCTTTGTATAAGAAAAGCTTGCTTTCATGGAAGGGTTGCACTCATGGAAGGACCCATGACTGCGGTTCTCCAGAGGTAAACACAAACTCTTTCCATTCATAGAATGAAAATGTATGAACCAAGCGACTATTAGGGCATGGAAGCTGTGCCAGTTCTTTCTCTAAACCTATCTGCTACTCAGCCACCTGTCTAGTGCTCAGACTTAGCAGAAAAGGTCAAACAAGCACAGCTTTCTCTTGAGCATGTGTGTCAAAATAGCAGAATACTCACAAGCCCATCTATGTCCTTCCGTGCTCCCTACCCTACCAATCTTTCCCATGCCTCCTAATGTCATGGGCATTCTTCTCTTCCCTTTTTAATCTGGAATCATAAAATCTTCTCTCCTCCCAGGATCACATTTCAAACAGATGCATTCTCTTGCAAGTCTGTTGTCAAACAGGATGGAAAAAAGAGAGGAAGAGAGAGTGCAGAGAGAGTAAGTCTAAGGAGAATGGGCCTGGTGTGATTTCTGACTTGTGAATTCTCCTGTGGTTCTGGCGCAAGGTGACGCATGAAAAGGAACATCAATCAAAGAAGTGAGAATAGCAAATGAACCATGTGGAAGGATGAGGCATCATGCAGGGATTGTGGACCGAATAGCAGAGACTAATTGAAAGGTGTAGTGCGCCAGCGAAGGCTATAAAAAACCATGATGGTATATTGAGTGCTTTGGAAGCTCCATAGATCTTCCTGTTTGCAAAAATCCACAGTACGCACAGAAATATATGAAATACAACACTTTCTTCTTTTGTTTCTGGCCCATCTGCACTATACATTTAAAGTCGTATCATACCACCCTAAACAGTACTGGCTTCCTCCAGAGAGTCCCAGGAATGGTACTTTGTTAAGGGTGCTGCTGAGAGTTGTTAGGAGAGCCCTGTTCCCCTCACAGTGCTACACCTCCCAGAGTTCCTTAGGAAGAGGGACTGATTGTTAAACCACTCTGGTTATTGTTAGGAATCGCTTGACAACTTTCAGCAGCACCCTGAACAAACTTTGTTTCCTATGGGTTTACATGAGCCACACAAAAAAATGCCCTCGTTCTCCATGTCCTTGTGTGTTCAATAATAGCCTTGGCCCTATGGAATGAAGATCTCGCTGAATGGATCGATCAAGGGATATCTAGTTCAGTAAGCATTCTGTTTCCAGCAGCAGAGGACAGCCTTCCCCTGTGCCATGCCAGTGGCAGAAGAGGCATTTTTCCAAAGTAAGAAGAGATGCCCAATTTTGGCAGTGGGCCACTACACGTAGCTTTGTAGGCTGGGTGCTATACCTGATGTCCTATGCATTTTATTTTATATTGAAGCTTTAGTATTGTTGTTATGGAGTATGGATTAACAAATGCATTTAGGCTGCAATTCTGTACACACTTACCTGAGAGTAAGTCCCATTAATGCAGTGAAACTTACTTCTGACTAGACACAAATGACTGCGCTCTTACTTACTTAGTCCTACCCCAGAGGCCACCTCCTATCCTGCACTATAGTTTTCAGACTAATTTTTCATTTTGGTGTGCTGGGAGCAAGAACAGGAACAGAACTAAGAGAAACGTATGAAGAGCCTGCTGGATCAAGCCAATGGCCCATCTAGTCCAGCATCCTGTTCTCAGAGTAGCCAACTAGATACCTGTGGGAAGCCCGCAAGAAGCTGTGGTTTCCAGCAACTGGTATTCAAACTTGGTCTGTTATGGGACACAGTGAGATTTATTTCCAAACAAGCCTGCATCAGATTGCAGCCTTACAATGCAAATCCTACACATTGACTCAGAAGTAAGTCCTACTAATTTCAATAGGACTTACTCCCAGGAAAGCTGGTATATGATTGCAGCCTTAGTTGTCTTTGCTTCACTGGTACTTTCTTAGTGAGCGAACCTTCCACAGTGTAACCTTTCCTCTATGCAGAGGCATCTATCACTCTGTTGAATGTTATGGTGAAAATGTGCAAAATGAAAAAAATTGTTGAGGTGCCCACATCCATTTAAAAATGCTCTTCCAAGTCTAAAGGAAAGAAAAAGTTGTGGGACATTACTATCTTTTGTCCATGGGGAAGCCAAAAAGAAGATACACTATAGCTGGGGTGATAGATAGAAACAATGGGTTGTATCCAAGGCTGTAGGAATGGAGTTCCGCTCATGCAATGGGACTCCAACCAGAACATATGTACAAAAAAGAGTCTATTGGTGAAAATAAGATATAAAAAATTCCTGGCATCGGAGGGAAATTGCTTGCAAAAATATGTATATTAGGCAAAATTGTGTACAAAACTGTGTATATTAGGAGAGATGAGCACAAAAAGGTATGCACATTTTATGCAGAGCTGATGTAGAAATGGGGTGAACTGAACTATGAGAAACAGAGACATCAAAACAGAGAGCTATGCTAGTGGGGCGGTATAAAAATGTAACAAATAAATAAATAAATAAATAAATAAATAAATAAATAAATAAATAAATAAATAAAGATGTGTCTACCAGTATCTTTGGTTGAAAAGGCTTGGCCTCACACCCTGCAGCCTTTAGCACATGCTGTTTGCTGTATTCTTTCAAGCCATAACTGTGATTGCAAAGATTAAATGAAGGGATATTGTGATGCTGACAGCTCCCTCCACCTGATACACTCTTCTCCTGTACCTGTGGAATCATAGAAGTAAAGAAGATGGCAGTAACATCATTATACCCAAGGCCAATAAGCAGAGCACTGCCTAAAGAGCATCACAAAGGAACATGGCTCATCATACAGTGAGTATGGCTGATTGACTTTATTTTTTTGTTTGTTTAAAAAGCATATGGCTGTCGTAATTAGAGCATTGGACTGAGATTGGGAGACCCGGATTCAAATCCCCATTTGACCATGATGCTATCTTGATGACACTGAGCCAGTCACTCTTCTCAGTCTGATCTATCCCATACAGCCACTATGAGGATAAAATGGGAGCCCCCCCCCCGGTATACAGTCTTGATCTCCCAGAAGGCAAGTCAGGATACAAATGTCAAAAATTAACGCCCTGCCTTTATTCAAAATAAGGGGGCTTATAAAAATAAAAACAATACAATGTACAAAAAAACTAATAAATAACCAAACAATTCAAACTATTCCCTGTCATGGTGGAACAGCACCAATATAACAAGCCAGGAGAAAACTCTATTAACCCACACAAGCAGCAAACTCAAAAGAAGGAGCAGCATTAACCTAACAAGACAAAAGAAAAATATTCAGCTGAAGGCCATCTTAAATAGCAGGGCAACTGGCACATCATTGGCAGAAGAAAAAAAAGAAGAGTGCACAGATTTGCATAACTTTTGCATGTGCTCTTTTGGATACATAGATGCACATTTAGTAATAATTACAATTTAGAAAGAAATACAACATATCTCACCATAGGGAGGAAGACTGGCCAGGTGACCTGCATGCCTTCTCAGTCTGTTCTCCAGGTGCTAATTGGTCAGAGCTTGGAAAAGTTACTTTTTTGAACTATAACTCCCATCAGCCCAATCCAGTGGCCATGCTGGCTGGGGCTGATGGGAGTTGTAGTTCAAAAAAGTAACTTTTCCAGGTTCTGTAATTGGTGATGGGCAACTTCAAGACCTCTGCTTGCCCTTCTTCTGGTTCTTGATGTTTAAACTGGACTTGAATCAGGCATCTTTCAAAATAAATCTTTCAAATTGAGGACTGTCATCTGGCAGCCCTTCAAATATTTGTTTATTTACTTAGTTTAACACGATTTATATATTGCTTAGTGGAAAAAACAAAGTGCACCCTCTGTTTACATAAAATAATGTAAAATATTCATAAGGGTATACCAGTAAAATCAACAAACTTTAAGAACAAGAAGACATAATAACATTTTCAAAATATTAACAGAATCAACAGTTTTAAAAACAACATACATCATAACATTACATGTCTGCGCCTAAAGAATACAGTCAGACCTCACTTGGAAGGGCATTCCTCACGGTGGGTGCCACTACTGGAAAGGTCCTATTGCTAGTGAAGAGGTTATCAAATGATGCCCATTGGTTAAATGGTTTCCCTTGGTGCCCTTGAAGCTTCTGAGCTCCCTCACTCATTCCCCCTGGTCATGAGGTGGTAGGGATGGTTATCTTTTTCCACCTTGAAAAGTACATATAGCTTCAGGAGGAAGTTGGAAGAGTGATGTTCTTTTCCATTTCCTCTTTCAGCTCTATGCATTTACAAGGCTTCCTCTACTAGATCCAACTTTCACCATGTCCTTTGGAAAAGTGGTGTGTGTGTGTGTGTGCATGCTTTCCCTCTTTCTGTCTCTCACTGTGGGGAGGGGCTGATCTGAGGGAGGGGGAAAAGAAGTGACCTGAAGGGATAGTGCCCATTAGGGTTGTGCTCCATATTTGGCCAAATCCTGAGCCCCAGACCAAATAAGGCCTCTTTGGAGGCATTGGACCTCAGCCGAGTTGGGCTGAAATAGCCCTCGATCTCTTCCGATTGGGTAAGGTGGCCCAGAGTGGGGCTAGGGAGGGCTATGCACAGCTCTAGTGCCCATAGCACTCACTCAAAAATGCAAAAGTGACTGTAACCTAAGATAAGCAAAGTATGGAATGGGTGGATAGACCCAGCTTGAACCAAGATCTGAGTAACTTAGAACTACAGTTTTCAAGTGAGTGAACATCTTCCACAAATGGAAGAAATCACTTCCTAGGTCTAGATAGGGGCTGGTCTAAGGAATATGGGTGAAATTCTGTTGCTTCTGGACACCAGCTCTAGAACAATATTCTCCTCCCCATCCACTTGCCAGGTATCTCTGCCATCAATGACAAACAGCAGCTCCTCAGCATAGGGAAATTTGACTGTGCATTATAGGATGGAATAGGGATGGGATCCGCTTGTTGGTGCTGCTTCAATTGCATTCCATTGAACGGGCAGGTGGTTCCATTCTGTGTTTGTTTTCCGCTATTTTTTACTTTACAATGTATCGGGAAAGGCACTTTCAATTTAGCAAAGAAAAGACAAAGGCTGGTCAGTTTCACATTAGCAAAGCAAAAAGCAGGATGGTCTGCTATACTTTAGCAAAGCAAAGAACAGGCTTGTCAGTTTTACATTAGCAAAAATCTGGTGTCATGAAAAGCCTCAGAAGCTCGCAACATTCAAGACTGTTCCACAAAGATAGTGAACATGCGAACTATCTGGAAGTCTGGTGCCAATTTCAATCTTAGCGAAATTCTCAACCATCCCATGGATGGCACCAAAAGATCATTACTGCCCTCATCTTCACTAGCAGTTATCCATGCAGTGTTAAAACACTGTGAGATGCGATATGATTTTTATTGTTTTTAATAAGTGTAAAACCTGTTGTCAGATGCTTTGACACACTTCCAGTACTTGAAATGTTATCATGCAGAAGAAGGCCAGGATCTCTTCAGGACATGGAAAAGTGAACTCAAATTACAGGAAGCCAGATTTTGGCTGAACATCAGGAAAAACTTCCTAACTGTTAGAATGGTATGACAATGGAACCAATTACCAAGGGAGGTTGTAGGCTCTCCAACACTGGAGGCATTCAAGAAGCAGCTGGACAGCCACCTGTTGAGCATACTTTAACTTGGATTTGTGCATTAAGCAGGGGGTTGGACTTGATGGCCTTATAGGACCCTTCCAACCCTACTATTCTATAGTAGATTCTATTCTATGATTCTATGACACAACAACCCATTTGTTAATAGAGGGCCCACAGCTCAGTGGTACAGCACATTCACTTTGTATGCAGAAGGTCCTAAATTCAATCCCGGGCATCTTCAGTGAAAAGGATCAGGTAGCAGGTGATAGGAAAGACCAGTGCCTCCCTGAGACCCTGAAGACCCATTGCCAATCAGAATCCACAACAGTGGTCTAGAGAAGGACCAATTGCCTGACAAAGTATAAGGCACTTTCCTAAAGACTGCACAATCAATTGAGCTTTAGACTGATTCCTTTCATATGAAGCTGAAGCAATTGTTCTGAATGAGCACAGATACCACCATTTTACCTCTGAGATATTAACTCCCCATATTAATATTATTTATCCCATCTAGCAAGGAGATAATGGAAAGTGCACTTTAAGCCCACTTTTGATGAGAAAATTTATTTTCTATGTAGGGGAGTAATGAATCCATTTCCATTCCTCACTTACTGTATATGAAATGAAAATGAAATTAAAATTCCACCTTCATGACTAATGAAGCCATCAAGTAATGTAACCTTGCACACTGGAAAAAAAGACTAAGGGGGGGTGCATTATGCAAATGCATCAGAGAGGATTTTAATAGATGGGCGACACTCATCCTCAGACTATGTAATTAAAATGTACTGTGCATAATTAAAATTAATATAATTAAAGCAGTCCAGCAGAGTTTAATTATGTCACTCAAATGTTGCCTGTAGTCACACCAGAAATTTTACTCAGTAATACAGGGATTTTTATATTCCCCTGATTTAATAAACAGCTGGGATCTCAAAGGAGGAGGAGCCGGAACAAAATGATATGCATTAAAAGGGGGGGGGAATGGAGCTGTTTCCTTGTAATCTGAAACTTTTGACAACTTTTAATAACACTAGAAGCCAGTGTTTGCCAATAATAATAATAAACTTTTATTCCACTTCACCTAATTATTCACCATTATCAAAGCACACATTATCAGAAACAGAAGCTGGATAACTAATGGGATATGCTAATGGGAAAAGATTTTGTTTAAAATTCAAAGAGACAGTATATTAGAGGCACAGGGAAACAGGCGCTTCACCTAGGACCACAGGTCGTTAGCAAATATCTGGGATTCACATTGACATTAATGAGAGCACTGCGAGGCAATCAATAGCAATATATGGGTCCCAAGTGCCAGTTCTTAACACTTAACTGATTTATAGAAGAAAGAAGCTTTTGAAGATGAATGGCCTTTGGCACTAATACAACCAGGTTGCTCACATTTCCAGGGGCAGATGAGGCACATAAGTCAGCCTGCTTCCTGAACCATCCCATCTCTGTCATTTGCTCTCAGAGACAGCAGAAAGAGGGAGTTTGTTGAAGGGCAGAGAATGGGGGAGCAGAGTGTCTCCTTGCAGCTCGGAATAGGTGGCCTGCTGTTAGAACGCAGCAGGATCAATGGGTTCCTGTGCTTGAATGCAGACCTGGAGAGCATATTCCCCAGATTTTGATGCCTGAAGTCAGTTGCCAGAGCTGGGGGATGATAGTTAGCAATCGCACTGCTCCATTAAACAGTCAAGGGCAGAAGGGCATATTGAAACTGTCTATACCAAGCCTAACAAAACCAGCTGCTTCAGATTGCCCTTCAGTTGCAGGAGCTGATGTTGACCTCTCTTTTGGACATGAAGATTGCTCTGAGGCTTGAGCATACATAGACCCAGGTAGTTCATTTGGTTAGATTAGCATTCTTTTGAAGTTTGGAATTCCCCCCCTCAGTTCCTGACAGCAGAGGCAGCAGTCTTGCCCCCCAACACTGCATCTGGCATGATGCCATGCCATTTCAACCAAGGCATTGTGGGAGAACATGGGTTGGCACAATGGGGTGGGAAGGTAGGTGTGGAACTGCCCTCCTGACACTGGCGTTGCTGCCACTTACCTGAATAATGTGGGAGTGGGGAAGGATCACAGCAAGGTCAGTGCTGTAATGGTGTACTGGTGGAGCCAATCTGACACTCCTGCCACTACAACCAACCATGCACACAGACCCAACCTCGCTGCTGTCCTGCACCGCCTCTGCATCATCCAGGTAAATGGCAGGAATGCTGGCATTGGGAGGATGGCTCCATGGCATTGCCCTGCAGCACCTGATGGCTGCCAGCTGGCTGCCGACTGCAGATGCTCCATGCCCCTTGAAGCAGTACAGAAAATGTATATTCAAGAAAGAAAAGTTTAAAGGTAAGCCCCCCCTCCACCTCTGGAAATTTTGCTTGCCTCCCCAATAATGTCCCCCAGTATCACAGCCTGTGGAGAGATGGTAGGAGGGCATTCTTTAATTTAGAGTGCAACCTGAGGCCACAAGATTCCTGGTTTAAATTCGAGTCTGTGTGTGACCCACAGCTTGTCACTTATTTATGGCTTTTTCTCTCCAGCTATGGGATAAATAACAGTGGGGCAGTGATGTTTGTGACAGACCCATTCCTTGATCCTAGCCAATATTTCAGAATGCCTGGGTTAATCACGGGCTAATCCATACCAGGATTTATCATAGACTGGGAGAACAATGAGAAGTCCAGATGGAAGAATAGGAACCTTGCTCATTGCTCTGTTGGGCAAGAGCATAAACTATGCATCTGTACAGCTTGATCTGCATCCAGATTCTTGATCCATAAATGTGACAATCAAGAAGACCAACATTCCTGATCATCATCTATCAAAACACTGGAGTGTAGTGGGCATTGAAAAGAATGGAGAACAGCTAGATGGGCATGCATACTTTGATCAGACCTGCTTCTTGGGAATGAGAATGGGATGGGAACACCCAGCCTGCCCAGAAGGGTCTTGAAGAAGTCACTTGAGATTTCTTGTCCACCATGCAAGGCGTCTACTGGTAGTGAAGAATGCACACAACCTGCATCTCTCTCTCTCTCTCTCTCTCTCCAGAACTCAAAGCCAATTTTTAAAATGCATTTTGTACAGTGCTCAAAAGGCATTGCTTTTGTTTCATTTGAATGCCCACTATATTCTGAATGTTTCATTTGAATGCCCAGCAGTGGGCTCAGATGAAAGTGCAGCACAGCTAGCAAATGGGATTTCCAGATCATGGGTTACAGAAGCTCATGGACAGACACACAATGAAGTCACATGCCTCTGAGGCTCTCTTTAGTAAATCTTCAGAAATGATGGAGATGCAGGAGAAAGGGATTGTAAATGGGAAATCCCATTTTTGACTGCCTCCTACCATAAAAACAAAGCTGCCCTGTATCTAGAAGATTATCACTTCTGGTACAATGGAAAGTTCTAGTCTAGCTCTCTCCATCACGAATCAGTTTGCAAGGAGGATTTTTTTAAAGCATGGGGGAGCACAGAAGAATGTGCCTCCCCACCTACAGAGGAAAGACAAATTTTTTGGAATGGCATCAGGTCCAATGATTGTGATAGGTTGCCTTGCACACAGATCAGGGTTTCAGACCCATCATCTGTTTTCAATGACAGTTCTTTAACTCTCAAGCATATAGAGTAAGAATAGATTAAAGTATCCCTGAGCAAGTGCAGAATGTATTTCTCTTATTTAAGTCATTTATGCCTTACACTTTCTTTAGCCATAACAGTCCTCAGAGAGGGTTATAAGATCAGTATTAAGACTGTCTTGGCCCCCAGGTTTATAATCTAAAAGGGTGTGACACATAAGGAAAAAGGACAAAGAGAGAGGAAGTGCAAAGCAAGTTCAGACACAAGTTCTTAAAGTTTATTTATTAACATTGTATCCTGCACTTCTTCTGAAAGGAGACCACTTACTCTGTTCTGTCTACTGAGTAAATTCTATAGAGGCTCAACAGATCAGGGATTAGTGGAAAGGCTTCCAAATCAAAGCACATTTTCCAAATGAAATTGATTCCTGGCATCATTTTCTAGAAATTAAGTGCTGCAAATAACCTATGCTGGAAAAAAACCCCACACCATTTAAGCATCTTCCCACCAAAAGTTCTCCTTTGCTTTATGCCTTCAAAGTGCTGTACAGGTTTGTCATTAATTAGGCAGACTTTAATCTCCAACTCTAAGGTTGCAAGATGATAATTCATGTCTATGGGATGCATCAGAAGAGATTTATAAATGGGTAAAGGTTGTCTCTAATGATAGAAAAAACATTATTCCTACATGCCACAAGCAACCTCTTGCCATTAAAAGATTAACAAATGATGATGTAAATTAAACAGTTTTCTAAAACACTTGTCTTTTAAAGGGCAAGAGTCCCTTGTGTTGAAAACATTTGGGGATTATTTGCTGAAGTAACAATGTTCATCAGAATAAAGCAGTTAAAGCATGCCTTTCCTTTACAATAAGCCTTATCCCTTAGGAGAGAGCACAAGAACCATTCTGGGAGCAATTATGTTTTTCACACGATCAGTGATCCTGCAATAAATGGCCTTTCATTAACTTCGGTTGTTGATTTTTATTTTATTTTTTTATTTATTTTATTAGATTTTTATACCGCCCGACTAGCATTAGCTCTCTGGGCAGTGTACAACAAAATATAAAAATACAAAACATCTCAAAATCTCATAATAAATACAGCATAAACATATATAAAAACAAGGAATCAGAAAACAATTACAACAAAATTTAAAACTAAAACAAGTTACATATTAAAACGCCATAGCAAAGAGGAAGGTCTTAACCTGGCGCCGAAAGGACAACAATGTCGGCGCCATACGCACCTCTTCGGGGAGACTGTTCCACAGTTCGGGGGCCACCACTGAGAAGGCCCTAGATCTTGTCACCGCCCTCCGATCCTCCCTATGAGACGGAACTCGGAGGAGGGCCTTCGATGTAGAGCGTAGTGTACGGGCAGGTTCATATTGGGAGAGGCGTTCCGACAAGTATTGTGGTCCTGCACCGTATAGGGCTTTATAGGTTAGAACCAACACTTTGAATCTAGCCTGGAAGCATATTGGCAGCCAGTGCAAGCGAGCCAGAACAGGTGTTATGTGTTCCGACCGCCTGGTCCCCGTTATTAATCTGGCCGCCGCATTTTGGACAAGCTGTAGCTTCCAGACTGTCTTCAAAGGACAGCCCTATGTAGAGTGCATTGCAGTAATCCAGTTGCGAGTTTACCAGAGCATGTACGACTGATGTTAGGTCCTCCCTGCTCAGATAGGGACGTAGCTGGGCTACCAGCCGAAGCTGGTAGAAAGCATTCCGTGCCACCGATGCCACTTGGGCCTCAAGTGACAGGGAAGGATCTAAAAAGACTCCCAGACTACGAACCTGCTCCTTTAGGGGGAGTGTAACCCCATCCAGGACAGGGTGTATATCCACCATCCGATCAGGGAAGCCGTTCACCAGCAGCATCTCAGTCTTGTCTGGATTGAGCTTCAGTTTGTTAGCTCTCATCCAGTCCATTATCGCAGCCAGGCAATGGTTCAGCACATTGACAGCCTCACCTGAAGAGGATGAAAAGGAGAAATAGAGCTGCGTGTCATCAGCGTACTGGTGGCAACGCACTCCATAGCTCCTGATGACCGCACTCAATGGCTTCATATAGATGTTGAAAAGCATGGGAGACAGAACCGAACCCTGCGGGACTCCACATTGCAGAGCCCACGGTGTCGAGCAATGTTTCCCAAGCACAACCCTCTGGAGACGACCCGCTAAGTAGGAGCGGAACCACTGCCAAACAGTACCCCCAACTCCCAACTCCCCAAGCCTCTCCAGAAGGATACCATGGTCGATGGTATCAAAAGCCGCCGAGAGATCAAGGAGGATCAACAGAGTTACACTCCCTCCGTCCCTCTCCTGACATAGGTCATCATACAGGGCGACCAAGGTTGTCTCAGTGCCGAAACCGGGCCGAAACCCCGATTGAAACGGATCTAGATAATCAGTTTCATCCAATAGCGCCTGGAGCTGGCCAGCAACCACTCGTTCCAAGATCTTGCCCAGGAATGGAACATTTGCTACTGGTCTGTAGCTGTTGAAATTTTCCGGGTCCAAGGAAGGTTTTTTCAGGAGTGGTCTTACTGCCGCCTCCTTCAGACAGCCAGGGACCACTCCCTCTCATAAAGAGGCATTAATCACTTCCCTGGCCCTGCCAGATGTTCCATCCCTGCTAGCTTTTATTAGCCAAGAGGGGCAAGGATCTAATACCGATGTGGTTGCACGTACCTGTCCAAGCACCTTGTCCACATCCTCGAGCTGAACCAACTGAAACTCATCCAATAAAACATGACAAGACTGCGCTCCGGACGCCTCATTCAAATCATCTGCTATAAACTGGGAGTCTAAGTCCCGGCGGATGCATAAGATCTTATGCTGCAAGTGTCCAGCGAACTCATTGCAGTGGACCATCGATGACCCTACCATGTCCTGAGGGCTAGTATAGAGTAACCCTTGGACAACTCTGAACAGCTCCACTGGGCGGGAAAGAGATGACCTAATAGTGGCAGCAAAATATTGTTTTTTTGCCACCCTCACCGCTTCTAAATACTGCTTAGTGGAAACACTTACCAGCGCATGATTGCATCCATCGGGAGTTCGTCTCCACTTCCGCTCAAGCCGTCTCCTATCTTGTTTCATCGCTCTCAGCTCAGGGGTATACCACGGAGCTGTATGAGCTCTACACAGGAGAGGGCGCGCAGGATCGATCGTATCAACAGCCCGAGTCATCTCCGCATTCCACAGTTCAACCAGGGTTTCGACAGGAGTGCCAGTCTTATCAGCCGGAAAATCCCCCAAAGCCCTTTGAAAACCTTCAGGATTCATTAGTCTCCGGGGGCAGACCATTTTAATAGGTCCCCCACCCTTGCAGAGGGGAAAAGCCACTGTAAGTCTAAACTTCAGCAAGCGGTGATCTGTCCATGACAACGGGAGAGATGTAAAACTCCCCACATCCAGATCACCATCCCCATGTCCAGTTGCAAAGACGAGATCTAGAGTATGCCCTGACACATGTGTTGGGCCGCTGACATATTGGGACAGCCCCATGGTTGTCATGGAAGCCATGAAGTCCTGAGCCGCCCCGGATAAAGTAGCCTCAGCGTGGATGTTGAGATCCCCCAGTACCAGTAGTCTGGGGGATCTCAACAGCACCTCCGAGACAACTTCCGTCAGCTCAGTTAGGGAAGCCGTTAAGCAGCAAGGTGGGCGGTACACCAACAAGATTCCCAATCTGTCCCTCTGACCCAACACTAGGTGCAAACACTCCAGGCCAGTAACTGCATGGACATGGTGCTTGATGAGTGAGATGAAACTCTTATAGACCACAGCGACCCCACCTCCCAGACCCTCGGATCTACCATGATGCTGAACCAAGTACCCTGGTGGGCAAAGTTGAGAAAGACTAAGTCCTCCCTGCTCACCCACCCAGGTCTCGGTTATGCATGCCAGATCAGCTGCCTCATCCACAATCAAATCACGGACGAGGGAAGATTTATTTTGTACCGATCTGGCATTTAAAAGCAGCAACTGGAGATCCGAGAGTTGGCTGATAGGACAACCGACAACCCTGCGGGTGTGAGAAGGACCGGAACAAGGCACAGCCATTACATGTCTGGGCCGCATTCCCCTTACCTGGCACATCCTTCTTACAACGCCATACCTCCCTCTGCCCGTCACTACACTAATTGGGGCCCCCTCCAGTCCCCCCGATGGGTGAGAAAACCTCTTTCCTAGGCACATGATAAAACTTAAATACCATAAACTTGTAAACAATAAAATGACACTATATACAAACACACGCTCTCATACACATCAAACGCACTTACATATACATATCAAGGACCAAACATACATATATACATTCAAACTTCATTCATAGCCAAGCACATCCACACACTCCCACACACAGTACAGGTACTGATGCCAAAGCCCTGCTTCTTCGAACGAAAGGGCCTCATCATCAGACAACACTAAAGATGATTAAAGGTGTGTCAGATGTATCAGCTGTGTCAGCTAGCCTCTTCGGTGCAGTAGCGCTGCCATCATCAGGAACCAGTGGGTGCTCAGGTTGCTAGAGAGAGATGAGAACCAGAAAAAGAGGCTCTGGCTTTTTAGGCCCTCTAGATTAGCAGGGTAATCTATTCAAAGGCTTCCGTAGATTTCTTGCCTCTGAGGTCAGAGAGTTATCTCATCCTGTAACTACTCTATATATGTTTTTGTCTCCCCCTTGGTCCCAGGTATGGCATTATCAAAGTGTCAGAGATGAACCATTTTAGGGAGGCAGTAACAGTTTCTACGAGAAGCAAATTCTCCTACAAGTGCCTACATTCTTGTGTACATATTTTGATTGGTAGCCCAAGCGCAGCCCTCCAAGTGTTGTTGGACGACAACTCCCATCAGCCATATTATGGGTAATTATAAATCAGAATTAAACATAAGTGCTGGGTCTGAAAAGGTTGAAGGCTGCTAGGCCAGGCCAAGAGATGGAGTATGTTCCTTGTCTCCATTCCCCAGTCAGTGTAATTTGAACAGCTGTGAGCTGTGTACCATCCTTTTTTCCTATTGACTCCTGGCACTGGAGGCTAAAGAGTAATCCCGGATGTCCACTTCTCTGCAGATTACATTTTCTTCTTTCCACATACTTGCCTCACCACGTGCTACTGAGATGTTCGATCTGCTGTCTGCTTCATCCTAAGGCCACTTTATACCACTGGTAGCATCAAGTAGCAAAGCTTCTCTGTCCTGACTAGAATAACTTCAGACTCTATGGTCAAGCCTGCATGTTTGAATGCTTCTCCATTGGGAAGTGGGAATGCTTCTCCATGCACATGGGACCATGTCATGGAAAAAGCTAGGCTGGATCTCCCTCTGTGACATTCTTCATGTCAGGAGGATCCCCCCCCCCATGAGAGCGAATGTGTGTTTGTTTTTAAAAGGAGTTGCACTGGCTGCCAGTTTGCTATTGAGCCAAGGTCAAGGTGTTTGTTTTAACATTTAAGCCTTACACCATGAATGGGGGACCCGTGGCTGTCCAGATGTTGCTGGACTCCACCTTCCATCATCCCTGACCACTGGCTATGCTGGCTGGGGATGATGGGAAATGGAGTACAAGAACATCTTTGTGCCCATAGGTTCCCCCTCTCTGCACTGCATGACTAAGGATCTAGAAGCCTGATTGATGCCTGATTGATTGTCTACTCCCATATACACCAGATCAGGTGAGGGATACCCTCTTAATGGGGCAATGTTTTCCAAATGCGGGATATGCAACAACATGTGAGAGGATGTTGTCAGTATCGGCACACCAATTGTGGAATGCCCTGCTGTCACAGATGGGTTATTAGCACCAGTAAAAAACACATTTGTTCACCCCAGGCAGCCTGTGGCTGAAATGGATGTGGAGTTGAGCACTTTGTCCTTGCTGACCTACTGAACTACCGTATGTGTTTAAGCTTTACGGGTTTTAAGCCATTTGTTTTATTATATAACGTGTTTATTTTTATACCATTACCTGCTCTGGGATCATTTTAATGAAGAGCAGGCTATAAATCCTCTAAATCAATTCTGAAAGAATGCGTTCAGAAAATCTAGCAAATTCTTTTGAAAATATGGTCATCAAAAAGACATTTAAAATTGTTGGCAGTCATCATATTTTGTCCCGCTGTAAATGTGGGAGATAGACTCAACAGAATTTGGCGTGATTGCCTCAAACTAGACAAAGTTGAGAGGTAGATTTTTTTGTTATTTTAATTAATTATAAATTCCATATGGAATTCCATTTGAAATATGGTCAGCTCCCACTGTATGGAGTAACATCTCAAAGTATATAAAGATCCCTTAATTACAAACACAGAGAACACAGATAACTTTTAAATGCAAGAAATCCATGCAGGCTAATTAGCATTCGTTTCATTAGTTTTTGATAGTAAGGGAAAAACAAAGTCTGAAAAACAGCACAAAATGAACATCATGTCTCATTTATGTTGCTTTTTATTTATTTTTCTCTTTTGTTTCTGGGACAAAAACCTGCCTTCTGTTATAGGAAGGACAAACAGCATTTTTAATGCAAAGCCTTTCATTCCAACCTCACAATAATTCCATTTCAGTTTTTTTAAAATGCTTTGGCATTCTAGCTATTAAAAATGCTGAGCTGAACTGCTTTAGAGCACAGGTGGTTTATGGACATTCAGTCATTTAGTTGAAAAATGGCGATGGCATCTGTATCACTGGTAATACTGATTGTATATCATACTACTCTGATAGGAATTGCATGAACCATATAGAACAGAAGGCTAAAGAGGGAGCCCAGAGGACACCCCCCACAACCAATCATTATGCCTAATGTATATGTATTCAGTTTGTAGATCTACTCCCTACGGGCCATAAATCACATTCTGTGCTGTTGTGTATGAGGACTCACAACAAGAAATAACCAGAGAGCCCAAAAGCCCACAATATCAAAGCAGCCCATTTTTAAAGGATGTAACATGCCTATTCACTTGGGCTTGCCATATAAGCATGGGTAGAAAGACGTTACAAGAGAATACCCATTGTTCATTCAGATGGCTTCAAATTTAAGTCAAACAATCCACTGCCTTGGGAGGTAGATGGCTTGCTTTTCCTGAAAGTCTGTCCTTCACTTCTATGGGTGGGCCAAACTCTGGATTTGAGGGCAATGCAAAAACTGCCCACCATACCTGGCAGAAGGGCCCCAGCTTCCATTGATAGAGACACCAATAGTTCAATAGGCTTTTTGTTTGTTTGGAGAATCTGCATTATGCTAGCCACTTTCTCCCCCCCCAACACACAAACCAGCCAGCAACATGGCCAGACCTGGCATCAGCACCTAGAATCCTAGAGCAGCTGAAAAGGCCTTAGTGGCTCAGCAGGGCCCACCCCACCAATGCCTCCATACTGGGCAGTTGGGTTTACATGCTTCAGTGTTTAATTTTCCCCATGACCTGGAATGACACTACATCAGGCCCTCTCGGGCATTGTGGGAAATTAAAATGGCTGCTCCTAGCCACCTTTGAGGTGCTGATGCCACTGCCAAGGAAACCTGACAGGGCCCAGAGGGCATTTACAGCCACTCCCCCCCAAAGCTGGAGCCAGCCCTGATAATGACAGACATATTGTTAATCTATCTTTATGGCAGCCAACTGTCAACATTCTCTGTCTCTGTCACACTCTGGCACTCATGTTGTGTCGCACAAAGTTGCTCAGGAAGTGGTTTCATGGAAGGGGTTGTTCTTCCCCATTTATGCACACCACACATTTATTCCGCTATTATTCCACCTTAAACAGATAGAGCTTCCCCCAAAGAACCCTGGGAAGTGTAGTTTGTGAAGGGTGCTGAGAGTTGTTAGGAGGCCCCTATTCCTTTCATAGACCTACATAGAGCTTCCCAAAGCTCTTCCTTTCATAGAGCCTTCATAGAGCTTCCCAGAGTTCTTTGGGAAGAGGGACTGAATGTTAACCACTCTGGGAATTGTAGCTCTGTGAGAGGCATGGGATGGATATTTTATTTCCTGATAAAAGTCTTTGAACCACCCACAATGAGATCAGACAGCCATTTTTTAGTGGTTAATTCTATGGAGACTGCTGTTTGATGCCCAGTATGTTCATCCATTCTCACAAAAGAAATCCCATTTCAGGGTGGTAACAGAGTTGGAAAGTCGAAGTACCTTGAGCCTCTGTCTGATCAGATAGAACAGCCTCAGGCTTTAGAGTTAGACCCAAGAACGAGGGCAGCTGCACATATTGCAATTGCTGTAGGAAACACCAGTGGCATCTGGTATGCCACTGTGAGAACAGGATGCTGGACTAGATGAGTCTTGGTTTGATCCAGCAGGTCTCTTCTTATATTTTTACAGATGAAACCTAATCCAATCAAGTTTCTCAGACATGCCTACACTGGCATTTAAAGATGTGTGTGCATTCACATGTAACGTCAACAACCTCCACTGTTTCCCACAACAGTCAGAATGTGCAGAGCTGCCCTGACACTTCCTGTTTAAACAGCTGGGATTTAGTAGCAAGCAACATCTCAGTCCAGTGATTCCAAAACAGGACCAGGTGGCTGTGGCTGTCTAGGGCAGTGTTCTTCAGTCTTGGTTCCCTAGTTGATGGACCAGCCAGCTTAGCCAATGGTCAAGGATGATGAAAATTGTAGTCCAATGACAGATGGGGGCCCAAGGTTGAAGTACACTGGTCTAGGGGATGTACACACCAACTTCTCTCTTGTACATAAAGTATGACAAATAAAATCCTATGTATTTGAGAAAAGAATGGTATGGCATTTAAAAATGACAATGCTGCATCTACCCCATAAGCTCATTTCTCCTGCTGTTCCATTGTGCTTTCTCCAGCCAGTTTGTCTTCTCATCATTTGTTGAGAGGCTCTAATGCCACCAGTCTTTTATACGGCTTGTTCTCAAAGAGGCCACCAGTCTGGGATTTCCAGCCCCCCTCCAGTTCAGAAACACTGTGTCATGCTCATTTAAAATGGATAGTCATCATTCATCTGTTCTCAGCTTAACTCCAGAAACTGCCACTGCGCTGCTCATTTCAGCATTAGGCATCTATCATAATTATCCAAAATAATTATATGCTTAGAAAAGCTGGTGTGCTTTGCATTAATCACACCCACTCACCTGAATTCAAAATGGGTGGGGGAAAGCAAACTTCATCTAATAATGACACCAAGGCAAACGAAAATGCTAGTGGCCCATATTTCACGTTGTTCAGTGAAAGGAGTCTCATACTCAGAAAGCAACTCAAATCCAGAGTTGACTGATGTACAGAAGGATAAGCGGGAACAGAAGGATAAGCAGGAAGGAGCCTTCATTTCTTCTTGCCTAATAGCTCACCATGACACATCTTACATCAAAGGGAAACACTATTAGATCCTTAATGTCAATGAACAGACTTCTTAAAAAAAGTTTCACTTTGATAATTGTAAATGAAGGCGATGGTGATATGAATGAAAGATGGAGGAGAAGAAATTGTCAGGGCAAAGGCCCGGGCTGCTTGGTGACTTACAAACAGGCTGGTCATTCAATAAGAAAATGGCTGGGAGAGTTTATCACTTGAAATCTTTGGGTTCTGTAGATGTCATGCTTCTTGCTTCTAGGCTGAGACAGCCAATGTGATTCCCTCCAGATGCTATTGGACTGCAATTCCTATCAGCTCCATCTAGCATAGCGAATGGTCTGGGGTGATGGGAGTTGTAGCCTAATGACATCTAAAGGGCACTGCTTTGGCTACACATAGGGATGGGTGGATCTTTCCATTTTGGTTTCTCTCAGCTGCCCATTTTTTCCACTCTTAAGTTCAGTTCTTTGCATTTTTGCATCAGTTTGCAATTTTTTAAAAATACAAGTCCTCATGAACATTCAGCAGCATTTGAGTGCAAACATCTCTGAATATTCACATCTTTGTATGCAATTTTGCCTAATATGTGAATTGTTGCAAAATGAGCTTCCCTTATATAGTCCATTTTTGAATATTATCTTCACCAATATATGCATTTTTATGCATGCTTTACCCTAATATATGCATGTTTGTACACATTACTTGGCTGGAGAACTACAGTGCAAAATTGGAGAAGTGCAAATTCAGAAGGATGGCTATGTTTCTGTTTGCCTGTTGTTTCTGAAAGTATGAATTATGTAGGCTTGACTATAAATGCAAAATGAATCATATTTCTCCCTCATCACTAGCTACCTAATCTCTAGGCATTTAGAACCCAGAATGAAGCCAATTCATGTTGCAACAATGTGTTACAAACTCAGGGATGTCACTCAAATTGGCACACACCCCTTACCATTTAGTTTTCATGTATTATATTTCTGTCCTACCCTTCCTGCAAGGAGCTAAAGGCTACATTCCTTGTACTCACATTTTATCTTCACAACAACCCTGTAAGGCAGGTCAGGCTAAGAGAGAATTACTGGCCTAAGGTCAACCAGCACATTCCATAGCTGAGTTGGGATTTGAACTCTCCTCGGTGCAAATACAATCCACTGCACATGATGTTCGTTTTGCCACATTGCACGTCTTCTGGAGCATCAAAACACACTTTGTGGCATTAACAAAAGACCGTGTTAGTTCTGCCAGATATTGCAGAGGAGCAGACAACATATTTAGTATCAGTGCCATGTTCTTTGTGATGTGTATAGTTCTGTCTTGGGATGCCTCATTATTTCAAGAAGACCCATGGAAAAGTTCAGATGGAATCAAAGAACTCCTCACCAGTGTTAAAACTCATTGTTAGAGGGCCAAACTATATGCTACATATGAACAGATGCAATTGCAGCCCAACAACTTTTTTTTTTTTTAGAGAAAAGCTGTTCTGGAAACGAGGCACTGAGAAATGGTGGGTGGGACTGCAGAAGAAATGTCTCACCATTTTTCGGTCCACCGTGTCTCTACTCCAAGAGGTTTGCTGTCCTTGTGGGATTCCAAATGGGCATTACTGCTGCAGGTAAGCATCTAATTGTGACCGGTGGTCCTGCAAATGGGGGTGGATATACTATGGTACTGTTTGATGTGCAAGACTCCACCGAGAGAATCTCAGTAGCAATGCCGTCTCATACTGAGACACAGACTGGTTTCTCTCCTCAGTTCTAGCTTCCTTTGAGACATTCCACCTTTGAAGCAAATTTTAAAGCTAGTCTTTGAACAGTCAGTAATGTATTCTTACATTGCTTATTAGTGCACCCAGGGCATCTTCCTCCTAAAACATTCTGACACAGAATACAAATGTACAATGGATTTCATGACCCAGTCACGACCCAGTTCTGGTGAAGCTACAAGTCCGTGAGGGGCTGCCCAAGGTCTAGAGAAGACTGTTTTGGGATGAGGCTCCAGCGGTATGTAGCAGCTATCCAGTTTTTAGGTAGCCAAGGGACTTAATTCAAATGAGCATGTATAAAGCAGAGGAAGCCTACTGATTGCCCAAGGCTCAGTGGCCTCAGAGCACTCCTCCTCAGAGTGGAGTTCCTAGGATCCTCAGAGTCCCCCTGGTGGGTCCCTTACTCAGAAACCTTGGGCACCCCTTTCATCCCAGGACCCATTCTGTAGTGGTCCCTAAGTGATTCTAGTTGCCTGTTTGGCTCACCACTGAGGTCTATGGCCCCAGATCCTTCACTATACTTGGTATATCTTTCAGCCTTCACCTTCTCCGAGGCAAGCCTGTTTTTCTCTTGCCCTTTTTGTTTCCTTCTTGTCTATTTCCCTTTCTTATTCCACTTCCCAGTGCCTTTTTTCTGACTTTTAAAATCTTTAAAATCCCCCCCCCCAGTTCCCACTCAATAGACTCAGGACCTGCCTCTGGCATGCCCGCAGCCCCTCTTTCATGCATCTGTGGTGAGCATCCTGAGATTTCTGTCCTCGTGCCATCACCCCTTCACTCCTTTTCTGCCCCGCTTGCCCCACCTTAAAGAAGATGCAAAAATGCATTTTATTAGGAGAAATTGCTTGGGAAGATGAGTACATCATTCAAAACTATATATGCAACATGTTTATTAGAAGAAGTTTGCATTAACATGTTAAGGAATTGTCATGAGGATTTTATTTTAAAAAAATTGCAAATTGCTGCAGAAATGTGGAGAACTGTATTTCAGATTGGAAAAATTAGGGATGGAGAGAGCCAAAATGGACAGATCTTTCCATTCCTCGTGAGCATCATGTCGCTATATGTAACTCATCTGAGATCCACTGCATTTTGCAAGCTGCCAAAGATGACACACATAACAGGAGACGCAGCAGGCACCTTATACTGGATTTTGTTCATTTTGTTGCGGACCCTTTGTGGGCATTAATAATCCCCATGCTCCAATGAAGTTGTGTAATTGCACTGAACCACAGCACCAGATCAGAATGAGGCAATGTTTCTTGTGTTTTGGTGACTGAAGCTGCACTTAGAGAACTGTGCAGCTCCTGTTGTTTTCAGGGTGGACGCTGACTAACAGTAGGAAACTACCTCAGCACAATAGTAATTCACACAAAATTGAACATTTCTATCTGCCTAGAGCCTGGAGGACATTCACATGACCCTTTGTCACCTCTAGTAGTAGGCAACTCACCACTGATGGCACTGCGGCACTTTAGCAAACACAGTTCTTCCTAGATGATTTCCCTTTTGCAAGTACAATGGGCTTGAATTGCAGTTTTGAACACCCTACAAGCTTCCCTGTACAAAAATAAATACTTGGGGAGAGGCACCATATAGATTTGGCAACGAAATCTAGAAAATTGCAACCCAAATGTCTTTAGCTATCAAAGAGCTTTTTATTTTTACTTTAGAAAATGTCTATGCTGCCTTTTGCTCCCTCTCCCCTGTGAGATCTTCCATAAAAATGATGAGATTACAACCAAATATAGTATACATGAATTAAGTAATGGAAACAGCAGTATATGAGGGGCATCAAACAACTGAATTAGTATAAAAATATATTGTCACAGCAGGGGGTTAATACAGATCAAAGGCACAGCAGAATAAAATGTTGTTGCCACCATTCATTGACTTCAGTGGGTTTACCCTTGAGTATGAATTAGTTGGAGATCACCCACTATCTGCAGTGGGGAAAAATGTGCAAATCCAATCCTGGATCCCATCCTCTTGACATACGGATATCTACACATACAGTGGAGGCTCCAAGTCAGTGGGCAGTGCAGTTGGCTTTGGGTTTTAGTCCGAACTAAGCACTTTGGACACCTCCTTGAAACTCTGGACTAAAACCTGGAACAGATTCCACTGTCCCACTGACATGGAGCCACCACCCACCACTGTACATGCCCATATGGGCCTTCTCAAAACTCCCTTTTGTTAATTGTACTGCTTACTTCCAAGTAAATATGCTCCATAGTGCAGCATTTGGAAAGATACCCATAGGTAATTTAATAGGCCAGATAGTAACTCAGAGTTTCTAACTGTTCTGCTGTTGCAATGTAAGCAAAAAAGTATTGATTTTGTTTTACTTTGGGAATATCATCTACACAAACATTTTGTTTGTGAGGAAATGGGGGCAACTAATAATAACAAGAACATTTCGCATTCAAGAAGTCAATAAAAAAGGGCCTCTCCTCCCCTGTTCTGTAAACATTTAATTTGATAATAATCAATACACATTTCAAATTCATGGATCTGACACCTGCAGCTTCTTGCTGAGGCTCTTGTTTAATAAGAAGTCCTTCTACAGATTTTAAGCTAGCCGCCTTATGGTCTCTAGAACACCAGTACTGCACATTTCCACACTTATATCTGCATGTAAATCATGACGTCATGGTTTGGGATATTGCATTGTTACATTGAGTGGTAAGCTAAGTACTATTTGTGCTTGCAGCTGGGACATCAGATGAAGCAGTGGCAGTCTTGTCCTCACATCTGGCAAGCAAAAAGCCGGGTATGCTACACAACAGGTAAGCGGGAGCAGAAATATCTGTCATGCAATGAATGTGTAGAAGCATGCCTGAACAAATGTTAGAATATTTAGAAGCAGCTATTACAACCAAATTCTTCCATTTGCTTTATACGTCACAGGGTAATGTAGCAGAGATCTTCAGTTGAGCAATTTAACAAACATATCAAGGTACCTTCTTCTCTGTATCACCATGATGCTGAAGAAAGAGCCGCTGAACTGCACTCAGCTGTGCTTACGCACCACAAACAGAATTGCAGCTTTCAGTTCAGCAGTTGTCAGGTGACACAAAGAGAACCAATAGGGTTGCCCCATAAAGTCTCAGATTCTGGCCTGCCTTCTCAGTCTGAAAAACTTATTGCTTAAGCGAATGCTGCACCACTCTCAGAAACCCATATCTGCTTGCTGGCTTAATGCTGGTTTCATCACCCAGCTGCTGCTCCTAATATAGTAAAAAGGTTGTGACAGGCAAACTCACCTAAACTCACTTCAGAAAGGATGTGTGTGTTTCCTTAGCCCTGCCCAAGACAACATTGTTCAACCTTGGGTCCCTAGATGCTGTTGAACTACAGTTCCCATAATCCCCAATCAGTTTAGCCAATGGTCAGTAGGAAAACGTGAATGTGTCAGTTTCAGTTTCTCCTAGTTTCTCATTTTTCCAATCTTATATTCAGTTTTCCATGTTTCCACATCATTGTGATTAAAAAAAAAAGTCATAAAAATTCGTCAGCATTGCAATGAAAATTTCTTCTAACATAAGCATTTTTGTATGCGATTTTGCCTAACACCCACTTTTGCAAAGCAATTTTCCCTAAAACAATGCATTTTGCCTGTTATTTTCACCAATCTATGCATTTTATGTACTGTTTACCTTAGTGTAAGTGTTTTTGTACACATTTCTTGGATGGTGAACTGTATTGCAAAATTAGGAGAATTGTGAATTTCAAAAGATGGCTATGCTTTGGTTCATATATTGTTTCAGGAAGTGTGAATTAGTAGGGTTACCTTTAAATGCAAACTGTATTGAATTTCTCCCCCATCCCTAATTGTCAGGGATGATGGGAGTTGTAATCGAACAACATCTGAGAAACAAAGGTTAAAGAACACTGGTCTAAGCTTTCATTAGTGTCCGAAACCCAGACACAAAATAAACTCAGTACCCGGCGTATACTGGGGGGGTAAAGAAAGGCCGGGGAAGGAACTGGCAATCCCACCCCATATATACGGTCTGCCTAGTAAATGTTGCAAAACGGCACCCTAAGAGTCAGAAATGACTCGCACTGTAAGTGCAGGGACACCTTTACCTTTACCTTTTTAAGCACATCCTGGACATGTGTAGCACCTTGTTTTGCATTCCAAGAAGTAAGAACCTCTGAAGGAAATGTCATTTGATTCATAATATGTCTGAACATTACGAGCTTGCAAATTGTGTTCTGAACCAATCACAAAATTCAGCAACATCACGAATAAAAAAGCCCATCATAGTTTTATTGTGCCATTATTGTACTTAAATTGTCTATTTTCTGTTAACCACTTTGAGCACAATGTATTTGCAGAAAATGCAGTATATAAATAAACTGACCGCAACTATAGTTTTGCACAGGATGTCAAAAAGGGGTGACAAAAATATTGTCAAGCTCTTGATTCTGAAGTCTGCTCTTGATTTATTCAAAATCAACTTCTGAAAGCACTGGAAATGTATATGTCCACCCCTCCCCCATAATATTTTAATATCAGTATCTTGTAAGGATTTCTGAAGAAAATCTGTCAACAAATAATTCTAATCAACACTTGGGGGGTATTTATCTTACAATGCGTGAGAATTAGTTGGCTCTGCCTGTAATGGGTCCACATCCTGTTGGCCTCCCTGACTTCTGCCCTACCAGTCCCAATAGACACAGCCACTACTAATTTGTGGGATTGTTTTTCAGACTCTCTGCTTGTAATCACACAGTTTAGGCATATTCGGGCATATAGGAAATATGAAAAAAGCTTGGGGAAAAAACCCAGACAGCGTGAGGGTTGCATAAGACTGTACCATGCAGGCAATTAAGATGTGACCTTGCGTATTGCCCAACAGTCTGCAGCCTTAATGTGTGGAGCAAATTGTTATCTCAGAATTAATTATTCGTAAACACCTGGACTCTGATTTTCCAGCTCAAAATTAATTCAATAATTACTTTCTGTAAAGCTCTAATAAGCTGTAATTATATACGTTACATGGGTGAGAACAACATCCACTTTCAGAAGCATTAGGCTGGGCAATGCTTGTTTGCACAGAAGCATGTGTTTTATGATCACAGTACTTATCCTTGATATAGTGTACTTAAAGTGCTTTCCTTACATTATTTTGCCATAATCCTGCAAGATAGGCCAGTATCATTCTTCCCGTTCTGGGAGGAGAGATGATTATTGAATCACCCTGGAAATTGTAAATCTTCAAGGGAAATAGGGGCCTCTTAACAACTCTCAGCACCCTTAACAAACTATAGTTCCCAAGATTTCTTTTTTTGGGGGGGAACCATGACTGTTTAAAGTGGTGTAATACTGCTTTTAACGTATGCTACAGATGGGGCTTAAGAGCTTGCTTTCTCCCTTTGGGTGGCTATGCCATTTGGACCTAAAAAGGGAGGGGGGCAGTGAACAAGCAAGGATGACTGTGGCAATGAGGTGAGATGAGGGACCCATTGAGGGCATCTTGCCCAAGGTCACCTCTCTCCCCAAAATATGAAACCATCACTAAAAATAATATTTTTAAAACCTTGTAGATTCATGCATTTTGGAAGCCCTGGAGTGTGGCCTTTCTTTAATTCTAATCGGTGATTACCTCTAACTAACTCAAATAAGTACAGTTTGGCCAGACAGTCCCTTTTCATGGAGAACAAAAATCTTTATCTATAGTAGGGATCTTTTATTACTTCCTCAGCTTTCATTTGCTCTGTTTTATCACTGTCTCTTATATGGTGCTGAAAATAAATCTAACAGCTGTCAGAGTTCTCTTCATCTTTACGTTAATGCCAGTGATATCAATCATCATCTCACAGTGAGGGGTATTAGACAGTGGGGTGCACAGGCAAATCCCAATCAGTTTAAATACGACAGAACACTTTCTTTTACTCTTTCTTAAAATGTTATCAGGAAAAAAAGTTTAGAGAGCTCGCTAAGTTCTGAATACATTTTTCTGTGGCAAAAATGGGATGAATGAACTTTCATCTCCACGTCTGCCCCATGCTCATGAAAATGTGAAAATGCACTTCAAATTCACTTTGTACCTTTTGATAAATCCCTCCACCCCCATGTGGCGGGTTTAGGCATAATGCTTTGTGGAGCACTGAGGTTTTATTTAATTTAATTTAAGAAAATGTATACACCGCTTGATTGTAACAGAACCATTAACTGATTTACAAAAATATTAAAATGATCAATTAAAAACAGTTAAGAAGAAGTAATTTAAAACATTCAAAAGACAGTTTAGCTTAACAGTAGGTTAAAAGACATTTAAACACATCAACATTTCAATCCTTTCTGTTTTGGGATTTAGGATTCTGTATCCCTTTTGTTTTGAAGAATATCCAACGAAGATTCCTTCCTTTGTAGTGTTGTCCAATTTGGTTCTCTTCTGGTGCGGAATGTGACCACACACTTTTGATTCAAACACCTTTACATGAGCCAAACTGGGTATGCGTTCATACCACAATTCGAATGGAGTCTTGTTGCCATTCACCTTTGTTGGCAAATGATTTTGTAGATAGGTGGCAGTATACACTGCCTCTCTCCAATGTTTCTGTGGGATATTGGCATCTTCCAGCATGGATCTCACCATCTCAATTAGGGTTCTGAATTTTCTCTCCGAGACTCCGTTCTGTTCTGGGTTGTGGGGTACAGTGGTCTGATGCTCAATCCCATGTTCATGCAGAAACTGCTGGGTAGCATGAGACATGTACTCTCCCCCATTATCAGAAAGTAGAATCTGTGGTTTTCTCTGAAATTTAGTGGTCACCATTGCAATATATTCTTTGAGTTTTTGAAGCGTTTGCCCCTTCTCCTTCAACATTTATATTACAGTGAATCTTGAAAAATCATCAATAAAACTCAAAATATATCTGTTCCCACCATGTGAACGAATTGGCATTTCACAAATGTCGCTGTGAATCAACTCTAAGGGGTGCTTAGTCTTCCTTTCACTGTGCTTAGGAAAACTTGGTCTGGTCCCTTTAGCTTTAATACAGCAAGTACATTTCCCCTTTTCTTGGCAGGGTTCAATTTGCATGCCTCTTACTAAATTATTATTTTGAAGGGTATTTATCTTTGCAATGTCTCTATGCCCTAATCTTCTATGCCACATACGTAAACATGACTTGTTACAGCATTCTTTCACAACATTAGCTTGTGGGTTTTGATCCACTTCATACATTCCCTTTCGCTTAGTAGCTGTGCATAAAATTTCACCATCTCTAGAAATTGTGCAGGAATCTTGTTCAAATAACACTGAGCACCCATTGTTGGTAGCTTCACTAACAGACACTAAGTTGTTAGAAATCCCTAGGGTCCAGAGCGCATTCCTGAGATAAATTTCCTCAGTGCCACTTGGAGTCTGGCAAATCAGATTAGCACCTCCCCGCCCTCTTATGGGCAGAACTCTCGAGTCCGCCAGCTTTACTGTCCCTCCATATGGGGTTAAATCTTCAAACTAAGCCTTTTCATTTATTAGATGAGCACTGGCCCCTGAATCCACATAGAAATTTGCATCATTATAACATTTTTCAACATGGGTTACTTGAAAGCCTTTTGCATTTTTCTTTTCTGTCCCTTTAAATCCTCTATCTTGTTTTTCAAACTTTCCTTCTCTCTTGTCACATTGACTTTTAAGGTGTTTTTCCGAATTGCATAGAAAGCAACGCTTGGCTTTAACATTTGGTGATTGCCTCCTTTGTTCCCCAAATCTGCATTTGACTGCCTGTCCAGCAGCTTCTTTGCTAGCTTGTTTACTTAGGAAAGGGGAGACAAAGTCCTTTTCCGTAGCTGCTTTCTGAGAGAACTGCTCTCTCACTTCTGAAATAATCTCTTTTAGAGTCTTTTTCTGTTGTTGTAAAACAAGTACAAAAGTTTCCATGTACTTTGGAAGAGAGTCCAGAAATAAAGCTATTTGTATTGGTTCATGTAACTCTGTTCCTGCTTCCTCTATCCCTTGGATTAACACCATGAATTTCATAAGATGTTCTTCAAAAGAATCATCCCTCATTTGCAGATTAATAAGACTTCTTAACATTGCAATCAGATGTGCCTGGCCTTTGGGCTGAAGGCTCATTTCCAGAGTTTTCCACATCTCTTTGGCGTTTTTACAGTTCATAATCAAAGGAATCTGCGAATTACTCATGGATTTAGTGATAAGATCCTGTACTGTTTCATCTTTCTCCTTCCTGTTTGCTCCTCCTGAGACGCTCCTTCCGGTGGTTCTGATCCTGTAATCACGTCCAACAGCTTCTGTTGCCTCAGGTGATTTTTCATACGGAATTCCCACAGCTTCCACTCTCTGGGGACGAGTTTGTGGAGTCCTAGCCGCTCCATCACGGTAGCCATCCATAAGTAAAGACTTAACTCTTATCACTGACTAAACTCCGAAGGTCTCTATTTAGCTTCCTTGATTCAAACACAATAGCTCCTTTAATTGCTCAAATCTCCTTTTGCATGGCTGGTGCCCGTAACCTGTCGGAATTCTATTGAGTTGCATAGCAGAGTGGGGAGTTTTGAGCGAGCTTATGTGTGTGTGTGTTTGAATCTTTGCTAAGATTCTACCTTCCCTGCAAATTAGTCAGAGACTTTAAGCTTTAAAATAAGAAAGAACTACTTTATTCTGGAAATACATGCTTGATAGGAAAGAGTTCTATATCTAGCTAACTAGCTATGTTGGAGCAGTCTGCACCGGTCCCAGTGCAGCTCTCATGCTGGTTGTGAGGGAGAGACAGAGGAAAGATGTCTGCTCCCCTCTCGAGAGAGAAGAAGAAAACTGGGAAGGCGGGAAGGAACTGGGATCAACATCCTTTGCATATCAGTCTAGCAGGAAGGGGAGAGATGGCAAGGATCAAAGGACAGGTATAGCCTAGCAACCAAGAGGTCTCCTCCCTAGCTACCATTTTTAACCCCATGCAGCCTCAACCCACCAAGTTGGAGTTGAACCTCATACATTCCAACAGTCCCAAGGAAACAAAGGATCCTCAAGTAGAAACAAGGACAGCAAGATCTGCCCCCCAGTAATTATTAGCCTCAGCTTGAGATTCTCCCCTCCCGCCATCCTAGGCAGCAGTACCCTCTGCCAAGCAAGCACTTTGTCTCTGCCCCTTGAAATCAGACAAGGGCAGCAGCTTGGGGTTGGGTGGGAGGAGAGGAGAGGAGCTAGAGCAAACATTGTCAACTGATGCATCATATAAGACAGGACCTTTCAGCCTGAGGACCACATGCCCTACCTTCTGGGGGGTCACATGCCCATGCTGGGTGGGAACAAAGGAAACATGGGTAGAACAATGAAAATAAAATTTGCCTATGTACAGCAGGCTAGTTTCTACATGCACTCACACGCCCTTCTCTACCCTCCATCCAGGAAAGCAAGAGGCATCATCAGAGATTAAGGACAGATGCCCGTAAGGCAAAAAGACTCGTGGGAAGGGTGTAAAGCAGGGCCAGGAGGGAGTGTAGCTGGGAAGGGGTGTGTGGCCTGGGAAGAGTCCAGGGGACCAGATAGACAGACCTGGAGGACCACATTCAGTCTCTGGACCTGAGATTTCCCATCCCTGATACTGTAGAAAGAATTAACCTGGTTCTGACCTTTGCTAGAGCAATAGTTCAGCACAAACATTGGCCTCACTGGGCATCTGCCGAGGATGTACACCTCGTCGGGATGGACAAGAACCTTCTGGACCATCAGCTTCTCCTCTTCACCATTGCAATCTTGGGGACTGGACCTTCCTCTGTTCTTCTGATGGCTTTCTTCCCACCTCTCTCTCTTTCAAGTTTGACCCTTTGGCTCTAACTTTGCAGTCAGTCAGTCATAAAACGTTATTGCCTATAGCCAAAGGCCATTGGAATGTATTAAAAGAAGCATTAAATACAATACAAATATTTAAAATATGAAATTATTATAAACAGCTCAACGAATCGGCTTGTCGGCGTTCCATTTTAGACCGACCTCTAGAAAAATCAAATCCTCAAATCTTAAGAATTAATAGTTATGATTTTTAATACAGCAAGAACGCAGCTTCTTGGCTGCCAGTGGAAATTGGAGTACCATATACATAATATATATATATTTGGTTATCGGCTAGCAATCCTGCTGCAGCTTCCTGTGGCATTTGATCTGAATACAACTTAAGAATGGATGACAAAAAAATTTCTCTGGGCTCCATGAACAAAGGACAGAACAGCAAATAATGAATTATGTCTTCAATCTGGTTACAACAAAATATACATTTCTGTTCTGTAACTGAAATTCCAAGATATGCAGGAGGCATCTGCTAGAACCTGAGTTCTATGAAAGCCCTGCGAAGCTGCGAGAGAGTCTATGACTCAAGTTAAAGTGTCCTTGCATGATTTAACCTTGAGTTGAGGATCCCAAATAGAGATACATGTGCCAATAGTGACTGCCCCATTTTCACAGGCATCATGATTGAAGATCCAGTTCCTAAGAACATATGGACTAAGACATAGATATTTTTCCATGGTGACAGGCCTTTAACTCATCTTGGCACTGCTGTGCCCATCCTCCAAACCTTAATTGCTGTAGCCAACACAATTTAGTAAAGGAAGGGTCCTCTAATCCTTTTAATCTACGCCAGTACCTGAGGCATGACAGGTCAGTTTTGGCTGAGGTTCATGGGAAGCCCAACTCAGATGGGCCGATGGGGATCCTGAAAAGAGTCCCAATTTTGCAGTTCCTGATGCTTCACCAGTCATGGCTATCCCTTGCTCTCCAGTCCCCTGTTGCTTTGCCCTATGGACATGTGCAGTATAACCTTTATGTTGACTCAGAAGCAAGTCCCGGTGTGGCCAATGGGGCTTTTTCTCATTTAAGGATGGGGAGAAATTTGATTCAGTTCACATTTAAAGGTGAAACTATCTAATTTCCACTCTCCAAAACAATACATGAACCAAAACACAGCCATCCTTCAAAATTCACACTTCTCTGAATTTTGCAGTACACTTCTGCACACAGGAAATTGATTGGATTGTGAAAGACCAACCCAAATTGTGTTTGTATTTTGACCAATTTGTACGGCAGTACAATATCTCAGAGAGGAGGTCAGGTCTCCTGCTCCCCTGGTACATTTACTATAGCTGCCCAATTCCCTGCTTTTTAAAGTTTGATAGATATATCTGTTGGCTATAGGTACATTCTTAAACTGCAAGGTTTTTTTTGCCTATTAGTGAATAAATGGATATATTAGTGAAAATAACATACAAAAAAGCATTACACATATATTAGGGGAAATTGCATACAAAAATATGTATATTGGGGAAATTTGCACTAAAATGCTCATGAATTTTCAAGAGGACTTTTTAAAAAATGTAACCTAATGTGGAGAACTGAACTTAAGACAGGAAAAATGTAAAACTGGGGGAAGCTGAAACTGACAGATTTGCCCATCCCTACTCTCACATAAGTGTACACAGGATTGCAGACTTATTCTCTTTCTGTCCTGCCATCCTCTGATCTATCCAACTGAGCAGATGATGTCAAAGTCACTCTCATTGTATGTTCTTCATAGTTTGAAAAGTTCCTCATAAAACCTATGGAAGTTAGAGTGATTCATTTCTACTTCTAAAAAGAACTGTTCCTTTCCATTTGCTGTTATAAATAAACAAGCCTCTGAATGTTGCAAGTGGGTGTTTGGACAGCTTGTCTTTCAGTCTTTTACCTTTCCCTTTCAGAGTCCTGCAATTTACTTGTCTTGCTTGATTTTAATATTCATTTTTTCTTTCTGTCTTCCTCATTTTATTATCAACTCTGGCCTCACTTTCCTCCCATTTCAGCTCACGAGGCTTTCTCCTCTCACATATCACAAGGCAGGCACTCTCCCCCGCATATTCCACCCCATGAGAGGCAGACATTTTTCGGAGCTGCTGGGCACCCCCTCAACATTTCTTATGTGCTACCACAGGGGAAGCCAATGTAGTGCCCTCCAGATGTGGTTGGACTACAACTCTCATCATCCTTCACCATTCGCCATGCTGTCTGGGACTGATGGGACTCCAAAAACATCTGGAGACCACCATATTGTCTACCCCTGTGATACCAGGTCACAGGTAGGCCCAAGGCTCTCACTGCTGGATTCCTTGTGATAACTACTGCCTGGGCCAAGGGCCAGCCCAGAAATTTCACTTTCAGTTCATATTAAGAACAGAAGCTGGCAAATGGATCAGATTCCCACCATGTCTCATGCAGTAGTGTAGTGGTGAAATTAGATCAGCCTTTCCCAACCAGTGTGCCTTCAGATGTTGTTGGACTACAACTCCCATCAGCCTCAGCCAGCATTGCCAATGGTCAGGAAAGATGGGAGTTGTGGTCCAACAACATCTGGAGGCACACTGGTTGGGAAAGGCTGATATAGATGGTGTACGGTCCCTTCACAATTGTCATGCCACACCTGCTCACACCCCTCACAGCCATGTCCCCTTCTAAGATTATACAACCTTCTTGGATCATACAATAAAAATAAGCTTTCAGTCTCTGTGATTGGTAAGTGAGTTGTTTGGACACTAGGAATCTTTAGAGCGACTGTTGTCCCTTCGCCTGCACTGAGCTAGTGGCTTCTGTTTCCTTGTAATCTCCATTTGAGATCAGGACTCCTTATAAGTTATTTCTGTGCAGATTCCACTATACAGTAAGTGTGGGTGGATGTTAAAAAATCCCGTGTATACTCAGAGATTGTCTATTTGTTTAATGGGACTTACTCCCAGGTAAGTGGGTACAGGATTATAGCCTAGGCTTTCTTGTGAGGAACATGCAGAGACCGGTGAGAGGGTTCCCTTATGTGGGAGTAAGCTCACTTGAATACAATTGGGACTTGTGCATCTAAACACACAATAACCATGCCAGATTGGTTGAAGCCTGGAGGTATACTAAGGGGTATGTGTGAGGGGGAGAAAAAACATGTCCCTTTATAAAGAGGCATCACTGTTGTCCCTTCGCCTGCACTGAGCTAGTGGCTTCTGTTTCCTTGTAATCTCCATTTGAGATCAGGACTCCTTATAAGTTATTTCTGTGCAGATTCCACTATACAGTAAGTGTGGGTGGATGTTAAAAAATCCCGTGTATACTCAGAGATTGTCTATTTGTTTAATGGGACTTACTCCCAGGTAAGTGGGTACAGGATTATAGCCTAGGCTTTCTTGTGAGGAACATGCAGAGACCGGTGAGAGGGTTCCCTTATGTGGGAGTAAGCTCACTTGAATACAATTGGGACTTGTGCATCTAAACACACAATAACCATGCCAGATTGGTTGAAGCCTGGAGGTATACTAAGGGGTATGTGTGAGGGGGAGAAAAAACATGTCCCTTTATAAAGAGGCATCACTTTGGTTAAAGGAAGCAACCGATGATACAAACACTAAGTCCCCCTTTGCAGCCATTTTATACCTCCTTCCATATCTGCACAACAGCCATATTAATTAGGTTCAGATGCAGGGGTGTAGTTGTCTGGGGTCTTAGACCCCTTACTTTTTGGGGGAGCAGGGTCCGAACAAGGTCCCTATGTCTCCAGTGTCCTATGAGCCAATCAGAGTGAAAGGAGGTGAGTCAGCCACTGAGAAGACACTGTCCTTTTTCATGCTGATTCTAGGGATTCTGTTGTTTATTTATTTATTTATTATTTAATTTGTATCCTACCCTTCCTCCCAGCAGGAGCCCAGGGTGGCAAACAAGGTGCTAAAAACACTTTAAAACATCATAAAAACAGGACTTCCGGGAAGGGTGACTTAGCCTGTGCCTGCTTTTGAGACGGGCTCCTGCCTCAAAAGAAGCTTATTCAGATATATCAGTCAGTTTTTTCTTTTTTTTTTGACTGATTAAACTTCTCCCGGGTAGGGAGAAACGAAGAGATTAACCTCAAAGCCTATTTTTGTTGGGACGACCAGATCTCATTAATTTATGGGACGAGGTCCAGCCGACGAAGGTGGGACGGATTTTCAACAGCAAGCTCTATCTGTTAAAGCGAACGTTCATCTTATCTTCTAAGAGAGAACGCACTAACAGGCAAGCACCCTTCTTTCTATATTTTTCTTTTACTTGACTTAAATTGTTGCTGTTTAAAAGAGATTTGCCAGATTGATCGGTTTTTGACATCTCACTGGGGAGCCGTAACTTCTCTCTGCTACGCACTAATTAATAGCTTATCTCTGTTTTTGTTGCAAAAAGCTGTCCTGGATTTGCATTCTAAAGATACACACAGAAGAGGGATTTCTATTCCAGATTTTTATTTTGAAAAATATTATACTGTTTTGAGACTACTCTCTTTTTGGTCTATTTTATTTTGACGAATCTGTTTCTTGACGATTGCCATTAATTGCTTCGATCCTGGGAACTGCATTTTGTTTACTTAACTATTGGAGAGATAAGGCTGTCTGCTCTGTTTATACTGTGATGTCACCAAGTTTGGAGTATTAACCCAATTGTTGCTGAAATAAGAAGTGGTTTTCCTATATTTTTCTTTTAAAATGGCAATTAAGAAAGTGGCTGAGAATCTGGAAATAACTATGTTTCAGAGAATAATGAATGAGATTGAGATAACGAAAATTGAATTGAGTAAAATGAAGCAGGAGATTAAAGATATAAGGGTCCCTGTGAGAGAGGTGACCCTGGAAGGGGTCCCTGTGAGAGAGGAGACCCCGGAGATTGGAATAGGGGTCCCTGTGAGAGAGGAGACCCTGGAGACTGGAATAGGGGTCCCTGTGAGAGAGGAGATCCCGGAGATTGGAACAAACGTGGAACAGGAACAAGATTTGGAGTCTATGGACTTTAGAAATAAAATCTATTGTTTGGAACTCAATGTTATCTCTGAAGAAATTAATGAAGATTCTAGAGATAAAGTTATCAATGGCATGGATTATCTTCTGGACTGGAATGATGTGATGGAGCCCAATATAGAGAAAATCTATGGAATTAACTGCAGCCATGTGACAATGGAAAAACTTTTAAGAGATGACCCAGTGTATTTTGAAAAAAAGAACAGGGATATGATTTTACAGCAGTATTTCAGCAACTTATTCAGAATGGATGGCAAGAAAATATTTGGGATAGAGGTAATTCCCATCAGACTCTTATTATATGACTATGGCTTTGACAGCAAGATTATTATGGAATACTGATAATGGAAGATTGGATATTGAAATTACTGGACTTAACAAGACTACTGAAGATGGAAGATGGAAAATGGAACTAATAGAGATAATAGAACAATGGCTACTGAAATTACTGAACCTAACAGATTCTGATGTGATGGATTAATTGAAATGTTTATTTTGACTATGGTTATGACAATAAGATTATCATAATTAGTAATGAGATGGATTAATCGATATGCTTATCTGGAAAAAAAAATTGATAGATATATTTCTTAAAGAATTGAAACCTCTCTTTGACTTTTTGTGGAAAGAATAAAGTAATGTTTATGAGATTTGATGATTAAGTAAGATAACTACTGGAGGAAAGTGATTTTATAATATGACTTAAGAGACAGGATTGCTATATATTATAGACTTATAACTGATTTGATCTTTGACAAATGGGAAGTCAATATTTTATTCTTTATTTTTTATTTTTTTTTTTCTTCTTTTCTTTTTTTCTTTTTGTTTAACTATTTTTGATTTTGTTTTTTGTCTTTGAATGTTTTATGATTTTGTCTTGTATGTTTTATGAAAATCTGAATAAAAATTATTGAAAAAAAAAAAAAAACATCATAAAAACAGATCTTAAAATACATTCAAACAAAACAGCGTTAAAAATATTTTTAAAAAAACAACTTTTAAAAAGGGTTAAAACATTATTAAAAAACATATTAAGCAATTCTAACACAGACTCAGACTGTAGTTGAGGGAGAAGGCAATAACAAGGATCTCATTCTCAACGCAGGAGCAAAAAAGGGGTGTATGTGGCTGTGACTATCATGAAGGGACCCTGCACTTCTGAATTTGCCACTCCATTATTGTTCAGATGAGAGGTAGTAAGTGGATCAAAGCAGGAAGTGAGCAAAACAATGATGAGTTGAGTTTAAAATGTGAAACTAGACATGTTGAGAGTCATATAGTTCCTTTCCCACCCATGGGGAGATTGTTGGGGATGGGTTGCTGCTGCTGGTAAAAACACTTAAATGGATGGCTATTGTTATTCAAAGAGATCAGGTTGTCTACATGGCTGTTCCCCTTTCCATTTTATCCTCACAACAAGCCTACGAGGTAGGTTAGGCTAAGAGAGAGTGACTAGCCCAAGGGCACCAAGTGAGCTTCATGACTGAGTGGGGATTTCAAATCCTTTTTGCTCAAAAAGGAAAAAGGGAAAAATGTGGTAGTCATTATGAAGTATTAATAAATAACCACAACAAATGAATACAGTGCTTGATTTTTAACTATTTGAATACTGAATTTATCCCAGCATGGGTCTCTGAATAGAATTGTTCTACATCTTAAATCACTTTTGATGCACTCCATCTGTAATACAATGCCTGGTCTAGCACTGAATGGAGTATTGCCAGTCTAAGATCAGGGCCATCAACAGACTGCAGGGACCCTCAGCAGCAGGGGCACTGCCACCACCTCCAAAGGCTTAAATAGGCCTGGACGCATCAATGGATTAGCACGCTGTGGATGCACACTTGCAATCACACAAGATGGACGAGGGGCATGTTGACACACCTGCTGTCATCCTGAGTGAAGACAAGCATGTGTGCACACCATGCTGATGCGGCACTGTGGCGCTGCAGGAAGTTACACAGCCAACCTGTGCTGGCGGCAGGGGGGGTGTTGCCAGGGAGAGGGGCTCTTGCTCTGCAATCCATGGCAGCATCGGGTTGCAAGATGCATGCAGCATAACCCAATGCTAGCATTGATCGTGGGTGGGAGCTACACCCACCCAGCAGCAGAGGCCCCTCTCAGTGTCAGGGGGCCTCGATCAGTGCCCAACTGGGCCGCCTGCTGGCAGCAGACCTATCTAAGATCAGCCGGTGAAAGACCTACAGTAACATAGCTCTGGTCCCCAACAGAAACATCCAGATTCACACCCATCTGGATTGAACTATACACATACATGCGCACACATGCAAGCACACACACACACATGCATGTGCACACATATACACATGCACACACACAAATTTTCTATCTCCCCCCACTCAGCTTATTTTTTCTTTCTCTGTCCCTTCCCTACTCTGGCTCGCACTCTTTTTTTGCTACTGGGTTTGGACACACATACTTTGTGAGTTTGCCCATGCAGTTCAGATCCTATTGGTCTTCAGCTCCTGGTCCTGGAGCAAGGAGAGGCAGCAGCAGCAGCCATGACCCCCCCTTCAGCCCAAGTTCTCCCCTCTCCTACCTCCTTTTCCACTTTTCTTCTTCTCCACCTGCTCCAAACTTTCTCCTCCACCTCTTCACTGCTGGTTTCCCCAAATTCTTCTCTTTGTTCACTGCACCCTCCTCCCTCCTCCTCTCCTTTGTTCAGACTGTAGTCTTGGCTACCTACCCTCCTCCTCTGTAAACTCCATCACGGACTTGGTCTCCGTCATCCTCTTTGAGTCCACCCTCCTTGGTGTCCTTCCCATGTGTGCCTTCTCCCACAACAACAGATGTCCCTAGGAGCCAATCATCATGAAAGAGGAAGTGCATGTTAGCTACTGAGCTCCAATCAGCACAAAAGGACAAGGAAGCATGTTGTTAGCCAAGTGAGAAGCCTCTTCTCAGTGGCTAACACACTCTCCTTTCATGCTGATTAGCTCATAGGACACTGGAGACATAGGGACCTGGCTGGGTCGATGACCTCCTGTGACCCTGGGAGACTATGCCTCTGGTCTCATGTGGAAAGCTACATGGTCACAGAAAAAAAATGTGTATACTTAGAAATGCCTAAATAGCAATGAAATGGCCATCCCACAACTTGTACAATGTGTTCTATTACTAGTGCCCATGTGGGATTGAGAAAAACCCTCTAGATGTCCTTGGGACTCAGAAACTGGGGAGACAATTGTGAGTAAGACCATAGCTTTATGCTTTCTCTGATTAAAAATCCTTTAGTAAATTACACATGGTTTAGTTTGGTATTGCATTGTGACCACGTTTTGTAAAGGAGATCCTTCGGAATACCTCCTGGTGTCAGAGTAGCATTTGTTGAGTGGTTTGGGTTGGGCTAGACCAGGAAGATCTGAGTTCAAAGCTTCACTCAGCCATGAAGACGGTTTATCTTGGACCAGGAATTCTCTCTCAGCTTAACCTATGTCACAAGGTTGTTGTGAGGATAAAGTGTGGTGATAATGATAAAAGCGAGTATTGGACCCTTAGCTTTTTTAAAGAAGGATGGGATCAAAATGTAATAAATAAATAGTCCTCTGATGAATTCAAAGCTTTGTGGGTTTCAACTATCTCACTTACAAAGTCATTATTCTGTTTTTACTTCCAAACTCTCCTCAACCCTGTGGCTAGCATTACATTCAGGCACATTCTTTACAACGATCTTTGCTCTTCTTTTTAATTTCCTGTATTTTTAATATGATATCAATTTATATGGGGGGCAACAACAGAGTCAAGTATTCATTGTTGCAAAATATGGACCCTTTGATGCAGAATTTTCAGCCCTCTGCATTTTGGTGTCACCATTGTCGTTGACACCACAAACCTTGACAGGGTCATAAAATGGATCTTGGTGGAGTTTTCATGCTAGCTCTATCAGCTGAGCTCAATGGAAAACTAACCAAGCAAAGAAGATTGTTTTGACCTTGGGCTGGAAAGTTCCACAACATCACCTCAAGGACAAAAGCAATCATTTTAAATGACTCCCACCTTGGTTGAAAAGGTAAGGACTTCAAATGCCTCTTCAAATCTATATTTGAACTCTTCCAGCTAAATATTGTCAACTGGATGCTGAAAAGTGATGTTTCAGATGCTCCTGTGAGGAATAATTTATCGTGTTCTATGGCCTTTCAAAAACCTCTGGATTCCTTCTGCGAAATTGCCATGGGAACCAAAATAAAGCTTTAAAAACTTAATTCAAAGTGGATTGGCACTGCAGTTTTGCCTCTTATGCTTTGGTTTCCCATCATCTTACTGTCTCTGTTTTCCTAGATGTTCCATAACGAATCAAATCCTAGATCACTGGCTTTCGGTGCTGCACAGTGTAGCTTGTGAAGCCAAATGTACCCTTTAATTATAACACATTTTTATTGTTAACAAGAAGCAAATATTGCTAAGGCTTGGAAAGTGCCAGTATGTTTTGCATCTACAAGCTGCCGTCCTGCAGAGCTTCACCTCTGAAATGGGAAGAATAATGTTTTCTTGCTCTAGTTTGGCTGCTTGTGAAGGTGAATGACATAAATAAGGAAATAAATGGGAAAAGTTGCACATTACAGTGTCACTCTGCTTTGCTGAAAAGCCGCATTAGGAGGGATTTGAAGTGAGCTGTTTTAGTCCTTGGAGGGATATTAGTGAGACAGGAGTTCAGAGTTTACTTCTGGACCCTTTTAGGGAGTTGCATTATTCATAAAGCGGGAAGAAGAAAACAGCAGCAAGAGTACAAAATGTAATCAAGTTTTTTAAGATATGTTCGCCATGTGCAACTATACTGTTGGGGAAAATCCTCTCTCTGCAGATTTTAATACTCTGTTCTGTATAAGAACATAAGGAATGCCATGCTAGATCAGGCCAAAGGTCCATCTAGTCCAGTATCCTGGACACTATCTGTGCTATACATTTAAAACAGTATAATACCACTTTAAACAATCATGGCTTCCCCTAAAGACTCCTGGGAACTATAGTTTGTTAAGGGTTCTGAGAGTGATTAGGAGACCCCTATTCCCCTCACAGAGTTACATTTCCCAGAGTTCCCTGGGAAGAGGAATTGCTTGTTAAGCCACTCTGAGAATTATAGCTCTGGGAATTGCATTATGTGCTAGAGTTATACTCCACCCCTTGCTATGATTTTCAGTTTCAGTTTGATTGTGTTCGCTACCCAACCAGCAATAAAGAAGCATGTTTGTTTGCTTGCAGGAAGAAGTAAGAGTTTGTTTATTCTGTAGTACAGCAAACAAGCTAACAAGTGCTCCCTTCATTGAGCAACAGGAAGGAAAATCTAAAGGTCAGGAAAAAGACTAGAAGTAGGGACCCTCAAGGAGGAGTGAACACATTTTGGTATCCCCTGGTTCACTATATCCTTAACAGCCTTGTTTATTACGAAACAAAAAAGATGTCAGCCATTTAGTTCTTGGTATTCATACAAAACTTCCTGTTAACCTGACCTTTACATTATGAAAGTTTACACATTATCTGGATGGAGGAGGAGTGACAGGGAAGGTCACGGCCTTTCCCTTCCCTTGGACTGCCCCCACATCCTTTCCACTAGTGATTGGGGTGGGGTTGCCTGGCGCTCTGCGCCTCCCCCCCAAAAGATGCCTCATCTAGAAATGTGGCTGTTCCACTTAACAAGGAAGGCTGGCTACAGGCTGGAGGGGGCCATTTTAAGAGTACTGCTGCTCTCGGAGGCCCAGGTGGTAGCTCAGGATATGGCATTCTCTGTAGCAGCCCCTAGGTTGTGGAACTCCATCCCCACACAGGTGGGTCTGGCAACGCCACAATACAGTTTTCAGCAAATGCTGAAGATGTACTTCTTTACCCTAGCTTTTGACACCTGAGATGTATAGTTTTAGGAATACACATATGTGAATGGAAGATTTTCTCCAATCCTGATTCCCTCCATGACTGATTTTCTTCAAACAGATATACTAATTGCATGAATTATTTTCACATATTATCTAGTTTGGCCCCTATTCACACCAAATCTCTCCTCTTCCAGGGACAGGAAAACCAGAGCTTGGAAAAGTTACATTTTGGACCACAACTCCCATCAACCCAATCCGTGGCCATGCTGGCTGGGGCTGATGGGAGTTGTAGTTCAAAAAAGTAACTTTTCCAAGCTCTGAGGAAAACCATAGCTTGTAATTTACCAACTCAGTGGGAGCTGCTATTTTGCATGAGTTTGCAATTCAAAGATTACATTGCACATATGAGTAGATCTTTGCTTACAAGAACAGAGTATTTGTGCAGACATCAGTCACTGGAGCATCGACTAAACAAACGGTGCATCTCAGCCAGAGAATTTGACTTCTAAACAGCTTATGACATCTCCCATTTTAGAGATGTAGTCCTGATGCTACAATGGGAAAAGCAGCAAGTTCCAAAGGTTTGTGTATCTGTAGCTCCCATACTGAATTTTCAACCCTTTCACTGAAACTTACTTTTATTTTTTAAAAAACCTATTCAGAAGAGCCTCTTTGAATGTCAAATGGAAACTTACTAGAGGAACATTTTTTTAAAAACACGAGTCAGTCACCACAGAACAGGGATCTGGAACCTATGGCTCTCCAGATGTTGCTGGACTACAACTTCCATCATTCCTGGCCATTTGCCTTGCTGGCTGGCCCTCATGGGATCTGGAGATCAGCAACATCTGGAGGTTCATAAATTCTCCACCTGTCATGCTTATCATTAAGGGTTCAATCAAACAGAAAGGAAATGTCAGCACTCTGAACTCCTGGACCTCTGAGAACCTATGATTTGCCTAAGTCACCCATTAGATGTTAAAAAAGGTAAGTATGCAATGCCTTCCTTCTGCCATATAGGATGGGCATTTTTGTTTTGTTTTATTTTTAGTACTCCATATAACAAATGGCTCCTGCAGGGATGAAACATAGAAGCATTAGCACATTCTTTTGTATGCAACTTTTACAGAGATGAGTGAAATAGATTATTTACTCATACCCTACTGTAAACACCCAGGAAGAACTTTTGAGCAGTGTTTGGCCAATTTATTGGCTGACACAAACAAAATAATAATGGAAATGGTTGGGAGATTTCTCTTTTCTGCTGAAAAGATCCATAAAGGGATTTTGTTAAATTCATTGGTTTGTTTCTGTCCTTAGTTTATCTAAGTAATAAGTAATATATATATTAACAGAGTGTTAGATATTGTGTAGTTTTGGTAGTTTGTTTTTACCAGGTCTGTGACCACATAATCATGTATATTGTATTGCATATAAAGTATCTATTCCCTTGCAATGTTTCTAGAGTTCCAGTCCAGTTCAGAAGCTTTCCCTTCAGGTAGCTTCCTTTCCTTGTGACTCTCTTCTGCGACAGGCAGCATGCCCTTTCCATATGAGGGAGGGCTTGATTGCGAACGAGATGTAGCTCTCAAGTGGAGAGGCAAGCGCCAGTGGGATTCAGCTGTCCTTGTCACTGCCTTCCTGAGATGAAGGATAAATGCCCTTGAGTCCCAGTGGCTCCCTGAACTTTCCTGCCTTTCCTTTGCCAGCTCAATGATGCTACTTATTAAGTGAGTGCTGTAATCACGAGGGTCCTGTTTCTTTGGTCCCCCAAAGGGCAGAAAGCAACATTTGTTTACCAGTGTGCAACAGTATTAGGCCATGAATGAGATGAGAAAGCCAGCCAGTATTGCTATATTGTGGAAGAAAAAGATAAAAGTTGGAGAGGGTTGCCAAACTTTAAAGCCGTGGAAGTGGATTCATGACAACAAATGGATGGGGATGGGCAAATCTGTCAATTTTGGCTTCTCTCAGTTTCTCATTTTCCAGTCTTAAGTTGGTGATTTTTTTAAGCCCTCGTGAAAATTTACCAGTATTTTAGCGTGAATTTCTCCAAATATGCACATTTTTGTAAAGCATATTTTCCAAGTATTATATTTTCCCTGACATAATGCTTTTTGTAGCTATTTTCACTAATATATGCATTTATATGCACACTTTACCCTAGTGTATGCATTTTTGCATACATTACTTGCATTGCAGAATTTGGAGAACTGTGAATTTCAAAGGATTTCTGCGTTTCATTTCCCATCGTTTCAGGAAGGGCGGATTAGGTAGGTTCACCTTTAAATGTAAACTGAATTAAATTTCTTCCCTGTTCCTGTGGGTCCTTCCATTTGCTGGCTCAGTGATACTTCTTGTTAAGCGAGTGCTGTAATCACAAGGGTCCTGTTTCTTTTCCTCCAACCTCACTCTGCCCTCAGCCAGCACACAGCTGCCTGCCTTCCAGGGGGTGGCACTGTTTGCCAGTTTCCTATCCCTTAGCCTCAGGATTGTATTTGTAGAACTCAGCAGAGAGGAGGATGGAAAGTAAATTGCCTATCATTAGTCTGGCTCCCCCTACTGTCGGCCTCCTAGCTTTCTGCATCACATGTCCAAATGAGTCTCCACCGCTTTAAAGGGCCCTGCTCTTGTGGCTTTAACATCAGTCTGTCATACCTCTATTAATCAGATGAAGCTTGTCCTGTCTGAGTGCAGGACTGGCCCTACCATTAGGGCCATCTCCTAACCATGCTCGTTGGGATTAGTCAGAGCTGGAGCTTGGATGGCCACTCCTGCGCTAGCTGCTGCAGGTCAAATGGCTGTTAACAGCAATTGGGACCAGTGTAAAAATTAACACAGTGTGACTATGGTGGACTTCCTTGATAACTTGCCGTGCATCTTGACATGTTAGATTGGATAGCACCTTAGCCACTGTTCCCAAATCAGCCTGACAACACACTCACTCCAGCTTTCCCTCGGGAGTGATCCAGCTCTGTTGAAGTATTGAACTGATCTACTGATGTGTGATGTATTTGGTACTTGTTTTATGAATGGGAGTTTATTGTTGGTTTTTATGCTGTTTACCACCATGATTTCCCCCCCTTAATGTTGGTGGTATAGACATTTTTTGCAAAGAAAACAAAGCAAAACACATTCCATGCCAGGGCCTGGACACCACTCAGAATTAAGGGTCACCTCCCCTCCCGTTATGTGCATAATAAACTGTCCCAAGGCAGGTTAGTTTATCATATCTAGAGTTTCCCTTTCTTTAATATTTATTTGAAAGTTTTAAGCTGCCTTCTAAGGCCATGTCCTCAGAAGGCAGCTTCCAACATATAAAACAGAACCAATACATATCAAAATAATGTACACATCATAAAACAGTAAAATCCAGTAACTATAAAATTACCAGTTGCAATCAAAAGCACTTTAAAATGAGTTAAATACTTATTTAAAATCATAACACCCATACCTGTCTAAGGGAAGGTGACTCAAAACAAATGGGTCTTTAAACCTGGTTGAAGGACTGAATTGATGGGGTCATAACTATCTCAGTTGGGATAGAATTCCACAAATGCGGGGCTACAGCAAGAAGGTCCTGTCCCACATGGCTGCCAGTGATAACAAGTAGGGCCCCTGAGGCAGATCACAACGTGTGGGCAGATCTGTATGGATGGGCACACCAAACCTGGTCCTTTCGCATGACATGACTATATATTTTCAACACAATGTAAGGATAGTTCCCTCAAAGTTAAGAAATAGCTCAGACTGATGATTATCATCTTGTAATAACATGGAGGTAAACTTTTTCACTGGTGGGACCAGTGTTGTGGAATGCCCTCCCTGCTGAAATATGAGAGTCCCCATCAGTATTAGCATTCCGCCAGCTCTTGAAGACACACCTGTGTAGACAAGCATTCCCCTGAACTTGAACTTCCTGATCTAATAGTTTTAATTGCTTTTTTTAACAGTTATGCTTTTTAACATCTTATTTTATTGTATATTTTAATTATGGATGTTTTTAATGTTCTGATAGAATTGCTTTACTGTGTATTTTAATTATGTGTGGATGTTTTATAATTGATTTTATACTTGTAAACCACTTAGAAGCCATTCTGGCCTGTAAGTGGTATATAAATATTATATGTTGTTTTGTTCTTGTTATCTAATTGTTGTTATATAATTTCCAATCTAATCTGAATCCTCCTCCCCATTTGACCGGTGAGGATTGCTTACTAGCTTCCCAGATCTCTGGCTGTCAAATGATAGGAACTTTCCTGGCCACATGAAGCATTTGAAGTAAATAAGCTGTGCCTGCAAAAGCCATTAGTGCAAGGATGAAACACACCTTCTGCAGAAGGTTCATAGAGCTAGTTTAAATCACCTTCCTCACTCTAATGGAGCCCAATACTTCCATTATGTGGACATTCCATTGTTTTATTCTGTGGATGGGTGGAATAAAGAGGCTGTACCCCTGAAAACAGCTGGTGTAGGGGGAAATCCCACTCCTGCCGAGAACCAACTGCAGAGAATAAATCCTCACACACCAAGTTTTTCATAGATGTAAACTGTTTATATACCCGCAGCTACTTTAATTGTCATGGGTGCAGCAGTCAAAGTAAATGAGGGATCATGGGAAGCTTGCAAGAGGTAGTCACATGAATACCCCACTGGAGTTTCCCCTGACCACACAGTACATTTGCAAGCAGGCAGAAATTGAGGGAGGTTTGCAATTCTCCCCAATCTGTGGCTTTGACAGTTTTGTGTAGCCAGATGTGGTCCTAGTTGAACTCCAAGGTGCACAAAGCTATTATTTTAGGGGTTTAAAGTTGGGTGAGAGGTAGAGATGGAGCATTTCTGTTCTTCCCAGTTTCTCATTTTTCCAATCTTAAATTCAGTTCTCCATATTTTCACATCTCTGTGTGATTTTTTAAAAAAATAAAAAGTCCTCATGAAAATTCATCAGCATCTTACTGCTCATTTCTCCTAATATACACATTTTTATAAAGCACTTTCCCCTAATACAATGTACTTTTGTATGTTATTTTCATGAATATAGGCATTTTTATGCATGTGCTACCCTAAAATATGCATTCTTGTGCACATTACTTGGCTAGAGAACTGCATTGCAAAATTTGGAGCAGTGCAAACGTTGAAGGAATACTGTGTTTGCATATTGTTTTGGAAAGGGTGGATTAGGTAAGCTCACCTTTAAATGCAAATGAATTGAATTTCTCCCCCATCCCTAGTAAGAGGAGAAGTAAGTGGCACCCCTTCTTTTGAGGTGAGCATTAAGAGTTCCCAAAGCACATCTCTGGCCCCGAGCCTGGCAACCTTCACTGGCATCTCTAATTATGTTTCTCCTTTGGCTGCCTCTCTGATTTCTCTCTCCATCTTAGTATAACTACCATAATTTTGGTCAGGCAGACAGTAATATGTCCCCTGCTGTAAATAATTTTTCAGGCCTCTTATTCCCACCCGTGGTGATTACATGGAGGGATTTATCTTACATTTTCTGGTTTATTGGACTCTAGGCCCTTTTTGACGTATAGAGCAATATACCTCTCCTGATCTGCCCTTCCCTGCCTTTCTATAGGTTTAATGTCCAGCAATAACAGTACCCCAACTGAAGTTGCATATTTGTCTGAATGGGATTTCATAATTCGATGATGCAAGTTTCAAAGCGAGAAAATCTCAGTTCACATGGTGTAAGAAGTTTTTTAAAAAATCTTTTAAAATAACGTGATTAAAATCCAACATTTTTAAATATAAAAAGCAAAGGTATGCATGTTGCTTCATAAAAAAAATTTTTTTTTTCAGTAGGCCTGCGTCGGTGGAATGTGACTTTGACTAGCTCTTGTACTAAATGGCATTTTAAAAGAAATTAGGTTCAATATACAGCCAGTCCCCATCCCACCCCCTCTTTTTTGCTCATTTTTTCTCTGGGCATAATGTCTAATGCAGTCAGCTTAGCCTGTTATCAAGTACAGTGTATAAGATATTCATGCAAATCTGGCAATGCCGTCAGGGAAAGAGCTAAAGCTGTACCTAAGGGCACCACTGAAGCAGTAACCAACATTAATTGAAGAAATGAAACTCATTAATTTATTATTTCATGTGTAGCCGACACATCCTAGGTTCCATCAAGGTTAAACAATTTATCACTTGAACGCCATCACAGGGGAACAAAGACTACCAGCTGCTGGGCCTGATGACTGCTTATTAATAGTGAGTGAATGGAAGTCGAGGGACTTGTAAAAAATGGAGATTTCATTGTCAAGTTAAAATGACAGGCACTGACATTCACTGTGGCACCCTCTAGGTGCTGTTTTTGTGGCATCCAAACCTGAGAGGAGGCTGTTGGGGGAGAGGAAATAAATCACTCCCTTTATAGCTTGCAGATCCAATAATAAAGAAATGTACCCTGGTAGGAAACGCTGATTCTCATTTATACCGCACACTAGTCAATAAGTGGAACCTGCACTTTGTGTGAATCAGAATCAATTGTGGCTCCCTTGTGTGGAAAGAACCCTTGCTGACTGATCTCAGAGAAATTTATATCAGCAAAACGTTTGTACGTTGCTAGAATGCATTTTATTGAAAGCTACGACAGTGAAAATGTCAACAACAGACTGCGAAGGAGAGAAGAGGAAAGCTCATGTACCAGCCAGAGGGAGTTGAGACTTTGGGCAGATTCCCATGCTCACTTACCCTTCATTCAGTTAATTTTTTGTATCCACGTCAGAATAAAATTCTGGCAATATGGAAACACATATTGGCATGCATCATTAACAGTTTCATGCTTGTGTGTTCAGTTGGGTGCTCCGGGAGGTATTTTACAGGCCTTATTCTTACATGTCTTGATTGTATGGGAGAAGCTTTCTCATCGTTTATTGCCACGCACCACTTTAGTCATGTTTAAATAGAGAAGATGCTGCAGGAAGGGACAACAACATGGTTATTATGACCAACCCTCCTGGGCATTACTTGCCACACAGTGGGCCAAGAGACACCTGGGCGTCCGGGGGGAGTCCTTCTTTCATGGCTTGGCAAACAGTGCTGTGTCAAGGGGAAGGGGCCAGTGAGTCAGGGAATACAATGCAACACACATGAGAGGTAGTGGGGGGATCATCTATACTCTGACAGAGAGTTTGACATGCTAGTGACTGAGAACTAAATTATACATGAGAAGAATGGTCATTGGATCTCCAAAACATTTATTTCAATTGAAAGCACCTGCAGGGAAACAGAGAGAGGACCATATCTAACGAAGCAGTTACACTAGTGCAATGACTTTCAGCTGCACGACGGAACTTCCCTGCAAGCCCCCTAAATCTGCCCCAGGGGTTCCCCAGCTCTCCAGAGCAGATTTAAGGGGGGGCACATGGCACACAGGGAAAGGACAGGTAGGGAATTACATTTCATAGCTAAAAGTTACTGCACTAGTGAAACTGTTGGGTTGGAAACCACACATGGATTGGAGGCATGTGCTGGGAGAGGGGGAGGGGTTAATACTTCTCCCCTATGCTGCTTCCTTGACTTACCCCCCCCCCATCGCTACTATTGGCTGTAGAGGAGAAAAAAACAGAACCTGTTGTGTATTGATCTTTCCCAACTCTGCACTGAAAAGGAACTTGAACAGGGTGATTGAGATCAGGGAAACACTGCCTGAGAAAGGATTAACTCCCCTACTTCATGGCCATGGCTCTGATTCAAATGCTACCACCGCCATCCTGGCCATTTCTATTATAAGAAAATAGTAGAAACCAAAGTGTTTCATTTGGGGAAGGGCTTCCACAAACACTAGGTAAGTGATAGAAACCTAGAGAAGCAGCCACCTCAGTTAACATTGTATGAATTGCATAGTGTTCCATTAATGCCCACTAGAGTCTCATTGTATTATTTATAACGTTTGCAACAGCAAATACTATAATTACTCACAAGCAGGGGATGGTGGAAATGTTATTCCTAGTTGTCATCCTCTGACAACAGATAATAATGAATGCGATTAGGAAACTCACTACAACTCTGGAGGAGTTACCAGAGGAGGGGGAGGGTAATTTAGATAGCTCTGGAGCAGGGATGGGGAACCTGTGGCCCTCCAGATGCTGATAGACTCCAACTCCCATCAGCCCTAGTCAGCACGGCCAATTGTCATGGTTGATGGGAGCTGAAGTCCAACCTTACCTGAAGGGGCACAGGTTCCCAACCCCCGCCTTAGAGTCAGGGGGAAATAGGTTAGGAGGACGGGGAAAATGCTCCCAGTTCTGGGGAAGCAGAAGGTACAGAAAATAAAGTCACTTGCAGGAAAGGGATTGTAAGCTCTATGGCAACATGGAAATGTCTGGGTGAACAATTGCTTCCCCAAGATAGTCTATGCTGTTAGACCTATGCTACAAACATATATAAGATTTATACCAGTTAAACCCAGAGATCCTTAGATCTCTCTTATACAACACAAGAAATACGTCACAGAAAACAGCAACTTCAGTCTTGGGCTGAGAAGGGACTCTTAAAACTCTTTTAAAGCTCCATTAAAGTTCCTTGCACACAAGGCTATTTTAAAGTACCTAAATCTAGGATCGCTTCCTGACACCTCCCCTTTGTGCACATACAGAAACTGTGCAAACTTATATTGGACAAGGAATTAAACATCCTTTGCTTGAAGCCTATAGCTCAGCCTTTCCCAACCAGTGTGCCTCCAGATGTTGTTGGACCACAACTCCCATCAGCCTCAGCCAGCATTGCCAATGGTCAGGGAAGATGGGAGTTGTGGTCCAACAACATCTGGAGGCACACTGGTTGGGAAAGGCTGCTACGGTTTGTTAATTTGGCCAGAGGTAAGGACTCTCCAGACTACCAGACCATTTAGGGTTGCCAGGTCAGAAGCATCCCAAACCCTGAGATTTCGGGGATGGGCCCTGGTAATGTTATGGAAGTTGGCCCCAGAGCTTGGAAAAGTTACTTTTTTGAACTACAACTCCCCTCAGCCCAATCCAGTGGCCATGCTGGCTGGGGCTGATGGGAGTTGTAGTTCAAAAAAGTAACTTTTCCAAGCTCTGGTTGGCCCTAGTGGTGTCATTAAGCATGATACATTAAGCATCAAGCACAGTTGCTTGGAGCATACAGTTCAAACAAAAACATTTCTCTAATTAGAAATTAAGATTGAAATCATAACTAAATGAAGGTGTTCCCATGTCCTGCTGAAGTGATGGGATTAATCCTTCTCCCCTGCTTAGGGAGCCTGGGTAGGGAACAATTAATCTAGCCTACTTGCTTCTGGCAAGAAAGGTTTAAGTGCCCTCAGGCCAGGCCAGTCATCAGAAGGCCACTGTAAGAAGACTGGAACCTAGTGCTGTGGAGATGTTGGATGGGAGCACTAAGGAGTAAATATGGATGTTCTTGAAGGTTGCAATTCTAAACATGCTTACTAAGTAGGGTTGCCAGGTTCTTGGTCTGAGACTGATCCTGTATCTTTAGGAGAAGAGAAAGTCAGCCAAGTGCAAGTGTTCTTGCAACTCTGTAATGGGAAAAACCACAAGGTGGAATTCTCCCTTCCCCCTGCACAACTTTTAAAGATACAGAAGACCTCTTGGTTGCCAGGCCCAAAAATCAGTATTAGCTTCTTACAAAACAAAAGCAGTAACACCTCAGTAAGCCCTGCCTAATTGCCTTAAAAATAGGATTGGAGGGGAAGAGAAAGACTTATAACACAAACACAATCCTTTGCTATGTTCGCTCAAAAGTCCCATTGATTTACAGCACAATCCTAACCATGTCTACTCAAAAGTAAGTCTTATTGAATTCAATGGGGTTTACTCCCAGTATGTGGGATTAGCATTGCAGCTTTACTCCCAGAAAAGCAAGTACTGGATTAAAGCTTCATATAGGGACAGTTTTCAAAACAGCCTATGAATCAGACAAATAAATTGTCCTTTTCAACAGCCTAGGGAAAATTAAACTTGTTTGACTCCTTATAATTAGAAAAGCATAACACATTGTAATGGCATCACAAGCTGCATGTACACTTTTAAAAAAATGTCTGTTTTAAAAATTATTTGAAAGATAAAATGTATAATATGCTATTTTTACAAATAATTTTTAAAAACCCTGTGTGTACAGTTTTATTATAATAATGACTGAAATTGTTTACTATGCATGCCTACCAAGATCCCGCTATGATCTTTTGTTCTAGATCTCCTGCACACACAGAGAAAGGGACTTTTGCTACTGCTGAAAGCTATAAATTTACTCAATTTATGAGATTTTCAGACACGCAAGAAAAGGTAACAGTTTTCTGAACTTGCAATGGGTTCTAGCTATTGCCTGCAGGTCAACAAATCCCTTGTCAATCACAATCCTGTCTTCACGTATTGGCCACAAACCTGAGAGGGCAGGGTTAGAGCAGCCAGCTACAAGATCATTTAACAGAAGTTATGTGGGGGGTGGGGGCTAACATGTTGGTGTGTATCTCCTGAACCAGACCACCTAGGAACTTAATTTTTTTTAAAAATGAAAGCTAGGAGTCCAGAGATTGGGGTGACTCACCTGGAGATCCAAAGAGCACTCCAAAAATGCAGTGTCTCTGGGCAAAAACTGGAGACCTGGCAACCGTGAGATCACTGCATTTAGGCAGGGATAGGGAATCTCAGGCTGGGTGGTGAAATGTGGTCCCCCAGGTCTTTCTATCTGGCCCTTTGTCCTGACCATGGCCCTCTTCTAGGCCACACCCTTCCCCAGTCCTGCTTCACAACCTCCTCAAGTGCTTTTGCCTGGCTGGAATGTGTTCTTACCTGTGACAGTGCCTCTAGCTTGCCTAGATGGAGAAATGTGTGTCTGTGTTGAAACCTCTGATTATTGTGTGACTAGAATGGAGCCCACTGTACATATGCTTTGCTCCTCCCATGTGTGCCTCTGACCCTGCCCAACACTGGCATGCGGCCCCCAGGTGGTTTCCCATGTGGAAATATGGCCCTCAGGCTGAAATAGGTTCCCCACCCCTGCACTAAAGTGTCACTAGCACTAGGGTTACTTCACATTCTACTGGCAAAGCAGCCAGTAAGCCTACTAAAAACAAGCCTTCTTTTTGGTGGTGCAGGAAGTTTTAATATCAGGCTGTTAAAATCTGAGCTTGAATTGAATTTCAGAATCCCATAAATAAGCATTCTGATCTTTTTCCTGAAAGAGTAGCTGAAATCTTAGCATGATTACCTTATGTTGTGTTTAAAATTTGGATGTATTTATTTTCTGTGTAAAAATGGAGAATAATGGAGGGATATAGTGAGGGAAGTTGTATATGGATTCCGGTGTTTGTCTGCAGAATCTCAGGTCTGAAACAGCTGAGATATATCATGCTGATGTCCCATTTAAGAAAGGGAAATTATTTTCTTTGCTCAACACTAATATAAAAGTCATGGCATGTAGGAAAGCGTATCTGGGGGAGAAATCATTTTGTCAAGTGTAAACCTAATAAAATAAATGAGTGTGCTTCTGGATATTTGGATTGCTTCATAGCTTATTTGGTTTAAACATTTTCTTATTCAGAGGTCTGCATGAATAATTTCATATCCTGTACTTTCACTGCTTAAAGGATTATCATAGATTATCTCGTTCAGGTACTTAAGCAAGATTCTGCGATATAGCAACTTCATATAATATAAAGTTATATGTCTGTGTCACAAATAAGGGGGAGGAAACAGCTACATTTTGAACCATTTGTCATACGCTTAACACAAAAGCAAAAAAAATGGATTCTGTTATTAGTATTAGTATTGTTGTTATTGTTGTTATTAACAACAATATTTAATTCCACAAAAATGTTTCAGATTGACAGCTATAAAAATACAAATAAAAAGTTTAAACAACATCAACAGAATAAACATTTACTAAAAGTGCTCATCCTGCAATATTATAAAAAGTACAAATCTTACCTCACCCGAATAAAAAGTGTCTACCACAATATTATTTACTAAAACTGCGCATCCTGCAGTATGATAAAAAGGACAAATCCTACCCCGTCCACTAAAAGATGAAATCTCAAGATCTTTGTGCATATAAAACAAAAAAACTGTAGAAAATCAGTAAAAGGCAATAATATTTTCTTCAGCTTTCATAACCAGATGAAGACAGTAACAGATAATGGTCACGTACATTACAGTGTAGGAGCCCAATCCATGTTTACTCAGAAGTAAATTCTACTCAGTTCAATGCTCTCTTCAGCTAGGTTGCCAAGGAGGAGAAATTTGATTCAGTTCACACTTTCAAAACAGTATAACTGAAGAACAGCCATCCTTCAAAACTCACACTTACCTAAATTTTACCATGCAGTTCTTCAAACAAAAATGCATATATTAGGGGAAATTGTGCATAAATATGAATATATTATTTTATTTATTTATTTATTTATTTAATTTATATACCGCCCCATAGCTGAAGCTCCCTGGGCGGTTCACAACAGACAATATCAAAATACAATAAAACACATATTTAAAACAATTCAAACAACATTAAAAATGGGCTTCCTTAAAATTTTTTAATTTTTTTATATTAGTGAAAATAGCATACAAAATACATTATATTTGAATAAATTGCTTGCAAAAATATGTACATTAATCAAAACTGCATACAAAAATGTGTTAGAAATTCATACTAAAATGGTGAAGATTTCCATTGCTTTTTAAAGAAAATCTCTGCAAAAATATGAAGAACTGAATTTAAGAATGGAAAAATGAGAAACTGAGGATTCCCTACTTCCATCCCTACTTTTCACAATTTATGTAATTGCTACCTTTACTGTCAGTTTGTGTATGGCTTTTCTGCCAAGGAGCACCTTCACGCTGCAGAGGATTCTGGCTTGGTCATGTTCTCCTTTCCAGCGCACTCTCAGTTCATGTTGGGTCTTGCCACTGTCTTGCATAAAATAAGAGTGTTCCCAGGACTCATTTGCAATGAATCCTGCTGGATGAGATGAAAAGTCTTGTTTAGAACCCTGATTCCCACAGAGACCCAACCAGATACTTCTGCTAAGCCTACCAGAAGAGTATGAATAAAGGTGATATCCCGCTGACTTTGTTGCCCTCCCCTGTAATTGGTTTTAGTGACATATACTGCCCCTCAACATGGAGATTCTATCAACCATCATGGCTAATAGGATTTATTTCATGCAATTAATTAGTGGCCATCATCACATCTTATAACAGTAAACTCCATAACGTAGGGCCCCTCCAGATGTCCTTTTCATTGGGCATTCATGATGATTTGTGCTCATGATGGTATCGGGACAGTCATATGTGATCCCACTTTCAGTACTGTTGGCACCTGCAAAAGTTTCAAGGTAGACATACCACTTTACTTCCCCAGTGCATGTCCTGTAACTTCCTGCTGAAATCGTGTGACAAATTATACCACAAATGTTCCTTTTTCTTGTTTGTCCTGCTTTTATTGTGCTATAGTGCAAGAGGGCCCCTCCAGACAGCAATAATGTGGTAACATTAGGGAAGCATTGCCAAACAACTAATAAAGTGGAATGATGTGTGGACAGCCCAGTATAAATCCACCACTAACGGACGATTATTGTATCAGGGACATGTTGCAGAATACACTCGCAAAAACTGCCTTGTCTGGAGGGGTCCTTGGTTATGCATTGTGTGAAGAGGGGCTTTGTTTTGGCCTTTCCTAAATCTGAGGCCAATCAATTTTGTTGGGTGTCCAAAAATGCTAGTGTTGTGCAAGATGGTATAAAAGTGACTGCTGTCTCCACACCATGGATCCTTTTATATTCCTTTACCATATCCCCTCCTGCGCCACACCAAGCTTTTTCCCTCCTCCATCAAAAAGGCCCGAAGCATATTTGCTTTAACTGATCTTTATCACTGAGGACTCTGATCAGTTTCCAAAGAGCCTCAGAGGTCCACCCAGTGGAGGCTGGCCCATTAGGGCAAATGGGGCACTCCCCCCAAAACCTCAGTCTGCCCTTAGCTAACCTGCACCTCCTGGCCTTCCTCCTCACAACCAGTCCGGGGGACAGTACTATCTGCTGCCTTCCTCCTGTTCCTCAGGCTCAGTGTTGCCATTATAGATTTCACCACGGAAGAGGATGAGGACAAAACTAGAATTAGTTGGCTCTACCTGGCATTGGCATTGGCCCCACCTGTTGTTTGGGTGCCCTGCCTTCTGCCCTAGCAGGAAGAATGGGCACCAACCACCACAGTTCCTCGGATCACAGTCTGGGAATTATTGTGCTAGAGAGCTCTCTTCCGGCTCCCTCTAGTCACTATTGAACAGCATTCCTAATTTGCTGTGATATTATTAGGAAATTCTAAATAGCATGGTCACAAGCAAAATGTTACTTGGAATGAGCACCCAGTATCAACCCAATACTCTTAGCACTGGTGATCCAGCACTTTTCTCTGTGTTCTGTTATCCTCGCCATATGACAAGCATATGTCTAATGTTCCTTTAGAAGGCTTGGGATTGCTCTTGATGCACTAAAATAACCGTGAAGCAGTTTGCTCTCAGTTACTTGGCAGTCTCCGCAGAATGGGAATTCATTGTCCTTAAAGACCTCTCTTGAGTAAGGCAATGTAACACTCCTGAGTTGAGGCATTGCATTATAGGCCTCACAGGCCTCACATTATAGGCATGCTGGCCTTTGCAGTTCAGCCTTTTGATTAGTGCAACCCATGTAAAATGCCCTGATTTGGAAGCTTGGCTACAGTGAAGTAACTGAGACCGTTAACAAGTGTTAACAGCAGAACTGTTTTAAGCAGAATGCTAGTTGGGGTAGAGTTGCTACTGAGGTTCTCCAAAAGCAAAATGTTTAGGCAAAGGTGGAGAGTTCTATTTGGCCAAGACAATGGAGGAATTTCCATGGAAGGTGAAAGCTTTAGTTATAATAGATACTCCTCAGGGCAATTTTGCACATTCTTCCTAAACTAAAACATTATTTTCAGGATGCTTTTGTGGTCCAGGTAAAGTGCATTGAACTTCCAACTTGAGAAATGCTAAAGACGTCACAAGGCTATTTCTGTATTAAAATTGGAATTAGCACTTTGGGCAAGAAATAAAAAAGGGGGAATTCCACACCATTGGTAAGGCTCACATTTGTATATCATGCCTATTTGTTTTCAACGGTAGCATCGTTAGCTGCTAGGTCAGTGTTTTTCTGATATCTGAGCTATACTTTTTTCTGAATTACAACTGGAGGTCAATAGTAACACGTGGGGCGCACAATAAAATGTTGCATTGTGGAATGCTCCTCTCCAGGGTTCCAGCCAAGTGGCCATGCCCTTTTATAGGATACTGTCTTCCATTTCTTCTCCCCTTGTTTTTTTGCCCCATCTCAATAGTCAGCCATTATTCTGTGACCACTGAGCATGCTTAGTCTTCATTGCATTATTTTGATCCCCACTTAGGGATCCCTGCTGCTCCAAGTTTGTTTTATACTTCTACAAACCTTTGATTCCCCCAAACCTATTGCTCTTTCTCTCAGTTAGGAATACTTTCAGGCTGCTTTGTAATATCATCCCCCTGCCCCCAGTGTCTTCAACCAGAACTAACTGCTGCATCTTATCCCTCAGCACTAGTGTTGTCAGGTTCAAGGCCTGAGACTGATCCTGTATCTTTAGGAGAAGAGAAAGTCAGCCAAGTGCAGGTGTTCTTGCAACCCTGTAATGGGAAAAACCACAAGGTGAATTCTCCCTTCCCCCTGCACAACTTTTAAAGATACAGAAGACCTTTTGGAGGCTGCAACCAAGAGGTCTTCTGTATCTTTAAAACTTGTGCAGGGGGAAGGGAGAATTCCACCTTGTGGTTTTTCCCATTACAGGGTTGCAAGAACACCTGCACTTGGCTAACTTTCTCTTCTCCTAAAGATATAGGATCAGTCTCAGGCCATGAACCTGGCAACCCTACTCAGCACCTGTCAGAACTAGCTGTGTTTTTACAGCATTCAGTTTCTTAAGCATAGTCTTTTGTGGGGGAGGGAAGGGGTTTCTGGCCCTCAGGGTTGCAGAACTGTGGAAATAAGAGACAGCTGAGATCCAGTGTGTGAGAGAGGTTCTGTGGCACTGTAGAGAGTGTGTTCTTTAACTATGGAATTTGCTCTCAGGAAAGGCAGTGATGGGCACCAAATTGGATAGTTTAAAAAGAGAATTAGACAGATTCATGAAGGATAAGGCTATCAATGACTACTAGCCATGATGGCTATGCTCTGCCGCCACAGTTGGAGGCGGTATGCTTCCAAATACCAGTTGATGGAAATCACAGGAGGGAAAAGTGCTCTTGCACTCAGGTCCTGTTAGTGGCTTCCCATAGGCATCGGGTTGGCCTTTGTGAGAACAGGATACTGGATGAGATGGGCCACTGGCCTGATCCCGCAGGCTCTTCTTATGTTCTTATATTAAGTCTGGCTACTCTTCTCTGCCCTGACTGGTCATCTAACTTTCCATCTCTTCCATGCCCTTCCCTCTGTTATTACCTTGCTTTACCAAAAGAAAAAAAATACTAGATCTTAGAAGCAGAATTAATTATTGAGAATAAGAAAGTCTATGCAGATATCAGGGGAAGGGACATAGCTCAATGACTGAGCATCTGCTTTGCATGCAGAAAGTCCCAGGAACAATCCCTTGCATCTCCAGCAGGGCTGGGAGGAACCCTGTCTGAAATCCTGGAGAACTGCTGGGCGTGAGTGTAGACAGTACTGAGCTAGATGGATCCAATGGTCTAAGTATGAGGCAGCTTCATATGTGTGAAATAATAAAAATTACCCACCCTCAATAGATCTCATCCTCCTCTGTTTCTGCTCCCTAATTAAAAGGAAGCAAGAGCTGTAACCAGAGCTTGGAAAAGTTACTTTTTTTGAACTACACCTCCCATCAGTCTCAGCCAGCATGGCCACTGGATTGGGCTGATGGGAGTTGTAGTTCAAAAAAGTAACTTTTCCAAGCTCTGGCTGTAACTCATGCAGAGAAGCAATGGACAGCTCTTCTGAAGCCAAGTTATTTTGCTGTGTCTCTTTCATAGCGATTAGATAATCTAGTCATGCCTGATGCAGATACCCATGACAATTATCCAATCAGCAGAGATGAATTGTATGAAGCCAAGGCAAGTGGATCATGCAGAGATGTGACAGGAAGCCCCCATATGTGAATGGGTGCTTTGGAAGTGAAGAGTCTTTCATTTATTTATTTCTCACAGCATGCTAGCCATTCTCTTACAGAGCACTAGTGTGCCACAGGGCTCTGAGTTACTTTTTAATGCTTGTAGCAGTAAATAAAAAACAGGAGACATTTCTTTGCACCATCAGCTCAGGAAAACATACAAACCCAACTTTAGATGCTAGCAATCTACTTCAAGACAACTAAGAATAAATCATAGTCTACCATTCTACTTTGTGTTTATGTCTGCTTATTTTTTCTTGAAGATATAGGCAGGACTGGGAGGGAAAATAGAAACTGATACAGGAGGGAAAATCAATCTTTATATATTGAGATAGACTGCAAACTGGAGAAAACTGGAAAGCCATCAAGCTAACATGAATGAAAGTTATCCATTGTCGTGGCTCATGCTAACACGTTATGTGAAAGAACTCGCCTTGAAATAATCCATCATCACAAAAAAAGTATTGGTCCAACATGACTATTTGTTAGGGTAGCATCAAAACTATATCCATCCAGTTTTCATTATTGTTGAAAAAGGCTGCTCTTTTTTCATTGTCTTTTCAACAGTCCTCTCAAAGATCCCCTGCGGCTTAAAAACAAAAACAACTGTTCTTTGGGACTTTCAGTGTTTTGTGTCCAGGGCTCGGATGACAAAACAGCAAAACACTTTTGAATTTTGCCTAATTTAAATTTCTGTTTGACTAAATAGATACTGAGATGTGTGCATTCCCCAAGGCCTGATGGAGATTGCGTATAGTGACTGGGAAATGTGCACCATTCTCTCTTCATGGGCAGATTATGCACACATTCTCCATGACGCATGGTGATGTACACAACGTCCGGTTGTTATTGACATTTAACTGCTCAACTTACACTCCCCTAACGTATACATTACATCCTCTGATGTCCAAAATGAAAATTCAGTTGATCCCTGTGATGAAGTTCTCTTCTCATGTTTGCATCCATATGTAGACTGAATGCATAAAGGCGGACTGGAATTGTGCCGGCATTTCCATTGGCTCCATCTCCAGCTCCAACTGCTGTGTATTGAGCGAAAGGTGACAATATTTCTATGTGTGGACAGAAGTACACTCTCCTTTTCAGTCATACACATAGAGGTTGAGGGGTGCACATGATCCTCCTCCACCAGCCATCTCCAGCTTGGTTTCTTCCAGATATTTTGGGCTACAATGAACATTTGTCATATAGAACAAACATATGAGTTTAATTTCAGCTCATTGCTGTTCTAGCTGCAATGGTTTAAGCTACTGACTCCAAGTTTCTAAGGTTGCATCTTTTTGGCATAAGACACTCAATTAGTCACACTGGATTTCCCCATGATGCCTCATTCTAAACTCAAAGAGGGTGAGACTATGAGTGACTGAAGTTGAAAAAAGCCCTTAATAATGGAGTACCATCTGCAGCTTGCTGGAATAAAAGCTCAGAGACAATGACCCAGATGATGGAGGGAATGAAAGCTCTGGCAAGTGCCAAGTCTAGAAGAAAGTTGGCCAAGGATCCTTGATCTTGGCAGCAGCTACTTCACTTTCTTCTAGGGGAAAAAACCCACACCACTGCCACAATGGTTTTGGTTCCCTTTTACTGGCTTGTCTGTTGGAGCTCTAGATCAAGAAGGACTATATTCTAATGGGCATCCAAGTTACATCAAGTTACATTTTAAAAATCTAAAATTCCTGACGTGCTGCAGGCAGAAAGATTTGAGACAAGCAACTTTGCAAAATACTAAGAACTCTGAAAAAGTCTTTGGCTACCGTCCCTTGCATTTTGGAATAGCCACCTGTGTAGCTCCTTGACACCAATCCATGACACAGTTGGCATCAGAGCAGGAATAGGGAAGGGGTTATTGGAGACCAGGATATCAGGTAGATGAGTCTGGCAGCCATGCTGTCTTTTTTGCCTAATATCACAGGATTATTCATGCTTTGGACAAGACAGGCTGGTCTGACTGACTGTCAGGGACTGCTAAATCTGTGTGCAGCTGCCTTTTGTGATGATCCTCTAAACTCCAGGTGACAGTCCTCTCAGTAAAGTGGATGGACTCCAACCATCAAGCCTGACCATTGGTTTCTTCTGGGCAGGAAGGAGAATAAAGGGCTCCTGTTCCAGCTGATCCTTTCCTGAGTTGCATGGTCTTCCTGAGTTGTGGTGTGTTCATGTATCACTGGGTCCTGGTTCGGTCTTTCTTTTCAGTCCTGACTTCTGACTTTCTTCTTGATCCTATCACATAATTTGCCCTTTGATCCCAGTTACTGTTTTGTCCCATGACTTCTGGCTCATCTCAGGGTGAGGTTCAGACAGTGGTACAGAAAGGAGTTCTGATTTTATTTTCAGGAGGTAAAGCACAACATAAGGATTATTTTGCCCAAGAGCATCCTGCTATATTTAATTACAGTTGCATTCAGAAACTCTCAAAATTAGGCTAATATGTAAAAAACCAGAAAACCCCTATATTTAAACATGTACATAAATAATAAAAACTGGCAACATAGCCAATATGAACCTGCCACTTAACAACATGGAAGAAAACATTTATGAACAATGACTGTATTCATTGAATATTTTGAGACCTCTTCAGCAACCTGAATTCTCTGGAACCATTTCAATAAGCCAGGCATGCTTGGCAATTTTCCTGAATAACTCTAAGCAGACAATTGCCTTCAAAATCTCAACAAAAAAATATTTTGCTATAATGGCACCCTTGTTCTATATAATTTAAACACTTTTAAAATGGATTACAAATAGTATTGATTTCTTTGGGTCTGTATTAGCATAAGCCAAATTATGTATTTATTAGGTGGACAGTATTGTTCCTACCTCAGAGTAGCATCAGTTGAAATTATTATTTAATTTTTTGAACTGATTTCAAATAAGTGTATGTGGGGCGAGATCTCCTGGGGTTGATTCGGAATGTACTCAATATAAACAGGTTAATTTGGGCTCAAATACAGATTGGGCCTGAATTAGTTTGTTTACTATTGGCTCAGTTTGGATTGGGCCAAAGGGAATTCCTCATGCCCAGCACTACCTACACACAATTTTTCCTTTTCCTCCCCCCCCCCAATTTTATTATGGTGCTTATGGATGTCAGGGCCCCACTATTAGGTTTTAGAGTTTGGTATATGGCTTCCAAGTCTGCAAAGAAACATGGTAGACACAGTTCTCTTGTTCCTTGATGGGAAGTACATCTTGCATGATCCATGTCATTGCTGAAAGTTGTTCATCAGCCTTGAAGTACTAAAGGAGGCGATAACAGTAAGCTTGAACAGGAAAGGGTAATGGGCAAGAATACCAGCAGAAGTTGGGTCCAAACACTAGAGGAGTTTTGTGCTTCGCTTTCAATGTGTGAGGAAGTTCTAAACTAGGGGCATCCATTTCTGATGCTTGCTCCCAATACTGAAAGCGCAGTGGCATTTCTAGTGTGAGTGTCACAGGGTAGGGTGAGAAGACTTTGAAGTTTCATATGGAGATGAAAATATCCTTGGATGCTTGGTGTCTAACTTGGATCCATGGGTTGGGAATACTCTAATGGTTTCCTCCCAGAAGGCATCACAGGGTATCTCAGAGCAGAAGGTGGCTTTAGACAAATTGTCACTTAGGATCAAGTGAGAGCTGCATATCCCTTCTGAGATGGAGATGAGGTTTAAAAATAGAACCTAAGAAAGCTGGGCAGATATGTCTAGTGGCCAGATTAAGAGACTCCACTCCCCCCAACTCACACCAAAGCCAACAATTTGTATTAGCTTCATCCATTGCTCCTGGTAGGAGAACGCATGACTAGAATGCACCAAGAGTTTGTTGTCTTGAAAAAACAAATCTATGCACATCTTCTAGAGCTGGGGTGGGGAACCAGTGGCCCTCCAAATGTTGTTGGACCACAACTCCCATCACCCCTGACCATTGTCCATGCTGTCTGGAGCTGAACATCTGGAGGACCACAGGTTCCACATCCCTGTTCTAAAGTTTGTTGTGTTTCACTAATCCAAGATGCTAGCCCCTGTAGGCTTGCCACCATCTCCTTCTTTCAAGGAACGGTTCCTTGTTTAGCAATACGAAATAAGAAACCTCTCCTTGAAACAAAGAACAGGTGGCAAACCTAACCCTCTGTCACTTGGACTCATTTAAGACACACATCTCCATATGTGTGGTGTAGTGGTTAAAGTACCGGGCTATGACCTGGGAGACCAGGGTTCAAATCCCCACTCAGCCATGAGGCTCACTGGGTGACCTTGGGCCAGTCACTGTCTCTCAGACTGACCTACCTCACAGGGTTGTTGTGAGGATAAAATTGGGAAAGGGAGAACCATGTCTGTATGCCACCTTAAGCTCCTTGGAGGAAAGGTGGGATATAAATGTAATAAATAAATAAATAATGTTGAGTTCTGTGCCTGACACCAATTGTGTGGCACCATGGAGAATGAATTATGCTTGGGAGGGAGGGGGAACGACACGCAAATGAACAATGTGCCTTTCACCCCATTGGTTAGCTGGTACAAGAGTGCAAGATAATTCTCTGCAGGTCAGTCACAGCCTAAAGTTTGTTTGCAAGGTGGGCCCTTACAGTGTATCCCAAAGGCAATTTTGATACATTGTCTTCCTTGGAGGAAATGTACATCCCAACTCCTGCTGGCAACAGCATCGTCTCCCCACTGCCCCCCAAACACACAGATCCTTAGCTTCAACCACACACAGCCACAAAAAATGGTGAATGGAATTGCTGACTTTCCAGAGTTAATTACAAAGCTTCTTTTTTCCACACTTCCCTCTCCAGAACACTGTGGAAAAGGCAGCTTTGAATAAATGAGAAAAAATAACTGTTCATGCATATGCTTGGGGAGAGGGAGAGGTCAAACCAATTTTGAATGTTGAGTATTTTGAGTTTTAATTTATCCATGTCTTACAAGGCAAAACAGCTGTGCAGCTGGTGCTACACATACCTCTTGGAAGCAGGTGGGAAGAAGATGAAAATGTTTCTTTCCACCCCCTCCCCTTGTCTAAGTTGTCAGTGATTTTAAAAGCTTTCTAGTCTTTTGAACTACATATTTTCAAGTTGAAAACGCAGTCTATGAAAATGGATGAAGCACTCTGAGACTCTGGAGAAGAGGGAGGGAGGGAGAGAGGGAGAGAGGGAGGGAGAAAAATCCCTTTCATATCAATCTTGCCTTATTATGTCAGCAGTTTTGCTTTTTTGACGAGTTTTAATCATTCATTCATATTCCATCTGAATTAGCACTGGCAATTTTGAGGAGGCTCTTCAGCCACACATAGACAAAAGAAAAAGAAAAAGCGAGCCTGAATATCTTTGACATTTCCTAACAGTGCAAGTCACTTCATTCCCAGCTTTATGAGTTCCAAATTAATTAAATCCTCCCTCCCCACCCCATTATGGGGTCATTTCCATTCCTGGGGGGGGGATGGCAAACTATTGCCTATACTTTTGGTACAAGATGGGAATTTATGATAGGCAGAGACCAGGAGTTCTTAATAAAAGCCCTGGTGGATCACATCAAAAGCTTAGTATGTAGTTAAGAATCCTGTTTTCCACAATGGCCAACTAGGTGCCTATGGGAAGCCCAAGATGCATGCAGGCAATAATTCCTTCTTGATGTTATTCCCCAGTGACTGGTATTCAGGAGTATTCCACTTCTGCTCCCAGAGATAGTATATAGCCATCTCATAACCAGTATGAATTGGGCTATTTTTCTTTTAAAGTTATCTGTATTGGTGGCCACCACTGCATCTTGTGATAACAAATTCCTTCATTTCAATGATGTGCTGTTGTTGAGAGCGACTTTAATGTTATGTATGCTATTCCAAGGCCTGGTTGTACCATTAGGGTTGCCAGGTCCATGGCCTGAGACTGATCCTGTATCTTTAGGAGAAGAGAAGGTCAGCCAAGTGCAGGCGTTCTTGCAACTCTGCAATGGGAAAAACCACAAGATGGAATTCTTCCTTCCCCCTGCACAACTTTTAAAGATACAGAAGACCTTTTGAAGGCTGCAACCAAGAGGTCTTCTGTATCTTTAAAAGGTGTGCAGAGGGAAGGAAGAATTCCACCTTGTGGTTTTTCTCATTACAGAGTTGCAAGAACACCTGCACTTGGCTGACCTTCTCTTCTCCTAAAGATACAGGATCAGTCTCAGGCCAAGAACCTGGCAACCCTATAATGTACCTTAGGAACATAAGAAGAGCTCTGCTGGAGCAGACCAGAGGCCAATCTAGTCCAGCATCCTGTTCTCACAATGGCCAACCAGATGCTGCTAAGAAGTCTGTAAGCAGGATGTGAGCATAATGGAAAGGATTGGCTCCGCCAGTGTGCCTTCACTGTGCTGACCTCCTCACCACCTCGCCCCTCATCCTCAGAAAGTGACAGTGACACACCTGCCAGGAAGCTAGCCTTGTGGTTCTGTCCCACCGGGCAACCCACTTCTGTAGCACAACCCTTAACAAATATTGTTGAACAATGAAGTTAGAATTTATGCACAGTAGAAATTTGGCAAGAATTCAGAATTTGAACCAAGCTTCACGAAACCAGAACATTTCAAGTTCATTTTTGAACTTGGAGTTTAAGGGATGCATTTTTAAATTTTTTTTAACTGAACTCTTACTGATTAATGTGAAGACAATGGTGTTCAGTGTCACCTTGCTAAATTCAATACTTTAAAACCATTTCATTACAAGGTATCTCCCCCCCCATGTTTTTATTGGATATTATATTATGTAAGAGCTGACCTCTTTTTATTACTGTACCTTTCTTTTATGTATCAGCAGAACTGGTTTCCTTTCCTAATAATAGTAATTTAATGAATATTCAAAACAATTAAAAGTAAAAGAAATGAAAATTGTTATCATGGACTTGCTTCTGGTGCAACCATTGTGTCTAGTCCTTTGCAACTTACTTTGGAGAGGGCGGAGGGGAACTGGATCTGGCTGGCAGGCCAATCCTTCTTTCTCCCAGCCTCCCATGGGCTAATGTTACATGGGTGGGATGACCAACTTGCCAATCACTGCATGCAAATGGTGTTCAAAGGGATGGCTCTCAGTGCCCATCTACTAATCAGCACTGAGATTCCCATAGCTTGCACTAAGGAGTTCCCTATCAGCTGATCCCAGTGGGGCTCCCTGTCAGCACTGATCAGCTAACTGGCACTGAGCAGGAGTGTAGTCATTTGGGGTCTCAGGGGGTCAGACCCTTTACTTTAGGAGCAGGGTCCCTATATCACCAGCATGTTATGAGCCAATCAGCATGAAAGGGGAGTGTGTTAGCCACTGAGAAGAGTCTTCTAACATGCTTCCTTATACTTTCCTGCTGATTGGAACCAATCAGAGTGAAAGGAGGTGAGTCAGCCACTGAGAAGACTCTTCTCAGTAGCAATCATTCTCCTCTTTCATGCTTATTGGCTACTAGGTGTGTCTGTTGTTGTCAGAAAATGTATTAATAAGGATCTCAATCTCAACCCTTGAATATTAGGCAGGCACAATCTCTGCTATCTTTTTGGCGCCTTTTGAAGACCTTTCTCTTTCAACAAGCCTTTTAAGCTGAGACCTATCCCAGTCTCCGTCTGTGTTAGAATTGCTTGTTAACATGTTTTTTTCATAATATGTTTTTAACCCTTTTTATAGATGTTTTTAAAGCTTTTTAAAAATGTTTTTGTTTTGTTTTAATGTATTTTAAGGTCTGGTGTAGTAGTTAAGGTGTTGGACTACGACTGGGAGACCAGGGTTCGAATTCCCACACAGCAATGAAGCTCACTGGGTGACCTTGGGCCAGTCACGCCTCTCAGCCTCCTGAAAACCCAATTCATAGGGTGGCCATAAGTTGGAATCGACTTGAAGGCAGTACACATACATACAGAAGGTCTGTTTCTATGATGTTTCAAAGTGTTTTTAGCATTTCTAAAAGGTGCTGGTTTTGACCTATAAAGCCTTACACGGCGTGGGACCTCAATACCTTGTGGAACACCTCTCTCGCTATGAACCTACCCGTTCACTTCATTCAGAATCTAAGGCCCTCCTCCGGGTACCAGCTCATCAGGAAGCCCGGAGGGTGGTTACTAGATCTAGGGCCTTTTCTGTGGTGGCCCCTGAGTTGTGGAACAGCCTCCCCGAAGAGGTACGCCTGGCGCCTACACTTCTATCTTTCCGGCGCCAGGTAAAGACCTTTTTATGCTCCCAGGCATTTTAATCTTTTAATTTCTTAATCTTTCTACTTTTAACATGTATCCTTCTTAATTTGTGTTGTATTTTGTTTTTGTTGTGCTTTCTGTTGTTTGTTTGTACATGTTTTTGTGATTTTTTATTATGATATATTGTATTTTATCTTGTTTGTTCACCGCCCTGAGAGCTATTCTGCTAAGGGCGGTATATAAATTGAAATAATAAATAATAATAAATAAATTTCTGTTTGCCACCCTGGGCTCCTGCTGGGAGGAAGGGCGGGATCTAAATCAAATAATAAATAAATAAATAAACCCCACAGCAAAAAAAAGGGAGGAGACAGGGCGTGGCTGTGACTAAGATATAGAGATCCTGCACTTCTGAATTTGCCACTATGCTACTGGCGGTGAGAGCAGTCCCTCTTGCCAAGGAACAATCGGGAGTGCACTTTCAAGTCCCAGTTGTTCCTTTGTAGCCATATTTGTAGCTGCCCACACCTGACATAATATTGGATGTCAGGTGTGGGGGGGGGTTGAAGTGTTTGGGGCAGTGGTTCCCAAACACCCACCCGCACCGGACCACTTGAAAATTGCTGATGGTCTTGGTGGACCACTTAAATGATTTTTCTGCCTGCTGTAGCAATTGTAATGTGCTGTGCTAGATGCTGTATAGTTTTAAATTGTATTTTTGTTGCTTCTTTTATTTCTTGTATTGCATTTTATTATCTCACAATTTGCATTCCATAGAATTCAAATGATAGCACAATAAGATACAATACAAGAAACAAAACAAGCAATCAAAATACAATTCAAAACCAATACGAATATTTAGTACAGACATGCCATGGACCATTACGTCTGTCCCAGCCTTACCTGGTGAATGCCAGAGATTGAACTTGGGTCCTTCTGCTTGCAAGGCAGATACTCTACCACTAAGCTACAGCCCTTCTGTAGCTTGCAAAGCTTGTGGACCTTTGGTGGTCCATGGACCTCAGCTTGGGAAGCCCTGGTTTAGGAAAAACAGCCTCATGGGCCAAATTAGGACCCCCACCAGGCTCAATTATGCCTGCAGGCTAGAGGTTCCCCACGGCTGCTTTGGAGCATACTCCACTGAACTCAGAAGGAGTTTCCTGGGCAAACATGCATATGACGGCATTGCAGGGCTATTTTGTGGACCACAGCACTCCAAGTGATGCCTAAGGGACTACTCCAGAGTGTGCAGTTTCTGGAAAGCAGCCTTATTTAAAGAGTTATGGCTACCTGCATTTTTTTTAAAAAAAAGGTCAAAATTCATATCACCTTTACAACTAATAGCGGAGGGAATCAGACTTCTGAATACTTATAATGTTAGGAGAATTGCAGAGTTAATTACTGGAGTTCTGATAAGAGAGCTAGGTATTGTAAAGGACTGCAATTCTTTTCTTTCCTCATGTAAAGAAGATCTCTTGTCAAAGACAAACATAGGTCAACAGTTCAAGTGGAATAGCTCTGAAAAGCATGTCTGGGGGAAATTGAAGCACTGGAGCTTCCAAGGAAGGCTTTGGGCCTCCTACCTGCACTCCTCGCCTTGGTTTGTATTCAGCGAAAGTGATGCTCAGAGCAGACTTGTCGAAATTAATAGACATAACTAACTTAGGTCCATCAGTTTCAATGGATCTACTATGGGGAGTACTTAGCTGGATATCACCCAATGATTTTAAGGCAAGAATAGGCAGATTCCACACTTTCTCTCCTCCATGCACAAAAGCCACTGAAGTTTCCATTCTGATGTCCTTTATTTGTGGGCAATCCCCCACTACACACATAGATGACTGAAAATATTGGCACAACACTCCTTTAAATAGGATACACATTTGGTCACAATATCAGGGCTGAGTGGGAAGAAGATGTTGGGCACAGGAACTGGGGAATGCCTAGAGACACCAAGAAGGTAAAAGGAGATTCCTAGGTCAGGGAAAGGAAACCCTTTGGAACCTGACTGGGTCATACACTCAAGAGTCTTTGGACCTGGGGGAGGGTCATGGGCTGTGATTCAGAATGATCTGTCCAATTTAATTATTCTCAATTTTTCATTTCCCCAGTCTTAAGTTCAGTTCTCTGATACAGTTCACTTCTGTATCAGTTTGTGAATTGCCCCCCATGATTCATCAGCATTTTAGTGCGAGATCCTCTTCATACACACATTTCTGTGAGCAATTTCCCCATATATAATGCATTCTATATGTTATTTTCACTAATGTATGCATATTAAGTGCACTCCCCCCATACACATTTTTGTACACATTATGTGGTTGGAGAACAGCATCATAAAATTTGGAGAAGTGTGAATTTTTAAGGATAGCTGTGCTTTGGTTTGCATATTTTTGGAAAGTGTGAATTTGGTACGTTCACATGAAAATTCAGATCAAACCAAATTTTTCCACCAGCCCTAGTTGTGACTCAGGAAGGCCTCCTACAACACTGAAGGGGTATTGCTGAGGGGACAGAGGCAGACATCACACTGTGTCAGGACTCCAGGAGTGCAGCGATATAATTTTCATTGGTAGGCAGAGACAAAAAGGGAGGGCAGAAGGGTTGGGGCATCGGTCACTATAAAAGAGGTTTCTGGGGGGAAGGTTTTCATAGGTAATGCCCAAATTAAAGCCCCATTTATGTATTTTAATTAGGAACTATGACTTGTGAAGTTTACAAAAAGCAAATCAATTTAAAATACAATATTTTCCACATGCAGAATAGTTATGTAAACTAAGTAACAGTGACTAGGAAGTAAATGTATATTGTGCACGTCATCCTACCATAATGATATTAACTGTTAATAAAGTCTAATGCACTGTGATTTCTCTGTAAAGGAAACTGCTCACTTGAAATTCCTTCAGACATGTTACTTTCAAAAGCCAAGATTAGTAAGTTTGCTTTTCTCTGATGAAGCATTGAACACCTGTATGGTGTTAACACATGTCTCAAAGTTGAGAATGAATTTTCACACACAATTGTAGATGAACCAAAGGTGAGCCCTGCAGCATACAAAGTGTACATGTATGGAAAGGCTTCCTGGTACAGGTACAATGTTTTAGTAAGCTCATGAACCATGAGTTCAGTTCTCCTGAGGCAGCTGATTCCTGGAACTCACTACCCTGGTCTCCTTTGCCATGCCAGGATAACAATTAATAACAGTTTCACTTTAAAAATTAAATTAATACCTATAAACATCACTTTTCATAAGGAAATGTTTGATAGTATGTCACATAGAAACTATATGTCTCTCCAACTACAGGGGCTAGAATGAACTGTACAGTAGGGCCCCACTTTACGGTGTTCCATTTTCCGGCGTTCCGCTGATGCAGCATCTTTCAATTAGCGGAAATTTCCCATTTTAAAGCCGATTTTGTGGCATTTTGTGGTATTTTCGCACGATGCGACCCATTATAGTCAATGGGTTCCGCTTTATGGCGATTTCCACTTTACGGCAGGGGCCTGGTCCCTAACCCGCCATATAAGCAGGGCCCTACTGTACAAGAACACAATCTCTGTTCTACAGAAAGGTCCTGGGCCAGTCAGCTAACATTGTTTCTGATGGCTCTACCAGCAAATTTCACATATCTTATTTTGCTAGTACATAAGTTTACATGAGAAAAGTTAAATAAGGTGAATTATTTACAATAATCATTCGCACAGTTGGGTGGAGGGTGGTCTAGAACTGTTGCAACTAAGGCTCTAGCCACATTATACTCTTCAAAACCATTTTGAAATGGAACCAGCTTGAAAATATTGAATGGATATATATTTCAACTTTTTCAACAAACCAGGAAAGAAATGCCCTCCAGATGCACATGCATGGACACACAATATTGCAGCTTCTCATTGCCTGGACTAAGTTAGAAAGGTCTCATTAGGCTTCCTGGGCCTTGGAGACTCAGCTCACTCACCTCTCTGATTCTTCTCAGGTCCTACCCTGGACTAGGCTAGGCTGCTGCACATTCTAGGCCCCAAAGCCTAGGCACACCCACCAGATGCACTAATAACACTCACCACCTCCAGAGGCTGACTGAGCACTACTGGGAAGAGGGAGATGCTCTGTAGTGCATAACAATACTGTCCTTCCTCACTTTTCTTCTTCCAATGGCAAACCCCTAGGTTTGCCAACTCCCTCCCCCATCCATCAAGATTTATATTCACTTCATTCACATCTTTAATTCTTATATCTGCCGTGTTCGCATTCCCTTAGTAACTTTGCCTTGCCTCTCGCTTTGGATGCCTAAACTGTATTTCTAAAAGTTCAACTGAAGTTTTAAGTTACTGCAATGCTAGAAATTTGGGGACTGGAGGAAAATTTCATTTGAAGGGCAGAATTATTATTTGGGGGGCAATGTCCTCATTTGCCCCCATTGCAACACCCCTGCAGGCCTCAGGTCAGGTCCACCCACATTTAAGTTGGCCAAGGGCCTTAACAAATGCCCACACAGTTTGGTCCATTGCAGAACTCCTTCGTCACAAAGCTAATAAAGTTGCAGTCCTAGATAATCTAATGTCAAGTGACTCACCTCTTTATTTCCAGGTGTGGGGTGCAAATGGTAACCTGCATAGAGTATCCTGGCATGCCACATAATACATCTCTCTAGCATTTCATGAACCACAGCCTGAGTCAACCTGTACAGGCAAAAAGTTCAAGACAATGTTCCAAAAGCACTATACCTAATTTTGAAATCTGTGTTGTACCACTAAGTTAAGACAGCTGGCTAAAATTGCATTGCAGTTTCAATTTTTGAAAAGAAAGAGAGGGAAGATTTTCTATGATCATGCAGGAATGAAAATGAATTCTGAAAGAGTGAAGAATGCAAACCAACCCTTTCTACAGCTTTGAATGATTGTGCTATCCTGTTTTTATTTGTCTGTGCATAATTGATTCAGCACTTCAGTTTAGCATGGCTTGGTCAAAATGTAGCTGTGAAATAAGATTTATTGTAAGGAATCATTGCAAAATAGATCCTTTATACTTCTCTGTAGTACCTCCTTATTATTACATGATGTAAAACAATTCCCCTCTTTTCTCAGTCTGTTTTAAATGCGGTGGTGAAAATACTACTTTGTGCTCACGTTGACAGTTTTATCCAGGAGCTCAGTTGGCTATGCACATCAGCTGGGGGGAGAAGAGTCCCATTTTGCTTTGTAAAACTCACTTCTGAGTAGATAAAGCCTAGAAACAGGCTTCAAGACAAATTATCTGAAAATCCGCCAAATTAACAAACAATTAAGAAAAAGATCAGGCCACAAAGCTGCAATTCTAAGCATGCAACAGGAAGGAATTCCTGTTCAGACTCCTGTCGAATTTAGCTGAGATAACATGCTCAGGATGGTGCTATCAATCAAACTTTGTCCGTCCTTGTATGACTATATTGGTGGTATATGGATAAATGACACACTAGATATAATCACAGAGCTTATAAACTTAAGCAACCAAATCAGCACTTCAGAGATCTCCCAATATGTCTGGCCTGGTAGCAAAAACTTTCTCATTAGACAATGTACGATTATTATTATTATTATTATTATTGTTGTTGTTGTTGTTATTATTATTAAGCAATCAAATTTATATCTTGCCCTTCCTCCCAGTAGGAGCCCAGGGCACAAACAAAAACACAAAAAACACTCTAAAACACCTTAAAAACAGACTTTAAAATATATTAAAACAAAACATCTTTAAAAACATCTTTTTTAAAAAAGCTTTAAAAATCTTAAAAAGCAATTCCACCACAGACACAGACTGGGATAAGGTCTCTTCTTAAGACTTGTTGAAAGAGGAAGGTCTTCAGTAGGTGCCGATAAAATAACATATATGGTGCCTGTCCAATATTTAAGTGGAGGGAATTCCACAGGGTAGGTGCCACTACACTAAAGGTCCACTTCCTATGTTGTGCGGAATGGACCTCCTGATAAGATGGTATCTGCAGGAGACCCTCACCTACAGAGAGTAGTGAATGACTGGGTATATAAGGGGTAAGACGATCTTTCAGGTATCCTGGTCCCAAGCTGTGTAGGGAACCTTGAACGGAGCCCAGTAGCTAATGGGCAGCCAGTGCAATTTTTTTCAGCAGAGGGTAACATGTTGGTGATGCCGTGTCCCAGTGAGCAGTTGCGCCACTGAATTTGCACCAGCTGCAGCTTCTGGACCAACCTCAAGGGCAGCCCACATAGAACACATTACAGTAATCCAGCCTGGAGGTTACCAGTGCATGGACAACGAAATATTGCCACAGAAAGAAACTGGCTGCTAAACACTGCAGCTGTGACTTGACCTTAAGTGACTTAATTTTGCCAAAGACAAACAAGGCCTATTCTGCTGTAGGTCCCACCTTCTGGAATATGTTGGCTGTATTCCTTAAAAGGTCTTGCCTGATTTCATATTCTGATACTTCTGTGAGGCTGAGGATGCTTCTCTGTTGCAGCTCAGGTCTCATCTTTTGTGAGGATGTGAGGGCACACAGGATGGTCCTGGATAGTCTTCTTCAGAGAACCTCAAGCTATTCTGAGTATTCCTCCAAGCTTTCTGAGACTTGAGGGTTGGAGGTCACAACAACCACTGTCTTCACTGCACTATACTGTTTCCTGAAAGGAAAAGGTACCTCATCTATACAACTCAGTTCTCTTAAGATGTCTTTCCTTTCCTCTGTACCCTAAAGTCCTGTACTGTTCCTTTCATGAAGGTTCAAGTGAACAGTGACCTTGCTTTCTTATCTTATTTATTCATAAGAATATTGATAAATCACCAACCCATCAAAATATCAGTCATACAATAAAATCATTAAAACATCATAAAACTATAAAATCAAATTCTAAACTAAAAAAACAAATGGCCAACACTTTCTTATGAAGGGCTACTCTGAGTTGCAACTCATATGCATTGACACATTTGTTCGTGACTCACCACTGAATACGTGAACAGACTCCACTGAAACACTTCGCATCTGAAGTGTTGTAAATGGATAAAAAATCTGTCTGCAGTGTTTGAATTTTGATTCCTCATTAACAAATTCAACTCATCTTTTGATCCTCAATCATCAAATAATGAAGATATCATGAGGATGAGATTCTTTTAGGTAGTTACCAATCAGACTCTTGTGCAAAAGGCAGGGATGGGGGAGAATATCCGCTACATCGGACTTAGTACGGGATTCTGGCTGAATTCAATATTCTGCTATCTTTTTGAACCAGCACCGGTGGGCTGCGGCTGCAATCGGCACAGATTTTTTTCCTGATTTTTTCCTGATTTTATGTCATTATCTTTGTAATTTCCTCTAAGCTGATACATTCATTACAGTGTGTAGGTATGAAAAATAAACCACATGGAACACCGTGATATTTACATAAGCATTTATGTTAAAAATTACACCAATGTTTTTGTAACCAAAAAAAACAACAAGCAGATTGAATCGGCAAGTGCCAAAGCTAGCAGGAACAAAAAAAGGGAGAGATCAGGATTGAACGACGGACTATCAGAATACAAGCAGATTGGAACTAGGCAGCGAACCCCGTCCCTTGCAAAAGGCTTTTATTTATTGGTTTGTTTTATTTGCTTAGCAACATTGACATACTGCTTGAATGTAAAGACCTCTAAGTGGTTCACAAAACATTAAAATTATCAATAAAACAGTTAAAAACAAGTAATTAAAACATATATAAATCAATCAAAACAACTACTAAAAAGATTAAAACAGGTCATTCTACAGAAGTATCAATAGGACACTCCTTGGCTACTCCATCGTACCAATGATCCAGACCCTTAACATTCACAATTATCTTATCTTTTCCCATCTTTATTCATTGGTATAATAAACTGTTTTTAATTCAGTCCTAGACTTCATAAATGTGTTATTGTGGAGAGAACAGAAGAAATTAGAATGATAAGGAGAAAGGCGTCCACATATATTTGTAGTATGGTCTACACAAACAGTAGAAGGACATGGCACAATGGAATGTCCTGCTTCCGATGGCAGTTGGAATTAAATTTCTGAATGCTTCCTTTGATCAAACCCCCACCCCTATTACAACTCCATGCAAGTAGCAAGCTACCACAGCAGGAAGTAGGCTGGGTTAGATCTTTTCTCCCTGATGTGCTAACTTTTTAACTTTTAAAGAACTTTTAGAAATGAAATCCATCATGTCATCCACTGGAGACTGAACCTGAGGCCTTATACATGCAAAACCGTTGCTCTACCACTGAGCTTCAGTCCTCCCCCAGGATTTTGCCATCTCATTCTGCTGCATGTGTAGACCAGACCTATGTAAATATGTAGGAGGCAATGAGCTTCAACAGATTTTTAAATATACCTGATGCATTGTCCTTTTAACTGAAAAATTCAGTTGTAACTGGTTTAAGAAGAGTTAGACTTTCACAGATGAGGAATGAGCTTTATTCAGTTAATTCTCTGTGCTATCCTTGGATATCTAGTATGAATATCCATGGATATATACATGTCAAACAAGTTTCTGGTATTCATTTGTTCAGTATCATTCTTTATGTGGCTATATTAGCTACTCAATATGTCAAACACTAGTAACAAAACTCACATGTTCTTAAAACAACTGCCCCCTCTTACAATATTGGGAAATAGGCCTGCTTATTCAGAGCTGAATTAGTCCAATCCTTCCCATATCCCATGTGAACCTCCAAATTCAGCCCCCTAAAAAGTAGGGCAACAATTTTATTTATTTATTTATAAGATATATATTCTGCTTAATCAAAGAGCACTCTAAGCAGTGTATAAATAAATAAAATTGTAGATAAAACAAAGCTAAAATCCACAAAGCATTTAAAAACAAGTATAATAAAACAATCAATAAAACCAGAGCTTGGAAAAGTTACTTTTTTAAACTACAACTCCCATCAGCCCCAGCCAGCATGGCCACTAGATTGGGCTGATGGGAGTTGTAGTTCAAAAAAAGTAACTTTTCCAAGCTCTGAATAAAACAAATTCAATAAAAAAATTAAAAGGTATCTAAATTATATTTCTAGACAGACCTCCTGAAACAAAACAAAAAAAGATTTTAGCAGGCATCTAAAACAATATTTCCAAGTAGCTTTGGCACTGACTTGGTGCTGCCTTCCATTGTCTACAGAGATGCTACAGCAGAAACGTAAGTAGACAGAAAGTAAGGTAAGAAGGGCCTTGGAATACCATGGGTGGATGAGAAAGAGGGATTGGAGGCAAGTGGGTGGAAGGAGTTAAATTCTTCTCTGGATGTGATTAAAACCTGTGCCGGATAAGAATTTGAGGGATTATAAGGCTCATCTCATATATGAGATGGATATTATGAATGGCCAACATTTGTATTCTGGGTCAAGGTCTTTAAAAGTTTGGCAATGTCTCTAGTTTGTATTTGGGTTCCCCTATTACCACCACTGCCACTGATCTACCCTCTCCACCGCTCCTCCCCTTCTTGCAATCTAACCTGGCAGTGACATAGTGGCAGTGGTAGCAGCAAGTTTTCATTGTCTCTTTATACCTCCCCTTCTTCCCTCCAGCACCTTGATACCGCAAAAGCACTGCCTGTCGCACGTGGGACCCTGGACAACTACATTTCCCAGGCTTCTTACGCCTGATACATTTGGTACTGCAGCATTCCAGGTGCTAAAAAGAGGGAGGGAGAAAGGGAGGGAGAGATGGAGGGATGTGAAGGGAAAGAGAGCCTCATTGCCAGATAAATTTGGGAGAAAAAAGCAGGGGGGAGATTATAGGGGGATTGAGGGAGAGGAATTACCTAAGCTTGCTTTTTTGCAACCCCTTTAGAGAGCTTGAAATAGTTTATCCCCCCAAGTGCTTGCAAGGAAAGACTGAAAAAAGTGAGTGGAAAATCAAGGCAACCCAAGGGGAGTTTACTCAACACTAATATTTATACATTTAAACAAGATTTTATACCTTCTCAGATGCAACAAGAGACTGAAGGAGGAAGCAGTTGCACTGAATTTACAGCACAACCCTTGTGCTTATTGTCCTCATGTTATTTTCTTTCCAACGATGTCTAATTAAGTACAACAAAATATGGTTTATGATTGGAATGAGGCATAGGTATTCCAATCTGCCCATCAAACATAATATGTGCTTGCTGAAAATGGAGATGAGGGATTGAATGGCAAATGATCTGTGTTAATACCTGCATCTGAATGAGTTGGAAGGAAATACTAGGATATTCCTCCCCCCCTCCAAACCCCCCCCCTGTTTTTGACGACGCTCTGTGCCTGGGATGATCACAAGTTGCTCCCAAATATTAACCCACAAGAGAATGGTTGCTTTGTTGCATAATTGCAGAATGTGCCATTTGTTTCAAAGCTGGCTAAAAAGGGACATGCTTACATGAAAAGCTTGATTCTGGAAAAAACAAAAGAGAGGATAAACTGGGTCCTATTTCAACTGACAAGAGTTGTTCAGGCATTGTGATTGCCTGTGCTAGGCCATCTGACGCATTCCTGATCACAGGGAGGTTTCTGAGCCCCCTTCAGACCTTCCTATTTGATGCAGGAAGGTTGAAAGTGGGACAGATGAGGTTACTCCACTTACATACTTTTTGCCCACCTGCGTTTTTCCACGTCTAGGGCTAAAATGCCACTTTCCAGTGATTACAAGTGTACTCAGTTGTGTAATATGTTCAGTTCTTGGATACACAGAGGGGTTGCTTCCAGATGAACTGTTTATTGTGCACGTAACCTGATTTGTTTGCCCAAGGTTTCTGGGCAGGTTAGACGATGCAGGCTATTTATTGAGCATACATTCTGCAAACAAACCATCTGCAGAGGTGAGCTACTGCTGCATCAAAGCAAGTGTTGCCCCACATTTCCCAGTGTATTTCCCTATCACTTTCCTCATCGCAAAACATCTGACTTTGAGGGGGAAGTAGGTTTGTCACCCAAGAGCACTAAACCAACTTTAATTGCACAACCTGAATTTTCTAGTATGTGATTGAATCTCATCTAGAAGTGCCCATCATCTTTCAAAGTTAGACAATTATACAGATTTGAGAAGATATTTCTCCATGACATATTACCAAATAGTGAAATATCTGCAAAAATAACCAAACATTTACGTTCTGTCCGCTCTGCCATACAACTCATCCATGCTGTAGCAGAAACAAGATTTACCACAAAAATTGCTTCTTCTTGGTTTGTCAAAGGCACAAGGGTGACTTCACATTCAGTCACCGAATGCAGCGGCTCCAACAAACAAATCCCAGCACAGCAAAAGAAACTTTGCTCATACACCACTTTAACTCCCAAGAGGCACTTCCATCATTAAATATTGAAGCCACTGAGTTCAAGTTCTTTCACAGACAGAAGCATTAGCAAGTTATATTGCTATAGACAGATGGAAAGATAGATATTGGCAAAGTATATGTTGCTAATATAGCAATTAGCAAACTGTACTGCAGTTAAGGAAAATTAACAAAGAAGCATGATTAAATGCAGTGGCTTAAAAAGAATGTTGAAATCATTTTCTTATCTGACATTCTAGGGATCCTGTAGCACCCGCCCCAACTTTTTTCCTTACAGCACAGTTCTGTGCGTGTCTGCTCAGAAGTAAATCCCTTTGAGTTCAGCGGGCTTGATTCCCAGCTAAGGCTGCAATCCAGCTCAGAAGTAAGCTCCATTGAGTTCAGTGAGACTTACTCCAAGGTAAATGTGTATTTATTTATTTATTAGATTTATATCCTGCCCTTCCTCCCAGTAGAAGCCCAGGATTACAGGCTAAGTGTATATACTACAGGATTGCAGCCATAGCGCATTTGACTTTGGAATACCTTTTGATTTGTGATTGCATGGATGTGTATCAGTGGTGGTCGGTGGCTCCATGTCAGTGGGGCAGTGGAATCTGCTTTGGGTTTTAGTCTGAACTTTCAAGGCGCTGTCTGAGGTCCTTGACAGTTCAGACAAACCTGGAGTGGATTCCACTGGCCACCAATGGTATGTATTCTAGCTGACACTATTTATAGTGAAATGATTAACAAGCTTCTTTTGTCAGCTCTCAGTGTATGACATTACCCTAGGTATGTTTTAGTACCTGCATGCTTCTTCTCTGGTTATTTTTATATGTAAGCAATTCGTGTGTGGTGAATTACTTTCTGCTAAAGAAAACTTTTTTTTAGCCTAAGGGTTGCATTCCCTTCCAGGCAACCTTCTGGGGGCTACATGCCAGTGGTGGGAAGGGCCAGAGGCAAAAGTGGGCACAGCAACAAATGTGAAGTTTACCTTTATGCAGTAGGGCAGTTGCACACATGCTCCCATACCCCTTTCTCAGAGCTTGGAAAAGTTACTTTTTTTGAACTACAACTCCCATCAGCCCAATCCAATGGCCATGCTGGCTGGGGATGATGGGAGTTGTAGTTTAAAAAAGTAACTTTTCCAGGCTCTGCCTTTTCTATCCTCTAGCCAGGCAAGCAAGGGGAATGAACAGAGTTCAAGGGCACATTCCAGCCAGACAAAAACACTCAAGCAGGTTGGAAATCAGGGCTGGTAAGGGTGTGGCTGGGGAGAAGGCATGGCTTGGGAATAGTACCTAAGGCTGGACAGAGTGGCCTTGAGGTCCACTTTTGGTCTCAGGGCTTGAAGGTCCCCATCCCTGTGAAAAAGCATCACTGGTTTGCCTGGAAATGCAAAATACTGCTTTGGTTGGTGCTATCCAGAATACCCAGAGGGCAGTGGCAGTTGGCAGCGTGGCATTGCTCACCTGCCTTCCTAACATGGAGAGCACTGTCAGTAACTGAGAAGGAGAGAGGGCTGGGCGAGGCAGCAGGAAGGTCGCTGCTGTGCAGTGGCAGCATTGGGAGCATCAGAGTGGCTCTGCCACTGTACCCACACTGTGCCTCCTTGCCCCGCCTCCTTGCCCCTTCCCCTTTCAGCAGCGACCTCTGCATTGGGAAGCCAGGGAAGCCACCTCACCCCACCTGCTGACTGCTACAGAAAGAGGGGAAGAAGGGAAAGGTGCAAGAACCCTGTTCTAAGCTAGACCGAGAGTGCCTACAGTGTACCCATATGTTTGTTTGATCAGCAGCTCGACTGAATTGTCAGATTCATTGGGTGTTTCATAATATTCTGACAGGGAGAAAAAAAAAAATCCCTCCCTGTTCAAAACTTTGAAAACCACTCACAAAGAAAGATGTTTTGTAGCTGCTTCCTTCACTGCCTCTGATACCTATTAGAAAATCCCTTAATGAGGTATGCTACTTTAGGGGTGCACCAAATCTTCTTAGATGGATGTTATCTGTATGAAAAGGAGACTTTTCACACCATTCCCTACAAACTAAAAACATGTTTCCTTTTCCACACCGTTTCACCATAGTTCAAGTCATTGCTTTAGTGTCATTTTCACCCTTCTTTTTTACAAAATAATTTCAACTAATTGGGGAGCATATTGTGAACATGATGGTATCATGAAGCTAGAGCTCTGGCATCATGATGACACTACTGACGACAAACAAAGCCAATTCAGAGTGTAGGTAATGTTTCCCGTATCACAATGATCTCATCCAGAGGTACACAGTGTGGTGCCCGCCTGATATTGTTGGACTACAAGTCCTATCATCCTTAGCCAGCATCGCCAATAGTCAGGGATGATGGGACTTGTAGTCCAACATCAGTTGGGTTTCAGTCTCAGTGGATGAAAGGAGTGCAATAATGTTGGAATGTATGTTGGAGGAAGAAGGGAAGTGCAATTACTATTATGGTAGTCTCTGCTGCCTTGACACATGCCATGACCCTGGAATCCATCAGTGACCAGGACATTGAGTTGGACACTATAGTGTTACCAGCCAAGAAGCCAGCTTGGAGGCTGGAGCCTAACACCGGTGAGCAAAGGACTACTGAACCTGAGGCTGGCAGAGAGAAGCCTGCTGAACCAGATCCACAGCATCAGGGCCTGAAGAACTGGAGCTAGGACCCACACAGGTGCCTTTCCCTGGGCCTGAGGAACCAACAGTACCTCAGTCTCCCACAGTACCTCAACAGTCCAATGGCACAGAGAGCACACCAAGTAGGAAGCCATGGAGCACCAAAGTCATGCCTATCTTCAGGCCTGGAGGTTGGTCCTTTAAGAGAATCTAGTTATCTGAAAGGGGGTGGAGCCTAGGAGAGATGGACTGACAGAAGAGGCTGAAAAGGGCTCGATTCACTTCCAAACCTTGTTGGAATGTTGTTTATTGGGAGCTTTCCATAGTACTGCAACAGCTAACCTGCCATCCGTTGCAGGACATCAGCTGCCTGCTACCACTGCCAGGAATACTGCCATGCCAGGAACACCAGGGCCATTAAACAATGCAAGCATGTATCGCCCGTCGTTTAGATAGTTTGGTAGACAGTGCTGGGAAGGAGTCAGTGGTTGTGGTGCACGTTGGCACCAACGACATGGGGAAATGCAGCCGTGAGGTCCTGGAAGCAAAATTTAGGTTGCTAGCTAGGATGCTGAAAGCCAGGACCTCCAAAGTGGCTTTCTCTGAAATGCTACCGGTTCCACGTGCAGGACCAGCCAGACAGGCCCAGCTTCGCAGTCTCAATGCGTGGATGAGACGATGGTGTCGGGTGGAAGGGTTTGGATTTGTTAGGCACTGGGGAACATTTTGGGACAAGCCGGGCCTGTACAAAAGGGACGGGCTCCACTTGAACCAGAATGGAACCAGACTGCTGGCACTTAAAATTAAAAAGGTAGCAGAGCAGCTTTTAAACTGACTGAGGGGGGAAACCCGACAGCAGCTGAGGAAGGTCCGGTTCGGAATAAACCTCCCCCCTGGGATAAAGACCAAAGAAATGATGAAATTTTAAAAGGGGTAGGCCTAGAAGTAGGCATTGTGAGAGCAGGGGCACAGGATATAAATTCAGAAGAGCAAAATTACCACAGGCCTAACCACAAGTGCCAAAGACACTTGAAGAGAGACACTGCTTACAAGTGCCTGTACGCTAATGCTAGGAGCCTCCGAACCAAGATGGGAGAACTGGAGTGCTTGGTCTTAGAGGAGAGCATTGATATAGTGAGCATAACGGAGACCTGGTGGAATGGAGAAAACCAGTGGGATACGGTTATCCCTGGATATAAACTATATCGGAAGGACAGGGAAGGACGTATTGGTGGCGGAGTCGGTCTATACGTGAAAGAAGGCATTGAATCCAGCAAGCTTGAAACCCCAAAAGAGGCAGACTCCTCCACAGAATCGTTGTGGGTGGTGATACCATGCCCCAGGAGGGACTTAATACTGGGAACAATCTATCGTCCCCCTGATCAAAATGCTCAGGGAGACCTTGAGATGAGATATGAAATTGAGGAAGCATCCAAACTAGGAAATGTGGTAGTAATGGGTGACTTCAACTACCCGGACATAGACTGGCCGCATATGTGTTCCAGTCATGACAAAGAAGCAAAGTTTCTAGATATTCTAAATGACTATTCCCTAGATCAGTTGGTCATGGAACCGACCAGAGGGACGGCAACCCTGGACTTAATCCTCAGTGGGGACCGGGACCTGGTGCGAGATGTAAGTGTTGTTGAACCGATTGGGAGCAGTGACCACAGTGCTATTAAATTAAACATACATGTAACTGGCCAATTGCCAAGAAAATCCAACATGGTCACATTTGACTTCAAAAGAGGAAACTTCACAAAAATGAGGGGATTGGTAAAAAGAAAGCTGAAAAACAAAGTCCAGAGGGTCACATCACTCAAAAATGCTTGGAAGTTGTTTAAAAACACTATATTAGAAGCTCAACTGGAGTGCATACCGCAGATCAGAGAAGGTACTGCCAGGGCCAAGAAGATGCCAGCATGGTTAACGAGCAAAGTCAAGGAAGCTCTTAGAGGCAAAAAGTCTTCCTTCAGAAAATGGAAGTCTTGTCCGAATGAAGAAAATAAAAAAGAACACAAACTCTGGCAAAAGAAATGCAAGAAGACAATAAGGGATGCTAAAAAAGAATTTGAGGAGCACATTGCTAAGAACATAAAAACCAACAACAAAAAATTCTATAAATACATTCAAAGCAGGAGACCATCTAGGGAGACAATTGGACCCTTGGATGATAAGAGAGTCAAAGGTGTACTAAAGAACGATAAGGAGATTGCAGAGAAGCTAAATGAATTCTTTGCATCTGTCTTCACAGTGGAAGATATAGGGCAGATCCCTGAACCTGAACTAACATTTGCAGGAAGGGATTCTGAGGAACTGAGACAAATAGTGGTAACGAGAGAGGAAGGTCTAGGCTTAATGGACAATATAAAAACTGACAAATCACCGGGCCCGGATGGCATCCACCTGAGAGTTCTCAAAGAACTCAAATGTGAAATTGCTGATCTGCTAACTAAAATATGTAACTTGTCCCTTGGGTCCTCCTCCGTGCCTGAGGACTGGAAAGTGGCAAATGTAACGCCAATCTTCAAAAAGGGATCCAGAGGGGATCCCGGAAATTACAGACCAGTTAGCTTAACTTCTGTCCCTGGAAAACTAGTAGAAAGTATTATTAAAGCTAGATTAACTAAGCACATAGAAGAACAAGCCTTGCTGAAGCAGAGCCAGCATGGCTTCTGCAAGGGAAAGTCCTGTCTCAGTAACCTATTAGAATTCTTTGAAAGTGTCAACAAGCATATAGATAGAGGTGATCCAGTGGACATAGTGTACTTAGACTTTCAAAAAGCGTTTGACAAGGTACCTCACCAAAGGCTTCTGAGGAAGCTTAGCAGTCATGGAATAAGAGGAGAGGTCCTCTTGTGGATAAGGAATTGGTTAAGAAGCAGAAAGCAGAGAGTAGGAATAAACGGACAGTTCTCCCAATGGAGGGCTGTAGAAAGTGGAGTCCCTCAAGGATTGGTATTGGGACCTGTACTTTTCAACTTGTTCATTAATGACCTAGAATTAGGAGTGAGCAGTGAAGTGGCCAAGTTTGCTGACGACACTAAATTGTTCAGGGTTGTTAAAACAAAAAGGGATTGCGAAGAGCTCCAAAAAGACCTCTCCAAACTGAGTGAATGGGCGGAAAAATGGCAAATGCAATTCAATATAAACAAGTGTAAAATTATGCATATTGGAGCAAAAAATCTTAATTTCACATATACGCTCATGGGGTCTGAACTGGCGGTGACCGAACAGGAGAGAGACCTTGGGGTTGTAGTGGACAGCACGATGAAAATGTCGACCCAGTGTGCGGCAGCTGTGAAAAAGGCAAATTCCATGCTAGCAATAATTAGGAAAGGTATTGAAAATAAAACAGCCGATATCATAATGCCGTTGTATAAATCTATGGTGCGGCTGCATTTGGAATACTGTGTACAGTTCTGGTCGCCTCATCTCAAAAAGGATATTATAGAGTTGGAAAAGGTTCAGAAGAGGGCAACCAGAATGATCAAGGGGATGGAGTGACTCCCTTACGAGGAAAGGTTGCAGCATTTGGGGCTTTTTAGTTTAGAGAAAAGGCGGGTCAGAGGAGACATGATAGAAGTGTATAAAATTATGCATGGCATTGAGAAAGTGGATAGAGAAAAGTTCTTCTCCCTCTCTCATAATACTGGAACTCGTGGACATTCAAAGAAGCTGAATGTTGGAAGATTCAGGACAGACAAAAGGAAGTACTTCTTTACTCAGCGCATAGTTAAACTATGGAATTTGATCCCACAAGACGCAGTAATGGCCACCAGCTTGGATGGCTTTAAAAGATTAGACAAATTCATGGAGGACAGGGCTATCAATGGCTACTAGCCATGATGGCTGTGCTCTGCCACCCTAGTCAGAGGCAGCATGCTTCTGAAAACCAGTTGCCGGAAGCCTCAGGAGGGAAGAGTGTTCTTGCACTCGGGTCCTGCTTGCGGGCTTCCCCCAGGCACCTGGTTGGCCACTGTGAGAACAGGATGCTGGACTAGATGGGCCACTGGCCTGATCCAGCAGGCTCTTCTTATGTTCTTATGTTCTTATGTACCTGTCTATGGCTCAGCCTCCTGTCTGCTTGCCTTCCAGCACAGTAAGATCAAGGCTAGTAGCCAGAACATCTGGGAGGCTGGAGAACAGGACCTACCATCACTGCCTCCCCAGCATGTCCATTTTACTGGCCTCTTCTAGAGCTAGCTGTGAACCGTCTAGCCTAGTGAGAATCCTCCACCCTCTCTGAATAGTAATTAAGCCAGGCTGCTGTGGCCTCTTGGAGGGCAACAAGAATAGCACTTATAGTCTGGGCTAGTTCATTTTATTTTGTGGTCTGTTGACTTTGATTTTGTGCTACACTTTTTATTCATCGGTCTGGCTCACACGTAATGTTAAACCATGGTGTAAATAAACTATAGTAAATACACTATGGTTTAGTGTTACATGTGACTCCAGCCCAGCAGCTTAACTATGGCTTGTTAGTGAAAATAAGCAATGGTTTGTTGTTAGCTTACTGTTCTTAACTATGGCTTAGTATTATGTGTAGGGCTTTTAAAAATGTTTTGAAAGCAAGAAAAAATTAATCAGCTGAAACAGCCACTTTGTTAAGTTAATTAAGGTATGCTACCTCTCCCCCACAAATTTATCTTAAGCTTCCCCCCTCCCCTATTCCATTTCAAGATGACATTTTTCTTTTCTTCTTTTCTTTCCTCCCCTCTCCTATCCACATCACCACACAATCCTGTACAAGTCTATTCAGAAGTAAACTCCATTCAGTTTAGTGGGGCTTACAGCCAGGCTGTAATCCAAGCATATCAGAAAGTCCCAAGACTGGATTTTAAACTGTAAAGGGTGCAGGACAATGCTTCAGATCACCTTGGAGAACCAGCACACTGAGGACTGATAAGAGACCGGATGAGGCAGGGAAAGGGTGGTGGTGGCGGCGGCAGCAGCACCACCACAATGACTTCCCTTGGGGCATTCCCAAAACTGACACACAAACAAGAAACAAGTGTCAGGTTCTGGGGCATGGAATCTTGCCTGCAAAGGAACATGAAGCCTTCTCTTAGTGTTTGAAGCAACATTTGATTGCATCTTCCCACTGAGAGACATTCGGTGGAAGGAAAGGGTTAAAGAACTGTACTGTGCTAAGAACTTTGGGTGGGAATCAGCTGTAGAGGGTGAGTAGCTCTGAGATGATTTTCACAGCCGGCCCATTAAGGAGGAAATGGTGAGGCAATGCCAGTAGTGGGGTGCTACAAAGGCTTTTGGAGGGGGATTAGGAAGTAGGTGGAAAGAGGAAAAACAAGGCAAGTTCTCATGAAACAAGCCAAGGTTTGTGGGACGACTCGTGATTGAAGTGGAGTTTGTTGAATCAGCTATGTTTTAACTTTTGGCTTAGCATGAGGTGCGAACCACATAATTAAGTCTAGATTAGTTTGTTGAATTTGTTTTTGTCTTATGTGACTGCGTTGATACATTTTGTAACAATGTTTTTCAAATGTTATGCTGAAAAAGTTGCCATTTGTGAGTTGCTTATTGTTCACTATGGAAATGTGGCATATCAATAACATCCGCTATCAGCAGCATTGGAGAACCACTTTGCCCCTCTTCATACCTTCCCCCGTCACTGAAAGTGTCCACTCTTTTAGCCTGAAAATAGGACTATGATGTTCTGCACTAACTTCATAAGTAATTGCACAATATGGAAATTATGTCAAATTCTATATCCAGTGATGGCAAAATGTGGTTTATTTATTACACTTGCATATTGTGACCTCTCTAATGAATCCAGGGCGGCTTACACATGAGTTACCTTTGGCCTCCAATTCAGGCATCTAACAGGTCCAGATCTGATTAGCTTCCATCAACTGTATCATGCCATGTCTCATCAGACCATTTTCAGGACCCATATAGATCAGGCAAGCAGAGAGGACCAAAGTACACTTCCAACCCACCCACCCATATAGGTCCTTATTGCAGGTCTAACATGCAGGTCCATTTTGCAGCCATGAAAATCATCACGTTATCATAAGGAGGTTCTTCCAAACTCATTTTCTCTATTGTCAAATCCATCTTTGCTTGAACCCTTTTTTCTGTAGTCGAATCCAGCTTTCTTGAAGTATTCCACTGGTACCTGCCTCAATAGTTTCATCACAGCTCACACTCCTCTACTGTTAGTGATCAATAAACCACTTTTGCCAGTTTTACTAGCACTTATCCTTTTGAAATCAATACTCTACTATTATATCATCCATTCAGATGGAATCTATAATGTTATTAGAGACATTTGTTTCCTGCTGTACTTTTTCTATACATCACTGAATGCAGGATCTTTATGGGAGTGACATATGAAACAATTATAGAACTGTTTTAGTAATAAAGGCAAGATATTAAGTAGGATTTTAGTTCTTGTCATTCCATTCAGCTCCTGATTTGTCTACAAAGGGAATCATCATGCAGAAAATATTACACACCTGAGAATAAAGATGTGTCATAAAAAGGAAGTGCATTGGAAAATTGAAGATCTGCTATAACCACCATCAGAAAAAGCTTGAGTGTGTTAATTCTGGCAGAAGGCATAGGCCCCAGGTCTTTCAGTGTTGACAACAATTTGCTTTTCTCCCCTCTTGTCCTCTATACTTCTGCATATTTCTTCATTTTCATTAAACTCTACCCCCATTTTCACCCCTTCAAAAAGATGAGACTCCAGAGCAGTGTTTCCCAACTAGTAGGCCACCAGATGTTGTTGGACCACAACTCCCATCAGCCTCAGCCAGCATTGCCAATGGTCAGGAAAGATGGGAATTGCGGTCCAACAGCATCTGGTGTTCCACTAGTTGGGAAAGGCTGCTCTAGAGTAAGTGTAGGGAACCTTTGGCCCTCCAGATGTTGCTAAACGACAACTCCCACCAGCCCTAGCTGGCATAGCTAATGGCTAGGCATGGTTGGAACTGTAGTTCAGCAACATCTGGAGGGCCAAAGAGCACTAGAGCATCATAGGATTTTTTTAAAGCTACATTTCCTCTGTCTCTGCATTTCATTTTGCTGTAACCAAACATTCCAAAGACTACTTGGAATAACATCCGCTCTTGCCAGTTATTTCAAAAGGTTTATTTGAAAAGGACCCATGCCAGTCATCTGTGTTAACATCAAGTTTTCGAATCGCAGCAAGTCCCACTGTGTGAAGGAGAGGAAAGGGAGGGTGGATAACGATATAGCAGTAAAAAACTACACGGGAACATTCCCGTAAAGCCTTTTATTTTTTTTATCTTATCAGTACTTTCCCTCTGCCTCTCACAATTTCCCATCACATTCATTTCCTTTGCCAGGTTGCTCTCTCTGATATTGTCTCAAAAGGGTTGGATTCTCTGCCATGCCTGTTTCATCTTTCCTCTCCCAATACTGTTCTTCTGTTTCAATATAATCTCAAAGAACCTAAAATCCCTATTGAGAATTTTCCCTATGATGCACATTTTGGCAAAGCAATTTTTCCTAAGATATTTTATTTTATTTTATTTTATTCGATTTCTATACTGCCCACAGCCCGAAGGCTCTCAGGATAAAACATAGGATAAAATACAATAGAATCACAAAAACAGTAAAAGCATACATATTAAACAATTAAACGACCTGATATACATTAAAAGCTAAAAGATAGATTAAAATGCCTGGGAGAATAAAAAGGGTTTAACCTGGCACCGAAAAGATAAAAATGTAGGCGCCAGTTTGGTACGTTATTTTCACTAATATATGCATTTTAGTACATATTGCTTAGCTGGGGAACTGCATTGCAAAATTTGGGAAAGTGCGAACTTTGTGTTTCAATTCTCATCTTGTTTCAGAAAGTGCCAATGAGGAAGGTTCACCTTGAAATGCAAATTGAATCACAATTGCCCTCCATCCCTAATATCAGCCTCGATATACATGGGATGACACATGCACACACAGGTACACCACTGTGTTTTCTCTACACTTATTTACTTAGCACTTGATTATTGGCAGTTGAATATATGAATTCAGCCAAATGAAAAACAGTGTGTGCTTTCAGTGACACAAGTTGATCTGGATATTCAGATATCTGCAGATAAAGGGTGCAATCCTGCTATGTTATACGTCTATGATTTTTTCTTGACTTCAGTGAAGTCCACCTCCATGTAACTTGGTTCAGGATTGCAGTCAAAATCTGGACAACCCCATCAAAGAAAATTGAGGAGAGGAAGATAGTGTGAAATATTTATTTACCATAAATATTTCACGGTTATTTTTATGACAACCTTCAAGCATGCCATTAGGATAATATATTCAAATGTTCTTTCAGGACATATTTAAGAAGGCATATTTGTTGTATAAGTAGGAAGAGAAATGTAGCAAAGGGCATAGGAGATAAACTGCAGAGCCATCTACCCTGCCCAAAAGCAAACAAAATCAGCCCAAAGGATAACACTACTTAAAATTCTGTGTGATAGGTAGATATATTGGGAGTTTTTCTACAGCAACAAAGAGTGGTAGAATTATACTGCAGGACCCATCATTTTCAGCTGTTGTCAAATATGTTTTAAATAAAAAGGGGGGGGAAGAGAGGAGGCATGATCTATATCCCTGGCAGAATGGATTAAAATTATGATCTGGAAAAGATGTTGCAAACAGACCAACCAAAACAGTCTTTTATCTTGGAGGTAAATGAACTGAAACAGATGAAAGAGGAGGAAAGATTTTTCCTAGAGGCATGCACAATGTCTCTGTCACCAGCTGTTACTGGGAGATAATGTGCAATGACAAGTGATGTATAGGAGGGAATCCAAATGTCTACAGCCCTTTTTTCCTCTACAGTTTAGGAAGGAAAAAGAACTTCTCATGTCATTGACAAAAGCTTCAAGGGAAGGAATGAAATCTTCAATAGCTATTCACAAATGTCAGCTTACCGCTAATATGAGAGAAGAAACATAAAGGAAAACTCTTGTTGTTGTGACTTGCTCATGATTTTAAATCTATGAGTCGTTTTAAGCATTTTCTCTACAGAGCCATTTGTTTTGGGGATACCACCATGGCATATCTACACACACACAAAACCCTGTTTCAGTTGTATGCCAGCTTAAAAGTCTTAGCTTCTCTTCCAGTGAATCCTAGGAACTGTAGTTCAGTGAGGGTCCTAAGAATCCTATTAGAGACAGGGCCTGATGATCAGCTTGTGGTAATACAGAGGCAGGCTTTTCCACTGGTGGCACCAGTGCTGTGGAATGCTTTATCAGCTGAAATATGAGAAGATTGCACATGCATTAATCCTGATTGGCTGCACAAGGGACCAGCCTCTGGGAAGTAGAACAACCCACTGGGTATAAAGGAAGCTGACAGTCTACCAACATTAAGAGACCGGGCAGAAGAGGGTGTTGTGTCTCAGCATCTGCTACTGTTAAGATCTGGAGAAGGGAGCCTCCTCAGCAGCTAAATTCTGTAGAATCATATCTGTTCGCTGTAAGCATAGCCGAATAAAGCAACTTAATTAGCACGGCTGGTGTCAATCTTTATTGCTCATCTGAACCCATTCAAATGAAATCTCCCCCCTTGGCAAATGCCAAGGGAGTGACAGAACAACGTCTGAATCAGAACCAGTGCTCCTCAACCTGTGTGACTGGCATTAGAAACCTGGCAGCTTGATCTTATGCAATATTCCACCAAGTTCAATGGGTCATACTTCCACCAGAGAGTGAAAAAAGCACCTAGGAATGTAGCTGTCATGACCCCTGAATCTAGCAGTAATCTGGAGGCTGTAGGGGTACCAGGCTGGGAGATGTGTCAGGTTCAGGGCTCAGAGCTGATTGCTGGACATAAGGTGATCAGTGCATTTGGGTCTGTTGGGCAGGAGCCCCCAGAGGAACCTCCTAGACCACCAGGACCTATAGGGCCAGAGCCCAGACCCTCATGAGAACCTTCCATTGACTCTAAAAACCAGATGCCTCTCACTGAACATTATCAGTCTGGCGACACAGGGAGCACACCAGGAGAGAGGCTATGGAATGGAGCATGAATGCCCATCTTCAGGCCAGAGGGTTGGTCGTTTAAGGCTCTGAAGCTCTCTGCGGGGGGGGGGAAGCCTGGAGATGGTAGTCTGGAGACAGAGACTTAAAAGGCCACAGACCATTCCCAAACTGGTAAACCCCTTAGAACAGTGATTCTTAACCTTTTTTTTAAGGTCATGGGCACCTTTCAGAATCTGATGAAAGCTATAGACAACCATAAATAATTTAAAAAAATCATTTTATTGCATTGGAAATTTACTTTTTTGCACCCAGTTCATGGACCTCCTGAAATGCATCTACAAGTTAAGAACCTCTGCCTTTGAGGTTTTGTTATAATCAAGCAGCATATAATGTTTGTTAAATAAACAAACTTTTATTGGAGCAAGTTGCTCACTCAGAGCTCTCCGTGGTCCAGCAACCTTAGACCAGACCAGACCTGCCTCCAGCCTTTCTGCTTTCTCCTTGGGATTGGCATCAGACCTGAACATGACAGTGGCTTTACCCAGAGTAAGTTTCACTTAGTCCAATGGGACTTCTGCCAGAGTATGTGCATATATGATTGTAGCTGTAGTGTACAGCCTAATTCTTTCCATATTTACTCAGAAGGAAGTCAGTTTTATCTATTCTCACTAGTCAATTATGTAATTTTAAGAACTGGTGCCTGAGTCTGCTTGTTTCCCTTTTTCCTCCTATGTCATGTCTTAGATTATAAGCCTGTGGGCATGGACTGTCTTGTTTTTTTAAATCCTTGTACAGTACTTCATTAATAATATGTATTATTATTATTTCAATGAACTATTATAGGGACTAGAATTTAGATACTCTCTTTTTAAAATGCCACATATACAAGCCTAAGTCTGCAATGCTATGCCCCCTTCATTGTAAGTATTAATATTTTCTAGATCCTGCCTGTTATCCAAGGAACACCGGACTTTCAGGACAGTCAAAACAAGCCTCCCCCCACCCCCGGTCTGGTGTCAGGGTTACAATAATCCAAGAATATAGGTTAGGCTAAGGGATACTAATTGGCCAATGGCCACTTAGAGAGTTTCATAGCTGGGCTGGGATTTGAACCCAGGTCCTTCCAGCAGTCTACGTTCAAAACTTTAACCATTGCATGATGCTGCCTTTTTCTTCTCTGACATTCTTCCCAAAATACATGCATATAAAGCTTTAAAAAAAATGACACCTTAAAAACAGAGAGCAGTTTCATGGTATCAGTTGAGGACCCCCTGCCTGTTTGCTCTCTACCTAAAAGGTAGCCTTCCAGAAGAGTCTTCCACAAGGCAGCTCCAAGAACAATAAAATGGGGCTCGTCTCCCTTGCAAGTGGAATATTTGTAGTGCCAAGCATTCTTGCTGCTGCTCTTGAATCATCATTCCATGAGGCTTTCTCTCCTGAGTATATAGTGATCTGGCTCCGGCTGGGAGGAAAGGCGGGATATAAATCAAATAATAAATAAATAAATAAGTTGGCATAAGAAGTAAAAAGAAGCCTAATAGCAGGAATATTATTGCCGTTCTGGAGCAAGGCAGCAACAATGGAAAGACATTCCTCCCGCCCCTCGCGTTCATTCTGCTATTCTTTGGGTGCTGAGAAGAATGCTGCCATCACACAGGAGCAAAAGGCAAGCGCATGATCTATTTCATTTGCCCGTTATTTTAGATGGGGATTTTAAGCTTTGGGATATTGCAGCACTTCAGCTCACAATTGGTACCACTACAGGAGCTGCAATCAAACCCGCTGCCTACTAATGGTCTCTCCCAGTGGCAAACTAGAGGCTCCTTTCAGTTAATTTTCTGGCAACTGCCACATTGTGAAAAAGACTCAGAGAGATATCTTCCTCAGAGTTTTTCCTTTACTCAGAAAGAAAGAATAAAACATTGCAGCAATGGGAATTGCAGAGACTCTCAGAGGCAAATGAGAGCAGGAAGTTCTTCCAAAGGCTCTATTTAGGTTTTAAAGGAATTGTTGCGAATATGGAGACATCAACATTCTAAAGTTAGCCATTCTGATGATAAAAAGGAGGTTCCTGGAAGTCTATTTATGATGCCTAGTTTGCATGCAGAACACAGTGCCTACCTGGGTAACATCACAGGGCAATTAAGATTTGTTCCATTAGCTATGCAGAACACGTTCCAGCTCCTATTTATAGATCCACAGACCTGTGGCAAGCTTGCATAATTATTTTGTTTTTCAAATGAATCGAGGCTGCAACTGGTATATTTTAATTGCTATCATTTGAATAATTAATCCAAAATTTGGAAAAAAGAAAGATCTGCATCAAAGGTTGGAGTGGCATGTAGCCAGTAATAATGAAATCATGACCTGATGAAATAAGCCTTCACATTTGTAACTGATTATACATCCAAAAGTTAATCAATTTGATTTAAATTGTTTTGTCCTTTTTTTAATAAAAATAAAAATATATACCTTGTATTGTAGTGAAGATATAAACACCTACCCTAGTCCAGACAGTCTGGAGTCCCTGGGTGGGCACATCTCAGCACTCATGGCCCTTACCGGCCTGTGTGGGATCCCCCATGCTTTCCAATGGGGTTTATGCAAAGAAATACAAATGGAGATCTGTCACTGAAAAGAATGGAGAAACTCAGGGAAGGGGACTACACATAAACAATCATATTTAAACCTTAAAACCTGCCAGCAGTTTTTAGATTGGGGTGTACGTGTCCTGATAAAGGATGGATGAATCTGACCATTTTGGTTTTAGTTTCTGGTTTTTCCAGTCTTAGGCTGAGTTCTCCACATTTCTCCATCAGATTGCAAACTTTTTAAAAGAAGTCCTCATGAAATTTCATTAGCATTTTGGTGTGAATTTAGCGTACATTTTTCTTTACAATTTTGCCTAATACACACATTTTAAAAAGCAATTTCCCCTAATATTATGCATTTTTGTATGTTATTTTCACTAAAATATACATTTTAATGCACCCTTTCCCCTAAAATACACATTGTCATACACATTGTCTGGTTGGAGATCTGCTTCCCAAAATTCATAGGAATGCAAATTTCAAAGGGTAGGACTGTTTCAGTTTGCATGTTGTTTTGCGAAGTGAAAATTAGGTTGTTTCTCATTAATATGTGAGCCAAGCCAAATTTCTTCCCTCTCTCTCATCATAATACATATTTATACATATTTAAAACAAGTTTGCACTGTTCTCCTTCCCTTGCTTGTGGTCAGGCACATGCGCATGAACATTTATATAAATATTAGTAAACCCACAAATAAACCCACTGTCATGCCTCCATTGGATGAGTCCTCAGAGGATGAGGAGCAGTGGATTGGTGCAGCAGACCCAGGAGAGGGAACAAGCAGACTCACCCAAGATGCAGCTCTAGTCCTCCCACTGCTGGAAGCTATTCAGGACACAGTTGGAGCACCTCAGTTAGATGCAGAGAGTGAACAGAAGGTCCCTCTGCCCCCTGCAGAGCGAAGATGCCTGCGAGTAGCAGAGCAACACAGGCTTTCTGGCCATTTAATGATACAAGCTCCCGGAAGCTGGAGGCCTGACTGCTATAACCTAAACCAGGGAGGAGAGTTTAAAAGGCAATGAGAGGCCTTTTGCCCTCAGCTGGAAGAAATGTTGGATGCCAGCATCAGACTCTCACCAGCCATGCCAGACCCTTTTGAGTCTTGAAACCGGGATTGCCTTATTGGAATACTGAAACCTTGATTTGCTACTGACCTTGTTTTTGGAAGATGAAGTGGTACGTGGAGTGCAAACTCCTAGACCCCCCTTGCTTACCCTCATTCTCCTCAAGCCTTGTCTGATTTACAACCCAGCCCCTGCCTGGTCAGCTGCCGGCTAATTGTTTTACAGTGCCATTAATCACCTTGGTGCAGCTGGCAAAGACTGATACCCACAGTTATTCTCGGAATGGTGGCAGTTGGAAAAAAATGTGGTGATCGTGAAAGCAGCTGCTATATTGTACAACTTGGCATAGTGTAGAACAACTCGTATAAACTCCCTCACACTTTCTTGTGGGTTGAGGACACCAGAGCTTCTTACCTGTGGGAGAATCTAACTATGTGGATTTCCCCTTGGAATTATGCAGTTTATGCAATTTATGGCAAGCTAAACAGTTGCTTGAAACAGACATATCGGAATACTTTTATAAATCCAGAAGCATTAAAAAAAACCTGAAAGATGTTTGTTAGGGATAGGTAGACATAAAAGTAGGCCGGGGATGGGGTCATTCAAAGTATAATTGATGTTCAATAAATTCAACGCTGTAAAAAAAAGAGTAATTCACACAATGCATAACATGGAACTAGTTCACTGCTACATGGTATAGTGTTGGCTACTGGCATAAGGGGGGGATTAGCCAAATCTGTGGAGGACAGGTCTATCAATTCGGCTGTCAGTTATAATAGCAATATGGAACTTCCACGTTTCGAGGCAGTATACATTAATCTGTATGCTAGATGTTGGGGATCAAACAACAGAGAAGGGTTTCATGTCCTGCTTACGGTCTTCCTGAAAGCATATGGCTGGTCATTGCTAGAAGCAGGAGGCTCGACTAGATGGGCCTTTGGTATGATCCACCAGGGCTCTTGTTAGGTTTGTAATGCTTCTTGATACTTTGTTTCTCAGTGTGCCCACCTTTTGGATGTGGGCACAGCATACATATCATAATGTTCAATGCAGATCAGGGGTGGGAAGCCTCAGGCCTCTCTATGTGGCCCTTGGGACTCTACACAGGCCACACCCCTTCGCAGGACATGCCCCTCCCTGGCCCTGGTTTGTGCCCTCCTCGAGTGACTGCCTGGCTAGAATATGTGCTTGAACTCAGATAATGCCTTTTGTTTGCTTGGATGGAGGACAGAGGGGATTATCAATGTGTGTTTAGAAACTAGCCTATGGTACAAAAGGTAAAACTTCACATTTGTTTCTCTACCAACTTTTGCCTATGGCCATGCTCACTGCTGGCATATGGCCCAGAAGGTTGCCTGGATGGGAATGTGGCCCTTTGCCTGAAAAATCTTCCCCAGCTCTGATGGAGATGAAGAACAGAAGAAGCCAGCGGCCCTCTCCAATGGCTACCTAGGCTTCTCTTTCCACGCCAAGTGCAGGACAGGGAAGGACCAGAACTGGACAGAATGGTGGGGAGGAACTGCTGACCTAACTCCTGGTTAGTCACATTGCTACTGCTTACCAGGAGGTAGAGTGGAAGGTGGGAGGCGGCAGTGAGGTTAGCATGGTGCAAATGCACTGGTGTGTTTGCACTGTGCCAACCTCCACATCACCTTTGCCTTCTGCCTCCTGGTAATCAGCAGCGATGTGACAAACCAGAGGTCAGGTGAACGGCACTACCCCACTATGCTGTCCGCTTCTGGGATGAACAAAGGTCACTGTACTAGGCAGCCTGGTAGTGTCCTGGCTGTGCTTAAACTAAGTGTGAACTGAGGTGGAGAGGAATAACATTTTCCACAGGCTGTGTTTCCACAAGCCTTCCTCCAAAATAAGCAGGGGGAGTATGGAAAACACACCTTTCACATTTATCATCAGAGTGTAACAATCATGCCTTGAGTGCAAAGGTAAATTCTAGAACAGGGACTGCCAACATAGTACCTTGCAGGTGTTGGACTACAACTTCCATCTTCCCCAGCCAGCATGACCAGTGGTCAGGAATGATGAGAGCTGTAGTCCAGCAACATATGGAGAGCACAACAGTGGCTACCTCTGCTACAGGGCTCATAGAGTTGAAAGAAGTGAAAAGGCCAACGAGGCCAACAATTGATTGATTTTGATCGATTTTAATATTTCTAACCCGCCTTCTGGCCAAAAGGCCCTTAAGGCGGCTTACAAAAAATATAAAAATACACCAATAAAACATCAATAATATATCAATAAAACATCAATAATATATCAATAAAACAATAAACAATAAAAACAATACAATTTGTAATACAATTCAAAGTTAACACAAGCTACCTCTCCTTTCACTTTGGCAAAATAGGTGTTATAGACATTGGGCTACTTTGCCAGGCTAGCCACAGTCTCTCAGTCCTAGTCCTATCCCCATAGTTCTGGGTGTGGCACGGCCCTCTCAGCCTGCGGAAGCCGGGGCTCCCACTTACAATGGCGGTGGGGTGGCAGTTCTGGCCCTGGAGCCGCTGGTTCGCCTTGCGAGGGTCCCGAAGGTGGAGCCCGATGGGGGGAAGGAGGGAGAGCGAGAAGCCGCCGGAGGCCTTTCCTCACCGTGGCCTTCCTGTGTCTTGGGCCGCAGCATCATCCCCGGACAAGAAGCGAGCAGCGCCTGAGAGGAGACAGGCGCCAGAATAGCTGTCTTGAACTGGAGCGCGGGGTCTTTTTCGGGGGGGGGCGATATCCTCCTGCAGCAAGACATAGAGCATCCCGACGGAGTTGTGGATGCCAAAGATGGAGCCATTGCACAATTACCAGCTGCATATGTATTTGTTATGTTTGTTAATTTTCAGAAGCATAGGCATAGTCTTTTATAATTAGCTCTGAATTGGGGGGGTTGCCTACTTTTTAAAAAATTTAAAGCTATTTAAAAGGAATACAAAAACACCCTTGGTATTTGAGCTCTGGACGCTTTACTGGTTTCAGACGGCGTACAGACTTCAAAGCAAAATATTAAGCTTGAAAGACAAGAGTCTGTGTGCCAAATCTGAAGGAACATAAAACCAAAGTAGATTTAGCAGAATAACGCTCATAAAAGGCAAAAGAGAGGAACTTTATATTTCATGCTTAATATAGAAAACAAGGGCCTTTAAGGTCCCTTTCTCCATCCTTATGTATTTTCAATTTATAACATTTTTTATTCTTCTCAATAACGTTTCCCCGCAGGTATATAGGTGTGTGTTAGAGATGCTAGAGGTATCCATTCTTTGCAGTTTCTAATAAGAACTGGCCTGATCTGAATCTCCTGGATTAATGTAGTAGACAGAATGTAGTTATCCTTCGGATTTCACAGTTCTCCAAATGTTGTGATGCAGTGACTCAAACAAAACATGCAAAAATATGTACAAAAACTGCATAATGTAGGATAAAATACATTTAGAAAATATTAGCATAAATATATTTAGAATGCACAAACCATATATTCAAATAGGATTTGGAAGGGGCCATAGTTCAGCGTCTGCTTTGCATGCAGCAGACCCTAGGTTCAATCTGCTGTATCTCCAGGTAGGGCTGGAAAGGTCTCCTGTTGGAAACCCTGGAGAGCCATTGTAAGGCAGTGATTTGAGCTAGATAGACAAATAATCTGACTTGGTATAAGGCAGATTCTTAAGTTCCTATTTAAATACAATTTTTGTGCTGATTTTAAAAACTACATTGTGGAAATTAATGGGAGAATAGGGCTGGGATGTGTTTATGAATGGACCCATGAGAAACTGATATGGACCAGAAACAAACTTATCTGTCAGGAACTACTGACCTCTGCTCCTTGTGGTGAGCTGCATGGCTGCTGCCTCTCATTTACCGGCTCCTGACTCTCAGTTCCTGGCTCCTGGTGCCTGGCTCTCCAAACTGCTGCCCATGACCAGCCCCAACAACCAGGGCCACTGGGAATGGGTTCAGGCCCTGGTGAAAAAAATCCCCCCGCAAGGGCGGACCAGATAAAAATCTCTACACTTTAAACTTTTATATCATTATTATTTTCTTTGAAATTCACCAATTTTACAAGGGATGTCAAAAACAATAGACAAATAATGATACTACTGAGAAAGACAAAAACTTATGCAACATAGGTCCTGGGGCCCCTTCTGGACCGGCTGCCCCCTCTCTTGTCAGCCCTACTGACAACCCCTAGCATGTACATGACCCTAGGAGAAGTGAAGCAGGCAGTGTGAACCTGCTCCATGGATCTATCAGAAATACACCCCACTACAGGATACTCTAGCAAGGAAAAGAGATTATAATGATAACAAACAATTTGCAAATCCCAGGTATAATTGGCCCACTTCTCTAAGGCTGCTTTCACACTGCACTTTATTCCATTATTCTGACAATTTGTTGTTGTTGTTATGTGCCTTCAAGTCGATTACGACTCATGGCAACCCTATGAATCAGCGACCTCCAAGAGCATCTGTCATGAACCACCCTGTTCATATCTGGTAAGTTCAGGTCTGTGGCTTCCTTTATGGAATCAATCAATCTTTTGTTTGCCCTTCCTCTTTTTCTACTGTTTTTCCCAGCATTATCGTCTTTTCTAGTGAATCGTGTCTTCTCATGATGTGTCCAAAGTATGATAACCTCAGTTTCATCATTTTAGCTTCAAGTGACAGTTCTGGTTTAATTTGTTCTAACACCCAATTATTTGTCTTTTTCACAGTCCATGGTATGTGCAAAGCTCTCCTCCAGCACCACATTTCAAATGAGTTGATTTTTCTCTTATCCATCTTTTTCACTGTCCAACTTTCACATCCATACATAGAGATCGGGAAATACCATGGTCTGAATGATCCTGACTTTGGTGTTCAGTGATACATCTTTGCATTTGAGGACCTTTTCTAGTTCTCTCACAGCTGCCCTCCCCAATCCTAGCCTTCTTTTGATTTCTTGACTATTGTCTCCATTTTGGTTAATGACTGTGCCGAGGTAATGATAATCGTTGACTAGTTCAATGTCCTCATTGTCAACTGACAATTTCTTACCTGGTAATTTGTACATTATATTTGATCTTTCCCACGACATACAAACTAGTTCTGGAATTCTAGTGGAATATAGTGCAAGTTTAGTGCTAATTTGTGTGATAAATAATATCAGAAATACTCCGTTTTCAAGCTTGGGAACCCAGAAAACCAGAGCTTTTTGCTAGCTACAGCTGCTCACGTGATAGGCAGCCCAGCATGACATGTATTCCTTTAGGCACTTTTTGTTGTTTGTTTTGTTTTTTTATCAGTATTCTGGCATAGGCATGGGTAGCAGCAGCATTTCCCACACACCCCAACCAAAAAAAAAGGTCAGATGTTAAAGGGAGAGGGGTTGCATGGTGACAGGATGAGACCTTAGACCTCCTACACAGTGGGGATCTACAGTGCACATGTGTTTAATGGGTGAGGGACAAAAACAAGGCGCTGTTTGTTGCAGCCGTGTGAAAGACAGTTGCGCGAAATGCCGGTATATCGGCTGAAAAATCTATGGTTCCTTAACACAACAGGTACTGCCGTGTGAAAGGAATTTGAGAAATCAGGACAGAAGTTCTACCATTGTAATCCGTTAAACTAACACAATAAGCCCCATGTCTGAAAGCAGCCTAATGCAGCCAGCCAGCGTTTTAAGCTTTATGCCACTGCTGCCTCATTGCCTGTGGTAACCATGTGTTAATTCTCTTAATTAGTCCCCATTTTCAGCTAAAAATGATTCTATTTTGTTGATTAAAATACCATGTAAACCTGCAGATTTCCCCATTTCTTTAATGTCTCAGCTGACACAATCGCTGTTGGAATTGCATCCCCCGCAGAGCACAAATGAGCGAATCGTTTCCATGTGGAGAAGAAGTAGCTTGATAAATAACACACTGGCTATAATATATGCAAAGTTAAGAAAGGGGTGCTTGGCAGATTATTTCTTGACAGGCCATCATTGGTACACTGAAATGGCCAAGGGATTTTATTTTTAATAATGTCAGCTCTGTTTTTTTAAAAAAACCAATAACATTGTTTTATGTTTTTAATGAATTTTATGAGTGTTATCCAACTAAGCCATACTCAGAGTAGACCCACTGATTGATTTCCATGACTCTACTGTGAGTATGGCTCAGTTGGATAGCATCCTGTATTTTTATATTATTTTAAAATTATTTTGACTCAGTCTTGATCATAAACCAAATATTGTTTGTTTGGCTTTAAAAAATAAAAAAATTAAGGGTTTCCCCCCCCAACAAAGCAATAACTGGCAGTTGATTTTTCTCTAACAAGGTGGGTGGGTGAGAAAGAAACAGGGCAATCACTCAGTTACTGAAAACAATCTGATTTCGCATTTGTTCCAAAGCAGAAGCACTGATGTGTCTGCTGGTTTTTTCCCCCTTTAATAATTCAGAGGTGGAAAGGTTCCTATCCATCTCTATTAATGCAAAACTGAGTTGATAGCAAAATGACAGATGCTGTACCTCTTTGTCTCATCTTTTCCCTTGGGGTCACTTTTCAATTTTTTCCTTTAGATGCCTCCTAAAAGAAATCCATCATTTAATCATTGTGCTATTATTACAGTAGATGTCCTGCAGTTCAGAGGTCATCAATGCACAAATGCTTCAATGGTGCAAACATTCACAACACCAAATGTTGCCTTGGGAAGCTTTCCTTGCCAATGTGAGCACTTTTGTTGAACATGTGCATATTGGAGCAAAAGGTGACCCACATTTGCAAAGAAGACATAATTTGCCCCCCAAAATTGGGAAATAAAAGCTAGCTTTGGCTTTTGATATGATGGCAAAGGAGTGCTGAAACTCACACAGAAATCCTTAGCATAATTTTGGAGCATTCTGCTGTAATCAATTCTTGCATCTACAGAAGATACATTTAAAAGTCAAACTAGCCATGACTTAAATTGCGTAGCTAAAACTTTGGAACGAGTTTTTATTTCTTTAATTGCCAGCATGTGGGTGCAATTTGAGAGAGCAGTGCACAGGGAGAGGAGATTTAAACCTTCGCTTCCCAGACATGATCCCAATGAAGATTGTTCCTGCCTAGTAATAAGCCACAAAAAAGCTCCTGGTGAGGACAATGGGAACTTTTCCCCCCTAAGGTTGAGTTTAGCACAGGGAGCAGTCCTTATTGGGATTGCAGCTGGGGGAGGAATGTTAAATCTCCTTTTTTCTCCTCGCAGACTACAACCCTGATGCATTTAAAGACACACACACACACCCTGGCATGTTCCCAAGCAATGTAGTTAGCGTAGCATATCACTGTGGTGTAGGCACGAGGGAGAAATTAAAGGGTAGCTAATAGTCAATTATTTTGTTTCTTATTTTATTTTTCCAACATGGGGGTGGCACCATCTAGGCATCTAAATGGATCTACACTCCTCCCCACCCCATCCATCAGAAGGGCATGGTTTGATCCAGTTTCCTCAGATACTGGGTCAGTTAGAGCATGGAACAGGAAGTTGACATGGTGGAAATTCCAGACCTTTGGGAGATGCATCAAGTCACCTTCCTGACCTCTTCCAATCCAAAGTGTACTCAAGAGATTTTTCTGGCTATTAAGCATTGATGAGGTTGCTGTTTCCTGCTCTTTTATATTGGTTTTGATGGTTGTGTTTTTGTGAGTTTTACACTGTTTTTATGGTGTTTTCAATCTGTATTGTACTTTGCCTTGAGAACTTGCTTTAATGGAAAAGCAGCTTGATCGATAAAGAGACACTAGACAGTCCAAAAGGTTCTAAAGTAAGCATTTTGGTCAAATTAATGTTTAGTTATCACATCAGGTAAACTGCAATATCGGGCTTCATCTACTACAAATCCTTCTCCAGAAGTGACTTACATGCTCCAGTTTTCAATCAAACATGTCTCCATTTTATATTGACAACATTTTGTTCCATTGCCCATTTATTTTTACCATAATGGTACCTCCAAGCTTAAATCCTGAGTTGCCCCTCCATGAACAAAAGGGACTCTGATCTAATGGATGCTCCTGCTTGCGTAAAAGGGAAGTGATTTTCACTGATTCCTCATTCAGCTCTGAGCACCAGCTGCTATGTTGTTCTGGAGGGTCTCATGACCTTCCAGATTTTTGCAAGGGAAAGGAGAGGGCAGGGAAAAGATGAATTGGTGGAAATTGCAGCCCCCACTTCTACCAGCAGGTATCCATTGGCATTCATACCATAATGTTTGGTATATGGTCATTGTTTCAAGATAATACAATTAGGTACAGCATCAGACAACCCACCAACCGGGCCTGGCAACCAAGAGGTCTTCTGTATCTTTAAAAGTTGTGGAGGGGGTAGGGAGAATTCCACCTTGTGGTTTTTCCCATTACAGAGTTGCAAGAACACCTGCACTTGGCTGACTTTCTCTTCACCTAAAGATACAGGATCAGTCTCAGGCCAAGAACCTGGCAACCCTAACTACAACCATTATCATCCCCAGCCAGCCTGGCCATTGGTCAGGCATCATGGGGTGGTAGTCTAACATCTGTAGACTCAAGGTTGGAGAAGACTTGCTTAGCAGTTAAATTGGTGGGCCCCTACTTGGTGAAGATACAGTAGATATTTAGCATTATAATAATAATGTTGTAATGCAAAACTTGCACAAAGGTTCTATGTGCATGAATATTTTTAGTGAATTTTAATAAATACTTGAATGAAAGCCATACGTGCTAATATCTAATTACATTGTTTTATATTCTCTTTCCCCATATGTAATAGTGTGGCATATTAATATAGAATTGGATTGTTTTGAATGCAGGCAATATTAACAAGGTTAATGGCAAATATCCGTTGCTGGCTAGATTACACTGATAATCAGAAAAATGCTGACAGAAGCACCTTAGCAAACTGTTCTGCATTTTGTTCTACACAGTTTGTAGGTTGCAAACAAAGGTCTAGAAAATAAATCATATTCTTGAATTTAAGAGGGTAGCAGTACACAATGTTAATTGATGGTCTGGAGAAAACTAGTAAATTGCATTCATAATAAAGTTGCTAAGACTAGAGTGACTATTGCAATGTATGGGACAGAGAGGAAGAAATGATTCATTTTATAGTGGCTGTCATGCAGTGCAAATTAATGACGTGAGAAGATCAGCAAATGAAACTTGGAAGGAAAACAGTAAACAGGTATTGCTGGCAATGATCTAATAGGAAAATACATTTATTTAACAATCAATTTGGGATTAAAAATAGCAGATAGAGCAGCCTGCCAATGTATTGCATTCATTCGGTTGTAAAGTTTAATACACTGCTTGACTGGAAAAATCTAGAATAGATTATGCCTGAATGCACAGAGGTAGGAAACCTTTCAAAATCTTGGGTAAGATTGCCACATTACTTAATTTACATCCCGCTTTCAGCCATATGCTGAACATGTGTGCATACGCAATGGCAGATTCTGAACCCCTTGCAATGTTCCCGACAGCATCTTCCAAAGGCCACATCAGGAACGACCCTGTGATGTCCCTGCATTCTCACCCTTTGCAACCAAGGGGGTCACTTGGCAAGCAAATGCCAATTTTTAAAATTATCATCACTGTTGTCATCATAATCTTTTACAATGTGAATGCAAACTGAAGAATCCTGCTGGGGGTAGAACATTTTTCTCTCTGTGCTGATCTTTGCATATGTTTCACTCATGATTGCTTATGACTCTTGAATTTCTTCAACAGCAGTTCTACAGCTGGAACCACCTATGCGTGAGGTTTATGTAAAAAAAAAAGAGCTGCCACTTTGAATTTTAATGTGTCTACAAAGATCTGTAAGGGGCTACCAATTTTAATTCCCCCCCTTTAAAATAACTGTCATACAAATGGCTAAGGATGCTATTCCTCTCTGAATTATTCATTGAATGGACCCAATTTAAATAATTTAGTTATGGATTTTTTTCATAAATGGTAAGGATCATCTTTAACGTACATCATGCCAGGAGTATCTCATTTCCTGACTGTATTCAAAGAATTATTATTAATATTTCAGAACATTACAGCATTAAAATGCTAGACTGTGAGGGCTTCAAAGCAGTATGCCATATGCAGAATATGGAATGTGTATTCAGCACTGATGCTTTCCCCTGAATATCCGATGACTTATTTACTAGGGCCAAGGTGAAACAGGGAGCACATTTTACCAACCCCCCCCCCCACAAACTCTCACATCCCATTTTGGAGTTTGTTCAGGGGGCTTTCAAGTTGGAGCAGAAATGGCAGCCCTTCAGAGTAAAGGTAATGTCCCCTGCCATCATTCTGAATTGGCTTCATGATACATGAACTGTGACATCACCTGCTCGTATATTTCTTGATTGTCTGGGTCATATGGTAGACAGGAAGAACCACTCTGTTCCATTGAAAATATGAGGTGGTGGTGACGGTGATATGCTGAGGGGCAGTGAACAGAAGCAAACTGGCATGAAGTAGATATTTATGGGGATTTTTTTCAGAAAACATTTAGGCCACTTGTAATCTCTTTTTATGCACATAAGGAACTATTTGAAATTGTCTGATCTGAAACATACATGAATGGTTGCAGGGGCTTAAACTTAAAAAAAATATAAGAAATAAATAAAAGAAACTAAAAATATTGACATTTACATTATAAACCAGTGAAAGGGTGCCATAACATAATTTATTTCACAAGGTGCTCTAGCAGTTAATTCCAATATTAAAGTCTTATTAAAATAATTCTAAAAATTAACAGTTTAATCCTATACATGTATTAAGTCCCATTGGGTTAATGAGATTTACTCCAGTAAAGGGGGGGATTCGACTCAGTTTGCATTGAAAGCTGAATCTATCAAATGTGCACTTTCAAAAATCAAAACACAGTCATTCACCAAAATTAACACTTATCTGAATTTTGTGATGCCATTCTTCAACCAAACATTGTTTACAAAAAATGTATTTATTGGGGGAAGTGTGCATAAAAATGAATATATCAGTGAAAATAGCATAGAAAAATGCATTATATTAGGTTAAATTGCTGGCAAAAATGTGTACATTACTCAAAACTGAAGACAAAAATGTGTTTATTAGGAGAAAGTCTCCCTAAAAGGTCAAAGGTTTTTCATGAGGTTTTTTTAAAAAACAAAATTGCAAATTGCTGCAGAAACTGAATTTAAGGCTGGAAAAATAAGAAACTGGAGGAACTGAAATTGACCAATCCTTCCATCTCCACTCCCATGTAAGCGGGAATAGGATTGCAGCCTATTGCAACAGCAAATTGGGGGGGATGCATAGAATGGAATGAAGTCTCCTAGAAGAGACCATCGCTGACTGGCTGTAACCCTGAACAGCTCCTAATGGTATATGTTATAAGAATGATTCCAAACATGCAGCCAGGCAGTAAGTTCTCAGTGGCTCATACCATATCTAAAATGCATTTGAAAGTGTATCCATGTTTGAAAGTGTCCCTACATGAGGAAAAATGAGGCATGCTGGAGACAGCTATGTTACTGATTCAAGCTTTATGTTGAAAGATCTAGGTGATCTAGGTTGCAATCCAGTACCCACTTAGCTGGGAGCAAGCCCCATTGAACTCAATAGGACTTACTTCTGAGTACACACATATACAATTGCACAGATAACCTTCTGTGTATATTTCTGAGATGGTACAGTTCTGTGAAAGGGCTAAAGCACCCCATTAGTTTCCCCCCTTTGCCATGGCCCCTTCTTGTTTCCAGTCCAACCAGGCATTAGCATAACAATTATTTTTCTTTTAAAAGTATTCAAGATCTTCTTGGAGAAAGGGTGGGATAAGAATGAAACAAATAAATAGATTGTGCTTCATTGCAATATAATAACATCTCTGATGGAGCATGTCTACTCAGAAGTAAGCCACGTGGCGTTCAATAGGACCCACTCTTAGGTAATTATGTATACTATGGAAGCCTGTTTTCATTCCAAATTATATAAATGATCACGCTCACAATGAAGCAGATTTCCCAAAACTAGGATGAGAACAGTTCCACAAGATCTCCAAGGTGGCTGAAAGGGATCCATATCAGAGGGACTGTATGAAGAGATAAAAGTGCTGCCTGGAATAGAGAAATCCTATGAAGTAGTGGGAGAGAATTTTCAAATTGCAGTCAAACTGGCCAAGACAGGTAGCTCATTTCTTCAGAGGTCCCCATCCACCATCAGATGTGGCCATCTGAGAAATCCTATATATAGTATATAGCAGGCAAGGAGAAAACTGTTAAGGTGTGAAGAAGTACAAAAAAGCTATGGGGAAAAATTAAGGGAGGGAAACCTCCCACAAAGGGTTCTAAATTGTGTGGGGAGCCTGGTCATGTAAAGGAGGCACCCCAATGGGGCATCCCTCCCCAACATTTGCAGGATGATGAGGCCAGGTAATGGCGACATGGTGGAGGAGGCACAGCCAGTGAATATGGCCTCTCTATTCCCCTCACATGGTAATCAAAGGGGTGTTCCCATGTTACATCCAACACGCGTACATTCTGTGTAGCTGTGTCCATGCAACCAGTTGAGCTATTCTCTCGTGCAGTTGTCCACGTGTAACTTTCAACAGGTGTACAGGCTGTGTCCCTGTGTACACAATAGTTGAGCTGTACAAATCAACCAGTGCACACTCTTTTCTACAAACATTTGTACATGGGTAGAGACTGCTTGTATCTGTGTTCAGTGCACCGGGTGAACAAATGAGGGGGAAATGAGTGAACAGAGCTGGTGTTTCGCTGGCATTCAAAAAGGGCCTATTTTAGGGGATGCTACAACATACAGGAAAAAAGCATAAATAAAACAACTTTGTAAAACAACAGCTTCTAAAATTGTGAGCAATCCATAGCACTGGTCGGTGGCAAGAAGGGAAGGGCCCAGCCAGCGCTCCCCTGTAGGTGCACATAAAAGTAGATGTCCCGACTGCAAATGCAAAGGCCTTCTTCGTTTTTAGCGAGGCAGAATAGAAAAGGGGCTGCTGGTTGATCTCAAGGCATTAGAAATAAATATATGGAAGAAGAGACTCCTGTCATGTGCCTTAATGACATGTAACTGGCAGCTCTGACCATGGGATTTGTCAGTCACAAGGACAGTGACTCATTGCCTTGATATACCACATTGCCAATGGAATGCCAATTGTGTACATTGGCCCTGACAACAGATCCACCTTAATTTGGTATCCTCCAGGAGAATTTATCAGATCATCACTACAAATCACATTCTTATAGCACAGGAAATATAATAAGTCCCCACCAGTAATGCTCTATTCCACAGCCAACCACTCCACTGTAACACAATGACAAAATGCACAAGTAAACATGTTCTTAAGTTAATAAAGATAAATCGGTACCGGTTTGTCATGCACAGTAAAGAAACTAAAGAAAGACAGGCAGGCAAAAGCACTTATGTTCAAATGCAACAGCTTAAATATTCATAGCATTGTCACTGCCTAAGTCTTCTCCTATTCATTTCCAACTAAAATACATCCCTAGCCATTTTTTAAAGCAACGGAACATAAATCCAAATACATTAATACTGTTTCCCAGTGAACATGGATAATGACTTGTATGCAGGGTGTATTCTTTGAGAATTAGGCAATTTGAATTAGCTACACACAGTTCACTTCTGCCAAAAAAGAAGGAGAATTGTCTCCTCATCTCATTTTCCATCATCACTTCATTTGGAAAGAAATAAAGAATTCACTTTCTTGGTCTGGGGGGTGATAAGCTGTGTACGCTAGAATGTAAAAAAAATAGTCTGTTAGCATAGGTGTTTATTTTGTAATGAGGGAAAGCTGCAAAAGGGGGCTCTTTTTTTTAAAATAAAGATGCACTCGATTTCAGATACTCATAACATGTTTTTAGATACTCAAAGTGCTGTGAAAATAAATTGCATACTTCTAATTCGAATTGCCTAACAGTACAATTTTATACGGTGCATAAGGATGAGCCTGAAGGGTTCTTATCCTAACACAGCATCACCACTAGGGATGCATAGTGCTAGTAGTGCAAGATCTCAAAATTCTATGCCACCCATAGCCCCTTAAGGTGGCAGAAATGGACATTATTGTTAGATGCAGCTGACCATGGGTTAAGGGTTAATTAACTCTTGCACGTCATCATTCCAACAGTGGATACCCCCCTCCATTTTTTTTAATAAACTCTGTCTTTTTGTCTGCATTCTCTTACTCTTATCGTATTTATTAATTTGACCATGTTAGCTATTTCCCAGATTTTAGATAACCAAGTATAAATATTTATTTATTTATTTGAAGAATTTATACCCTGCTTTTCACAAACTGGCTTACAAAGAGAAAACATACATACAATGTACAAAATTTAAAACATAGATTGAAATATCAGAAAATAGGAACATTAGAGCAGAAATCATGGTACAAAGGCCTTTTGAAATAAAACTATTTTAACCTGACATCTGAAACTTTGCAGGGATGATGCTTGCCAGTACTGGAAGGAAGTTCCATAGAGCTGGGCCCACTACGTTGAAGGAGTGAATCCTCATTCAGATGAGTCATACTTTTGGACCATGTGGGACCAGTGCTAATGGTGCTCCACCAGATTACTTCAGTTGTTGGCTTTGTACTTATGGGGCAAGGTGGTCCTTAAAGTATCCTGGGCCTAGGTTCAGGGCTTTGTACACTAGTAGAAAAACCTTGACTTAGGCCTGGTAGCAAGTGGAAAGCCAGTGCAGGTCTTTTAATAGTGGTGCCATGTGTTGGTGGTCACTAGACTATCACTGGTCTAGAGAACAGACTTAAGGGGAGTCCCACACAGAAAGTGACATCATTTTTTTCCAGTTATGACAAATTACCATTTTAGCTGCTGTTACTAAGTGAGCTGTCATTTCAAAATCTTCCAAGTATGTTATCTTATTTCAAGTATGCTTCTTATTTGTATCATAGCAGATTGTGAAAAGATCTTTATCACAAAATACATAAATATATTTACATCAGGTGCAAATAGGTGTGTGTGTGTTTGTTTACATAGATGGCAAATCGCACCACGGTTGTTGCCTGCCATATAACAGAGCGGAGAGCATTTCATAACATAGGTGGCATCACTGAGAAAGCCTTTCTGCATTTATTTATCACATTTACATCCCACCTTTCTTCCAAGGAGCTCAAGGTGGTGTATATGGTTATTCCCTCCTCATTTTATCCTCACAACAATGCTGTGAGGTAGGTTAGGCTGAGAGACAGTGACTGGTTCAAGTCACCCAGTGAGATTCATGGCTCAGTGGGGATTTGAACCCTGGTCTCCAAGGTCATAGTCCAATACCCTAACCATTACACCACACTGGCTGTCTTAAAAAGACACATTGCCACAGTATGAAGTTCCACAGGTCATGGCACTGCTAATAGGGCCTCTGCCAAAGATCTTAGTGACATTCTTTCAGGTAATATGATCCCAAATTGTTTAGGACTTTATATGTTTATAACAAGTAGAACCTGAGTCCCAAGGCCAACAGTCAGAAGCAATTGAAATGTCTCCTGAGACTCACACTGCCCCACAATCTCCATTTCATCAAAAGTGGGTGCCTGGTCCATTTCTCTGAACTATATTGTGAACTACGAAAGCTCCATAGAGACTTGGTATAGATGAACACAATGAGAAAGTGTTAAAAGAAAACCTGAGGAGATGAACAGTGATCACTACAAGATAGCTTGATGCTTAAACTGTTATCGAGGGGGAATATAGGAATAAAAGAGTGACAGAGAGATAGCATAAGTGGGGTGACAAATCTCTGGCCCACAGACTGGGTATGGGGTGAGGAATCTCTGACCTCTGCTTTTTAGCACTCTATCCCTATCTCTCTTTGCTACTTTTCCTATGCTGCCTCCTCTGACAATTAGGGATGAGTGGATTCCCTCAAAATCTCCACTATGGCCACATCCACACCAGACATATATTCCACTTTAAAGAGTTATGGCAGGTGCTGAGAGGAGAGTCCTATTCCCCTGACAGAACTCCAGTGGCCAGAGGGGTTTAACAGTCAGCCACTCTGATTGAAGCTCTGTGACTAGCAACTCTCAGCACCCTTCACTAACTACACTTCCCAGGATCCTTTGGAAGAAGCCATGACTGTCTAAAGTGAAATAGAGGTCTGGTGTGGATGTGGCCAGAGACAGCTTTGGTTTAAATTTGGGTGGGAGGCTACATGTGCCTGCTGTAGAATAAAAAGGTAGGGGAAACCCTGAAAAAGAATGATACTGTTCACAATGTTTTCCTTTTGAAAAGGAAAGGGGCTTTCCTTCTGCTCAGTGACCACCCAATCAATTTCTTCCTCTCCCCTCCTCCTCCCCTCCCTGCCACTCCCCTAGTCAGTTTCACCTTTCTTAAGCATGATTGTACAGGAGTAAATCCCACTGAACTCAAAACGCATGCAAATGATCAAACCTACCCTCTTCTCCTCCTCCCTCCTATCCCCTCCCGCTTGCCCCCACTCCCTTCCTTCACTCCACCCCACCCCACCCTTCTCTTCCCCATCCCTTTCCAATCCCCTCCTTCCCCCTCCTCCTCCTCCTTCCCCTTCCCCTCTCCTCCCCGCTCCCCATGGTCAGTTTTGCCTATCCTAAGCATGATTGCACAGGAATAAATCCCATTGAACTCAATAAGCATGCAAATGATCAAACCTGCCCTCCTTTCCTCCACCCTTCCTTCACCCCTCCCCCTCCCCTTCTAACCCCCTCCTTCTCCCTTCCCTTCCAATCCCCTCCTTCGGACATTGAACTTGTCAAGGATTATCAAAACCAAAATGGAGACAATAGTCAAGAAATCAGAAGAAGGCTAGGATTGGGGAGGGCAGCTATGAGAGAATTAGAAAGGCCCTCAAATACAAACATGTATCACTGAACACTAAAGTCAGGATCATCCAGACCATGGTATTCCCCATTTCTATGTATGGATGTGAAAGATGGACAGTGAAAAAAGCGGATAAGAGAAAAATCAACTCATTTGAAATGTGGTGCTGGAGGAGCGCTTTGCACATACCATGGACTGCGAAAAAGACAAATAATTGGGTGTTAGAACAAATTAAATTATAACTATCACTAGAAGCTAAAACGATGAAACTGAGGTTATCATATTTTGGACACATCATGAGAAGACATGATTCACTAGAAAAGACAATAATGCTGGGAAAAACAGAAGGGAATAGAAAAAGAGGAAGGCCAAACAAGAGATGGATTGATTCCATAAAGGAAGCCACAGACTTGAACTTACAAGATCTGAACAGGGTGATTTATAACAGATGCTCTTGGAGGTCACTGATTCATAGGGTCGCCATAAGTCATAATTGACTTGAAGGCATATAACAACAAGCCATGATTGCATGGGAGTAAATCCCAATGAACTTAATAAGCATGCAAATGATCAGACCTGCCTTTCCTCTCCTTCCCCTCTTCTCTCCCTTCTTCCTCCCTTCTTCCTCCCCTCCCCTCTTCCTTTTTCCTCCTCCCCCACCCACTCCAGGCCTCCCTCCCCATGGCCAGTTTTACCTATCCTAAGCATTATTGCACAGGAGTACATCCCACTGAACTCAATAAACATGCACATGATCAAACCTGCCCTCCCCCTCCTGCCTGCTCCCATCCCACTCCTCCCCTCCCCATTCCCTGTAGTCAGTTTCACCTATCCTAAGCATTTTTGCAAGGGAGTAAATCCCACTGAGCTCAATAAGCATGCAAATGATCAATCCATTCTCAGCAAACTTGCATAGGATCCCATTTCTTACTTCCCAGATTAAAAAGCAATGAAATTCACTAATAGGCAAAAAAAAAAAACCTTGCAGTTTAAGTACATACCTATAGCCAACAGATATTTCTATCAAACTTTAAAAAGCAGGGAAATTGGGCAGCTATAGTGAAAGCACCAGGGGAGCAGGAGACCTGGCCTCCTCTCTGAGATATTGTACTGCCCTACAAATTTGTAAAAATGTAAACAAAACTTGGGTTTGTCTTTCACAGTCCAATCCACTTCCTGTGTAGCTTGGAAGAATTTGGTAAAATGTGCCTCTGAGCATATGGTGAATGGCGGCAACACCTGCAATCAGCCCAAATAACAGAAACAAGACAGAAACAAGAGCTAGGGCCTTCTCAGTGGTGGCCCCCGAATTATGGAACGCCCTCTCTGACGAGATACGCCTGGCGCCTTCTTTGTTATCTTTTCGGCGCCAGGTAAAGACCTACCTCTTTGCCCAGGCATTTTAAATTTTAAATGTAATTTTCATTTATTTTAATTTTAATCTTTTGTCTTAATTTTGTTTTTAAAAATGTTTTCTATTGTATTGTACCCATACCCACATGTATTTTAATCTGTTTTTACCCTGTTGTACACCGCCCTGAGAGCTTGTTGCTATAGGGCGGTCTAAAAATGTAATAAAATAAATAAATAAATAAAATGTGCCTAGTGCTGATCTTGTTTTAGCAGGGAGGAAGCAACAACATGAAAACAGTTGATATAGTTCAGATAGTCACTTTAAATATATTTGATTTACTTTGCAATTTTAGTGAAGTTTCCTATAGTAAATCATTCTCTTTTGCTTCTGTTCCTGTGAATATGTGAAGAACAGCAACACTTTGCAACACTAAAAAAAGCTCCAAAAACAATTGTGGAATAATGGCACTGACTGTTCTGCAGAATAGTTTCCAATGGACATGAGGAGTGTCTCAGCTTGCACAATATGAAACAGTAGAAGGTGAAATATATTCTAGCAAAATTCTAGGTGTGCTCTATGTTTTTAATTGATTATGCCCACCTTTCCTTAAGTGGTTTAAGCATCATAGGCTGAAAACATGCATCTTGGGCAGGCCAAGTTTGTTTTTCCAATAGCTAGAGTCATTGCTTAAGTAGCAACATATTGTAATCAATCTGATTTTACATCAAACTGCATTCTGATTCAACTGTTAATACGCCCAAAATAGAAATAGAACATAACCTCCAGTTTGAAACACAAAAGGCTGTCTTCACCATCATATGACACTGACCAATAAAAAGGCTTCGAAATTAATAAAAATAAATTTGACACAGATTTCTAGGATGAATAATGAGAGAAATATAATTTTCTAGGTTAGATTCTCTGTAAAAACAGTAGTAACACAGACAAGAAGCAAAGTAAGAAGAACACCAACAAACATACAAAAATGTAATTCTCCATCTTTGGAGATGGCAGGTGTTGCCACCGCTCACCATATGCTCAGAGGCACATGTTACCAAATTTTTCCAAGCTACACAGGAAATGGATTGGACTGTGAAAGACCAAGCCAAAATGTGTTTGCATTTTGACAGATATTTGTAGGGCAGTACAATATCTCAGAGAGGAGGTCAGGTCTCCTGCTCCCCTGGTGCAGTCACTGTAGCTGCCCAATTTCCCTGCTTTTTAAAGTTTGATAGAAATATTTGTTGGCTATAGGTGAGTTCTTAAACTGCAAGGTTTTTTGCCTATTAGTGAATAGTGACTATGTGTGAATGGAATGTATATGTATTAATAGATTGATTATGTGGCTTTAGCCTCATGCACCACTGACACGATCCCCTGGAAGGTTACCAATGAAGGAATGTGGTCCTCAGACAAAAAGGTTCCCCTGTCCTGCTCCCAGAAGTTCTTTATGCCATCTCCCAGACAAGCTTTACCAAGAGAAAACTATCCCACGAGATAGAAGGGGGTGAGGGGTGTTCAAATCATCTTGAACCTGGCTAAGGCCAATTGTTAGCATCAGCCATGATTTATATCTTACTTAACAAACAATTATTAATCAGTCATTTCTACTAGTTTCTTGACCGAAAGAGAATATTACAATTAGATCCATTAGGATATTATATATTTTGAATACTTAGAAGCAAAGACCAAGGGAAATTTTTCCTGAGGAGCAGTGTTAGCGTTAAGAAGTCATAAACAGGATTCTTATCATTTGATATTTTAATTCTGATATTTGAATTTTGAATTCTATTTAGCACAATTTTGTTACCTTTTTACACATCCTGCCAATCACCCACCCACAAAAAAAGAATTTGTCTACAGGTGTTTTTGGCTGGTCTGTTAAAAGAAGTTCCATTGAAAGTTAAAAAGAAAAACAAATCCTGTTGTCATTGTGTTTCTGAGATCCATTCAGAAGCCATTCACAGTAATAATGTAATCAATAGAGAATAAATAAAATTTACATTATTCTGAAAATATCAATATTTTCATAACACTGTTATCTTAGTAATCTCAGAAACCTCTGAGGGATTCATACATTTTATTTAGACAAGCCAGTAAAATGGAGGGGGGGTTAAACCTCATTTCAAATGGCTGATTATGATGGGAACAGAGATAGGATACAGAGGCAAGATCACTGGTACCCAGCACCTCTACCTATTAGTGCTCACCAAGACTTTCCCCTAAAGTCTTGGAGTATAAGGTGCCAAGGGTCTCAAACTTGGGCAAGAGGGTCTAGGTAATTTCCCTTACCTCCCAGCGCCTCCAGCGAGTACTCAGGTGGAGGGACTATCAGTCTGTGGTCCACTGTGCTGCAATGCCACCCAATGGCCAGAGACAGCACTGTTGCTCTTGTTTGGCCTTGTTTGAGCACCAAGAGCAGACCCTTGCTGAAACCTGGTGTGAAGAGCCAACCTCCTGTGAGAGCAGACATGGATTAGTTGACTGGCTCAGTATAAAGTATCTCTATATGTTTCTTTTGACCTGAGGAAGTAGTGGAGATAGAATGCCTATGACAGTCTCTCAAACTTTCTGAATTCTTCTGAATTCACTCTACCTTGTACCTCTTCTGACCAAACAGGAGTAATAGGTTCCACCAGTGAATGTGATGACATTCTCAGAGGATGTTCCATGCAACTTTCTGCTCCATATGAGAATCTGTGGACTGGAGTAAGAATCCAACACTGGCATTAGAAGAGGAGAAGACTAGGTTACCTTTGTCTCTCTCCTAAAACCACAGAGGATGACCTTTAGAACAAAGCAGCAGCTCTTTCTTGGCTCCCTTTGTCATATTAGGTTGGGATGATGGGAAAGTGATGATGCAGTGAGGGTCCCCTGCCCATCTTTCCCTGGAACGTCACATCCAAGAAATGCAAAACTTCCTGTACTTTCTGAGAGAGGGGGGCATTCCACCATTTGAGAACCATTTGATTTATGAGGATCTCTTCTTGCATGAGCAAAGCATAATGTGCTACTTCCAAGATTCAAAAATTGCAGGAGCAGGGATTATTTTGTTTTGTTGCAAGGAATGCATGGAAAAAATTAGGAATATTTGGGTCTCATGGGATGAGCACAAAACTGGGAAAGCACCACTGACAGGAAAAAAAGAGAGGAAGGAACTACAGGTGTTTGATTAAAGATTTATTTCAGATCTTGCACATATTAGAAACAGGCTTGTTTGGGGGTACATTTTGATAACATTCTAACCGGTTATGTTAATAAATTAGTTTAGTAATAGAGCATGTTTTGCATGCAAAAGTCCCAGGATCAGTGCTGGAAATCTCCAAGTGGGACTGAGAAATATTCTTGTCTGAAACCCTGGATTACTGCTTTTAGTCAGTGGACCAAAGGCCTGATGTAGTATAAAGCAGCTTCCTCTGTTCTAAAATTGTGGATGGTGGTGAACTTGGATAAAGGGACAAATTCTGCTACAGGGTTCTAAATCGCATGCAGAGCCTACACAAATAGAAAAAAAGGCTTCCTGTTTCAGAAGTTAATTGTGCATCTGTACAAATTGTGTTGTTAATCTCTGTATTTTTTGTTTTATCTCATTACTACATTGTACATCAGTACACTGGAGAGCCAGTGTGGTGTCATGGCTAAGGTGTTGGACTGTGACCTGGGAGACCAGAGTTCGAATCCCCACACAGCCATGAAGCTCACTGGGTGACCTTGGGCCAGTCACTGCCTCTCAGCCTCAGAGAAAGGCAATGGTAAACCACCTCTGAATACCGCTTACCATGAAAACCCTATTCATAGGGTCGCCATAAGTCGGAATCGACTTGAAGGCAGTCCATTTCATTTTTTTCCCACATCACTGCAGTGGCTTCAGGCTATGAAGTGGTTTATAAATTTGTAAAATAAACAATATTTAAATGTATAAATCTATAAAATAAATGTGTGCCCACAGAGAACCTTTGTATCCATGTTTCCTCTTTGCATGAGTAAACGTGAAGAGGAATCCTATAGATGCACCTTGAGTTTCTTGGAGGAAGGGTGGGAAACAAACATGAACAATGAGTTTATACCAAACATGAAGGAAAATTCAGCTAATATGGATACACTCTGCAGGCCCAGCCTCCAAGAGGTCTTCTGTATCTTTAAAAGTTGTGCAGGGGGAAGGGAGAATTCCACCTTGTGGTTTTTACATTACAGTGTTGCAAAACCACCTGCACTTGGCTGACTTTGTCTTCTCCTAAAGATACAGGATCAGTCTCAGGCCCTGAACCTGGCAACCCTACTTAGGGAACAAATTGTAGTCCTGTGAAATGTAGCGCACCCAGCACCTGGTTGTAGCCGGTACTGACCTGTCCCAGGTAATCAGTTGAATTGATAGACACAGACGTTTGAAGATTTTAAGAGTCTTTACTGACTTAATTAAACAAGCATTAAACACACATTCCAGCTTCTCCTGACTACTGCTAAACATCCCCCACACGTAACTTTCAGTTTCTCCAGGAATATATACACTCCTCTGCCCTTGCTAGCCACATCTGTTGTGCCGACCTTGGCAGTCCTGAATGTAGTTTAACCCTATAAGTGTCATCTCCACACTGTCTTTCTGTAAAACTACACAGTTGGTCTTCTGCATGGCCTACACAAATATGTCAGGATGTTTGCAGCCCAGATTCTGTGAAAGAAGGGGAAATTGTCAGTTTGCCTGGGAGTAAAACCTCACATGGGAGGACCTAGGAACAGAAGTATTCATGGGGGAGGAGGGTGTGGGTTGAAAATTGAGAAAAGGTCCCAGAAGTTAAGGGCAAAGAGTCCAAGAGCAGGATAGATGAAGGAATGGGCCAAGAAACAGAAACCTGAGTGGAGGACCTGAGAAAGTGAGGGAGGTTTGAAGAAAAGACCACAGAGGTGACTGAGAAAGAAGGCAATTTTGCATGTGGTCAGCCAGTTGTTTGGCTGCAGGCTTCTAGTATTTTTATGTTGCTGCATATTAACACACTTTTTAAAAACTGTGGCAATTAGAAATCTTACATCTGTATCTTTGGAGCAGTGGCATGCACCTTAAATGTTAGTAGTAACTGAAAATGAGTTACTAAGACTCTAACTTTGCTCTTGGTAGAATTTTTGAAGATATATTTCTATCCCCTTAATCCTTTCACTTTCCTGATTGAAGTGCTTTTCTTGGGAAGTAAATTATGAGTAATTTAGAGACAAGAGCTCTTAATTAGATTAAAAGAGCTCTTAATTAATTATAGAATTTCTTCTCATTGTAGAAAGCTAATTTGTTTCTATCTTAACTGTCATTCCTATTTTCTTACAAAAACAGGTAAAAAGAAATGTCTGGGGGGGGGGAAATCCAATTTCCCATTAGGACTGGTATTTCCACTATGGAATTACGGGTGACAGTGCTATGGGTAGAAGTTCTTTCAAAGGATGTATGTTTTTAATATATGTATGACAAGCCTTTTATGACCAATCTGCCTTTAAGAGTGCCCACAGATGGCTGGTTTACGTATGCTTGTACATAAGATTATTCAACATCTAGTGACTTTCAGCCAAACACGTGATTGGGCATTTTCAGTAGCAATGTCCAGACTGTGGCATTCCTTCTCCCAGGAGGTCCAACCCTCTGTATTTTTGTGTGTATTAAGATGCATGGTGAACATAGTCCTTGTGACGGCTTGAGCAGAAGTGGCTCACCAAGTGGGGCAGTGCTACTATGCTAGCTTCTTGGCAGGTGGATCACTGTTGCTTCCTGGGAAGGAAAGGGGCAAAACAGCAGGGAGCTTGGTGTGGTGCAAATATACCAGCATGCCCACTGGATTGTCTCTTCTGGTGTGTTCGCACTGTGCTGACCTCCCAGCCACCTCGCCAGTCCTCTTCTCCCTCCTGGTAAGCAGCAATGACCCACCTGCCAGGAGGCTAGCACAATGGTGCCACCCTACCTTGCGATCTGCTTCTACTTGGTACTTCTTATTATATTATCTTTAGGTGTAAGATCCTGATTTTATATTAGCTCAGATAAGAACCCAGTCACTTGCACTTTATATATTGAAGGTATCTGCTTATCTTATTTCCTTGATCTCGTCTGCCAGCAGTTAATTCTAAATATTCCCTCATTTACCTGTCAGAGATTAGACCACCTGCATGGGTGAAAAACCTTTATGCTGGAATTTGAGAGGTCTCCAACAAGGTAGGGATGCCTCAAACTTCCCCAAAGCAATAAAGATTCCTCCCAGCCAGGATGGCTCTTTGCAGAGTGTACCTGAATAAGAGCTTCCTTATTGTCAGCCTTTTTTTATTATTAAAATAAAAATCTCATATATATTAATAATACAGGGTGGATCAGAAAGGACAAAGGTAAGTGAGGATGGATTAAAGTCCATAGCCCATAGAAATATAATTCATTCATTCATTTCCCTTCTCTTAGTGCTAATCATATTAAAGCAGAGCAGCTGACGTGCGTGTGTACCTCTCCTACTCTAGTCACATATCTTTAAACCTTTCTTGCTCTCCCCCTAGCTTGCTCAAAGACCTTAAGGTTACTTGGTTACTATATCTCCATTGAGGGCCAGCTTCAGGTATGACTGGGCCCTTGGGCACCAGCCTGCCCTGGGACCACAGTGCTGAAGCCCAACCCCCCCCATACAGGCAGCACAGGGCTAATAAGCTGCTAAATATGAGGTACCAATCGGGCCGTCTGTCACAGGTCAGCTGAGATATGTCTAGGGTTGCCAGGTTCAAGGCCTGATCCTGATCCTGTATCTTTAGGAGAAGAGAAAGACAGCCAAGTGCAGGTATTCTTGCAATCCTGTAATGGGAAAAACCACAAGGTGGAATTCTCCCTTTCCCCTGCACAAATTGTAAAGATACAGAAGACCTCTTGTTGCCTCCAAGAATTCCACCTTGTGGTTTTTCCCATTACAGGGTTGCAAGAACACCTGCACTTGGCTGACTTTCTCTTCTCCTAAAAATACAGGATCAGTCTCAGGCCCTGAACCTGGCAACCCTAGATATGTCACATTCCTATTAGCACACAATAGCTGGGTTACGCTACGGGACAAACAGTCCGGGGGGCTTAAATTTAAATTTCAGATAAGTACGTTCCTGTCTATGAAAATATTGTTACACTATCAGATATTCGGTTTATTTGCGGGTTAGATTTTAAACAACACTTTGCTTTAAAATGTTACAGTTACTTCAGAGAGGTATCTATCTCCTTGTACTAGTTCCCTTTCCTATTCAAAAGCCAAGAGCCCTTAGTTTCTTCTGCCCATCTCACTGGCCTTACAGGGGACTTAACCTAAAGTCTTCTCTCTGGTCAGGGACTCACTCCTTATGAACAACTGCCAACAGCTGACAATCAGACTTCATTTCTTCTGGCCTGCCACTGGACTCTCTCTACAGTCTTTCTAATCCCAGCCTTCTCTGATTTCACTCTTGATGTCCTGACCTTCTTCTTTGGTTAGCCATTGTCTGCTACCACTAAGACTTTTCAGCCATGCTCCACTTTGATTTCTTCCTCAGAAAGTGGCAACAGCTGCTCCTGACTGTCCCTTCAGGACAGTCCCCCTTGCCAGTTCGGCATCTGCCTTATATTCTGTTCAGTAACAGCCCTTTAACCAATCAAAAGTTACACTCTGTGAGTCCAGCATCTCACTGGTTTTTCCCTAAGGCCCAGTGACTACAAATGGTATGTGCGCTATTACAGCCTGATCTTTTTTATTCCACTATCTCCTGTAAAAACAATGATCTCTAATGGCAACTGACATAACAGAAAATTTCACAAAGCACATAGCCATCACTTTAGTAACTGCAGCTATACCATACATTTAAAGCACAGTAGGTTGTATTCAACTAAGTCCTACTCAGAGTAGACCCATTAAAATGAATGAACCTACATTACTCATGTTTGGTAACTTCAGTGGGTGTACTCTGAGTAGGACAAGCATTGAATACCATTCAGGACTTCCGCCTAACATACTGGGAAGTAGTTTGTTACGAGTGCTGGGAATTGCAGCTCTGTGAAGGGTAAAATACAGTGCCCAGGATTCTTTGGGGAGAGCCATGTGCTTTATATGTATGGTATGTACACAGCCTGAATCAGCCTAGCAGACTGTCAATAGGACACCTCTACCTGAATAGCAGAGCAACGAAAGGACTTCATTAGAATACTTTGCAAAGGGGTCTGTAACAGCTTCATGTTGAGAGATTGTCTAAACCTAGAGCCTTTTCTGACATTTCTGCAGAGTGGTGGTTGCAGCTTCAACTGCAGTTGGGATGCCCCCGTGGACAGATTGTGGGTAAGGGTTCTTTTTTCTTTATCTTTCTTGTTTTAATTAGTTTTAGAAATTTTTAAAAATCTTTTCTGGCTGGAATATTTCCAGTTTTATTTTTTCAATGCTATTTTTAATATTTTATTCTAAATATATGTTTATTTCATTTTTTAAAATGGGTATTATTATTATTATTATTATTAGTTAAATTTATATTCCGCCCTTCCTCCCAGAAGGAGCCCAGGGTGGCAAACAAAAACATGAAAAGCACTCTAAAACATCTTAAAAAACAAAACACTTGAAAATATATTAAAACAAAACACATTAAAAAACTTATTAAAACAAAACATCTGAAAAACATCTTTTTAAAAACATCTTTAAAACATCTTAAAAAGCAGCTCCAACACAGGTGGAGATTGAGATAAGGTCTCTACTTAAAAGGCTTGTTGAAAGAGGAAGAAGTTCAGTAGGTGCTGAAAAAGTAACAAAGATGATGCCTGTCATATTCAAGGGGAACATTATTAAGAAATGCTGCTGAAGTGAGGTTCTCTGTCTGTCAGAACCTAAGACCAAACAATCTAAAATAGGTGCTTTTCTCCTTCCTGGTGATACTTTAGAGGCAGGACACACATACACTATACCAACCTCTAATAGATTTTCTCTTGGAGAAGGAAGAGATAGAAGATTCTCCAGGGAACCTGAAATCCCCAGGAACAAAAGGGAAACCCTTAAGCAATAATAAAGGTTTAAAACAAAAAGAAATATGTTTTGAAATATTGGCTGATCAATTATTTCTTGCTGCAAGAAAAGAAAAGAAAAAGAAAACAGTATGGAAGGTTTATACAAGTTGGATACTCTCTCAGCTGTTTCAGTTCAGAAAGAAAATACTGCCAATTATTTACCAGATAAATGAGTAAATCAACTTTTTTAAACGCATTTCCCCTTTCAGCTAACATAAAAATCCCTTGCCCCTTAAAACCTGTCTCCCCTAAGTAGCAATACGTGTTCTCCATCTAAATGGAAAAATGTCATTTTTGGATTCAACATTTTATGCAAAACAACATTTAGGTTTACTTTGTGTGCATGCCACTTTGGTCTGTTGATTTAATTTCAACTGTAAAACTCCCACAGGCTCTGAGAGGAGCTAAATTTTTGTTGACCTTGAGTCAATCCACATTATCTGCTCTTATATTAAAAGAGAAAAGTTTCCTCCAAATGGTTGGGATGATTCCATGTAGAGTTTTTAAATATAAACAGAAAATAAAGCACTCATATATACTGTAGACTCGGTCAATTGGAGTAAGAATTTCCAGAGGGGAAAGGGGTTATAAAGCAGGGCCGTAGACCATGCCCGAGTGTTGGTACAAAGAAAGGAGCTTGACACACAGGTATCCTCTCCATTCTGACTATCTAATCTATTACTGTTCACATGGCAGAGGCTGAATGATTCTTTCTTTAGGCAAAACCCTTAAAGAGTATTTTGAGTTCAATTTGTGAGGAGAGCCATAAACTGTGGGATGCCAGGCAAGCAGTCATGCAATGGGTATGTATATAGGCAAAACTGCAATGGTTAAAATAAGATGGACCCTATGGAGAAAGGCTTAGAGGAGACTATCACAAAACTGGAATAGAGGTCAGCAGGGTTTTTTTTAAACAGAGAATTAGAAATCAGGAGGAGGGAGTTAGAAGTTCTGAAAGTGCAAGAAGTCACCAAATCTTTGGTCTATGTTGATCAAAATATTATGAACATGGAAATACGAGTTCTAAATTACTCACCAATGTTTAGAAGAAGAAAAAACATACTTAAAATTCACATATATGACAGTCAGTTGACCCATGAAACAAAATGTATTTTAAAAGGCTTTCATGTACTATTTCTACAAACTGTCTAAGTTTGAACATTCAGAAATGGAAGATAATTGAGAATTATCTGAATAAACTTAATTTACCCACAAACGATGAAAGGCAACAGGGCATGCTTAATAATTAAACATTTTCACCCAAGGAGATGGATCTCAAAAAACCAGCAAGGCACTGGGACCTGATGGTCTTTCGGGTGCATTCTGTAAAGAATGAAAGAGAGATTCTAACATCACATTTAAAACAGGCTTTTAAATGCATGTTGGAAGGAGGCCCTGTGCCAGACATATGGAAGATTCATTCATTCATTCATTCCCCTGTAGTTATAGTCTGCCCTTCTTCCCAATGGGAACAAAGGGTGGCTACTGCTAACAATAAAAATATCACAGTAACCAACCATGAACACCTTTTTAAAAAACAATAAATCATCCAAATCATATCCATATATGAAACACAATAAAAGGCAACAATCATGTGGGGAACCTCATTTGGGAGGGAGTGCCATGAACTGGATTCTACAATCATAATAACCCTAAAACCACAGAAAAATCTGAAGATACAGGATTGTGTGGACCCATATCTTTACTTAATCAGGATAAAAAGCTGTTCACTGCTATTCTCTCTTCGTGACTGAATAACATAATCAACAGTATCATCAACCTGGATCAGGCAGCATTCATAAAGCATAAAATATCAGATCCAAACCTCAGACTTCTGAATATAATGCAACCTACTAAAAGGAATGGTATCTGTTGGCACTGATAATGCTGGAAGTATATATATAAAGCATTTGAGTGACTGGATTGGCTGTTTCAAAATAAACTAGTCAATCATATGTGAACTCTGGGCTGATGTTGGCTGAAAGTTGTTTTTCCCTAATTATTTTATTACTAAATTATGAAATGTAATACAAAATGTAATATATAATTTTCAGAAAAAGGAAAACCCAGTCATGCCCTTTCTCAAAAATTATTAAGCACTGGAAAAGTCCATCCCAGAGCTAAAGAGGATCTACACCTGATATTCAATGCCTCTAACAGTAATCCTCCTCAAGGTAATATATTTGCTTCAAATGTGAGGAGATTAAATAATACTGGCATTGAACCTTATAAAAAGTGGGGGAGGGTTGCCACATTTTCCCAGATGAGATGAAAGTTCTGTCAATGGTGACAGAACATACACATCATCACTTAATGTAAATAACTCAATACATGCTGAACGAGAAAACATACATTGCATCACAAAATAAAATATCATGAAAATGCAAAGGTTTGAACAATGACATATGGCCAAAATGCTTCTGCAGAAATGTAAAAAATATGAGGTTGTCACTTTTTCATTAGCTATGAGAACACAGCTAATTCTCTTTCTTCTAAAATCTAGGTTTTACCACACTTGGGCCAAATGGGACCTCTTATTAGCCTTGCCAGCTCAGCTGGGGACCTCAGAGTTCTTGTTTATATCTCAAAATTGCTGGTTTTGACGTAATGTAAGAAAGCTATGTTTTCTAGCCTGCAGGGCTGCAGAGATATATCTGAAAACACCATGGTAATATCTGTGAAAACCTCAGAAGTGAAAATTCAAGTTAAAAAAGATGATTCCTTCTATTGTGCCTTAACAGATCTCTTCGTTTCCCTGTCTGCTGTGAAGGTCTGATATCCATTGTTATCAAACAAATGAAATTATGGCTACAGTCAGGTGCGTATTTTTACATCCTTTCAAGTCCCATTCAACTAAGAGAGACATGGGCCTGATTCATATATCACACCCATCATCTTATGACTGGAACAACAAGCGATGATTCATATATGTGAACAGGCCATCACCTCCTACACAAGGCTTTTAAGCAGCGAGTTCACACATTCAGCTGGCTAGGAAGGCCTGTCTAATTCCCTCTGTTCTCTCTTTCAGCTGACAGCTCGTGATGGTAACGTTTTGAAGAGCTTGGTTGAAGACAGCAGAGAAAAGATTAGCAGTGTGTACTGCTTATTTTAGGTCTGCTCCTGAGCTGCTGTTTCCATGCTGCTTTGTTGGTTTTATGATTTGTTTGGTTATATTTGATCTGATTTATTTGAGTATGTTTTTATTCTCTTGTGGTTTTTTAATGTGAGCTGCTTTGGGTGTCTTTTTTAAGGCAGCATGGCATGGTGTGAATATACATATATGTATGCCTGACCCAGAGTGTTAACATTTGTGACTGTTAGGACCAGCCCTGTCATTAGGCAGAGTGGGGCAGCTGCCTCTGGGGGCAGCTGCTAAGGGATGAGCAGTGGCAATGAGGTGTTGAAGCTGTGTGTACCATGTAGCCTGCTCTATGCCCCTAAGCTACCCTGCTGCTTTCAAGTGCAGTGGAGGACACTGGCACATGTCTGTTGTTAAACTGAGATTCAGTTATCAGGCTGGTTCTATTCAGTACATTGAAGGATATGGACACTATCTTGTCCTCTGTCTCAGGCAAAATGGCTTAGGCCGGCCTTGGCGAATTTATACTGAACTACCACCAACATTCATTCCATTGGTTTGGTCCTTCAGTTGATGACAATATTTCCATCTTGACTTCTCAGTGCTGAACAACTCCTCCATACCTGAGGGTTATGAAGACAGGAGCTAGGTATTATCCATAAGATACAAGTGTTCACTATCTGTTACAAAATGTGTGGGCAGAACTAGGAAGATGTCTTTACTCTGGTTGTAGAAAAATTAGGTCTGCACTCACCTGTGCTATCCTGCTGCCTACTAATTGCCTCAGTGGAATAAGCAAAACCATCCTAAGTCATCCAAGGATATACAAATTGTTTGTTTGGCGAACTGCATTGCAAAATTCAAATAAGTGTGAATTTCAAAGGATGGCTATGTTTTAACTCTCATATTGTTTTAGAAAGTGAGAATTTGATAGATTTGACTTGAAATGTGAACAGAATTGAATTTCTTACCCATCCCTACATAGCACGTAGTTAAACTATATAATTCACTCCCTCAAGAGTTAGTGATGGCCACCAACGTGGATGGCATTAACAGAGGATTAGACAAATAAATACATGGAGGATAACGCTATCAGTGGCAACTAGCCATGATGGCTATGCTCTGCCTCCATGGTTGGAGGCAACATGCTGGAAACCATGGGAGAGGAGAGCACTGTTGCACTCATGTCCTGCATGAGGGCTTCCCATAGGCATCTGGTTGGCCACTGTGAGAACAGGAGGCTGGACTAAGTGGACCATTGGCCTGATCCTGCAGGCTCTTCCTATGTTCTTAATCGCACAGCTTCCAAAGTTTGGTCATGTGATCTGCTGCTTTTAAAACAGCAGACTGTTTTTAACTGCTGTTTTTGTTTTGTTTTTAGGCTGTATTTTTTATCTTACTTTGTATTTGTTTTGTGGAAGCTGCCTTGCATACTTTTGTAGGCACAAGAGGCAGTGATGGCCACCGACTTAGATGGATTTAAAAGAGTAGACAAATTCATAGAGGAAAAGGCGTAAGTGGCTACTAGCCATGATGGCTATGCTCGGCCTCCGTAGGCAGAGGCAGTATGCTTCCAAATATCAGCGCTCAGAAAATGCAGGAGGGGAGAGTGCTCTTTGCATTCGGGTCCTGCTTGGGGGCTTCCTATAGGCATCTGATTGGCCACTGTGATGCTGGACTAGATGGGCTATAGCCTGATCCAGCAGGCTTTTCTTATGTTTTTATGTTGAAAGGTGTAAATTTATTCGTTAATCAATATTAATAATAGTCTGTTGTATGTTTTAGAGTGGCACTATCAAAACTCGTGGTACACTTGGCAGAAAAAAAAGGTTGGTATAGCTCCACACACACACACCTGATCAGTTTCATAGTCCAATTTCTTTTTGAGATGACAAAGCAGAAATACACCTCTTTGAGAAACACAGCTGAACTTGACAATCTGCTATGTAGGCTGTATCTGCAAAATAGGCTTTGCAATGTTTGCTTTATTAGCAAATAGTTCTACGTTTTCATTAGAATGTCCCTTCAACAGAAAGAAAAGAACTGCTTGGGTGTGTAGGCAGTATCTGCAAAGTAGGCTCTGCAATTACTTGTAAGTAATTCTAATGTTTGTCAGCATGTTCTTGCATCAAGAATCGGGGAAATCTGTAAAAGGCTAAGTATAAATTGACACCATCACTATTTCCCCCCTCCTGTCTAAAATAAGTTCCTATGAGTCAGCTTCTGAATTATAAATACTTGTGCTTTCTGAAGATACAGAAACCATCAAAACAGAATATTTTTCAGGTCCTGCTTAGATCAATGGAGGCATCTGTAATGGGTTGTGTAACATCACCATTCTGACAAATGTATTGATTAACTACCCCAAAAGTTGGCATGAAGGTCTCAAAAACAAGCTTCACAAATTAATTGATGCTTTATGCTCAGTAAAGGTAACATTAAGCTTGAATAGCAAAATTAAGTTTCAGTTCAATGCAAAAGCAACTGCAGATCTATAGATTAAATTACTTGTTTTCATTTTACAGAAAATAATTTTTTTACTGATATTGTTTTGCTGCTTTGGGGTTTTTTTTGGGAAAACATTGAAGATGAAGGATTATTATCATTTTGGGATTAGAGCCAATTACAAACAATGCAAACTGGGGGAATATCTGCAAACATTAGGAAAAGAGGCATATGGAAAGGACATCATCCAATGATTAAGAAATGTGGTAATGTTGTGTTCTGACCTACAAAAATTCTGCACTATGGAAACACAAATTCTGCTTCTAGAATATGCTAATAAACCACAGAGTTCTAGGAATCTAGGTTCAATTTCCCAACACAGATATTGTTGTACCACTGATGCAGACAATTATCCCTCATATTTAATTCTATCTAATTTACTTTGTGCTGGGTGGTGAGACAGCAGCTGTAAGAGCAAATTCTTGTACAAGCTAGATGGATAAGATAACAAGCTGAATGTTTATCTGGAATTTACTTTTGAATAGAAATTCTTTCAGCACAACGGGATTGTGTCTGGGCCTGGCTTGGTCCCTGAACCAGAGGCAAGGGGATACTAAGGCCCCAGGAGAGAGGTTGGCCAAATTCCAGAGGGTTATGGTAGCAGTCAGATATCAGGGCAACTAAGATATTAGGGCAACTCGGTGCCTTAAGAAGAAGCTGGGGTCAAGCACAATGAGACAGTCCCACAGTGGTCCAGTATCAGGGTCATGAGGTGAAACCAAGGTATTCACAGTGGAGCAGTCAAAGGATAGGCAGGATTCCAAGGGCAAGGTCTTAGGAGGGGTGAGTAGCCTGGCAGTTATTCAGAGTAGTAAACAGGAACAGGTTGCTGGGTTGCACAGAGAAAAGGACCTGCACTGTTCTAATAACCAATGGAGTGCTTATATAGCCTGGCCACTGAAAATTAGCTACAACTGATTAGCCAAACCTTCATGTTTCCTTGCCTCCAAGGCAGCCCCTTGCTCTTGTGGAACCTGGTGGGCCTTGAAGTGCATGCTCCCAGGCGGCCGCCTGCACCTTCTGATGCCATCGTTCCCTGGGACTAGGGTTACCGACCGTACTCTTTTAAGAGTGCATGTACTCTTTTTGAGATGGTGCAACAGCATACTCTTACTTTTCACTTATCGAAGCCAAACGTACTCTTTTTGAAATGACAAAATGATGGTAACCCTACTCTGATTCTGCAGGTGGGGCAGCTGCCACAAGTGAATCAGGAACCTCACCCATGGGTTCTTCTGGGTTCTAGGCTCCTTCTCTGGAGATGCTGGACTCAGGAGACTTCATAAAATCTTCAGACTTCATATCATCAGGGTCTTCATCTGCTTGGGCATCGGTGAGATGTGACACAGATATAAATTCTGATGAGTACTTCAAGGCATATTCCAGTTCATAACTAGGGCAACTCATCACTAACACATATGTGCAGGGCCATCACTAAAGTACACATCAGTCTGCATCTTTTCAAGGAGTAAAATAAAACTAAGAACATAGCATGTGGAGACTATGGAAAACAAAGATGTAACTATAGTAGGGATGGAAGGATCTGTCAGTTTTGGTTCTCTCAATTTCTCGTTTTCCAATCTTAACTTTGGTTCTCCACATTTCTGCAGCAATTGTGATTTTTTTAAAATCCTCATGAAAATTCTCCAGTATCTTAATGTGAATTTCTCCCATTAAACACATTTTCGTATGCAGATTTGACTAACGTACAGTTTTCCAAGTGGTTTCTCCTAATACAATGTATTTTGTATGTTATGTTCACTAATATGTTCATTTTCCCTAAACATAAGGATTTTTGCAAACATTGATTGGTTGGAGAACTGCATTACAAAATTCAGATAAGTGCGAAGTGTGAAGGATGGCTGTCTTTCAGTTCTAATATTGTTTTGTGAAGTGCAAATTTGATAGACTCAGCTTTAAATGCAATCTGAATCAAATTTCTCCCTCATCTCTACCCTGTAGCCTTATTGTGGCTATCGAAGAGCATGGAAGGCAAAGCAGAAAACTCCATAGAAATAAAAGGGACAGGTGAAGCACACCCTTGCTCACTTCAGATACCACATCCAATATGTTTTGCATCTTTCCTCCCTCCCCCCTTTAAAAATATGTGTAGGGGTGTTCAAAGCATCATGCCACATATGTACACAGCAAGTGCCAAGGTGAGATCGCAATGCTCAAGGTACACAGCATGTTGCTGTTCTTTTTCACATGTTTCCTGGCCTCCTTGGTATTAGGTGCAAGGGCCATGCTGGTGCTCAGACTTGAAATTTCAATCTTCAAGGCAGATATTACATTGCAGTGCATTCTGAACCTGTTACAAATGGCTGCAAGAGTTAAGTCGGGATTCAAATTGCAAACAGAGTTATGTTATGAAGATAAAACATGATTTCTCAGGGCTCAAAAGGTATATATCACATTGCTTGGTTTTCCCACCTGTGGGAAGTATCTGAATTGGAAAAATAAGACTGTGTCCAGAAACACACATCCAATTTAATTCTGACATGGTCAAGGCAGATATCACAATATAGACAGAAAAACCAAACAGGCAAGTTACAACAAAAGCCTCAATTTGCCCAACCAATTATGGAAATCAACAACTTTTTTATTTATTTAGTATAGCTTATCCCAGTTCCAAGGTAGAGATTTTCAGAGTTTCAAGTTTTTGTTCTGTTTTACATGAAATGAGTAATGGCAGAAGGATATAGAAATAGGTGGATGTCCTCTTCTACAAGCTTGAGGCTCATGGGGGATGCCCAGTGGTATTCCATCAAGAGTTCAAAGCACCCAAAACACTTGCACTCCTTGGAGAATTCCCAGGTGTTACTATATTAACTCTACAAGTGCCTAGCGCCAACTGCAGCCTTGTAAGTTAGGGGAGCTGGCTGGCTGTTAAAGGACCCTCTCTTTATTCTGTACTCTTTCGCTCCTGTAGGGCTGCAGAAACAAGGGTACCATGGGAGACTTCTCCTCTGAATCAGGGGAAAGTGGCCCGGCTGTGTCCTCCAGTCGGGAAAGTCCTAAAGACATTACTGGCAATTCTTCCCCAGGGATAAAGCCATGGCCTCATCATCCCTTTAGTCCATCACACAGTGCATAGTCATGGACCATAACAGCCGATGAAGAGGGCCAAGCAGCAGTTTTGGCTACAGATATATGAGCACATTTGCTTTTCTGATTCTTTGCAAACTGGGGATCATACTTTTCTTTAATATTCCTTGAACAGAATGTGATGCTGAGCCAGTCATAAGCCTAATTGCCAGACTAAAGAAAGCAGAGTTCCTTGAAAGAAGGATATAGATGAGGCTGGAGGAATCAGCTTAATTTCCCTAAAAGATTAGAGGGCTGGTCTGGGCCAGCTACACAATTCGTTTGAGCACTGCATCACACATCCATCAGGCGGAAGCTTTTAATTGTGGAGAGGAGGGAAGGAGTGTATTAATGAAACAGTTTGTAAAATATGTATCCGTTACAGCACTGGTATTAAGCCTGGTTCGCTTGCCGGTGCCAACGGGCAATGCAATTGAAAGAACTGGTTATTCTTTTTTGAGGAAGTGAATTTTCTGCCTGTTAAGGGAAACATGGGGAAACTTGGGATTGTGGCTTCTCAGTAGGCCAGATCATGGTCTTACATGGTCCTATGCCTTAAACAGCTGCACGGTCTGAAGGAGATCAGCAGGAACCCAATCTTTGTGCCACTGTTTTGGGAGGAGCTGCCTATTGTCACATAGCCATTTGTCAAACAAGGTGGGGGTTTCAGGCTTGTGACCTAGTTTGCAACAGGCTTCCACACAGTCCAGATTTGACACAGTCCTGATCTGCTACAGTTTCAATCTGAAACAGAGGCCCAGAGTCAGGAGGCATAGTCACAATAGGCTGGAGAACTAACTGGATTGGAAAGAAGAAGCGAGGCAGGGCAGGGGCAAGGCAACATCATTTGCAAAGTTACTTAGTGAGAGGAGTTGTTCAGACTGCCAGGCCAACCTAGAAGGAAGGATTTTGTAGAGTCTGCAAGAGCCTGTCCATTGGGTCAGGAAGTCAGTAGACCTTCTTCAGGCTGAAGTCGGCTGACTGTACTCAGGCTGACTGCTGCCTAGAAGGGCACCCTTGCCCTATAGACAGAATGATTTATTTCAGTCATTGACCAGCTCATGTAAAATACAATACTTAAAATCCAAAACAATATAAAATACAGTACAATATAGTACAATATAAAATAAAGTACAATACAGCATAATATAAAAGCACTCAGATCCCAGTGTAAAAGCCTTGGTTAAAAAAATCAGAAATTAATTTACCAATCTTGGACAGGCAACATTAGTTACACAGAAACTAGCCACCTTAGCAGAAACCTAGGAATTCTGATCTGACAGAAGATATGATAGGTAAAATTCATCAGATCTGCCACGAATTTTCTGTAACGTTGGGGTAATAAAAATAAGTCCGATGTCATGATAAAAGGAGCAATATGTCTGTTTCCACTTCTCTCACCATGCAAGGATATACTCACTTATGATAAGTAACCCTCCCAAATCTTCCTTCCAAAAGCATGGATGGCAGAATATGGAGTGTGGCTAATGTGAATGCTTTTCTGATGTTAGGGATAGTCAAGTTTGCCAAATAATTTCTGGGTGCAAATGCCTTCTCATTATCCCTAAAGTCAGGTAATATTGCAGCCATACTTAAGTGACTTTGCGGTTCTGTATCCCAAATTCGCTGTTGGGTAATAGCTTCAGCTTTGGTATACCCAAGAGCTAAAAGAGCACCAGGAGTGAAGCCAAGGTTCCCTACCTTCTCATACAGTACTCTTTTCCACTTTGCCCGAGCAACATTGATTACAGTCAGTGGAGCCAGTCTCACAGAGAAGAAAATAATCTTTAGCAAAAAAATTGTCTTATGCACCCACGCACGGGCCTCTACAGAAATTTGCCGTGCCTCTAACTGGTAAGATTATATCGGGCACACAACTCGGGGCTCCAAATATGGCTCTCAGAAATTTAGTTTGTATGACTTCAAAAGGATTTCTATATCCTTCTGCCAATAGTTGACATAAGTCCACAGCTGAGAACCGTACAACATCTGAGCTAAAACCTTAGCTGTAAATATTTGCATAGCTGAAGGGATGTATACAGCCTGTTCCGATTGGCTGGTTGAAAGGCCAGAGTACAGGTGGCCAGAGTGGCTAGTTGTTCATTCCCCCCCCCAAAAAAATAGGATAGCAATTTGATAAAAGTTACATATGTTAATTTATATGTATATACACAAATTTAGAAATAATTACTATAATGTACAATATAATACATCTCAGCACAGTGGAGGAGACATAGCGGAGGAGACCTGCATTTCTGCTACTCTGATGACCAGGTACTGCAACTTCAGGACTTTTGCTCTCCCTATTTATGGTTCCATGTCATTATATCAGGCCTGAACTGGACAGCCCTCAAATGGAAGACTCCTTGAAACCAAGGATTGTCCTCTGACAGTCCTTCCAAACAGAGGGCTGTCCTCTGTGAAGTGGCTGTTGGTGGCATAGGTACTGAAAGACCCCAGTTCTCTGGCTGCTGGAGGCCCCAGCTGAGATCCTTCCTGGAGCCTTACATGGAGTTACAGCCAAGACTTGAGGAGAGTAGCATCTCAAGGAGCTAGTAACAGGGTATACAGGCAAGATTGGAAAAGGCTGTTCTAAACCACACCTAGGAAACACTTTTCCAATTAATCTATGAATCCTACTACTCCACCAAGTAGAGTATTCCAAGTCAGGCATCTCTTTCACTGCCTGCAAAGTTAGCTATCATGTTTCATTATTGTTGTTGTTGTTGATGATGATGATGATACTTTTGTATGATTTTTGTATTGATGGGTATTACTGACTTCAGTAATAGTACTGACACCCATAATACCTGCAAATTCATATTTAGTCTTCTGTATACACTCTATTTTCCTTGTAGCAAGAGGATAAGCTTTTTGAATCATGAAGAACTAAACTACCACCTAGGTTTAAAACTAGATTGTATTCAGGGCTGTTAGGAAGTAGCACCAGCCAGCCACCCCCTCAGGAAAGCTCCTAATTTTATTACACTTGTTTGGAAAATATGGACACATTGCTTCTACTTGGCCATACATATAAGAACAAGTCTTATGAAGTGATGTGATTCTGAGGAAAGCCAATATTGACCATCAGGAAAAGCAAAACAGGCTAGTGACGACACCTTAGTATGTATCAAATAAATAGATGCAGAAAATGTCCATAGTTTCTTGCCTTTCTCCTCATTTTTCACAATTTCTGAAAACATTGCTAATAACAAGTAAAGATAATAGATGTCTCCATGGATTGGGTTGACACTTTGGTGCTTCAAGGAACTTTAAAGGATTCCTCCTCCTTCAAAGCAAATATGCTTTTGTGAATAGATTAAAAACTACTAGGTTGCAAGAACTGAGATGTGTTGACCACATGGCTCAGACAGTGCTGAACTGTCAAGTCTAGAGAGCCAGTTTTTGTTTTTACTGCTGTGTTTGTATGTTTAATTCATTTTTGTAAATTGGTCAACCTCTGGGATGGAACAGAATGAAAATGAAACATGAATGAATGAATGATTTTTAAAAAGAAATCTACTCACATTATGTGGTACTCACATACTCACAGTATGTGGTAGTCAAATATAGTTTTATCTTGTGGGATGGATATATTGAGAGATGTGTTAAGATGAGAAGAGGTATAGGTACAGGTATAAGAGGGTGAGCATCTGTGATTGATGAGTAGCTGATTTGTGGGTCTTCAATTTATAATCAGTCCATAATCAGCCAGTTGTGCAGTTTCCCCTAACGTTTCAGCAGAAATCTCTTTCTCTGTTAGTTCAAGAGCACGTGTACAAAATTCTTAAATAAGATATGAAAAGGATGGCCATAAACATCTAACAAAAGTTGTGGCATTTTCAAAACTGTCCCTCAAACCCCTTTCAGGACCCAGTAATCTGACATCATAAGACACAATGATGTTTATTATTATAATTACTTAATTAAAAGTCCATTAGAGGTAACAGGGGAGATGTGCCAATGATTTCTGAGGGATGAGGCTTCAGTATATGCTGCTAACATAGTATTTCCATTTCTGTCTAGGTCAAGAAGGTTGGAGCTTGGATGAATACTGTTGGTTCAGCAATGAAGCACGTCATATTAGCAGTTTATATGGCAGTTAGAGGCTCCAACCCTCATCAGAGCAGGTATTTCCATCTGTTTTCCCATCCTCCCAAGCAGCGTCACATGTAACTTTGGTGGCAGCTCTGAAGATCTTGCCTGGCTCGCCATCTCCTGTGCTCTTGTGGCCTTGGTGAAGATGAAAGGGTGGGAGGATATGAGAGCCACTCAGAAACCCAGACAGTTGATGCAGGGACATCTAGGCCTGGGGCAAGGATGCCTGGATCCAACTGCTATTCAGAGTCACTGCTGGCAGTGTGGAGGTCTGGGGGTCCTACTCCCCTTGCTCTTCATCTGAGGCGATCTTAGATTTGAGCTCTGGGCAGGGCTGAAACCTGATAAGCCACAGCTCAGTGAGTAGAGTATCTGCTTTGCATGCAGAAGGTCCCATGTTCAATCCCCGGCATCTCCAGGTAGGGCTGGGAGTGTCCTGCCCTGCGGACCCCATCTGACATGCAGAGGGTGAATGAGTTGGGGAGCCACCAAATTTAATTTCACACAATGTCCGGAAGTGATGTTATGTCAAGGGAATTGTGCTGCTTTTAGCTAGGCACAATTAGCTGTTGCCAAGGGCCCACTCAATGCTGAAGCTGGCCTTGTTACTGCCAGGGACTCTTTCTCAGGCTCTGTGCCCTATCTGTAACCCTCCAGTAAAAATACTATCTGGTCAATCAACAGTAGCTGTCTGATAAAATGTATAATTGACTTTTATGGTAGGGCAGAGATGTTGCAAAGATGATGGTGATATTTGAAGCATTTTGTCCACTTGGTGCAAAAGTGAAGACACAAATTTAACAACTAAAATCACAAATTCATAAAAGGCAGCACAGGATATTATTCACACACATTATGTAAAACAATCACAATGGACTCTGCATTAAACCCATAGGGCAAGATCCTATGGGCACAACAACTCCTTCCCACTGCAGTCTCTTGCAACCCCCAAAGTCAAACAACATGCGAGGAGGAATGCGCATAAATTGGAGATTTTCCTTTTGTGGGCAGAAGTCCTTTTCACTTGCACAAGGAGTTCTCTGGATCCGAACCTTAGAGGCTGGCAATGCAGTTTAGGACTGTAGCAAAAAGCACAAGAACACTGCTTGTTGTGCACAAACCTTCCTGCTCATTCAGCTGATCTGCAAAAGCTACCAGCCTAAAAGCTTAAAATTCAAGTATGTCACAAGGAAAAAACACCCAAAACTTGTAGCCAGTCACTTTACTGCTGTGTCTGGTTTCTTATGTTCTTCTCTTGCCACTTTCCCAGCTGTGCTTATGCTTACTTTGGCTTCCCCCCCCGCTGGCATGATGTTTTGCTCTTCCCATTTCACCTAGAATACTCCAAGTTCATTTTATTGGCCTCCGGTCAATGAATGGCAGGTTGCTGATAAAACACACATTGTCGTTTACCATCTGGTTAGCAATCCATGGCTTGCAGAGTGTACAAGGTCTTGGGGTTTTGTTTTTGTTCTGGCCATTAAACACCATTATTCACTGTCAAAGGAGGTTTATTTGCTTCTCTGGGCCTGCATCAAGAAAATACCAGATGCTTTTTAAATGAAGCCTCATGCTTACTCTCAGGAAATAGAATATCATCTGCCAAAACATATGAAATGTTTTGGGACATCACACCTCAATCTCACAAAGAATCTAAAAGTTATCAAGGCTGGTCCTACCACTAGCCAGAGTGAGGCAACTGCCTCAGGTGGCAGATTCATTTATTTATTATTCCATTTCTATTGCTTCTTTTCTCCCAAAAGCACCCAGAGCAGCAAACAATAAAACAGGAAAATGATTAAAAATGTTAATAACATTTATCAATCAATCAAGTATCCTCAGAGTGAAATAATTTCAAGGTTGCCAGGAACAGTATATTTCAGCCATTAAATGCCTGACTGAACATTTTAAAATTCCACCTGAATGTTAAGAATGTGGGAGACAAACACACCTCACTAGGGTTGCTGAGGACAGCAATGGCAGCTATTCCTCTCCGTTGGAGGACAGGGCTATGTGTGTCCTGCACCCTCTAAGCTAGCCTGCTGCCCTCTTGTGCAATGGAGGATGCTATCTTATTGCCAGCATTGAAGTAAGGTTGACCTGCCATTCCAGCTGACTTTTGTACGTAGAATGAGGTGAAATGGGTGCCTACTTGTCCTTTGTCTCCCAGAGCAAAGTGTCTAGACATGGCCCTGCAAGTTATGATTCAGTTCTTTTGGAATGTTTAGTAGGAGAGAGAGAAAAAACCCTGAAGAACATCTGTGAGAAAAAGACTAGGAAAAGTAGACCACTAAAAAAGTGGATTTTCAGCAAGTGAGATTATCCATTTTGGTCCTCACCTATATGAGACTCGGGATGATGAAGCTCTAATGCTTGGCTTTATTGTGAAAATGAACTCAGAGGATACAGTGCTTCATACAACTTCAGTCTAAAAGAAATTGCCAGATCAACCATGGTAGTCTTACAAGTTCCAAAATAAAAGAAGCTCAGTATATGTGGCTACGCTATCTCAGACTTCAGTTTTACATATATACTTACATAGGAGCAGGTCTTACTGAATCCAGGGGGCTCACCTCTGAGTACAAGTGCTGAGAATTGTCCTGTAGTGCAATAGCAACAGTAAAAGAATATGACAATAGCAATAATTAAAAACTTCCATTTAGGCAGCGAATTTCAAGTGTTCAAAGTGACACACATGCATTACTTACTTATTTAGCATTTCAATGCATGTCTTTACAGAGTAGTTCACAGAATAAGGACAATATAAAACTATAAAGAGTAAAATTCTAACTTTTCTCTCTATAATATTTGTACTGGTCTGCTGTCATGCTGTGATGACAGTCTGAGCTGCTAGGGGGGCAAGAGGCACAAGGATGACTTGGAATAAAATGTAAGAAGGGCCTGCTGGATCAGGTCAGGGGCCCATCTAGTCCAGCATCCTGTTTTCACAGTGGCCAACCAAATGCATATGGGAAACCCAGAAGCAGGACCTGAGCACAGCTCTCTCACCACTTGCGATTCCCAGCAACTGGCATTCAGAGACATACTACCTCTGACAGTGGAACATAGCTATCATAGCTAATAGCTACTGATAGCCATATCCTCCACGAGGATTTGTCTAATACTTTTTCAAAGCCACCCAAGTGGGTGGCCCTCACTACTTCTTTTAGTCACTTGGGTCTCCAGTGACAAGTCTGGATCATGGAGTACTCCTGCGATACAAGCCAGGTCCTTTATGGGGAGTACGACCCCATCCAGAACAGGTAGGACACTGAATCTCTGGACAAAGTACTTATTAACAGTCTCTCCATCTCATAAGACTTGAGCTTCAGTTGATGAACATAAGCAGGTTCTGTGTCACTGAATGTATTTTTACATTTTGCTCAGGAAAGTCCTGTACTCAACAGAAGGAGAAAAACAATTATTACATAGCTATTGGTATTTTACATCTGCATAGCAAATAGGAATAACCGGTATCTAAAGAAACAGCTTGGTTATTAATATATTACCACTACAGCCACTGTTAACATTAAGGGGAGCTGTATCCTTATGTAGATGGGTTTGTGCAAGTTAATGAAAGAACAAATCCCTAAAGGAGTTGAAATGTGTCGCAGTGAAGTGAAAATTACTTAATGTGAAATGCTTACAAAATGTTAGATTACATTAAATAATGTTGATTCTTTGTCCCTAATACCAGCTAATCACTTTTTTTCATGGCAAATGTATAAAAGAATGGAAATGAATGGCTTTCTTTTTATGTAGTAATAGCTTTTATTAAAAATAAACAGCAGAGATTATTGAAGGATCTGAGCAGTATAAAATGGGCAGTAATTTGTAGCAAGTGAATATAATCTACATTACTGCAGGATTTTAACTGCAGGATGTTGCAGAGGTAAATGATAATGCTATTAACTTTATAGGAAAAAATAGTCGTGCAAGGGACATTTATAGATTTTTTTCCCTTCAAATATGGGTTCAGTCATGCAATATGGGAGGAAAACCATCCATGATCTACAAGGAAATAATTTCTTCAGCACAGCACAAGCACATCTTTTTAATTTAGTATCCTCCAAAGGAAAGTCAGTGAATTCTGACACTTGTCAACCAACTCATTCCAATGATGCAACATTCATATAAATGACAAGTAAAACACTTAGCCTTATGCTGGAATCCAAGGGAAAAGGCATGCTCATACAAGAGAGAATAACCATGCTGCACACAGCTGGTAATTTGCCAGCTGCTTTTCTGCACTACAGCCAAAGGAGTAACACTCTTTTTTTAAAGCATCAGCTTGCCTCTTCAGCAGTGGGAATTGTTGCAGAAAGCAAGGAAAAAAGGGGGAAGGGGGGAAGGGAAAGGGAGCAGCTTTTTTCTCTTCCCTCCTCTGTCGATTATGTTGCCTTCTCCCCTGCAAAAGGTCCATAGCTCAGTGACTGGACAGAAGGCCACAGTTTCAGTCCTTGGCTTCTCCAGGTAGGGCTGAGAGAGCCCCCTGCCTGCAACCCTGACAGTCCACTGCCAGTCAGTGTAGACAGTACTGAGCTAAATGGACCAATGGTCTGATTCAGTATAAGGCAGCTTTCTATGCATATGCATTCCTTCTTTGACTCCCAGCCTTACTCTAGAATCGTCTCATTCACATGCAGAACTTGGAAAAGTTACTTTTTTTGAACTACAACTCCCATCAGCCCCAGCCAGCACGACCACTGGATTGGGCTGATGGGAGTTGTAGTTCAAAAAGTAACTTTTCCAAGCTCTGTCACATGACACAACAACACTAGTCCTGTTCAGGCTTTTGGAGTGGATGTTTGTTGGCTAAAAGTGGGGAGGGGCCAGGGCCACACGCTCAAACCCCACATGCGCCGACTCCACTTCAGACCTTCCCGTGTTGAGAGGGAAGGGTTGAATGGGGATTCTGAGTGTATTCAGGTTAATGAGCTTACAATACTTCTCGTGACTGGGAATCCTGGTAAAGTGGAAGGTCTGAAGCAGTGCACATGGGGATGGTTGGGGTGGGGCTATTGGCCACGCTGGCTGGAGCTGATGGGATCTGGAGTCCAGCTATGTCTGGAGAGCCATAGGTTCCCCATCCCTAGTTTAGAAGATTACTGTACTGTTCAGGTGTTTTCCTGAATGTGTGTGTGCTAAAAGTGGGGAAAGGGCAGAGAAGTTCACGAAAGCTCCACGCCCACATCTCCATGGAAACTGGCTCCACTTCAGACCTTCTAGCATTACCAGGTTCCCAATTATGATGATGAGGATTCTAAGCATATTAACCTAATCAGAAAGGATAACATAATGGCACACACTGGATATAGTAATAAATAATGCTTCTGAGTCCCTGGAAATGTATGGATGGCGCAAATCCTTTTCTTCCTTTGACAGTCACTGGGGATTTTTTAATTTGCCTCAATCCCCACTCCCTAGGAGTGTCACAAAAGGCTTACAGGACACATCAATTAGGAAGGATTTCTGACATAACTTTATTGTCACTCTTAAGCAAGACCATCACAAGCACAGGACACTTCTGACTCCACCCAGATACAACAGTCCAGTACACATCTTCCCCCTTTTGTCTCAAGAAACAGCAAGCCATCAGCACTGCCAAAACATTTGATCATTATTCATTCTAATTCTCAAAGGCTTCCGAACAAGTTGACCGGAGTAAGTGTTGATATGAGTAGTAACAGTGCTGTCATCACTTCCCATAGCATGAATGTATGAATGTACTTACATTGTTCCTCCCTCCGTGTGGAGTAGGGTTGCCAGGTTCAGGCCTGGCAACCAAGAGGTCTTTTGTATCTTTAAAACTTGTGCAGGGGGAAGGGAGAATTCCACCTTGTGGTTTTTCCCATTACTGTGTTGCAAGAACACCTGCTCTTGGCTAACTTTCTCTTCTCCTAAAGATACAGGATCAGTCTCAGGCCATGGACGTGGCAACCCTAGTGTGGAGCACTGTGGACAAGCAAAAAGCAAGCAATTATTCAAGGTATGCTGCAGTATTAGTAAAGCTGAAGGCTTCTGGTGGAGCCATTTTTTTTTATCTTGCTAGGAATTTATGAGTTTTAAACTTGACTTCTGACACTTGTCATAGAAGGCTTAGAGGACACATCAATCAGGAAGCTAAACACATCTTATATCTTAAAACAGCAGCATAGCAGACATAGGACCCCCTCAACTGACTCCTCCCTGATACAACCAAGTCCAGCTCCGTCTAGAGGCTAAATCATATCATATTGAAGGCAGTAGTATTAATTATCTAATAATAACATAGCTCTTGTGCAAAATGTGCAGTCTCTACAACATTTCTTGGGTTTGCAGTTTAAGAGGACTACAGGGAGCAGGACAGTTGTGGGTCATTTCTTCTTTCCTCCAGGTTCTTGACAAAGCCAAATCAAATTTTGCTCACTTGAGAACACAATAAACATAATGTGATAGGATTTCAGCAGCTTCCATGGATGCCTGAACTGGTGCCAATGAAAGCTTTCCAGAGCCAGGTAATGAAGGGGGCAACCAGGAGATCCAACATAATGACTCAGACCAGGTGAATGGCATCAGCAGAAACATTAGATACAGCAAAGATGCTGCAAAGGGAGTTGCAAACAATAAAAAATGGAATGTCAGCACAAAGTGTTCCACTGGTAAGCAGAAATGGTAGTGGAAAGTTTTTCCATGCCGTGAATTCTTTTGAATAAGAAGCATGATTCTCATTCAAGCTGCCTGCTCTGTGCTAGTCTCTGCGATATCAGGGATATTACACTGCAGTAAAGGGCTGGTTGATTAGCTCCCGTCTCCAGACTTGGGATCAATGCCTCTTTGAACTGCAAAGGAGGAATCAGAGGGAGTAGTTCTAAGACACTTGGGATAATGACTATGAGGTATCGTAATCTTGTACAGGATAGCCAGTGTTTGCTTCAGGGACCTCACATTCTCAGAGGGCACCTGAAGTCTGGCCCAAGGCCATCCAAGAAAGAGAACCTTGATACTTTATATAGAGTTCTGTGGCACTTTCATAAACCAAAAGTCATTCTAGCAGAGTCAAGCAGGGAGATGGATGAACTCTTTCTTCTCTGATTGTTTTTCAGCTCACCCCCTCCCAAACTGCGTTTTCACTCTTATTGTTTTTCCTTGGGATAGAAGAAACTTACAGCTTTAGAAGGGTGGTTTTCAGCTGGGAAATTACCAGAGAGGGAAAGGGTTAAGTAGCCTCTTCCCATCCACAGTTCCTTCACTGGCATTACAATCCTGTACACACTTACCTGGGAGTAAGCCCCACTGAATAAAGAAAGACTTAATTCAGAGTAAATGTGCATAGGATTACACTGTTGGAAGAAAGCATTCTGGAGATCCATGGAGCATTTATACATCTCCTCTACCACCTCACCAAGTCACCCAAGGTCCTTCCTTGTAAGTACCCAGCAGAGAATATAGAGAGCATATCTAAATATTGGTGTGTGAGCATGCTAATATAAAACACACAAAATGCAAATGAGATTTCATCCAGTTTTATTAACTTTTTGTAGATCCTTAATATTCATTAATGTGGGGATGATCAGTTTCTTATGGACCATTCTAGTCTATTTCCCAGATACAAGTCTGGGGGAAAGGACAATCCATTCTCTTTTCGGATGATCAGGCTCTATAACAGGGGTGAGAAGCTGTGGCCTGTCGTGCCCGGGTTGGGACTCAAGAACAGAATCACTCGATGAAAGCAAATCAGGTTTTATTAGAGTAATTTCCAGACATAGGCTTCTCCGCCTCATGAACTCTTAACATGAACCAAACCCCACGGCATGGAAGAGAGTTGATAGAACAGAGTATCAAACATTCCCTGTCCCTTATCAAGGGGGCTTTCGAGCACGAATTCTCTCACTCCGCCTCAAACTGCCCACATCTACGCCCCTTCCCTCCTCCTTTCTTTGGCGCCTTTTTAACTGTCTTTGGGTGCGGGGCGAAGGGGGGACGGCTACCTCCTCCCCTTCTGATTCAGAGAGGATGGTAGGGAGTGGGGGGGTTGGCCCAACACTTCAGGCGGTTTCTCTCTCTCCTTCTCTGCAGCCGAAGGGACTTGGACTCCCTCCTCCTCCCCCTCTGTCTGTAACTGCTCCACATTGCTAGGGGGGGAGTGCATGGGAAACAAGTCCGTTCCCTGTTCAAGGTTTTCACCCTCTATCTGGAAAGCCACCTCCTCCCTTCCAGACAGCTCAGCCCAACTGCCCCCCTCTCTTAACTCATTCTCAGAAACATCAGAATCCCAACCATACATCCTGACATGGCCCTTCAGATGTTGTTGGACTCCAAATTTGGCCTGCTAGACAAATGCAGCCCTCCAGGTCCTTTCCTCAGGCCATGGCTCCTCTCCGGGACACCCCTCTCTTCCCAGGCCACACCATCTCACTGGCCCTGTTCCTCACTCTCCCCCATTGCTTTTGCCTGACTTGAACTGTGATGATGCCTCTTGCTTGAATGGCTGGAGGATGTGCGGGTGGATGAGTGTGTAGGAACCTCTGACTTTTGCTGACTTTAGTAGAATATAGTCTACTACTGTACAAAGGTAAGAGACACATCAATTGTTCCACCCACGTTTTGTTCTGGCCTGCCCAACATTAGCATGCAGTCCCTCACAGGACTTGCCCCTCAGTCAAAGAAGCCCTCCAGGTGAAAATGTTTCCCCACCCCTGGATTCAGCATGGATCACGTCTATTCTTTATCCCTGGACTGTGGAGCACCATACATTTAAAGCACATTTAAGTCACAAGGCTTCCCCCAAAGAATCTTGGGAACTGTAGTTTACTTCTCACAGAGCTACAACTCCCAGCACCCTTAACAAATGACAGTGCTCAGGATTCTTTGGGGGAAGCCACATGATTTTAATGTATGGTGTGGATGTGACCGGTATGATGTACTTGTTCTGTATGAAAATTTATGGGGGATGTTTTAGTAGCCTTCATTTTGGCACTCAATTATGACAGCCTTAAAGGAAATTGTGTTCTAGTTTGAGTAGGGAAGAGGGGAGGAAGCCCACAGAATTGTCAGCCAAGTGCAGGTGTTCTTGCAACTCTGTAATGGGAAAAACCACAAGGTGGAATTCTCCCTCCTTCCTCCCCAACTTTTAAAGATACAGAAGACCTCTTAGAGGCTGGGCCTGGCAACCAAGGGGTCTTCTGTATCTTTAAAAGTTGTGCAGGGGGAAGGGAGAATTCCACCTTGTGGTTTTTCCCATTACAGAGTTGCAAGAACACCTGCACTTGGCTGACTTTCTCTTCTCCTAAAGATACAGGATCAGTCTCAGGCCATGAACCTGGCAACCCTAATCTAATGTACCTTTCAGCTGCTGGAATCAATGCCAATTGCTTGTGGTGACTTACAGAGAAATCTCATAGGAAACCTGCTTTACTGGTCGGCCCACTTCAGGAGGAGGTGGAGGACAGTGAGTAGAAGTCCAAACAGCCCCATCATAAATCACCACTACCACCTCCTTTGCCCCCTTTCTTTTCCTGGCAAATGCGACAGGACGGATGGGACATCTCAGGAGACCAGATTTAGCCTAGGAGCTCTCAGTCTGTGATCCCCCCACTTAGATTGCCACTTTGCCACCAGCTAAGTGACACCTACCCAGAGAATGTCACAATTTGCTTCCTAATTTGCCAAAAGGGATGTGTGAAAGTAGCCAATAGTAAAACCCATGTGGCTATTTAGTAAAAGCTACAAGGGCAGATATATGGTTTAATTGATTGGGCCAGTATTAAAGAGCTCCAGCTGTGTGCGATAACCAAAGCTCATTATTAGATGTGAGGGGGCAGCATGTCCTTTCTATCTTGACATTAACTAGGGGGAAAGCATTGTTGAGGGATCTGTGGATATTATATCTGAACAATTTTAAAAAGAATCCTCTTTAAAAAAAAAGTACCATTATGTTTCCTGCCAATTCAGCAAACATTAAAAAGCCCCTGCTGCTAGTTTAACATGCAAATCCCTATGACTTACTGAAAAAAGAGAATAGCATTGATAATAGGCCAGATGCAGATGAATGAAAGGCAATGGATTTGACTCTTCAGTATGTAGGTCCCATCCGAGGAAATCAATAGCATAAAAGGGAGGAAGCGAAAGACATCCCTAAATTGATCTGTTTTGAAAAGGAAGAACATATCAAAATACATGAGCTTTCAAAGTGTTCATCAGTCACTAAAAGCAAAAGAAACATTTAGAAAAATAGATATAAATGCATTTGCATATTGGTATTTGTGTTGGTCCTAAGCTAGAGGCCTAGAATGAGGGCTATGGTATCTTTTCTGGCAATGGTAAATATTAGGGCTGTGCAGTGACCACATCTGTATCTGTAGCATTTGGAAGCAGTCTGATCAATTTCAGATCTTTTTAGTTTTGTTCTGTTTCATTTTTTATTTGGGTCCAAATCTGATCTGTTATTTATTTATTTCATTTTCATTTCTAGACCGCCCATAGCTAATAGCTCTCTGGGCGGTGTACAAAACGAGATTAAAATACAATATAGAATAAAATCAGTAACAAAGGAACATATTAAACTAAAAACATTAAACATAAAGCATTAAACATTAAAATGCCTGGGAGTATAGCCAGGTCTTAACCTGGCGCCTAAAAGAAAGAACCGTAGGCGCCAGGCGTATTTCCTCCGGTAAGCTGTTCCATAATTCGGGGGCCACCACAGAAAAGGCCCTAGATCTAGTAACAGTCCTCCGGGCATCCTGGTGAGTTGGTACCCGGAGGAGGGCCTTAGATACTGAACGAAGTGAATGGGTAGGTTCATAACCCAAAGGTTTGGTTTGCCCCATTGACTGTAATGGGGATCTAAAAACGCGATAACTTTTATTTTATTTTCTTATAAGTGGATAAAATTTTCAGGCAAAGTAGCTACTCCAGAGTGCATTAAGCCTGTTGCTGTCTCCTGAGATTAATCATGAAAAAGCACTACTTTACCTTTTCTAATTGGACTTGTTACTGAGTATTCCCTGAGTATTCCCATGTTGTTATGTGCCTTCAAGTTAACTACGGCTTATGGCTACCCTATGAATCAGCGATCTCCAACAGCATCTGTCGTGAACCGCCCTGTTCAGATCTTGTAAATTCAGGTCTGGGGCTTCCTTTATGGAATCAATCCATCTGTTGTTTGGTCTTCCTATTTTTCCAGCATTACTGTTATTATCTTTTCTAGTGAATAATGTCTTCTCATGATGTGTCCAAAGTATGATAACCTCAGTTTCATCATTTTGGCTTCTAGTGACAGTTCTGGTTTAATTTGTTCTAACACCCCATTATTTGTCTTTTTCGCAGTCCATGGTATCCGCAAAGCTCTCCTCCAACACCACATTTCAAATGAGTTGATTTTTCTCTTATCCACTTTTTTCACTGTCCAACTTTCACATCCATACACAGAGATTGGAAATACCATGGTCTGAATGATCCTGACTTTAGTGTTCAGTGATAGATGTCTGCCTTTGAGGACCTTTTCTAGTTCTCTCACAGCTGCGCTCCCCAGTCCTAGCCTTCTTCTGATTTCTTGACTATTGTCCCCATTTTGGTTAATGACTGTGCCAAGGTATTGATAATCCTTGACAAGTTCAATGTCCTCATTGTCAACTTTAAAGTTGCATAAATCTTATGTTGTCATTACTTTAGTCTTTTTGACGTTCAGCTGTAGCCCTGCTTTTGTGCTTTCCTCTTTAACTTTCATCAGCATTCATTTCAAATCATTAGTAGTATGGTATTGCCTGCATATCTTAAACTATTGATATAATAATTTTCACACCTCTTTCATCCTGCTTTCCCTATGATATGTTCTGCGTATAGATTAAATAAATAGGGTGATAAAATACACCCGTCTCACACCCTTTCCAATGGGGAACCAATCGGTTTCTCCATATTCTGTCCTTACAGTAGCCTCTTGTCCAGAGTATAGGTTGTGCATCAGGACAATCAGATGCTGTGACACCCCCATTGCTTTTAAAGCATTCCATAGTTTTCATGATCTACACAGTCAAAGGCTTTGCTGTAATCTATAAAGCACAGGGTGATTTTCTTCTGAAATTCCTTGCTCCGTTCCATTATCCAACGTATGTTCTCTGGTGCCTCTTCCCTTTCTAAATCCAGCTTGGACGTCTGGCATTTCTCGCTCCATATATGGTAAGCACCTTTGTTGTAGAATCTTGAGCGTTACTTTACCTGTATGAGATATTAAGTCAATAGTTTGATAATTACTGTATTCTCTGGGATCCCCTTTCTTTGGAATTGGGATGTACAGTAGGGCCCCACTTGTTGGTGCCCTGCTTTTCAGAGTTCCACTAATACGGTGGCCCCAGAGGGGTGATCAGCTGTAGTGTGGGGAGCTCCAGCCAATGCGCTCCAACTGACAGTGATCAGCTGTAGCACGCAAGCTCCTCACACTACAGCTGATCACATGCTCCAGCTGACAGGGACCAGCTGGAGCATGCGAGCTCCCCATGCTACAGCTGATCCCTGTCAGCTGCAGCGCAGTGGCTGAAGCTCCCTGCGCTACAGCTGATCGTGCACTACAGCTGATCAGCTATAGTGTGCAATCAGCTGTAGCTCAGAGAGCTCATGTGCTACAGCTGATCACTGTCAGCTGGAGTGCGGTGGCTGGAGCTCCCCACACTATAGCTGATCACGTGCTCCAGCTGATCAGCTGTAGCGTGCAATCAGCTGTAGTGTGGGGAGCTCATGCACTACAGCTGATTGCTGTCAGCTGGAGCACGGTGGCTGGAGCTCCCCACGCTACAGCTGAGTAGGGCCCCAGTTTCCGGTGGTTTTTGCTTTCTGGCAGGGGCCTGGAATGGAACTTGCCATATGAGTGGGGCCCTACTGTGTATTGAACGATTACAGTCTGTGGGCCATTGTTTAGTTTTCCATATTTCTTGATGGATTTTTGTCAAAATTTGGACAGATTCAGTCTCAGTAGCTTGTAGCAACTCTATTGGTATGCCATCTGTTCTTGGTGATTTGTTTCTTCGAAGTATTTTAAGAGCAGCTTTCACCTCACATTCTAAAATTTCTGGTTCTTCATCATACGGTTCCTCCGTGAATGAATCTGTCATCCTGGCATCTCTTTTTTTAGAGTTCTTCAGTGTATTCTTCCATCTGCCTTTTATTTCATATCGGTCAGTCAGTGTGTTCTCCTGTTGATTATTCAGCATCCCTACTCTTGGTTTAAATTTCCCTTTCGGTTCTCTAATCTTTTGGAATAGGGCTCTTGTTCTACCCTTTTTGTTGTCCTCTTCTATTTCAATACAACAACTGTTGTAATAGTTCTCTTTGTCCCTACGTACTAGTCGCTGTATTGTTGCATTTAGGGTTCTGACCCCTCTAGGATGCACACCTTAATGTGTTGAGGGGGTTTGAGAGTGTTGAAGAAGCTGAGAGCAATGCCGTCATGAGTCTAGACCAAGAGGCTAGACTCCTAGCAGGGACACCCAAGGTGGAATGGTCAAAGCTGAGACACCAGACTAAGATGCATCCAAACTCAGAGGAAGGCAATGGTAAACCACCTCTGAATATCTCTATTCCTGAAAACCCTATGAACAGAGTATCCCTATCTATAAACTGAGTTAAACATATCATTTGTGAATGACATTATTTGTTGGCAGCAGACTTGTAGGCACATGCAGCAGCTGCATTACTTCAATTTAGATTTTTCTAAGGGATCCAAATCTGCCCACACCAGACTTTGTCCTGGTTCTGCCCTTCCCTGAACCCATTCACATTTTTAACTTCAAAAGCCAGCATTCTATGAAAATGGCTGGGCCACTTCGTAGCTGAATGCTATAAATACTGGCAAGTTACTCTTATGAATAGATCATTTACATAATGCCAATTTTAAAAAAAAGATCAAATAAGAGTCTGAAATTAAATAGTCCTTAAATAAGGATTATGCAATGTTTTCAATAGCCAGTTTAATCAGCTGAAGTGAATACAGATCACAATGGGGAATATCATTTTACAGAACCACAGGCTACATTTTGCAATGTGTGGACTATCTCACCAGCTTTTCACACACTGAATAAACTATAATAATAAGCTTTGTCATCTATATAGCTTTTTCAAGGGGTGGGTTGGAGTGGCTAAGCTGTGACCCTCCATATGTTGTTGGCCTGCATCTCTCATGATCCCTGACCGTTGACCATGCTGGCTGGGGCTGATGGGAGCTGGAGTCTAACAACAGTTGGAGGACCACATGCTAGCCCACTGTTCTTCGGCCTTGGGTCCCCGGATGTTGTTGGACTATAATTCCCATCATTCTTGGCTATTGGCTAAGCTGGCGGGGTTGATGGGAATTTTGGTCCTACAATATCTGGGGACCCAAGGTTGAAGAACAGTGGGCTAGTCACCTCTCCCTTGAAGTGTCCCTGTAGAGTAGGCCAGTATTTTAGATCCTATAGTATTGGAGCTGTATCTGACAGTACAGTAGCTAAGGAGTTTGAAGCTGAGATGAAATCAGAACTACTCTATGGGACACTGTTCATATGATGAAACATGGAATTTGGGGGCAAGCCAAGCAATGCATTGAAAAAAAGGGAACACTTTCAACCTTTTCTACATAGAAAAAGTCCCACCCAGTGCAACACAAATGATTAAAGATGTGAACCAGAGAGCTTTGATGCACAGAGATTAAAAATAAGTCAAACCAATTTAGACCATAAAAGAAACTATACTAAAGATATTCAAATGCTTAGGAAGTCCAGGCAGCTGCCTGTGGTACACAGGCAACAGATATATCAATTGCAAAAATCTAAATAGTGCACAATAAATTATTTAGAAGCATGGGGGAGTGTCCGATGAACACATGAGAGGGCTGGCCCTGCCTCCTTCCGATGTGTCTGGTGGCCACACACCAGTTACATGTTCAGTACACATGAGAAAGGTCCCATACTGCACAGGTCCTCCATACAATAGAGGGCCCTGATTGGCCAAAACCACCTCTTGCATGGAGAAGCTTTTTGTGCACAAGTTAGTTCATGTGTAGGACCCCTTTTTACATGTGCCAAATGTGTGAGGGGCATGGCCATTGGAGGCAATCCCACTCCCTACCCCACTCCTCAATGCATATGGGTTTTTTGTTTCAGTACGGATATTAGGAGAAGCCAGTGGTCATTCCTTCCATGATTAAGCTGCTATTGATAATTAACAAATAATTTTGGGAAGCCACCGGTTGGTTCCTGCCAACCCGTGACCCAGAAATACTCTTGGCTCCAGGATTGTAGACTGGCCCTTTAAGGATGGGGACTCCTCATTCAAGAGGGTGGAGCCTGGGAGGGGGAATCAGGATATGGAGAAGTAAAAGTCCACAGCTGGTGATGAGACTGTGTTGGTACAATCTGGTCTCTCAGGGATTCTCCTGCAAGCCTTGCGGCTAACCCTTCTGATTCTCCAGCTACTAAATCTGGGGGTTATAATCAACTAAAGTGCTACTCAGAGCAGACCCACTGAAATGTATGAACCTAAGTTGGTCATGTCCATTAACTTCAATGGGTTAGTAGGTCTGCAATTGAATACCATCCATGTCTGTAACCTGCTCTGTATATATGCCTGCTGCTGATAGCTAACCCTGCCCTCCAGGTTAATGATCCTTATGCAAAACTGGCCACCTAGTTAATCCTGTGATGACCGATGGGGGTCCTCCCCCACCTTTTACCATCCCAGGAGCCAATTCCCTACCCAGTGCAATTGATCCTGGCAAGATATCCTTCTCTGCCAAGGCTGTGCATGCCCACAACAGCCCAGCAGGGTAGATAGCTGCCACCCCCCTTATACTGGTTAACCACTCTGAGCCAAGGGGAGACTCAGAGCCCAGAAAACATGCCAGAAATTCCAAAGGGCAAGAGCCAAGGAGACACTCTTTGCCCTGGAGCCTAAGACAAACACCCAGTTATACAGTAGTCGCGGTCAATGGTCAAGGTACCAGATTTAGAACCAACCTTTTGAAATGAACACACACTGGTAAATAGAAATAAGTTTATTAAAGAATAAAAGAGGTGCACAGTTACAGCAGCATAATGGTTCCTTAATATCCACACCCAAAAGGGTCAAGGTAAAACATAGAGAGTTCAATCACAATAGAAAAACAACAAAGACTTGGTAGTCTAAGCTAATACTTACAAAAAGGCTTGCAGTTGGTTAGCCACCTCTCCTCAGAGAGATAACAGTCAGGATAGTCGATGGCAAGATGGAACCTCACTGGGCAACATCAAGTAGGCATGATGGGTAATGCGCACGATCGACAGAGCAACAGGGTAAACTGTTAGCTCCGCTAACCCTGCTACTTTACTAAATCACCTTTGCGTGAAAACAGGACGTAAAATCAAAGAAAAAGTAATCAAGAGGCACAGGAGTACACTTCGCAGCAATTTAAACGCAAAAATCGAACATACAAGCGCTTACTTTTAACGTTTCTATTCCCGCTGGCGACAATGCGTGTAAGAGAACAACCCGGGAAACCGCGATTTCAAAATGGTGGCAAAAACCTCTAAAACATCAAGAAGTGAGTTAATGCAAGTATTAACCCCCAAAATGGAACAAGACCTACTTACTTCACAATTCACAATTTGCATCCCAATTCACAATTTGCATGGGATGATAGCTTTAAAATCTTAAACAAAAAATGTTCGTCTTTGGCCAACAAAATGGAGGACACTGCTAAAATCGCAAATGAAGCATTAGAATTAGGAATACAGCATACAGATGTAATCAAACATATTGTGCACAGCCAAAGAAACCTCCTAAATCGTGTGCATGACCAGGAGAATCGGGGCCGTTGCAGAAATCTGAGAGTGCGTGGGATTAAAGAATGGTCAGATAATAGAGATGTCACTTAAGTCTTATTAAATTGGTGGTCAACAATAATACCAGAAGTAGGCATCAATGAATCTGAAACAGAACGTGCACATAGAAGTTTGGGCCCACGGCCGAAAAATAATGCTTCCCCAAGAGACATTGTAGTAGCGTTCTATAACTTTGCTAAGAAAGAAGCAATACTCAAGGTCATACGTAAAAAAGACCAAATTGAATTTGAAGGCAATCCTGTGCTTTTTTTTACAAGATCTGAGCACTGAAACTCTACGCAAACGCAAATCATTTTGCCCTGCTACTGAATTATTGAGAACAGCAGGCATCAAATATTGCTGGGGCTTTCCATTTGCACTGAGAGTGGAAGTGGATGGTGTTCAACACAGGGTATCAAGCAGAAAGGATTTGGTGAGCTTACTGGCGATATTCAATTTAACATCTCCCTGGGAAGAAGAGCTGGAATCTGATGACCTTATCAGCATGGTTCTCGAGGGGGAGGACTGGAGATCCTTTCCTCAAACTATGAAACGCAGAAGATGTCAGAGAAATGAAATATCCACCAATACAGCCAATTCTCAGAGATCAATGAGATCAACATCCACAAGAAATAAATAAACACCAGATTGATGGTTACAAGATACATCGGCGTAATAAATGATATCAAGGGATAAAGATATCAAAACACAAAAGGTTATGACTGTGTCATCTACAACGCATTACGGTTAGCGGAAGCATATAGTTTTGTTCAGATAAAAGTTTTCTAAATGATATTGGTTAGGTTTACAATATATTCACAAGCGGCAATAAGCCTAAGAAGTTCGACCAACTAACACAGGGCAGTCTCAGACAATACCTGTAAGCAGGGTGGTTCTCTCTGTATTTAGTTAGTTAGGTACGGGCGTAGCATGTTGGAGAGGGAGTTGAATGTTATTTGGGGATTAAAGAGCCACATCTTATTTTTTTGTAAGCATATATGGTTTTGCATAGAAATAATCTGGAGGGGTTGGTGTAACATTAATCCTCAATGGGACATACAGGTGATCATAATGGATCGATTGTGTAGTATATATAGCTGAGATCAAAGCACTGACATTAAATGTGAGGGGCATGGGAGATGTTATCAAACGACGGAGGGTTTGTCTATATTTGCTAAATCACTGGACTTCCAGGTTCAAAAACAACAAATAGATTTAGAGGGTAGATACATCTTTATTTTGGGATTATTACAAAACCGCAATTTTATATTTGCATCAATTTACTCCCCTAATACTAATCAATTCAATTTTTTGTCCAGAGTATTAAAACGACTACAGAAATTTGCAACAGGAAAAATTATTATTGGTTTGAGATTTGAATATGATATGCGACCCCAAACTAGACAGAAGTATAGAAAAACAAACGTCGGCTAAACAGAGTAAATCTCCCATGCACCGTCTGTTACAGAAGCATGGGTTAATAGATGTTTGGCGGCAAGTTAATGCTGGAGTTAAAGATTACACATACCATTCACTTAGATTTAAAACATTCTCCAGGTTAGATTACATCCTAGTATCTCTAAATTTAATAACAAATATTAATAGGGTGGATATATATCCCAGATTAGTGTTGGATCATGCAGCAGTTGGAGCATGCATAAAAATTCTTTCTTGTACTCCATATACTCCAATGTGGAGATTTGACTCATTTCTTCTTACAGATCAACTAATTACTAAAACACTTCAGGAAAAACTGAGAGAATACTTTGAAATGAATAATACACCTGAAAATAATTATAATATCATATGGGATGCCATGAAAGCAACAATGAGAGGACATTGTTTGAATGAAATAGTTAAAAAGAAATGTAATGTTGATCCTATTAAAATCCAATTATTACAAGAGGTGGAAAATTTAGAATCACAACATAAAAAAATAACTCTGAAATTATATTTAAAGAATTACAAAAGAAAAAATTAGAGGCAGTAGATTCTGCTAAGATAGCTAAATCTATCTGGTATACAAAGCAAAAATATTATGAATGGGTTAATAAAAACTCTAGACTGCTAGCTCACGCCCTTAAACTTTGGCATACAGCCATAAGATTTATGGCAATATCACATCAAGAGAAAACAACATATGATACTAAAGAAATCAATAAATGTGTTACGGATTTCTATAAGGAATTATATAATAATATACCTACTAAAGCTGAAGAAATCAAAACACATCTTGATTTCTCTCCCCCTACTCTCTCAAATGCTCAGAACAAAATTTTAAATCAAGACGTAACAGTAGAGGAAGTATCTGCTGCAATCGCAAAACTCAAACACAATAAACCGCCAGGGCCAGATGGATTTAATAGCTCATTCTATATAGCTTTTAAAGAAACATTAACCCCACATTTAACTCACTTATTCAGTCGCATCTGGGCTGGGGGAGCTATCCCAGACACTTGGAAGACATCCCGCATAATTGTCATCCCCAAACCAAATAAAGACAAGTTGAAAATAGAATCCTATCGACCAATACATCTTCTCAATCAGGACCAAAAATTCTTTACAGCCATAATAGCAGCCAGACTTAATTTAATGATATTTGATTTGGTTGACACAGACCAAACAGGATTCATTACAGGTAGACACATATCGGACCCCATCAGAAGGCTGCTCAATGTAATACATCATGCCAGACATCAATCGCTAGGCATACTATCATTGGACATTTACAAAGCCTTTGATTGTCTGAATTGGGAATAGTTAAAAAAGGTGCTAGAAAAATATCATTTAGGAGAAAGAGTGTCAAATATGATAGGTCATTTATATGATACAACTGCTGCAGTGATCTGCACTAATAATCTGGACTCGGACCCTATATTGATACAAAGGGGCACGAAGCAAGGATGCCCTTTATCTCCTTTACTATTTGCCCTTTCCTTAGAACCATTAGCTACAAAATTACGCTCACATGTTCAAATAATGGGTTATCAAACTAAAGGAAACGGAAAAGAACATCTACTAAATTTATATGCACATGATATGAAATTAATGCTGGGGAACCCATCACAATCAGCCCCGTTACTTAAATTGATGTTGGAAACATTTACAAAAATATCCGGGCTTAAGGTTAATTTTGACAAATTTTCCATAATGTTTTTTCACATTGGTCCAAAGGAGCAACTGATGATCCGTAAAACTCTGGGAGTTAATATATGTAACTCTGCTTTTCAGTATTTGGGGATTTTAATTCCAAAAAAATTCTCAAAATTATTGTATATTAATTATCGTCCTCTAACACATAAAATGAACACAGACTTAAATAAATGGAAAAAACTGGTCAGATAGCTGCTATATGAATGAAAATAATACCTAGATTCCTCTATTTGTTTCAGGTGCTCCCCCTTATTACTCATAATACAATCTGTAAATGGTAGAATATGTTAAATAAATTTATCTTTCAAAATAAAAAACCAAGACTAGCTTTAGCCTCCTTTTACACCCATGCTGGGGGTTGGGGACTTCCAAATTTATATCTTTACTATATAGCATTTCAGTTACGTCAGCTCAGTTTCATGATAATGAGATCAAAAAAGACTTGGATCAGATTAGAGGAATCAATGTTGCCCACAGGTAAATTATGGAACCTACCTTTTTTACCAGTTTGTAACACCTGGCTAAGAAATATTAACAATCCATTCACAAAAACTACCTTCACTATTTGGAAATATTGGCAAGCTAAGCTATCTCCAATATATTCCCCTTTGGCTCCCCTATAGACTTACCCGAATGCAGGAGATGATCTGAAAAAATACATGGGGACAGGGGAAGAGAAAGGATATTTTAGACTTAAGAGGCTTCTTTCCACAAGGACGGCCAGTTTCTATTCAACAATTGAAAATAGATATTCCATTGTGAAACTTAGACTGGTTGCACACACTCCAACTAGACTCCATACTGAAGGACCCTCAGATTAAAACATATGCTACTAAAACTATTACAAAATTTGAAAAGGTTTTATTGGAGAATGGTCATAATGGGAAAGGATTGGTATCCAAAGTGTATAAAATACTGTTGGAAAGTAATATGGGAAACCTAGTAGGATTAAAAAATCAATGGGAAAAGGATCTGGGATACGACTTGGAGGTAACTGAATGGACTTCAATATTTGCATCTAAATACAATAAAACTGTTTCAGCCATACATAAAGGGATTTTACTAAAAACGCTGCATAGATGGTATTTCACGCCAGTTCAGCTTTCACATATTTCTTCTTCAATGTCCCCTCTGTGCTGGAGGGGATGTAATAAAAAAGGAACATATTTTCATCTTTGGTGGACTTGCTCAAACATCAACAGATTTTGGATTTTAATTCAGGAAGAACTCAATAAAATCATGAAAGAAACGGTGGTGAAAACAGTACATTGAAATCAAATCATCTGATATCCAAGTTATTAATGGCAGCAAGAATATCGATACTACAACACTGGAAACATTTAGATGAGCTGAACATGCGAGTCTGGTACAGCAACATTTGGACAATAGCAATCTTGGACAAAATCATGCTGCATCTTCGATTTCTGAGAGGCACTGCAAAACCAGAAACATTTATATCAATATGGTGGAGATTTATAGAATACATTTCACAACAAGATTTACATAAACAACTTTCTTCATCAGCAAAAGCTATCTGGTTTTCATAAGTAACTAATCTGGACCACACAGGTTTTATATTTCCCAAGCCTTATTATATTATATTGATCATTCAAACTGTAAGATACTCACCTGTATATATGCACTTACCTATGTACTCTTACACTTTTGCGTATGTGCTACAACATTATCATAAGTATTGGCTCTGGGGAGGGGGGGTTACATTTATTTTGCTGTATTATCTATGTTAAGTTTTTGTATAACAGTAAAAGGTTATTTAAAAAAAGTAGGCATGATGGGACCCAGAAGAGGAACAAAACTTAGAATTTTCTGCCATACTTACGGCCAAAATCCCCAGCAACAGGTCGGAGTCAATTATCCAATCAGAGACTTCTTTATGAGGCAAGGGCTCATTAGTCATGGGCCAAATGGCACATCCTCCCTAAAGCTTCCCAGGCTTTATGACCTTGAGGGAACCGGGCCCTTTCCTGATAATAAGGTGTTAGGCTGGGCCTTTGATTACCTGCCAACTCATGCTGGCTAGCAAAAACCAAATGTTAACCTGTGAAGGTCCCACACTGTCAAAAGAAACCCCACAATTCCCTACTCCACAACCATCTTAGATGCAGGCTTTCATGACAAATCCCAGTTCTCTGCTTCATCCTAATCTCCTAACTGGACCTTGGTCATTCATGCACCCTGTCTTCCCTAAGATTGCACAGGAGGCAGAATGGAAGAGTACTTCTGGGTCAGGGTCAGCTTGAACCAATACAGTCTCATCACCAGTTGTGGACTTTTACCTCTTCATACCCTGATCCTCCCTCTCAGGCTCCAACCTCTCGCATTGGCGGCTGGTGGCTCTATGTCAAGGGGACAGTGGAATCTGCTCTGGGTTTTAGTCCAAACTTTCAAGGAACTGTCCAAGGTGCAAAGCAAAGCATTTTGGACACCTCCTTGAAAGTTCAGACTGAAACCCAGAACAGATTCCACTGTCCCCTTGACATGGAGCCACCAGCCGCCGCTGTCCTCTTGCTTGAGGAATGGAGATCCTTAAAGGGGAAGCCTACAATCCTGGACCCAAGCATTCCAACCCATTTCCAACTCATCTGGTGTGTTCCCTGGATCAGTGATTAGATCCAAGAGAGTGAGATGTGCCTGGTGGGGCTTGGTCTGATGAGGGTAGGGGTGTGTACTACCTCTGGGTGTTTTAGTCTCAGCCCTGAGCGCTCCAGACTCCCAGTCTCAGGTTTGACATCAAAGACCTGGTCTTTCTCCTCTGATATGGGTGGCATGAGCTCTATGCCTGAATCCTGCCTATTGCGTGAGGCTCTATGCCTGAATCCTGCCTACTGCGTGAGGCTCATGTCATAACACATCCACTCCTGGTAACATGTTATTTTCCTTGAAAACATTTGACTGGCTGTCATGAGAAAGAAGACACTGAAACAGTCTTGTCTTAACATGCATGTCTGTGGCTGCACTGTTGGGAGGTAGACATCTCTCCTTTGAAAAACCAAGGTCGTGGCACGTGGACAATTGTCTGGTGAAAATTCCAAAGTCAGAGGATTTCCTTTGGCCCATGGGCAGGTTTCCAGTCCTCCTCTTTGCCCCTCTTCCTGATTGGTAGAAGGAAGCAGAATGAATTATTCAAGATAACCCAAGATCTGCCATTTCACTCACATGAGCCTGTTTATATAGGTCACTGAATGAAACTTTTATGGTGGAGAGTTTGGGTTCTTCTGTCACAAAATTAAAAAATGGGTTGGGTTTGGTTTTCAGCACAGAGTATACAAAATGTACCCATAACTTTGAAAATTGCATCTTTCTGTGATATAAACTATAGTCCACTCAGGCCCGCTTTTGGAGCTTTATGGGTTTATTTGCGAGAGAGAGAGAGAGAGAGAGAGAGAGAGAGAGAGAGAGAGAGAGAGAGAGAGAGAGAAATGAATTTAGCCATGAATCTCATTTCTTGCCTTTGAGAATCTGGTCAAATGGATAATTGTCCAACAGATGACCTTCCTTATTATATCTTGCATGGAAGTCTACCTGCCAAGTTTAGAGATGATCGTCTGATGCCATTTAGATGATCTGTTTCAGATTTCCATGGGGCGGAGAGAGGTTTCAATGACAATCGGAATTTACAGAACAATTCAAAGGCTGCTCTTGCCTTTAACTGAGATCAAACTGCACAAACAAAACAACCCCTTCAAACCAAGGTCTCTTCAGGTACTACAGCTATGAAGGAGAAGCACAAGTAGCCCCACTCCTCTTGTTGTTGGTGTTGATTATATTTATGAGTTGCTTTTCTCACAATAGTGGCTCAAAGTGATCTGTCCGGCTTTCCCGTTTTTAGCTGTGACTCTGCAGCAAGGAGCCTTTTCTTCTCCTGCAATTAAGAGCCCTGGAAGATAGGGACAGGGGAAAAATTTGATTCATTTCACATTTAAAGGTGAATTTACCAAACTGGCACTTTTTGAAACACGCAAACTGAGACACAGCCCTCCTTTGAAAATCTCACTTCTTCAAATTTTGCAGTGCAGTTCTCCTGCCACATACTGTGTACAAAAACTCATATACTAGGGTAAAGTGAGCATATAGGTGCATATATTCGTGAAAATAACATACAAAAATACAGTATGTTAGGGGAAATTGTGCTGCAAAAACGTGCATATTAGGGGAAATTACTTACAAAAATGTGTATAAGGAGAAATCTGCATGAAAATGCTGATGAATTTTAAGGAGGATTTTCCCCCCCAAAAAATTCACAACCTGACGTGGATATGTGGAAAGTTCAATTTATGATTAGAAGAATGAGAAACTGAAATAAACCAAAATTGACATACTTGCCCATCCCTACTGAAAGATCAGGAGTCCAGATTGTGTAAACATAGGAAGCTGTCTTATACAGGGTCAGACTATTCCTTCATCTAGCTTAGTATTGTCAACTCTGACTGGCAGTGGCTCTCCAGGGTTTCAGAGACAGGTATCTTCCTGCCTTACCTGGAGATGTCGGGGATTGAACCTGGAACCTTCTGCATGCAAAGCAGATGCTGTTCCACTGAGCTATGGCCATGATGTGTAAAGCTCCATGAGTAGAGCAGACTCCCCACTGCAGAAGTTACAGCGGAACATGGGAAAGACAGAAGGTGCCATGCAACAAAAGCCCTTTTCTACTTATGTAGCCCCTATAACACAAGATGGCTTCAGTGGGATTTCTGTATATATACTCCTGAAGAATAATTGCACATGGTGAGAAGCTCAGGGGAGATTGGGGGGATTGCTGTAGCACTGCCACTAGTAGAGACCAGGATAACATTTCTTCACACTCCTAAAGAATTACAAATTAGTGCACTTGCTAGTTGGTACATGCATGAAAATTACATGTACTATAGTATCTATTTGTTCAGGCAGCTAGCAAAGTTAGGGAACAGTTTATAACAGCAAATGCAATTTCCCATCAACTATGATCAATACTAAGTTGATTGCATAAGGAAAGCTTATTAGAGTAGTATGTGTATTTATCAGGTGATAAACAGGTTTTGTCTCTGCTTGTTTTGAAGTCCATCTGTCTGTCTGTCCATCTGTCAATTCACTTCATTACTGACTTTCATTATCTACCTGTGTAAAATATTCTCACTTTACACAGTGTTACTTAAGCAATCCAACAAGGTGGTTGATTCACTAACCAACTAACCAGTTCACTGACTAAAGTCTGTTTTTAGAATGTTTCAAAGTGCTTTTTAGTGCTTTTGCTTACCACCCTGGGCTCCTACTGGGAGGAAGGGCAGGATATAAATCAAATAATAAATAAATGAATGAATAAATAAATAACCACATTCTGATTATCAGTTAGATCAATATTCCTCAGCTGCAGAAGGCCTCCATTTTATCATTTCCATCGGACCTATTTATAGCTTTGTGCTAATGAGAGACCCATTAATCCTCCCTCCTCATGACATGCTTGAGTTACATAATACTGCTTAGTTCTTTGGTAAATGCTGGTGTGTTTTTCATGGTACTAGTCCATTATCATCCTCTACCATCCCTCATGCTCCCTACTGGGGGGGGGAGTCTTTTCCTCTGATCAACTGTCATCCGAAACTACAAAGCAGATCTAAAATGCAGTTTGAAAACCTAAGTGCTGATGATGCAGTATGTTGTGACTGCTGTTGTTCAAAATGGAAGTGATTCATGCTGCAGAAAAATGTGCATTTTGGGGGAGGGAAGCAGAAACAGTTCATGAAGCAAGCCATTGCAGAGTGGCTGAGTTTTCCCTGTCTCTAGCTGAGCTTCCTCCTTAATTCAGTCCTGCAGGAAAGTAGATGTCTGACAGCAAATTACGTGGTGGCTTCAAGACTGGATTACTGCAATGCACTCTATGTGGGGCTTTCCTTGCATTTGGCATGGATACTGCAGTTAGTGCAGAACACTGCAGCCGGAATGCTGACAGGAGTGAAACCTTGTCAGCATATAACACCTCTGCTCAGGGATTTGCAGAGGTTGCTGATTTGTTACCAGGCCAAATTCAAGGTGTTACTATTAGTATATAAAGCCCTTAACAGACTGGGACCGGTTTACTTGTGAGACCATAGGTGGTCACTCAAGCATTGATCTGCAGAATAGGCATTGTTACAGGTGCCCCATAATACTTATTCTGCACTTGTAAGAAATCATTCTTTTAATGTAGCAGCACCTACTTTTTGGAACTTGACATCAAGGCAGGCACCTTCCCTGTATTCTTTTCGGCGCCTGCTCAAAACCTTTTTTTTTAGGCATGCCTATTCAGATGCATAGATTTTGGTGAGTTTTTAATCTTTTTAGTCTGCTGGAATTTTAATTGTTTTAAAATGTTTACATTACTTGTTTTTAATTGTTTTATCAATAATAATTTTAATTTTTTGTGAAACCTCTTAAAGGTTTTTTACAACCAAGCGGTATATACATTTTGTTAAATAAAACAAAGAAATAAAATGAATGTCTGGGAGCCCAGGCAACTGTTTGCTTCTCAGCTGCAAAGTTGCAAGGGGCGTTTTGTAGGGGAGAAGCAGTGAATAGAGGATGCTCCACCCTTTTCTTTGCCCACTGCTTTCCCCCTGAACTCTCCCAACCACTAATCCAGTGGCAAAGGTATGTCTGGGCACTCCAGTTGGCCAAAAGCAATGAGTGCTGTAGGTTTCAGGAGCAAAGAGGTAGATCAGGAAAGGGTTAAGCACCCCCTACTTCTTCCCTGCAAATTGCCTCCACTCATTGCCCCGTAGTGCAAATGCTTCCAGTCACTCATGTTTGCTGCCAACATATAGTTTTACCCTCATGTTAGAAATGTTGGACTGAGACCCACTAAAAGCTTTTTATTACAAACAAACCCTGTTTTTCCCCTCTGGCCTGTGCTACATCACCATTGCATCCTTATTTCAAGATGGTGGTATTTAAAATATCCCACTATATTCAGATGACCCGTTCTTAAAACAAGTAAGTTATCCTTTCCAAAATGGTGTCCTGCAAATTTTGTTGTGTTGGGTTTTTTTGGACTGTGAACGCCTGTGCTTTCAGGGGATAATAATGGGAGCTGTAGTCCAAAATATCTGGTGGGTACCAGGTTACCGAAGGTTGAAGTAGGTGTTTTATCATTCAACAGATCCAGGTATGATCCACATACACAGAATATTTGTCTGTGGAAGTCATGTTTAATGGGTTCCAATTAATGGAATTGTAACATCATGTGTCTGGAACTAAGGAGCACAGAAAAAATACAGCAGGGGGTTCATGTCTGTATCTTTAAAAATTCATTGCAATAACTATGAGAAGGAAAGAGAAGATCTTTCTTGATATTTAATCATTTTAAAGCATTGCTGGTCAGTCCACCTCTCCCACACCCAGGAATGACACTTCAGGGAGCAATACAAAATGGAATGACTGCAGAAGCCCATGCCCAGTTCAACTCTGAAAATTTAGTGTCCTGTCCATCTCTATTAAGTATGCAGGCATAGCAACTTTCCATTACACTTAGAAGAAATGCACCATTTGGAGTGTATGCCTAATCTGTTAAAAACAGTCACCATGATCTGCAGATGGTTTGGATATATTTGCTCTCACTACCTGAAATCACAACCCTGGGATAAACAGAGGGCTTCAACTTCTCATCCTCTTGCTTTTATCTTTATGCTGCAGGCTTTCTAAGTGCTATATTTTCTAATCATTTTGCTCTAGATTGGATTCGGAAACTATTGCAAATGTGCAAAAGAGACTAAATAAATTCATGACTCGATGCTCATTAAAATCCAATTTTATATTTGCATGCTTAAAAAAATGATGAGTGCCTTTGCATTAACCTCAGTCTGCAGTGAGAACCACTTCTGGGAGTCCAAGAGGATGAATTCATAATCAACCTGCTCAGTAAGCAGAGGTGCCAATAGATGCTCTCCTTCTGTGAAGCACATTTAAATATGTATGTTGCTATCTTAATAGGAACTGCCCTAAACATTTATTCATATATATTTTAGTTGATTTTTTTCAGCTGTGAGGTTTTGAGAACACTAAACTCGTTAATGTCACCAAGATCTTTCTGAAAGTCTTTGAAGCCTGACACTTGCATCAACATTCAATATTGTGTCTGTCCTTTAGATTATTTAGGGTAGTGGTGGTGGGAATCTTTGTCTGCATTGATCATTTGTTTCACAAACATAGCACAAAAGACTTCAGAAACCAACCAAGCCTCAATTTTGCAAGAATATTGAGCCAAAACCCAGGAAATAATAGTTCTATGTGTTTATGCAGGGAGCCACGGATGTTGCGGCGATCTACAACATATATAGTGTTCTACAAGTGCAGAAATGACTCCATCTAATGTCTGATGCTATCTAATTTACTTTCTGTTGTATGGTTAATTGTTGACTTCACACACAAACTAGGTCAGAGCTTGGAAAAGTTACTTTTTTGAACTACAACTCCCATCAGCCCATTCCAGTGGCCATGCTGGCTGGGGCTGATGGGACTTGTAGTTCAAAAAAGTAACTTTTCCAAGCTCTGAACTAGGTTCAAGCTAAGTAGAGAATGGAGAAAACAGGTTGAATGCCTATGGCAATGCACATCTCCAGTGTGTATGTCTATCAGTTTTCCATTACTGTCACTGAGGTCCCAGTCAGGGTGGCCAAAGAGGACACCAATTTGCATGTGATAATTTATACGTATAGAGGCAAGTTTAGAAATGATTATTATAATTTCAGTAGAAATACATTACATCTCACCATAGTGGGGAAGCCTCCAGATGACTCCTGTGCCTGCTCTGTCAGCTGACCAGGTGCTGTTGATGAGAAGCTTCAGGGCACCTGTTCTCCCTTTTTATGGTTCCTTATCTTCAAAACAGACTTGGACTGGAAAGCCCTCAAATACAGGACACCTTCAAATAGAGGACTTTCTTCTGACACCCATTTATATTAGAGGACTGTCCTCTGTAAAGTAAAATACATGGCCACCCAAATCCCCCAACCACAACTAGTCAACATGCCAGCTCATTCCTTAATCAACTACTTTTTCGGGGGGGGGGATCCCACATGTGCCAAGGATATCCAAGACATTCCACAGAATTTCCACGTATATTGAGGCAAGCTGGGAGATGGAGAACAGAAAAGTGTGGAAATAATGGGATGGGTTTCATAATCCCTAATTGTAGGTGACTGTTTAGGCCCCCTGGGTTGTATCCAGCATAGTCATGCTGTTAGCACAAGGACTTCTGCCTGCGCAACACAATTTCCTCTCCCTGTGAACCCCCCCATCTGCTTCAGAGGGTTGGGGGAACCCCAGAACAGATTGGAAGTGCAGAGGTGCATGGGAGAGAGAGAGAGGATGTCCTGTTGTGCAGGTGGAAGTCCTTGCATTAAAGGGATGTCTTTGATACAACCTCACATATGTGCATGTGGTATGTGTTGCATGTGTGTGGAGTGTGCTGTATGTGTGCATGCATGTATGCATGTGAATAGCTGTGTGCATATATGGTGTATCGGCAAGTGGGGGGGCTTTCTGGCTGTGATCACACTCACTTTTTGCATGTGGCCCTCAGAGAGTCGGCTATGAGGCCGTGTGGCCGTTAGGCCAAAAACAGTTCCTCACTCTTGGTTCAGGGAAAACATACCGTTTATTACAGAAGATCCTTGCTGGAGAAGTTCAAAGGTCCATGTAACAGTGGCCAGTTTCTAACAAAGTTTCCGTTTCTAACACTTGTCAGTCCGGTCCTTCTTAGGAAGCTGACAAGCAGGGCATGGAGGGAAGAGGTCCACCATCAACTAACTTGAGAGCCAAGTCAATACTTTGACAATGTGAAATCTATTAGCAAGAAAATCTGTCTGAAGATGCCAATGCACTTTCCCATTTCAAAGGCATATTTCTTTCTTAAGGCTCATTTATCATTGAATGGAAGCTGGACCAATAAAAAGCATCAACAGACTAAGTATATCTCTTCCATTCATCTCAGAATGTTGAGCTTGTCGGGTTGTCAGAGAGCTTTCACCTTTGATTAATATATGTCCTCTGGAGTATTAATTTGTGTTTATGAAAGCATTTTGAATGAAATTGCTGTGCAGTGTTATGTTAAATGACCTTTTAAAATGCCTTGATACTGAAAAAACTTTTTATGTTATTGATGTTGATTTTTTACTCCATCCTTAATCTGTTGGGTCACTGTTGTTATACCATGTCAAACTTATTTGTTTTTTTAGACTCCCATTTTAGTTCCTATTAAATTCTATAAGTTCTTTCTGGTAATTATTGACAGGGTGCAGAATTTTGTCTTACTACAAATTATTTTGGGAAGTTCTGGACTGCTTTCAGTTATTATCTTGCATTCTTCACAACATCCCCATGAAGCAAGTTAGGCTGAAAGATGGTGACTGGTCCAGGGAGCTTCACGGCTTAGTGGGGTTTGAAACTGGGTCTCCCTAGTTCTACTCCAACACATTAGTATTTTCATAAATGAATCTATCTGCATGAGACATCTCAAATTAATCCAATACAGATACATAGATACCAACTGGGATAAAAGTATCCACTTAGAAGTCTTGTTAGGTAAATGTTTATATCCTGTCATTAAGTTTAATTATACAGTTAAAAGGAGGCAGATTGTGCAGAGGCCTGTATGAAGCCCACATTTGCCACTCCGAGCAACTACCCCCAACTCTCGGGGATCATTTTACAGTTGCAAACCATAGCATTAGGAGAAAGATTACTGGTCTATCCCTCCAAATCTTCTCTAGCAAATCTGTTTGTTCTCCTCCATTAGACTTTGAGTGCTTCAGAGAGTCAGGGCCGTAATTCCCCCATCAACCTCCTTTAGCTTGATTATTTTGGCAAATATTTAATTAGAACATTTCAACATCTATCTCTGTGGGGCAATTCAAGAGATAATTCTCTAATAATTTATTTAGTCTTGTACCGGCATAAGGGTTGTGAACTGCATTATAACAATTTCATTTTCAACTTGCCTCATTAACAATCAGAGACAGTTCAGATCCTTGATGATTCTGACCTTAGGTTTCATGAGATCTTGAAATTACTTCTTTTGCCTTGAAAAGCAGGAAGCCAATTCCCTCCATGCCCTTTAGTGTCTGGCGGGAAATACTTTTCTGATTTCCTCTATCGCTCTGTCTCACATTTTCATGTAGGCTGAGATAAGACATAACATTAGCAGTGGGAGGTAAAGCTTGAAGAACTGCATGACATGAACCTATCTAGCTCCCCAGGTTACCTTATACAGGGCTGTGGTCCAAAGAGACGAAGAGTTAGGAGATGATGAATTGATGGAATGATTGCAGAATAGCTGCTTCCTCTTGTGCTTGTATTTTCTGGGTTTCATGAAAGAAGAGATCATGTACTCCAGCACCTCCATTATGGGGCTGACTATGCCTTTCTAACACACATAGAATCAGGTAGCTCACAGTGATCACTCTGCATTAGGGATGAGGGAGAATATCCACTAAATCAGACTTAGTATCACATTCTGACTCAATTCAACAGTCTGCTACCTTTTCAGACTGGCACTGATTTCTTGTGGTGGGCCTCAGCTGTGATCAGCATGGATTTTGCAGCAATGGCTGCAATAGGCATGGATTTCTCTCTCTCTCTTTCTCTGTGTGAAATTGTGTGTGTGTGAAAAAAATACAAGGTGGTACAAGTAGTGATGGTAATGCTGCTGCACTGCTGCTGACAAACAAATTCAAGAATAGCGAAAGAGAGGAATCATTAAGCAGCAGATCAGTTAGCTTGAGGCAAGAGACAGACTCAAAGGCGATTATCTGCCTCATTGGTATGTAAATAGGAAAAAAACATGTGGAACACCATGATCATTTACATAAGCATTTATGTTAAAAATTATGGCGGAGGGGATGCACCACCAAAAACAACAACCGCAGATCAAATCATCAAAACAAAACAAAACAAACCCCCACAGCAGATCAAATCAGCAAGTGCCAAAGCAAGCAGGAACAAAAAAAGGTCAGATCAGGATTGAACAAAGGACTATCAGAATGCAAGTGGATTGGAAATAGGCAGCAAACCCCAACCCTACTCTGCATAATGGCAGAATTGCACACTGCAGGTAATATAGGACCACTGCTCAAAATGGCATCCATGTGTTGAGTTGTCCCCACCGCAAAGTATATTATTCACACAAATCAGTGATGTCAAAGCACGATAATTTTACAGAGCCCCAAACTCCATTTTGGTAAACACAAAAGTAAAATTGCCCCTACTGGATAAGTAAAACAACATAAGAAGATCCCTGTTGGATCAGACCAAAGGCCAACCTAGTCTAGCATCCTGTTCCCATAGTGGCCAACCAGAGGCCTATGGAAAGCCCGCAAGCAGGACCTGAGCACAATGCTACTCTCCCTACTTGGGAATACCATCTACAGGTATCCAGAGGCATACTGCTTCTGACACTGCACATAGCCATCATGCCAATAGCCATTCATAGCCTTATCCTCCAGTAATTTGTCTAACCCCCTTTTAAAGCCATCCAAATTGGAAGCCATTGCTACATCTTGTGAAAGCAAATTCCATAGTTTAACTATGTACTGCGTGAAAAAGTACTTTCTTTTGTTGGCCCTGAATCTTCCAAGTCAGCATCATTGGATGGCCCTGGATTCTAGTATTACGAGAAAGGGAGAAAAACTTCCTCCTCTGTCAAAAAGCGATTGCATTTCTTTTGCTTACTATCACTGTCCTAATCCTGTCATACCTATTACCTGGCCAAACTCTAGGATGTGTTTGTGTGTTCTGTATATCTAGGTGGGTTTTCAGTTTAAATCTTAATAAACTGTGTTACCAGGTGAAAGTGTGGTTTCCCAGTGCTGGTGCATGCTGTCTTTTATGATCAGTTTTAATTGGTTGAGGGCCATAGAAAATGGAAGTGTGATCTTTTTGTTAGCAGAGTGCTAGGACTGTAGACAAAGTCAGCAGCCTACATATCTTAAGTTCAGGAGAAAAATAGGAACATGAGATTAAAGAGGAATTTGCTTTGATCAGAGAGAGAGAAAAAGAAACAAACAACTAACAAGATAGTAAATGTTGGAGCAATTGCATCCTTAGTATACTTCAATCTAGCTCTATTCATATGTTGTTACCTTTTCAACACTTCTTACCAAGGTGGGGCATTTTCCATTTCAAACAAGTGAGACTAGTCTCTGTCTATACAAATTAGCATATGCAACATTTATGTAAATTTCTTGCCTCTTTTATTGATATATCTAAACAAGGTTGTTTGCACAAGGATGTCATGATTATTTTTATTGTTGGCAGCCAGGATGGAGATAGCTAGGAGATGGAAGACTTTACTGGACAGGTATTCAAGGATATTTCTTTACGTTAGCTGAAAAGTTAACACATAACAATAGGGTAGTTAAAGGAGTAATGCAGCCTGATCAGTTCTTGAGAACATGATTTTCCTTCCTATCCTCTAGGAATACACAAGGGAAGACTTTTCATCCTCTTAGTCTGCATCTGTCTTTCTGGACTGATGTTCTTGTCTAAAGCTAAGCAATTGTTAAGAACAGAACAGCCTGCTGGATCAGGCCAAATGGCCTATCTAGTCCAGCATCCTGTTCTTACAGTGGCCAGCCAGATGCCTTTGGAGCTGTAAGCAAGACCTGAACAAAAAAGCACTCCCCAGCCCTGCAGTTTCCATCAATTGGTATTCCCGTAGTGGAAGATGTTAAAGTTTTAACCACTGAACTGCGTTGTGCCCCATCTATTATCAGTTGTTATGTTTGGTTAACTAAATGTTTATATGTGGTATGCAAACCATGTGAAGTTTACTATTCTTGTTTGATCTTTGTTAACATTAAGAAATAATGTATTAAAAATTTATTGCAGTTTTGTGTTCAACATTAAGCACTGATCAGGTGCAATTTGAATTTTGGAACAGCTATACTTTAAAAACAGGACTCAGGTAAAAGTATTTTTTTTTAAAAAGCCAATATATGGATTCCTTCATTCTGTTCCCATGACAGAACACTGCTGCTAGTCAACTGGAAGCAATAAATAGTGCTTAAAATGCTTTTTTAAAAATGCCACCAGCAGAAAACAGATCAAATATTTCTAGAGCATTCTGGGCCAAATGCAAAATATCCAGTGATTTGTCTGCTTAAAGATATGTGGTGGCGAAAAAGAGAATCTCAGCGCCATGTTTTTGTAAAACACTCTAATGCATGAGTGACTATAAGTATGGTTCAGACAGGCAGACAGTTATCAAAAAGTCATTACTGGATATGTCAACATATCAACAGCAATCTGCAAGAAATAGAGTGCACTTCTAACTTAATATATGTTTATTTATTAATGAAGCATATCTGTTGCCTTTTGTTTAGCGGTGGTTGTGAAGAAAACTGTCTCTGGCAAGAACAATGGTCTTCATTAGCCATTAATTGGACAAATAAAGCAAAATGCTTTTTTCCATTGACTACCATCACACACACACACACACACAGAGAGAGAGAGAGAGAGAGAGAGAGAGAGAGAGAGAGATTTGGGGATGTAAGAATTCCATGTCAATTTTAGGGAAACCAGCTCTGAAACCTACCTGTTACTTTCAGGACACAAAGAGATGTCTTAGGGTGAATAATCACTGAACATGCACACGGCAGTGGATACAGGGCCTGGTGCTGATGATAATGGTACACCTATGCTGGATACTTCCCTCTCTCCTTTAAATGTCATTTCACGTAATCAACATTATCACACCAGCACACTGTGTGTTTAGCTAACACCACTCACTAGTCTATGATAAAGAGTAAGGGACAACAAAAACACATTAACTTGTGGATGCCACATCATATGATAGTGACGAAACCAAATGAGTGAGAGAGGGGAGCATGCAACATATGTTGGACAGCAGTGTCATGCCTGCCATAATGTGCATAAGGGCTTTGTTTCCAGTCCCCTCATCATCCTTGTTGTCCTCCTCTGAATCTGTTCCAGTTTGTCTGCAATGTCCAGAACTGGACACAGTAATCAAGATGAGGCTTAACCAGTGCTGAATAGAGGGGAACTAGTACTTCATATGATTTGGAAACTATACTTCTGTTAATGTAGCCTAAAAAAGTATTTGTCTTTTTTGCAACCACATCACACTGTTGGCGCATGTTCCCCTTGTGATCAACAGCAATTCCAAGATCCTTCCCGTATGTAATATTGCTGAGCCAAGTATCCCCCATCTTATAACTGTGCATTTGGTTTCTTTTTCCTAGGTATAGAACTTTACACTTATCCTTATTAAATTTCATTCTGTAGTTTTCAGCCCAATGCTTCAGCCTATCAAGATCCCTTTGATTTTGTTTCTGTCCTCCAGGGTATTAGATAGCTCAGTTTTGTATACTTGCAAATCTGATAAGCATTCCCTGCACCTCCTCATCCAAGTCATTCATAAAAATGTTGAAGAGCACTGGGCCCAGGACCAAGCCCTGCAGTACCCCTCTTGTTACCTCCCCCCAGTTTGAGAAGGAGCCACTGATAAGCACTCTTTGAGTATGATTCTGTAGCCACCTGTAGATCCACCTGATAGTTGTTCCATCCAGCCCACATTTAGCTAGCTTGCTAATTAGAATCTCATGGGGCACCAGTGGCAGCCCTAGATTAGCTGCCAGCAACTGGTGCCCTAGGTAAACTAGGCAATCATGCCCCCACCCCCAAACCTAGGCAGAGGTTTTTTGTAAACGGGGAAACATTTTGCCCCTATATTCCGTTCAAATGTTTTAAGCATGTTTACAGAGGCATAATGATTTGGTTTGTCCGTCCATCCATCTGTCTAACCAATGTTTCTGAGATTGGATAAAAGAGAAACACAAACGTTTCAGAATAGATTTGTACACAACAGCTAGAACATAGAGTGGAACCTGTCATGCCTCCCACCCCTCACCAACCCACTTTACTTGTTAACATAGGGGTGCATGATTTTACTACTTCTTCTGTACCACCCAATATAGCAACACCGTTAGGAATTCTTCTCTATATTCCCTTAGCATTGATGACCCTATATTGTATGTGGGGTCAGTGTGGTGCAGCAGTTAAAGTGTTGGTCTGGGGAAATCCAGGTTCTAGTCCTTGCTCAGCCATGAAGCTTACTGGGTGACTTTGGGCCAGTCATTGACTCTCAGACTAACCTACCTCACAGGCTGTTGTGACGATAAAATGGAGAGGAGGAAGAGGAGAATTGTGTAAGCTGCCTTGGGTTCCTTGGAGGAAAAAAGGTGAGATATAATAATTTTAAAAATGTCTGACTATGGTTGGGCTAGGTTGCTACTATTAGCGCTGCCAGTGGCTGCAACCATCATGCCCATGCTGTCATGGCAACAAGACACAACCACCAATAGAGTTTGGTTTATGAGGTTTTTCTACTAAGTTTATGGTGTGCAAATTAGTGGGTTTCTGAAAGAAAAGAGTTGGCAACAATGCAGCAATGCCAACATTCCTGTGGCCCTCTCCATGTGTGAAGCCCCCCTCACATACAAGGCCCAGGGCAATTGCCTTCTGTGCTGCCCCCTTTAAAAGTTCCTGGTTAATGCTGTTACTTGTTTTTCATGGACCACCTTATTTATCATAACTATAATTCATATTCCCTCTGTATTCAGTGGGAATTGAAATAATGACAGATTCAATTAACCGTCCCCTAGCTTGAGCCACTGCAAGGATTCCCACTAGCAGAATATGGCTTCCCCCCTCTCTTCCTCTTGGTACTCCCCCTAATATCCTCCATAGCACACGGGTGGAGGAGAGGGAAGATCGCTCCATCAGGTAAGTGGAAATGTTTGTGCTGACAGAGCGATCTAATTAGTGCTACATAGAACTGAAATAATGATATCTTCATTATTTCATTTGTATTTTTATTTGTAATATTTTCCTCAAATTTGATGCCCTCCTTAACTTGGCACCCTAGGCAACTGCCTAGTTTGCCCATATGGACGGGCTGCCCCGTGGAGCACTTTGTCAAAGGTTTTGCTGAAAAGATATATTATGTCCACAGCATTCCCATGGTCCATCAGGGAAGCTACCCAATCAAAAAATGAGATAAGATTAGCAGGATTTGTTCTTGACAAATCCATGTTGCCTTCTAGTAATCACTGCATTGTTTTCATGGTGCTTACAGATTGACCACTTTAAAGTCTGCTCCAGAATTTTCCCAGGGACTGATCTCAGGCTGACTGGTCTGTAGTTCCCTGGTTCCTCCTTTTTGCCCTTTTTGAAGATATGGACAACATTAGCCCTTCTTCAGTCATCTGGCACTTCGCCCATCCTCCACAATTTCACAAAGATAATAGACAGTGGTTCTGAGAGTTCTTTAGCCGGTTCCTTCAATACTCTAGGATGCAGTTCATCAGGCCCTGGAGATTTGAACTCATTCAAAGTAATTAGGTATTCCTTTACCATTTCCCCATCAATCTCAAGCTGCAGACCTGCCCCTTCAACTTCTACTTCATGCTTGCCACTTTGGGGGGAAGACTGAGCCAAAGCAGGAATTGAGTGTGTTTGCTTTTTCTTTATCATCTGTTACCATTTTGCCATCCTCATGGATTAGCTGAACCACCATTTATTTTCTCTGTCTTTTACTATGGATGTATCTGAAGAAAGCTTTTTTGTTGCTTTTAACATCCTTGCTAACCTCACCTCATTTTCAGCTTTAGCTTTCCTGATGCCATCCCTGCAATTCTGTGCTACCTATCTGTACTCTTCTTTTGTGGCCTGGCCTTCCTTCCACTTTCTGTATATGTACTTACTTATCATTGTTCTTCGTTTATTAAAATCAGCTTTCCTGAAGTCCAAGGTACACATATGGCTACTCTCAGCTTTTGCTTCCTTTGAAATCAACAACTCAAGTATAGCATGGTTACTTTCCCCTAGAGTTCCCATAACTTCCACTTCATCCATTTCTGTTGGTTAGAATCAAGTCAAGGATAGCTGATCCTCTAGTTTCTTCCTCCACCTTCTGTAAGAGAAAGTTATGAGCAGCACAAGTCAGGAATTTCTTGGAGGGGACAGATTGGCAGAAATTGTCTCCCAACAGATATCGGGGTAATTGAAGTCCCGCCATTACTACTGCATCATGCCTCCTTGAAACATTGGCAATTTGTTTTCAAAAGTTTTCATCCTCATCTTCTCCTTGATTGGGTGGTTGGTAGTAGACTCCAACCACCATGTTCCTTTTATTCCTTGCCCCATTAATTTTAATCCAGGTACTCTAAGTGGAGCTACAAAGCTCATCCTCCTGTATTTCTGTGCAGGGATGTATATTTATTTATTATTTATATCCCGCCCTTCCTCCCAGCAGGGGCCCAGGGCGGCAACATACAGCATATTTTTAACATACAGTGCCCCTTCACCTCCCTTTCTATCCCTTCTGTTATATCCTTCAGTTGCAGTATTCCAGTCATGGGAGTCATCCCACCATGATTCAGTTATACCTGTCAAGTTGTATTTACCCTCCTGTATTAAGAGTTCAAGTTCATCCTGTTTGGTTTCCAAACTCTGGGCATTAGTATATAGACATTGGATACCATGTGATTTATGGTCTGGTTTCCTTCCTACAGTTTTATGAAGACTATTATTGGCCCAGTTAGAGCTGTTATCTCAGTTCCTGTTATGGTGCATAAGCTGCAGTATCATGTTGAATTAATTAAGGTACCACATCTTGGATTGCTTTTGCAAAATTAGTGAAATGACCCTGAGATTCTTTAATTGGGAAAGGCATTAATTGAACCTGGGATCTTCCAGAGACATGTGTTCTATCACTAAGGCAGCCTATTAAAAGAGTTGCCAGTGGAATTAATTTAGAGAAACATTTGTCAGGATTTCAAGTGTAAAAAAGCTAAAAGAATTCCAATATGATTATTTATAGAGATCAAGAGAAATTTAGTAAATTTAGTAAAATTTATTAGTGTATGAGTGTTGTACATCTATACTTTAGCCAGTATGTACTTGATTATTTCTTGCCTGTATGCTTTTGACATAGGTCTCCTAGGGAGCCCATCTTTCATAAGATATTTCTGTCTTGATCTATATATCAAAAGATCCCTACGCAGACATGAAGGAAAGGAAAATTGACAGTGTGTTGAAAAACTGCATATGGAAATAAATAATTTCTTGGATCAGTTCCCTTAGGAAATGAGAGGCATGGAACATTTTTTTCTCTTCTTTCATCTCCTGGAATTTCATATTGTCATTTTTAAAGCGGAGAGTCACAAAGTGCACATTCTGTATATCTGTATATTGATTGCAACCCTCAGAGGATCTTTGTAGTGCGAGTCTCTCATTGAGGCATTTCTCCCTGCTGCTACACGAGAGTTCATTGGAATTCAGATCTCCACTCCCCTACACTCTTTGTTGTATCTCTGTGATCGTATCTCTGTTTGCTTTCCCCCAAAACTAGCACTTATTGTTCACACTTAATATACACTTAAAATATGTTCAAATGTACACTTAAAAACATTCTAGGTGCATACCTAAGATAAGGCAATGTATGGATTAGCCTTTAGCTTCTGTGATCTTTAAGAAGGCCACTCAAATCCCACAACATACACTTGTGATGGATACTCACATTTAGATTCATTTTTATCTGCATAGTGCTCCATGCCAGGCAGACTAGCCCATTGGCACATGGTTTCTCTCTAGAGTTGCCTGGTCAGAAGCATCCCAAAACCTGAGATTTTGGGGGCAGGCCTGAATTATGTCATGGGGCGGGTCCAAGTGACATCATTAAGCATGATACATTAAGCATCAACCACAGTTGCTTGGCGCATACAATCCATACAAAAACATTTATCTGATTGGAAATTAAGATAGAAATCTTAGCGAAAAGATGGAGCCTGGGTAGGGAACATTTAATCTAGCCAACTCGCTTCTGGCAAAAACGATGTAAGTGCCCTCAGGCCAGGCCAGTCACCAGAAGGCCATTGTAGGAAGAAAGGGGCCTAGTGTTGTGAAGATGTTAGATGGGAGCACTCAGGAGTAAAGATGGATGCCCCCAAAGGCTGCAATTCTAAACACAATTACTACGGGACTAGGCCCCATAGAACTCAATAGGACTTACTTCTCAGTAGATATGGTTTGGATTGTGTTTTTGGTAAAGCTTGACTAGGGATCCTCTGCAAATATACCCATATCCAAGTAGGGTTGGCAAACCCCTGCCTGGAATGCCCTGCCCCTACCTTTTAACATCCACATTTCTTTACAGATTTGACCCTTCACTTCAGAAAGAGGTCTGAGAAATGAGTAAAAAGATTCTTTACCCTTTTCTGTCTCCCCTGTGGGCTGCTATAAACTCACTTCATCAGCCAATCCAATTCTAGTGAATATAATTGACACATGATTTGGTCTACCTTCATAGGCAGCAGCTTGAGAACAATTGCAGCCACGCTGCCCAGTATGTAAATTCTCTTTTACCATTATTGGGCAAGAAAAAAACAAGGTGCATCATCAATGTGTTTAAGAAGGTTGAATGGAGCACATGGAACCACTGCTGTTGCAACCAATAATATTTCGGAGCAGAGGTATTACGTGTTGATAGGGTCTCACTCATGTCAGCAATTGTGCCACAGCATTCTGCACTAACTGCAGCCCCCAGGTCAGGTTGTGTTACATGGGGATTTCTGTGACCTTGGTTGACTGGCTGCCAGGATTTTTTTAGTTTTGGTTTTGGTTAGGAATCCTGACTGGTTGTGGGATGCTTAGTTTTCTGCCTTACTCGTAGAAATCTTGTTGTGGTTGGTATGGTATCGCAGTTAAGAAATCATCACTGTCTTTTGTTTTTCTTTTTCTATTTGCATTTCATTTACCTTGTAAGAAATCGATCCTTTAGTGTGGCAGCACCTATACTTTGGAACTCCCTGCCTATTGACATTAGCAGGTGCCTTCATTGTACTCTTTTTGGCACCTTCTAAAAATACTTTTGTTTATGCAAGCCTAACCAGGCATGTAGAATCTATTATTTTTTTATCTATTTTAACTCATTGTTCATTTTATTATTTTGAAAGTTTTTAAATACCTGTCTAACTGTTTTTGCCAATAATTTTATTGTTTTAATGCCTGCTATAAACCACTTTGAAGTTTTTTTTTACAATAAAGCAGTATATAAATGTTGTAAATAAAATAAATAAATAAATTTTGGAATCACTGTGACCCGTGGGTCTCTCTCCTCTTTTGTACCGAGTCAGGCCATTTGGTACCATCTAGCTCAGTACTGGACTAGCATTGGCTCTCCAGGATTCCAGACAATAGTCTCTTCCAGAGATTGAATTTTGGATCTTTGCATGCAAAGCATGTGCCCTACCACTGAGCTACAGCCCTGTTTAAGAATGTATCTTTTAAAATTGTTCTTTTCAATTCACTCATGAATGCACAGCATACTAGGGCAGATCCACACCATGCATATAAAGCACATTCAACATAAATTTGAAGCACATGAATCCCACTACAGAATCCTGGGAACTGTAGTTTGTTAAGGGGGGTGGGAACTATAACTGTGAGGCAGAAACTTCCCTTCCCAGGATTCTTTAGGGGAAGTCATGTGTTATAAATGCGAGTTGGATGTGCTTTAAATGTATTATGTGGATCTCCATAAACTTTGTCTACATATAAATCATTTTAATTAAATTTTAAAATGGAAATGAGCTATAAAGTTTACTTGGTAACCATGGGCTACGCAGCATCTCTCAGCCTAACCTGCCCCTCAAGGTGAAAAGAACAGACGGGGACCATGCCCACTCAAAATGTAGAGCAAATAATGATTTGTAAATAATCATTTACAACCATAGTGTGAAATCAGACACATATCAAGACATATTATGGAGAAATATTTATATAAGCATGAATGTCAAAGATGTTTATTATTTATACAACCTGTAAAGATATTTATAGTGCAATCCTATGCATGTTTACTCAGAAGCAAGTCCCAGTGTATTCAATGGGGCTTACTTAGACAGGGAAGCATGCACAGGACTGCAATTTAATAATCAGGAACTTAACTCACCCAATCAAAAATTCAGAATCATTCCACTTTAAGCTATTTTGCAATTGTTTTATATTTGTTTTACTGTTATTGGATTTTAAATGGTTTTATTTCTTGTTGTGAGCTGCCTTGGTTTCCAGCTGTGCCTCACAGGGTTGTTGGAAATGTTCCATATACGTACACACTGGAGATGTAAAAATACATACACCGCATAGAATAGTTTATTGTCAAAACCAGAGCTTGGAAAAGTTACTTTTTTGAACTACAACTCCCATCAGCCCCAGCCAGCATGGCCACTGGATTGGGCTGGTGGGAGTTGTAGTTCAAAAAAGTAACTTTTCCAAGCTCTGGTCAAAACCAGTCAGCCATTGCAGAACTTTTTTAAAAAAAAAACCTATTAGTTTCCTGCCAAATAAAAGCAGTGACACCTAAGTAAGCCCCGCCTTACTGCTTTTTTTTAAAGGATCAGAGAGGGAGGGAAAGATTTACAACACAATCCTTTTCTATGTTCACTCAAAGTCCCATTGATTTTCAGCACAATCTTAACTATGTCTACTCAAAAGTAAGTCCTACTGAATTCAACGGGGTTAGCTCCCAGGTATGTAGAATTAACATTGAAGTTTTACTCCTAGAAAAAAAATCATATTTTCAAAACAGGTTATGAATAAGACAAATAAGCTGCCCTCTTCCACAGTCCTGTAACATTTAAACTTTGTTTAGAAAAGTATAACACTGAAGCATGTATACTTTTAAAAACTTCTGTTCAAAAATTATTTGAAAAATAAAAAGTACAATATACAATTTTTGCAAGTAATTAAGAAAACCTTACATGTACACCTGTATGCCTACCAAGATCCTGCTGTGATCTTCTGTTGTACTGCAATCCTATGCATGTTTACTCAGAAGCAAGTCCCAATCCTGTACAGAGAAAGTACACTTTGGCTGCTAAAAGGTATATACTTACTGAATTCCTGATGGAAGACGGGAAGATGAAACTGTTCTCAGAACCTGGAATGAGGGTTAGCTCTTGCTCTTGTCAATCACAACCCTGACTTCTTATTGGCTGAAAACCTCAAAGGGCAGGGATTAGAGCAGAACTTAGAGCAACTAGCGTAGGCACGGGGGGCGGCTGATGTTTTGGTGTATATCTCAGGAACCAGACCATGTAGAAACTTAATTTTTTAAAAAATAAAAGATGAAAGTCCGGAGATTAAGGGGAGTCACCCAGAGACCCGGAGAGGAACCCCCCAAAACCAGAGTCCACAGCTGAAAACCAGACATCCGGTAACCCTATTTCTCTCTATGGACCACAAGCAGAAAGCAGCACTACAAACTTCCAGTCTTCTCCCTCACTCTTTTCCTTCCCTGCCATACTTCCTGAAATGTGCCAAAGGAAGAGAAGGAGGGGGGGAAAGGCCCCATGTCCAGCTGTCTTCCCTGTATGTTTCATGGAGTCATTTTAAAATCATCACTACACCAGATATTGGGGGTAAATCAGCCTCAAGGATCTCAAGGCGATATACATGGTTCTCCCTCCATTCTTACGACAACCCTGTGAGGTAGGTTGGGCAAATTTCATGGCTTTGGGGATCTGAACCTGCATCTTCTGAGGCCTTTGCACTTCAACACTCTGGCCACTGGCTCTACAAAGCACTTGGAAACAGAATGCTGGACAAAATGAAACTTCAGTCATTTCCAGCAAAATACTTCTTATGTTCTTATGCTGCATTATGTGTCTAAAACACTGAGTTAGTTATGAAATATTAGATTCTGTCTGTTTTCTAGGGACTGCATGTTGGCTTACTAGGCCTTACTACCAATGTGTTTTTTCATCAGGTCTGAAATGTTTCAAGATGTATGGGAAAGCAGCCTTATCTGCTGTGCTGGCCTGGGAGCGCTCATTCAAGGCCAGACATTACTGGTTTCTGCTAGTAGTATGGTATCGTTTGCATATCTTAAATTATTAATATTTCTCCCTCCACTTTTCACACCTCCTTCATCTTGGTCCAATCCCGCTTTCTGTATGATATGTTCTGCATATAGATTAAACAAATAGGGTGATAAAATGCACCCCTGTCTCACACCCTTTCCGATGGGGAACCAATTGGTTTCTCCATATTCTGTCCTTACAGTAGCCTCTTGTCCAGAGTATAGGTTGCGCATCAAGACAATCAGATGCTGTGGCACCCCCATTTCTTTTAAAGCATTCCATAGTTTTTCATGATCTACACAATCAAAGCTTTGCTGTAATCTATAAAGCACAGAGTGATTTTCTTCTGAAATTCCTTGCTCTGTTCCATTATCCAACATATGTTTGCGATATGATCTCTGGTGCCTCTTCCCTTTCTAAATCCAGCTTGGTAGTCTGGCATTTCTCGCTCCACGTATGGTAACAGCCTTTGTTGTAGCATCTTGAGCATTACTTTACTTGCATGAGATATTAAGGCAATAGTTCGGTAATTACTGCATTCTCTGGGATCCCCTTTCTTTGGAAGTGGGATATAAATTGAACGCTTCTAGTCTGTGGGCCATTGTTTAGTTTTCATATTTCTTGACAAATTTTTGTCAAAATTTGGACAGATACAGTCTCAGTAGCTTGTAGCAACTCTATTGGTATGCCATCTGTTCCTGGTGATTTGTTTCTTCCAAGTATTTTAAGAGCAGCTTCCACCTCGCATTCTAAAATTTCTGGTTCTTCATCATATGGTTCCTCCACGAATGAAGCTGTCATCCTGGCATCTCTTTTATAGAGTTCTTCAGTGTATTGCTTCCATATTCCTTTTACTTTATCTCAGTCAGTGAGTGTGTTCCCCTGTTGATTATTCAACATCCCTACTCCTGGTTTAAATTTCCCTTTCATTTCTCTAATCTTTTGGGATAGGGCTCCTGTTCTTCCCTTTTTGTTGTCCTCTTCTATTTCTATATAATAACTATTGTAATAGTTCTCATTGTGCCTAAGTACTAGTCGCTGTATTGTTGCATTTAGGGTTCTGACCGTGTTTCTATCTCCTTTTGCGTTTGCTTTCCTTCTCTCTTTAACCATTTTAAGAGTTTCTTCAGTCATCCATTGAGGTCTTCCTCTCTTTTTAATTTGAGGTATTGTCTTTTTGCATACTTCCCTGATCATGTCCCTGACTTCACTCCATAGTTCTTCTGGTTTTCTGTCTAGTAAGTTTAAAGCATCAAATCTGTTCCTTATTAGAACTTTATATTCTTCTGGGATGTTATTTAAATTGTATTTTGGCATGATGATTGCTTTGTTGGTCTACTTTAGCTTTACTCTGATTTTTGATACGACCAGTTCATGATCTGTATCACAGTCTGCTCCTGGTCTTGTTTTCGCAGAAAGTATGGAACTTCTCCATCTTCTGTTGCCAATTATATAATCAGTTTGATTCCTATATTGACCATTTGGTGATGCCCATGTGTACAGTCATCTTCTCTTTTACTTTATTTAATAATTTGCATATAGCCATTGGCTGTTACAAAAGGAACTAAAAACATTTGTACAAAATGAAATAAAACATTCTGAGTTAAAATACAATAAGATTCAAATAATTTGGTTACAACAACTGTTCGTGACGTAGGAGACTGAGTTTCTTAGCTGCCAAAGCAAAATTGGCAATAGAAATTATTATACATGGTTGAATGGAAGATAATAGGGAAATCACTATCTGTGTGCTACTATTGTTTGGTTGGATTAGAGGTAGAATAAATCTCGCTCTTGGGAGGGAAAACAATGAGCATTCTAGCATATAATGTATTAGATCTTCCGGGACTTTACAGCCTGCTATGCATAGCCTGTTGGCGTGAGGGATGCCTAGGTATCTACCATAGAGATACGCCGAGGGCATCACCTGAAAACGGAGTTCAGTATATGCTCTTCGGAGGGGGGCACTTGTCAGAATGTCCAGGTAGTGGGGCCACACTTGGTTAGGTTTGATCTGAGAAAACCATTTGGAGAATATTGAGGTAGCAATTGCTAAACTGTCCAACTTTGCATCCTGGTCATAGATCTGTTGTCACAGGGCCTTTGCATTTAAATTAGCAAGCATAGGAGGGGTCAAAAGATATTGTACCCCCAGAGCAAAGAAATTTTTGGCCCAACCCCCATTTTCCATCTGCTCCTCCCAACAAAGTTTGACCAGTGAAGAAGGATCAGCAACCGAGAATTTCTTCCAGAGTCGCAAGAACGCTAAATCGACCCTGGCCATTAGGGAGGGAGAATTTAGTTTGGCTCTTAAATGAGTCGCCGGGGTGCCCTTGGGCAGACCCAGAATTTGTTTGTAAAAAGTGTTTTGGATCGGCTCAAGGGCTAGTCGCAAAGAAGGGCCCCAGATCTCACTCCCATACAAGATGGCCGGGAGAGTTTTTGTTAAATAAAGTTTGGTCATGGGTCTCAACAGTTGACCTCCCTTGGAGTAAAAAAAATTTTTCAGTGAGCCAAGGGCCCTGAATGCTTGACATTTAATGTGGGCCAGTTGGTGGGACCATGACAGTTTATTATTGATGTATATGCCCAAATATTTGAAAGTGTGGACCTGCTCAATAGAATGTCCATTTAAACGCCAGATGGATTTGACTTTGCTATATTTCCCACATGTCATTATTTTAGATTTTTTGTAATTGATCTGGAGACATTGGGAATCGCAGTAATCTTGAAAACGCGCAAGCATTCGTTTAAGGCCAATTCTGTTTTGCGAAAGCAGGAGTAGATCGTCGGCGTACAATAAGACCGGGATTTTCCTTTCTTTAATTGGAGGTGGAAAAAATGCAGGGGAGGCCAGTACTGAAATGATATCGTTAATGAAAAAATTAAATAAAAAAGGAGCCAGTATACATCCCTGTCTTACGCCTTTTTCCATTGGGATTTTTTGTGATAAGAGACCATTTTGGCCTAGGCGAATTCTTAAAACAGTATCCTGATGGAGAATTTGAAGAAGCCAAAGCAATCTCTTATCGATGCTTGCCTTATCTAATTTACTCCAAAGAAGATGGCGATTAATTGAATCGAAGGCGGCCGTAAAGTCAATGAAAGCTAAGTATAATGAGTGAGGGGGTCTCGTCTTTATTTGCGTGATGAGAGGCTGTAATATGAACAGTTGGTCTAATGTGGAGGCCCCTTCCCTAAATCCTGCCTGGACATCTGATATGATGGATTGTTCCTTGTCCCAGTCCTGGAGTTTATTTAGGAGATAGCGCCCATATAGCTTTGCCGCTACGTCCAAAAGACTGATGGGTCTATAATTAGCCGGCATGGCAGGATCGCCTTTTTTAAATATGGGAACTACTATACTCATTTTCCAGCCCATGGGGATACTTCTGGATTCGTTAATTTTTGTAAATAAGGTTGCAAAAATGGGAGACCACCAGGCGGGAAAGGATTGATACAGATCTGAAGGTATCATGTCTTGGCCCGGGGCTTTTCCCGAGCGTAATGATGAAATTAAATTTTTGATCTCAGCCACAGTTACTGGGGGCCATTGAGGGCAATCAGGGGGAATGATAAGTGAACGTTGAGGTGTGAGGGTTGGATCGCCAAAAATAGTTTGAGAATGCGAGATCCATGTATCTGGAGGAATTTGAGGGCTTGGCGTGAAAGAATTTCCAGATAAGGAACCATGGACCAATCTCCAAAAGTCCCCTTGGTTGCCATGGAGGGCCGCAGAACCAAGGCGTTGCCAGATTGTGGTTATGTAAGTAGATCTTTTGAATTTTAATAAGTTGTTATATTCTTTTTTAAGAATTAAGAGCTTAGCTATGGCCATTTCTGAGTAGTGTTGCCTAGTGAAGTGTGTTTGGTAACAAACTTGCTTCTTTTTGGCCATGCAGAGCTTATCAAACCATGGCTTATCGTTGTACTCAGCCTTGACTAGATGCGCCTTAGTTAAAGTGACAGTTGGATGGAGAAGTTTGATTATCTGGTCAAAAATCTCCCTAGTATCATTTGTTGGTGAAATAGCTTTTTGTCTTAATTCCATCAACAAAGGGGACGACAAAGTTGTTTTGACCTCTTCCAGTAACAAAGGAGACCACCTTCGACGATTCAAGCCTGGATGAACACCCATGTCGGGTATAGATTTTAGACAACTAAGTGGAGAGGACAATGACAACCATAATGGGAGATAGTCACTATCTGATCTGTCTGCAATAGACAAATTCTTTACAGAATCAAGTAATTGTGGGGAGATCAGAATATAATTGACTACGCTTGCTCCTTTTTTGTTATAAAAGTAAAGAACCCTTTAGATGAATCATATTTTGTGCCGTTAAGGCACAAGAGGTGGGCACCTAACAACATTTCATATAAAGCATGCCCATTTCTATTTATTATTTTATCATGTGAAATGCGAGGGAGGAATGAATAATCACCTAGGGAAGTATATGGAAAATCCGGAGATTTCGGAAAGGTGGTGCCCATCCTAGCATTGAAATCTCCACCAATAATTAAATTAGTTTTAGGATACTTTTGTTGGATTAGATCTATGAAATCCAGAAGCTCTTGCCATCTTTGAGAACTTAGCCTTGAACCAATAGGGGGAAAATATATATTAATACATATAAATGAAAAATGCGAAGAGGAAAAATGTGTAGACGTTGTTTTGAGGGAGATGATTAAGGCTTGGCAATTTTCTGGAGCTGAATATGGTATTTCTATTACTGAGGCATTTAATTCGGAGGAAATTAGAAATGCTAGACCCCCACTAGCTTGGCCTTTCTGAGCTAAGCGTTTAGCTGGGTTTAACCAAGATTTAAATCCCTTGAGATAGAGAAAATGGTCTTCCGTTAACCACGTTTCTTGAAGACATACGATGTCGAATGAAAGAAGAAAAGATAATAACTCCGGGTCATTTGCTTTGTTGTTCCAACCGGCTATATTCCAGAATAATAAGTTAAAAAAAGAGGATGAAGATTGGATGGGAGGATCAACCGTGGGAGACTGGGACACCTTGTCGGCGCAACATAACGCAGGATTTCAAGGATTTGGTTCGTCTAAAGAGAAAATTAAATCTAAATCCGGTCTTATGACACTTACGTTTGTAATAGGCAATTTGTCCCCCAGTTCGGAGCGCCGGGGAACCTGTGTAGGTTGGGATACTTCAATCTCATTGGGAGCCAGGTATCGCATCTCTGTCCAAGAAACAAGGGGTGAGGTGGAAACCTTGGTATGCGGTAAGGAGGAGCCCTTGGTGGATGTTACTGAGGGTCTGGAGGGGATGGGAGGAGGCAGCTGATGCTGTTGTTGTAAGTCGGCCTTCAGATGATCTATTCTATTGATTATTTTTATTTCCTCCTCTCGAGGAAGGTCGGGAAAAACTTCGATAAGTTGGAGGTCTTCCGAGTCGCGTGATTCGTTGCATATGTCCTTAGGGGAACCTTGCTGGTCACAATCGGACAATTGAAGTGAGCCAATCGAATTGGAAAGGGGGTTAATGGGATTACTTAAAGAGTTACTTATACGAGAAGAATTAACCACCAATGGGAAAGGAGGAGCTACATTTTTAAAATAGTGAACGATAAATAGTCCAATGTCCGCCAGAAGTGGTTTCAAAGAATAAAACCACCGTGAGGTCTCCTTGTTTATAAAAGTTATTATTACACCAGTAGTGGAGTAGTTGCTATGGAGAAAAAAGAGGTTGCTTACATCAGAGGCAGTAAAATGAATTGATGCAGTAGACGTTAAAAACTCACAAAGCTGATATTTGTCAGGATAGCATCCACATCTCCTTGGAAAAATTGGAAAATTTAGGAGGACAACTTTATTTTGTTCCATAACTAAGTTCATGCAACTCTTAGATAGATCAGTTTCTATCACCTTTTTGAAGGAGGGTTTCATGACTGGCATTGATGAAGGCTTATTTCTTGCAAGCAATCCCTCCTCAGCCTTTGTGCAGGAAAAATGTTCTTGAGCGTTAAGAATACAGGAAGAAAGGGCGCTTTTTTTTTTGAACCATTTGCACAATTTGGAACATTCACTGTTCTCGGGTCAGAGTGGACTGACTTGCTGGAGGACAAGGAGGAAGTGAAGTCTAACAATTTCAATATTTCAAACAAAGGCTTAAAGTTTAACTTCGCCCGAGTGGAGTGCTTGTAGTTCTTCATGTTCTTAGGTTTCTTTAGTTTCCTCTCTTCTTTCTTGCGTCCCTTGATTTTCTTTGGCTGGGATAACTGGGTAGTCATGTTGGTAAGCTTTAAATGATCCTCCTTGTTTACTTTAGTTGTGGTTGTAGCAGAGGCTAGAGATGAAGCGTTATTTGACAGAAGAGCTTTAGCTGTTGTTATTAGAGTCTTAAGGAGAGCATTGGTCTCCTCAAAGAAAGGCTTCATTAAATTGAGCTCATCAAGGATCAATAATGAAAGACCCAAATTACAGCACCTATCAAGGCTGTATTGCCAGGAGTTGGTGGAGGCATGCCCCCTTTCGCCCCATGTCAGACGCCGGGAGAAGCACTTCGGTCAGAGGGAAGTTCTTCAAAGGAGTCAGGAAGGGCGAAGACCTTTTCTATTTAAGCCTGCTCCCCCCTGACCGGGGTGCTGACTCAACTTCCAACACACGCTGTGGAGTTTACCTAGGTAGCTTAGTTAGGGATTGCAGTGAGCTAGCATAGTGTGCCTATGAAACGTATTGCCTTCGATGTTACTTTAAGAACAGTTTGGTCTATGACCGTAAATAAAAATCAATCAATCATTCACTTTAATAAAACAGGAATTGATTCCATCCTCGTCTCCATCTTGTGAGTCTTGCTCTGGGCAGGACACTCTCCCATCACCTCATGTTAACCACTTGCACACTGCACACCCATGCCTGCCATCAGCCAAGATGGTGGCGAAGGCTTCCTTAAGGGGCTGCCACCCCTGTTGCCATCTTGGTTGATGGCAGGCATGTGCACACGTAGTGTAGCATGCATGTGTGCCATCAACTAAGATGACAGTGGGGGCATCAGACCCCTTAGGGAAGCCCCTGCCAACGTCTTAGTTGATGGCATGCATGTGCATGCAGTGTGCATGTGGTTAACATGAGGCAATGGGAGAGGTAGGTGGGGCAGGCAGGTGCTATGGGCCCAACGGGGTGCCCAAGGGCCTAGTCATGCCTGGCGCCAGCCCTGAGTACAACATTCAACCTAAGAATCAGAAGATCATTGTTTTCCAAAACCCATTATGGGTACAGGCCCCACTGTGCTTCCAAAGATGTCTTTAAATCTCCCTACTATCCCAAAACCACCACTCAAATCTGTTTCCCTTTCACCAGAACCTTTACCTGGTGGTGCCAACAGAAAGGTTTTGCAGCAAAGTCTCCAGCAGGCCCACATTAGCACTGCTTTGGCAATGCCCCAGGCCCAAGAAACCATGCGATATGTGCTTTCCTGATGCTGGGTGGGAAGCTGTGTTGAGTCTCCCTAATGGATTGCCAGAACAAATTAAACCAGAACTATCACTAGAAGCTAAAATGATGAAACTGAGGTTATCATACTTTGGACACATAATGAGAAGACATGATTGAAATAATAAATAAATAATATCTTTCTACTTTTAACATGTATCCTTCTTAATTTGTGTTGTATTTCGTTTTTGTTGTGCTTTCTGTTGTTTGTTTGTACATGTTTTTGTGATTTTTTACTATGTTATATTGTATTTTGTTTGTTCACCGCCCTGAGAGCTATTCTGCTAAGGGCGGTATATAAATTGAAATAATAAATAAAATAATAATAATAAATAATAAATTCATTAGAAAATATAATAATGCTGGGAAAAAGAGAAGGGAGTAGAAAAAGAGGAAGGCCAAACAAGAGATGGATTGATTCCATAAAGAAAGCCACAGACCTGAACTTACAAGATCTGAACAGGGTGGTTCATGACAGATGCTCTTGGAGGTCGCTGATTCATAGGGTCGCCATAAGTCGTAATCGACTTGAAGGCACATAACAACAACAACAAACATTTTGAGGAAAGGTGGGGGTGCGGAGACAGGACGGAGGTTTTGCACAGGGGCAAACTAATATGAATCAGGCCTGAACATTGGGAAGGCTTGGGCCTTTGGAAAATGAATTTGCCATTCCATTGTTAATCTTTTTGAATTGATCAAGACTAAGACCTAATTTGGACATTTCCTGCCAGTTCATGGTAAAATCACAACACATATTATTACCCAAATGAAATCTCCAGTTACATCCAGAAATCATTAAAAAAAGTTACAGTTTTGGAAGGAAACATGTGATTCGGAAGCTACAGCTAGCGCAAAATGCGGCAGCCAGACTGCTAACAAGAACTAAGCGGTCTGAGCATATAACACCTGTGCTAGCCCATTTGCACTGGCTTCCAATATGCTTCCGGGCCAGATTCAAAGTGTTGGTACTTACCTATAAAGCCTTATACGGCGCGGGACCACGATATCTGTCAGAACGCCTCTCCCAATATGAACCGGCCCGTACACTACAGTCTACTACGAAGGCCCTCCTCCAGGTTCCGACTCATAGGGAAGCCCGGAGAGTGGTGACAAGATCTAGGGCCTTCTCAGTGGTGGCCCCCGAACTATGGAATGGTCTCCCCGAGGAGGTGCGCCTGGCGCCGACACTATCATCTTTGCGGCGCCAGGTTAAAACCTTTCTCTTCTCTGAGGCATTTTAATTCCTGTTAATTCTAAATTATTATATTTTGATTTTAGACTGTACAGTTTTTTGTACAGTTTTGTATTGTGATATACTGTATTGTGTTATTTTTATTGTATTTTTAATGTTCACCGCCCAGAGAGCTGTTGCTAGTCGGGCGGTATATAAGCTTAATAAAATAATAAAATAATAATAAATAAAGAACAGAAGAATGTTGTAAAATTATAAACGTAAGATAAAAGTGCAGTCATTTTTCATTATTTATTTGGTCTTCTCAGCAGGTAGCAATGAATGAATGTGTGAGAAATGGTTCTCTTAAAATGTGTTCCTTCCTATTGATTCCTGAAGCTGATTAATTAAATAACAACATTTTGAAAGTTTTAATAAAAGTTGTCTGAATTAGGTCATAGGGAGAACATAATTATTTCTCTCATGGCAGAATAAACTAAACTAATTAACAGTAAGAATGTTTTACACAGCAGGAAACGAGTAGAAATTAATTTTGAGGGAAAAAGAGATCATGTGAATAGACAGGGAACATCTGCAATAATGGGTTCCTTGGGCCATTTCTATGAAGCATAACATTTGTAGTCGAAGGACTGAATTCTGTACAGTAAGTAGCTGTAACTAAATTTAGTGTGTAATCTAGGGTTTTTAAAGGGGTTATGTCTAGGTGGCATACAGGCAAGAATTTATTTAAGTTAATTAAATGTTTTTATATCATGTTTCATGAAAAAAGACCTCCCAAGGTAGTTCACAAATAAAATTACAAAATAGTGAAAGTATAGAGCACAATTAACCAAAACCTGGAACATAATCAATAATAAAAAAAAAATGGTCGTAACACTTAAAAGTAAACCTTGTAAGATATGGACCAACATCACTATTCAAATTAAATGCAGACTGGAACATCCAGATGTTTAAGTCATAGAGACCCAAACACACCTTCTAGGAAGGAATTCTGTAAGGATGGGGCCAACGTTGAGAATGCTCCATTTCTTGTGCTTGTCAACCTGATAGACAGACCTTAATGGCAGGCTCTTGAACAGGGCTTCTTTGGCCAATCTAAGACCAGGGCAAGTTCATACAGAAGAATAGATGTTCTCCCATGTGCCCCTAGCTGGGTGTCTGAGCACTTGAGTAAATCGCTGTTGCTACTGCAATCCCTCAGACTAATCCAGCAGCTAAGGTTTTGAAAGAGTATCCCATTACTCTATGTTTTGAACACTGGATGGAAAAAAACTTGAGCAGTGAACACATACAAAATTGACAGGGACTGGGAAGAGACTGAATCTTCCATCCTTACTCGTGCTATGACTCTTTCCCCAAACAGCTGATCAGAGTACCTAGCCAGGACAATACATCACTGCCCCAGCTGTTGCATGTATTTAAATTGGATGCAGCCCTAATCATCACTGGAGACACGATTTACAGGCACTAGATCCTCAGATTTAATGGATATTCTAACACCCTGTGCCTGGGTTGATGCAGTTTTGCTATCACGTTGATGATACTTGGAAAACAGAAACATCAGTGTACAAATATATATACAGAACTTGAGGGTCACTCAATGAAACAGATTTGGCAGTAGGTGCAGAGCTGGCAAAAAAAAGAGTGCTTCTTCACAAAACATAGTAATTAACCTATGGCAGCGTCCCCAGTCTGATGCCTCCCAATGTTTTGGACTATAACTCCCACCAGCCCAAGCCATCAAAGCTATGTATCAGGTTGGGAAAGGCTGACCTATGAAATTCCATAGGACAAGTTGTGGCAGTAGGCACTAGCTTACATGACTTCAAACATGGATTAGACAAATGCTATCATGAGGGATAGGTGTATCGATAGCTATGAGCCATGATAGCACAATGAAAGGTCTTAAGTACAGAGGCTATAAAGCCCAATATATCAAATGCTAGGGATAAACTGAGGAAGGCCATCATGCCTTGCTTTTGGGGGATTTTGAGAAGGTGGATGGGCAGACTTCAGGCTTGTAAGACTGACTTTGGTTTTTTACTAGAATCTCAAGATCTGGTCCACTGACCAGAGCCTGGTGCAAATGGCACACAGTTATAAAGAATTAAGAGTGCAAGAGTACCAGAACTGAATGGAGCTCATAGTCCTTCTACACAAAAATCCACTCTTGTTTACCTCATGCATTTCAGCAGTATAATTTAGGGATGGGGGGAGTCATCTTGTTGCTATTGGGAGTCAGAAATCCTAGCCCACCTACTACAGAGATCTACTCAAAGATCTACTAGATCCAGATTTACCATCCGCCAACCCCTGCTTTGAGTACCCAGATCATTGGCTCACTGCTTTGGAAACAGCAAAGCAATTCTTATGTCTTATGTCTTTACCTTCCGGTGACAAATAGCAAAAAAGGAAGGATTACAAAATGTTTAATCTTATACCAGCATATACCTAGGTGAGAGGTGGCAAACCTGTTGGACTCCAACTCCCATCAACCCCAGTTAGCATGGCCAATTATCAGGAGTGATGGGAACTGTAGTCCAGCAACTCCTGGAGGACCACTGGTAGGCCACTCCTGACCTATGGTGATATGGTTGCCACGACCTTCATGCTGGCCTCCTTTTTGTTCCAAGAATGTTTTAAAACTTCCAGTCCTGTAGTTCAGCTTCTCAGCATGCAAGTGATGCTCCTCCGACACTGTTAAACACTGGGTAAACAGAAGCTTGTATAGAACGCCAGTAACTTCATCACCATTATTTATTTGTATGCTGCTTTTCCATGGTTTACCATGCTCAAAGCAGTTCACAGCATCAGAATACATTACATAAGCTTGTAAACATTGCTGTACCAATGTGATAGCAAACAAAGAGACTGGGGTAATCACATCACATACATGGAAAGAAGTCTTATTTTGCAAATATAATAATATTTGCAAAAATATTCAAATGGCTAATAAAAGTATACTGCTTCTTTTTTCAATTTGCCTCCACATTTCTTCTGACCACTCTCCTCTTTCGGCTTTGCCAATATTTTACTGATGTACTACATATTTAATTTCTCCTTTCCATGCGCAAAGATATGTCAGCAAAGTCCACTGTATGCTTGTAGCCATGGAAGTCTCTCTCTCTCTCTCTCTCTCTCTCTCTCACACACACACACACACACACACACAGGTCTTGTGGTGTAATGGCTAAGAGATTGATCTACAAATCAGGAAGTCCCTGGTTTGAATCTTGCCTTTCCCATGAACTCATCACTAGGTGGCCTGAGGCAAGCCACTCCTTCTCAGCCTTAGTCCCCCCCATCTACAACTTGGGGTGGAGAATAACACTTGCTTACCTTACAGGTTTTGATGTTACAATCAGAAAATGACCTTGATGCGCTTTGAATATTTGGAAGCACTATACAAATGTCAAGTATTATTATTATCTGTTCACAAGGGCTTCCCACTCACTTTGAGAGAAGGCTAAATTCGATGCACAAAAAGAAATGCCCATGGAGAGCTTCCCTTTCTGCTCCTGCCTCTTCCCCTTAAGCTTGTTCAGACTGTAGGTTCATAAATCTATTGGATCTGGTTCTGTGCCATACAACTCAATGGGAATTTTGCTGCCAACATCAATAGGAAGTATGGTGAACTAGTAGCCATGTGGCTGAGTACCTGAAGAAAAAATAACTGACGAACAAAACACCATAAACATATGGTAAAATCATTCCTTTCCAAGGAAACATAAAACATAAGAAGTTGATGGATGCAGTTCCAGAAATCAGCAGTCTATTTCATCATGCATAGCCACCATCATTTTAGGAGCTTATAAATTTGTGATAAGCTTTTATATACTCTTGAACTGTTCATTTAGAACTTTCCATATGGGAATATGAAAACTATAGAGTCTATATAGCATTGGTTTTAAATCTGGTATTCCTTCACAGCCTTGCTTTATAGCCAGTTGCTAGGAAATTTAGGCTTCATTTGTAGATATTTTGGTGGAAGTGCTCCTGTTTCTATAATATGCTAACTGAGATGAGCTAACCTTCTAAAAGTGGACATGCTATAAACTGTATGGGCCATCTGCAGATATTTACTTTAATAGTTCATTTTCTGCATAGATCCAATGTAGGATTAAGAGCACTAGAGGTTTTCTGGTCTTGATTAAGCTGTAAGCAGACATGTATCCAGCACATGAATCTCCAGGCTCATTATTTTATTACCAAAAGAACCTGATTTAAGCTCAGTTAAAAACCTCAGCATAATAGGAAAAAATCCCTAGTGTGAAACATGCAGGAAACTGTGGATTTGGTTTTCATTAATCTTTCCTGCAAAAAACTACTTTGAGGTGAAAAAGTACAGTCAATTAATTAAAGGCATTTTGGGAACATTGCATCAGCAGTAGAGCAACTGTAAGTTAATTTTGGACATGATCCAGACAAAATTAAGCAGACTCTTCTCCCCTTGAAATCAATTGAATTTAAACATGCTTGACTTTGGCTAGAGTTTTGTCTTGTGGCATGATTACAAACAGCCACTCACCTGCTCATCCATCATGAGTATAAATCGCCACCAGATGAGCAGAAATAAAAGCTTTTGGAAACTGGAAAACAGTTGGTCCTTTTCTTTTTCGGGCTATTGATATGCAACAAATGACTAACAGATCTCAACAGGCAAGAAGTAAACCATTTTTGTGGGCCAGGAACTCGCATGGACTAATTTGCAAGACTCTACTAATGGCATATATCACAGCCACTAGAAAACATTCACCTTCTTTTACTGCTGATGATAAAAGAACTATAGTTAAGACTTTGTCCTTGTACTTTCCTTAGTGTGAGATAGAGACAATACATCATATTACTACTGAGCAGAAAATCTTTAACCGAACAACAGGGTTAACAGTAGCATTCACATATAAGAACACAGGACAAAATAATAAACAATTGGCTTTTATGCCGCTCAGGTGGGTGAGAGTAATTTGCTGCTGATAGCAAACAGCCTTGCCTGCATGTAAGTCAGACTCATAAAGTTGATGAGTTATTGAAAGGATTTGTAAAAGTACATTTCAGTTTCATTTACTTCAAAACTTTCTAAGCAATAAAGAACCTTCATAAAAATCACAAGGAGCTGGCAAGTGCAGGATAATGATTGATTCCCTGTGGTTTTCAAACATTCTACATTCACAGGGCGCTTTCCACATCAGCTTGTCTGCAGTGGAACCCCTATGCATTGCAAGGGATTCTGGGGCATAGGAAGTGAAACTATGCTCTCAAACCCTCACCCAGACACTCCTTTTCTGCTCCATATTTCAGGAGATCAGTAGTACGGCAGGTGTTCAGGGGAGTTTTCCCTCCAATATTGATTTTCCTGAGGGACCTCCTGAGGAGATTTGAGGAATGCAAGAGATCCCAAGAACACTGCAGTGATGGCTGGTGACTCCATGTCAGTGGGGCAGTGAAATCCGTGTCGGCTTTTACTCAAAAGTTTCAAGGAGCCATCCAAGGTGCTGAACCTATCTTTGGGAATAGGTTTTGGCACCTTGGACAGCTCTTTCAGTTCAGTTCAGACTAAATCCCAGAGCGGATTCCACTGCCACGCTGACATGGAGCCACCAGCTGCCACAGATACTGTGACAGGCTAACCAACATCCCAGCAGTTCTACTGTCAGTGTTTCAGGGCCAGCCCACAATACTTTGTTGCCTGAAATGAAGAATAATATGATGCCCCCACCCGCTTTCCATCTACAAAAGCCAACTAGAATGGCAGTTAAATCTTACTTCGCCATTGCCAACAGGCTAGTGTCTACCATTGCACCTCATGGAAACAATTATGGGCGGAAAGACCACCCTGTGTGGCACCCACAGCTGTCGTCCCAAGAGAAGGATATGGCTAAGGGCTCAGGAAGAACACCCAGAGAGGCTGTCCTTGCTGCCTCTCAGCATTTGCCACTGGAGAAGATCACCTCATTCTCCCTAATGGTAGAGTTAGCCTTGGCATTTCATACGAAATACCAGTAACTTCATCACCATCATTTTGTTTGTATGCTGCTTTTCCATGGTTTACCATGCTCAAAGCAGTTCACAACATCAGAAAATGTTACATAATAAAATATTACATTTTGAGATAATACACTAATAACATTTCAACAGTCATAGAAATATTAAAAGGCTAATCAAAACATCTCATATTAACATGCATTAATATTAAACAGTACACTAATAATTCATAATAAGGCCTAACGATAGAAAGAGAAGAACTAGCAACTTCTTAATATGAATAAGCTGAACAACAGGGCCTTTATACAAAACCACACCATATTATCCACTTAATTGCTTTTCTCCAGATTATTTTAGAATAGGAGGGGAGGGAAAGGGGGCTTGGAAGGGGGCGTTGCCTAAGAAGAGCTTCAAGGGCTAGACAGAGAGACTTGGGGGGCCACATCCAGCCTCTGGGTCTAAGGGTTAGAACATTCAAAATATTTGTATAAGGTAATAAATTTGGATAAGTCATATTTGTGGGGTGTACAACTCATCATTTGGACAATCCCTAGAGATCATTGGGATGCAGATAAACAGGAGGTGGCCTGTATTGCTATTGAATGCTGGGTTACTACTTCACAATCCTGGGCCTGAGTTAAGCTTACTGGATAGGGATAGGATCACAAACAAAATCCTCAACATTAGTCCAACAAATGATAAATTGGCCTGTTGAAAATTATTGAAAGGTTGTCATGTCTCTCATTGTCTGGGACCAAGATGATAATAGTTCTTTAAACAGAGTTTGGGAAGCAAACTTATTTTCTTAGGTAAATGAGCCAAGATGCTAGTCTTTATGGGAAATGCACATGATAAATAACTTTCAGCTCATGACAGCCACGAGACGCAATGAGTTTCAACTAACAGTGATACAGGAGAGAGACCCAGGATGTGGAATCTTTTATAATGAAGACAAAACTTCAAGGGGCTCTGGGCTTAGAAAAGACATCGATGGAATGCCCAGCTTAGTTCAACGTACTGATGAAGAGAAAACAAGCCACAATACACAAGAGATTCCAACAGATGTGAATGGAATCAACATTCATAGCAATGGAGGTGCGGGTACAAGGAAATGACTACACACCAGGAAAAGGAGACAAGAACTATATCAACCAAAATAGTGAATGATGTAGTACTCCTTGAACCACTTATGTATAATTCTGTTTGACAAGCTTTTAATGCAGATATATTTTGTTCATTTGCTAATTTATTTATCCAGGTGAAACAGCCTTAGAAATGCTTTCTAATGGATGACTCCCTCTAAAGATCAAAAACAAGACAAATATTCTTAATACAAGCTAAAATAAGACAAAGATTCATTGCTGACAACAAGAACAGTTAGTATCTGCATAGAATTTTCACATGTTCTAAGAAATGGATATACTTTATCTCTGAAATCCTTACAACAACCTTGCAAGGTGGGTCAGTGTTACAATTTTGGGGGTGTATTCAGCTAAGTCCTCTTCAGAGTAGACTCACTGAAATTAATGAATCTAAATTAGTCATGTCTATTAACTTTGATGGGTCTACTCTGAGTAGGACTAACATTGAATATCACCCTTTATATTGTAGATGCAGAGCTGAGGCCAGGAAGAAGGGGCTTGCTGTAAACCACCCAGAGAGCTTCGGCTATGGGGTAATAAATAAATAAATATTAAGGCAAGTTGAAGCTAGTGCAGACATACCATTTGTTGACTTCTTAACCAAGGTAAAGATATGTATACAGGCTGTGTTCACTGTCTTCAGCTATGTTTTAAATAATACATTGGCCCTGATGTTAATGCCAAGTTAACATCAGGTTAAGGCTAATCAGAATTTGAAAGCACAATTAAGGGGGGGGGGGTGGAAGGAGAAAGAGAAAGCTTTAAACCCAAGAGGAGACGAGAGGAACTGTACCTGTGGGAGAGTTGAGAGATGATTGAAACTGTGATGAAAAGATACACCCCTTTGGGGTTCATAGTAAGGGTGAGATTGGAACAGCTGACTGCCATATTTTGGCATGAGGAGGCATATTTGAATGCTGTCCCACACAAAAAGAACACCTCTCTACACAGTGCACTGGTGAAAAACCTCAGGCCTGGGTGCCATATGTGTGCCCTCAAGGTCTCTCTATCTGGTAGGGTTGCCAGGTCTGCGATTTTCACCTGGAGACTCTAGTTTTCAGGGGTCCTCTCCAAGTCTTTAGGTTAGTCACCCCAATCTCTGGACTCTTTGCTTTCATTTTTAAAAAAATTAAATTTCTGGGTAGTCTGGTTCAAGAGATATACACCAAAATATCACCGCTGCCCGCAACTTCTGTTATAAGTAGCTGCTCTAAACCCCACCCTTTCAGGTTTTAGCCAATAAGTGAAGTCAGGGTTGTGATTGACCATTGCAAATCCTGAAAACAGTTTCCTTTTCCTGCTTGTCTGCACATCAGAAGTTGAGTGAGTGTATAACTTTCAGCAGCAGCAAGACTGCCTTTCTCTCTACAATAATATTGCAGGAAATCTAGAACTGAAGATCACAGAAGGATCTTGATAGGCATGCACAGTAAACAATGTCACTTATGATGAAAATAAAAGTGTACATGCAGGGTTTTTTTAATTGCAAAAAAGCATATACATTTTATCTTTCAAATAAACGTTGAAGACAAATTTGAAAAAATGTACATGTTGCAGTTTATGATGCCATTATAGTGGGTTATACATTTGTCATTATATGGAGTGAAACAAGTTCAAATTTTCCTGGGCTGTTCAAAAGGGCAGTTAGTTTAATTCATAGCCTGTTTTGAAAACCTTCCCAATATGAAGCTTTAATCTTATACGCCTGGGCTCCTGCTGGGAGGAAGGGTGGGATATAAATCAAATAATAAATAAATAAATACTCACTTTTCTGGGAGTAAACCTGCAATGCTAATCCCATTTACCTGGGAGTAAACCCCATTGAATTCAGTAGGACTTACTTTTGAGTAGTCATAAGGATTGTGCTGTAAATTTTTCTCCCTCCAACCCTTTTTTTTAGCAATTAGGCAGGGCTTACTTAGGTGTCACTGCTTTTATGTATGAAACTAATACTGATTTTTTTAAAAAAATGTTCTGCAATGACTGATTTGACAATAAACTATTATATGGGGTGTATGTATTTTTATATCTCTACTGTATGGAACCTTTCTAACAACCCTATGAGGTAGGGTTGGAAACCACAACAGCTCACAACAAGAAATAAATCCATTTAAAATCCAATAAGTATAAAACAAGTATAAAACAGTAGCAAAACAGCTCAAAGTAGCATGATTCTGAATTTTGGGTTGGGCAAGTGAAGTTCCTTATTGCTTGAGGTTGCAATCCTGTGCATGCTTCCCTGTTTGAATAAGCCTCACTGAATACATTGGGACTTGCTTCTGAGTAAATATGCACAGGATTGCACTATGAATATCTTTACAGGTTGTGCATTTAATGAACATTTTTGACAATCATGCTTATATAAATATTTCTTCATTCTACGTCTCGATATATATCTGATTTCATGCTATGGTTGTACATTATTATTTCCTCTACATTTTAAGTGCGCCCTTCTTCCTTGGGGTGGTCACAGTCCCCCTCTGTTGTTTTCATCCTGAGGGGCAGATTAGGCTGAGAGATGGTGAGTAGCCCATGGTCACTCAGTAAACTATGTAGCTCATTACCATTTTTAAAATTAATTAAAATGATTTATTTGCAGGCAAAGTTTATGAAGGCAGATCTACTCAATACATTTAAAGCACATCTAACTCACATTTAAAGTGCATAACTTCTCCCAAAGAATCCTGGGAAGCGTAGTTTCCCCCTCACCATTATAGTTCCAACCTCCCTTAACAAACTACAGTTCCCAGGATTCTGTAGTGGGATTCACGTGCTTCAAATGTGTGTTGAATGTGCTTTAAATGCATGGTGTGGATCTGCCCTAGGTATGCTATGCATTCATTAGTGAATTGGAAAGAACAATTATAAAATACTTTCTTAAACGGGAAAGGCTGTAGCTCAGTGGTAGGGCACATGCTTTGCAAGCAAAGGTCCAAAATTCAAACTCTGGAAAAGGCTATTGCCTGGAAGTATGGAGAGCTAATGAGAGTCTATGTCATCAGTACTGAGGTAGATAGTTCCAAATGGCCTGAGTCGGTATAAGGCAGATTCCTTTGTTCCTAAAAGAGGAAGGAGACCCAAGCACCACAGTGATTCTGAAATTTATTTATATATTTTATTTTACTTACAACATTTAAATACGACTTTATTGTAAAAAAAACTCAAAGCGATTTACAGAATGAATTAAAACAATAAAATTATTGGCAAACAAAGTTAAAGACGGATTTTAAAACATTCAAAATAATAAAACCAACAATGAGTTAAAAACAGATAAAAAGCGTAATAGTTTCTACATGCCTGGGTAGGCTTTCCTAAACAAAAATGTTTTTAGCAGCTGCCAAAAAGAGTACAATTAAGGTGCTTGCCTAATCTCAATAGATAGTGAGTTCCAAAGTGTAGGTGCTGTACACTAAAGGATCTATTTCTTACAAGAACAGAACAAGTACCGGGTGGCACCCGTAACATGGAGAACCACCTTGAACTGGTAGCAAATCAACAACTAGTACAGATTTCAGAGCATAGTTATTATGTGCTGATAGGGTCTCATTCATGTCAGCAATTGTGCCACAGCATTCTGCGTTAACTGCAGCCCCGGGGTCAGGTTGTGCTGCATGGGGGATTTCTGTGACCTAGGCTGACTGGCTGCCAGATTTTTTTAGGTTTTGTTTAGGCACCTTGACTAGTTGCGGGATGCTGAATTTTCTGTCTTACTCATAGGAATCTTATTGTGATTGGTATGGTATTGCATTTAGGAAATCATAATTGTCTTTTGTTTTTGTTTTTCTACTTGCATTTCATTTACCTCTGACCTCACTTCCTTATATCTATAGAAGCAACAGTGGTTCCATGCACTCAGTGTAACCCCCCTTAAACCCACTGATGATTCACCTTGTTGTTTGCATGACAGTTTGTTTCTTGCCCAATAGTGGTAGAAGAGAATTCACATACTGGGAAGTGTGGCTTCAATTGCTGTTGTTCCCAAGCTACTGCCTGTGAAGATAGACCAAAACATGTGTGCTTTCTCTCTGTGAGTTATCATTCACTGAAATTGGGTTGGTTGTCAAAGTGAGTTTATAGGAGCCCACAGAGTAGGCAGAAAAGGGTAGAGAATCTTCTTAACTCTTATTCATTTCTCAAACCTCTATCTGAAGTGAAGGGTCAAATCTGTGAAGATGTTTGGAGCAGCCACATTAAAAGGTAGGGGCAGGGCATTCCAGGCAGGGGGTTGCCAACCCCGCTTTGATATGGATATTGTTGCAGAGGATCCCTAGTCAAGCCTTACCACCAGCACAATCCTATACATATCTACTCAGAATTAAGTCCTATTGAGTTCTATGGGGCTTAGTCCCTTAGTAAGTGTGTTTAGAATTGCAGCCTTCAAGAGCATCCGTCTTTACTTTAGTGCTCCCATCTAACATCTCCACAACAGATGTTTTGTTTTGTTTGTTTATATGCCGCCCTTCCTCCCAGTAGGAGCCTAGTAAGAAGGCTCCCTTCTTCCTACAATGGCCTTCTGGTGACTGGCCTGGCCTGAGGCCACTTAGACCCTTCTTGCCAGAAGCAAGTAGGCTAGATTAAATGTTCGCTACCCAGGTTCCCTAATCAGGTGAGAAGGAATGATCCCATCACTTCAGCTGGCCCTGGGAACACCCTAATTTAGGTAAGATTTCTATCTTAATTTCCAATCAGATAATTTTGTTTGTTTGAGTGGTATGCTCCAAACAACTGTGGCTGATGCTTAAAGTATCATGCTTAATGACATTGCCAGGGCCCACTCCATAATATCATTAGGGCCCACCGCCATGACATCTCTGGGGCCTGCCCCTGAAACCTCAGGGTTTGGGATGTTTCTGACCTGCAGGCCACACCCCACACTGTCCTGCTTCACATACTGAGTGCTTTTGCCTAGTTGGAATGCATCCTTGAACTCTGATAATCCCTGTTGCTTGTCTCAATGAAGGACAGAGAAGTGTATGTGAATGTGTTAGAAACTAACCCACTGTACAATGGAAAAAGGTCTATTCATTTCTCTGCCCACCTTTGTCTAGAGTCCTGCCTACCGCTGCCGTTGACCTTCGCAAGGTTGCCAAGGGTGGAAAAAGGTTCCTCATCCCTGACATAAAGCCTACCTGCATATAGAAGCAGGCCTTCATGTCTGATGGCTCAATTTTGTCCATTTGAGCTCCTTAGATCTTCAAGAGAGTCTCTGTTTTCAATATCACTACCAGCTGAGATGAGGAGACTGCTCATCCATGGTGCCTTGGTTGGAAAATGTCCTCCCTCAAGAGGTGCCAGTGGTTTCCTCCTTGGCTTGTTTTAGGAAGCTAACCAAAACCTTTTTTTTCTTAAGTTCTGAAAGCATTTTAATTGTAATGATATTTTAGCAGTGCTGATGCTATATTGGATTGCTCTAATATCATTGCATTATCAACTATATCGGATTTTAAGTTTTGCTTGAGGCTAAACGTTATATTGGTTGAACTCACAATGGGGGAGATAGAAATTGAAAAAAATGCAAATGTACAGTGTTAATAATGCTGCTAGAACACTTGGCTACCCTTTTTTCCTGACCTTATAGCTATTTATATGCAGGGAAGTTGGTTGTTTGTTTCTACAGGTGATCTTCCATCTGTGCACTGAATAGACATCATTGTGCTGCATGCTACTTCCTGTCTACCTTCCTCCAACTTTTAAAATTTCTACTGCTTCCTTGCTTCAAGATCAGGGGAAGTGTTCTGAGTTTGCAAGGAGTTCAGGGCCAAGAGCAGGTCAGATACTTCCTTTGGCGTGGGGAAATTCCTACATGATGAACACATAACAGGACAACTGGCTCTAATTTAGAGTAAATATTTACAGCATGAGCCATGCACTGCACACCCTTCAGGATGTAATCATGTCATTACATACACAAACCAATCCCATTACATCTCCTGAAGAGATAGCCTACTTATATGTGAGTAAGCCACAATAGACTTAGGAGTAGTCATCGGTAGAATTATGTTGCAAATCTTTAATTACTGCACCTAATCTACCACTTGGCAAAGTAAGGAGGGCACCTCAGTTAGTGGCAAGGTGTTTGGGGACAGAGCTGTGTGCCAAACGGACTGCCCTGTGCTCCCTAAGGTAACCTGTTGCCTTCAGATGTAATGAGGGATGCTGTCCTGTTGCTAGTGTAACAGTAAGAATAATCTTCCAATCGACTTGGCTTCTGTTCAAGGAATGGGAGAGAGGCACCATCTTGTCATTTGCTTCAGGCCGCAAAATGTCTCAGGCCAGCCCGGCACCTTGTCTCTAGTCTACTTGGAGTAATGGTTAATCCAGCCCAAAGTAAATGACCAACAGAGCAAGCCTAGCTCCCTGCTACCACCGGGCCATTGCTCCATCCACAGTTTGGCCCCTGATGGCAGCAACAGCAGAAGGTGGAGGAGCAGGTAGATCAGCCCCGATGCTAGCTGGCACCGGCTGTGAAACATCTCAGTCCCATGCTTGGAACATCTAATTTTGAAGCTTTGCATCAGGCTCAACTGTCATGGATGCCACATCAGGCCTTCCACCCAGACATTAGGTAGGTGGAAGGGGGATGTCTGTGCCAATGGTTGGTGATGGCTAGTGGGAGGCCAGCTGAGCCAGCAGACATGAGCAGAGGAATGCCTCCACTCATTCAACCCATGCCCCAGAAAGAGAGGTTTGGATTGCAGGCCAAGCAACCAGGTCTCACAACTGTGTGTAGCCACAAGAGGGGTGGAAACTCTTATTTTCAAACAAACGGGACCAGAATCAAAACTGGACGATGGATTTGTGTGTGCTGCTTGGAGGCACAGGGAGCTGCTGCCCTGCTTTTTATGATTCTGTTTGAGAAAACACAATTTAAATCATGCTAAGCCTCTGAAGCAGAACCTTCATCACTTTTAAAACAATCACTTACAGAACAAAGGACTGAGATTGACGGTGAGGCAGAGTTTCCTCCCCCAAATCCTCTTCACAAAAGCCACGTACAATATTCATGAAGAATGAACAGCACAGGAAGGGAAGAAATGCTGGAAGTATATTCACGAGCCTCATTTGCATCTGGAAATAGCCCTCTAATTCCATCATATACTTTTTTAAAAAAATCCCCTGCCTTCTTTTTTCTCTTTTCCCTTTGGTAATGCAGATTTGCTCTCCAACCAGAGCTAAGATGCTAAAATGATTTAGGTCATGATTAAATGGACCAAGCACAGTGCCTCTCAGCAAATGAGGACTTAAGAAAAGAAAGGACTTCAATATCTCAGCAAATGTGGAGGGATTTCTGATTCTATTGACTCAATGTGTTTGCTGTAGAGAGAGGGGCAACAGGAATCACATGGCTGAGCAGCTTCATTTCCAGTAAATTTGAACAAGATGGAGCAGCCATGGGTCTTTCAATTTGTGCCTAGATAATCTCTAGTATTTGTGATATTTGATTAGGTTTTTTTTCAAAGAAAGCTTAATTAGCAAGAAGCAAACCAAATTGGGGTTGAAGGGACATTTGAAAGTTGCTCTATTGCCCAACTTGTCATTTTAAAAAAATTAGCATGTAAATAGAGAGGACAGATGATTGCTCTACCAGTGATGCAACAGTAGCTTTTAGCAAAGCACTAAAAGACCCGTTTCCCTTTCTTTCCTTCTTTTCTGACATCTGTCCTGTTTGGGCTGGTGAAGAAGTGGCAAAATGCACTCACAGAAATGTGGGACCTTACTTAGAAATTAAGTTATAAATCTGCAACACAATGTTGCAGTATATCCCCAGACCCTAACAGCCTCTGCCTCTGGGCATTTGGTCTTGCCCTTAGTCAGCCTGGTTACATCTTTGGTTAGCTCTCATTGCTCCCACACCCACAATGAAATAAGTCTTCATTGATTTTGCCTCATTAAATGTTGGTGAAAAAAGGTTTATTTATTATTATATCAAATTGGAGATCTGCAAACCAAATTAACCAAATTCAGAAAATACGGGCAGATGAGGATTTTGAGCTAATTCTGGCAGGGAAGAATCCCTCCAGACCTCTAGGTATGTAAACAGACATAGGTTGTGGCTCCCTAGCCAACGACTGGGAGAAAATTCCTCCCTCCTTGCTAGGTGAGTCTTAGATTTGCGACCTATTGCCGAAATAAAACACAAACACCATTCATTGGGTTAAATCATGAGGCACTTTATTAAACGGAATCAATTAGAATAATGAACCTGCAGAGGGGAAATCAAGTGCGGGAGCATTCTGATGATCCAAGCAAACCCTGCTTGCAGCCATAGGGCGACCAAACCCTTGCCTGAGCCCGGGGCTACCCTGTGCCAGACCCCAGCTCAGGCCACACCCTGAAGATGTGTAGGGGGTCCAACCTGCATCACCGCCCCCCCGGAGCCCTGAAACTCCGAGCGGATGAGGCAAGTTGGCCCCAAAGGTGGCCCGTATTCTGCCCCCGGGCCATATAGCCCCGAGCTGCAGGCCTCCAGACCGCCTATCACCCCCAAAGGTGCCTAAAGGTGTCACCTAGCTGTCCCTTCCCTTTTAACCTTTTCCCGCACTTGTTTCACAAGTGACCATTGACATATTAAAGCTAAAAACAGACCAATCAGCCTATTAACCCCAAAGGCACCTGTGCTAACCCTTGACCCGTCCCCCTAACCACAGTGGAGTAGGCAAAAGAAACCTGCCAGCAAAGTGAGGCAGGCAGGCCAAAAATTCCTAGTAGGCCCCGTAGCGACCAAATGAATCACATTGCAGCAGAGGGAGGGTCGGGCGGGCGCTGCCAAAATTCAAAGGAGGGTGGGAGGCTGGTGGAGTGGCCTTAAATGGCCTTCAGCAGCCCCACCTCCTTTCTGCATGTCACACCGGCGCACCGGCGTGCTGCATGCACACACACACACCCATGATGGCGGCCTGGGCTTCGGCTGCGGCCGCAAACTCACCCCTTTGCCAGGTAAGTACCAGGCACGGAACGGGAATGTTAGAACCCAACATGCGCATCCAGGCTCTGCTGTTCAGCATTCACCCAAATCTAACTGTTAGGCCTACAGGGCAGCCCCCAAGCACCCACCACACTGAAAGCCATGGTAGGTGCAAAACGGTGCTCTTAATCTAATAATGCCTCATAACCTCCTCATCTGCCTGGACACAATGCCCAACAAACACTACTCCTAAGAAGCCAATCAAATTTGTCTCAGCAATGTGGAGTAGGCAAAAAAGGGGGATCCTAAAGGAATCCCCCCCAAATAATTACTACTCAGCAACAGGTGACTAGCCAAAGTTTGCATGCATTTGGGAGGAGGGTGGGTATAGCAAAAGGTCACTTTGGGGGCACAGCAGGCTTAGAAAGGCAGACTGCAGACCCTCTTAGACTGGCTCATCAGGCCCCCAGGTGTCTCCCTATCTCCGATCCCTCCCTTTAAAAGTCAGTCTCCTGGTCCCTCATTGGTGTAAGGGGGAGTATGCTTTGCTCTAAGAGTGGGATTGGCATTCTGCATTGAATCATTATGTTTCCTTTCCCTAGTGTTGTAGGAAAGCCACCTATTCCTGCAATAGATCTTTGCTATGGGCTATGGTAGGGAGAATGAATTGCAGTTGTAGGATCAGATCACTGAACAACTCTGTCGCCGTTTTAGTTTGTTATGTTTTGATGCTTTCTATTTAAATCCCTGGAAATCAAACTGATGTGTGAATTTTACAAAAAGCATGAAAAAGCACTTCAAGGTGCAATGTGCATCACAACCTATCACGTTCACTGGATGCACAACTTCTCAAACATTTGACTGAGCTCAAGTGTGAACAAGAAGCTAATTTTTAGCTGGGGTGTTAACCAGACACAAGTAAGAACAAAAAGCCAGGGCTGTTCAGGTCCTTTTCTTGTAAACCTGATGAGCAAATGAGTTTGGCATCTTTCTAGACCTGTTGGCATTCTAAAGCATTCTAAAGCTATAGAACAGAAGGAGGGCAGCGAGGATAGCATCAGTGTTGGCTGTCTGGAAAGACGGAATGAACTCAGAAGTGTTTCTGTGAAATAAGATGCATCAGCTGTCAGCCTGAGGGAGGACAGCGCTATTGTCAGGAGTGACAAATTGCAGAATATAGATAGGATTTTGGGAGCAAAGGGAAGATGACTTGGGACCAACTTTCAATGGATGGTAAATCTATCCATAGAGAGACATGCACAAGAAATTCTGAGAGATTAACAGGCATCATCCTATAGAAGGTCATTAATATTTCATCAGATGCCTAGGCTTTTTCTCCATTGAATCTACTTCATCAGTCATACTTGGCTCTTTTTCTTTCCTGAGAAGTCATCCCTAAGTTGCTTCTCTGTCCCATTGAGTGCTCATCAGCTTCCATTAAGAAAGTGGACTGCTTTATTTTGCATGAGCAGACATGAATAGCAAAAAGAGTGTACAACACTATCTCTGTTGTTTCATTGGCTGTCTGCTAGTCCTGATCTTTATGATAATGACTGTGATTGAGAATGCAGTCTAATGGCTCTGTTGGGCACAGGTCAAGATACACCTACTTTTAAAAAATGGCAAGAGAGCTCCTCCCCCCAAATTTGCTAGTTTTATTAAAAGTCTGCCTTTCCCTTAAAGTTGGAAGTTTCAAAGATCCAAAATTTACCCCAGAATTTCTCTTCCAGTGACATCTGGAGGTGAATCCAGACTAAGGCTGCAATCCTATACATACTTACTGGAATTAAGTCCCATCTAACTCAATGGGGCCAACTTCTGTATAAGATTGCACTGCATGTCCATTGGTCACACTGATTGCAGTGTGAAAAAGTAGACATGAGTTAAGTCCCATTGATTTCAGTAGGAACCAGCAGTGCAATTCTATACATATCTACTCAGAGATGTCCCATTGTGTTCAATGAGACTTACTTCCAGCAAAGTGGCTATAGGATTGCAGCCTAAGGTAGAAGATAAGCACAGGATTACACTGGAAGTTTACCTTTCTTATTCTGGATCCAACCCCCTGAGAAATCCAGGCTTTCTTATCTACCCTATTTGGCGTTTTGTATTTTTTGCTTTCCTTGCAATCTCTGTGATATTTCACTTGTTGAGACACTTAAAACTTCACTCCAGGTGGAATTGCATGGTTCCTCTAGCACTTCTATGGAACTAGAGGCATAGTCATATACCCGAATTGCCATGTCATCCCTCTTCCCATGTGTTAAATTCAACAGATTCCCTGCACTATATTCTTTTTCTCAGCTGAGGTGACAGCTTATTCCAGTATACCTTGAGTATACCTTGGGGATCAGATAGAATCATAGTTCCCATCCACCAAAGGAACCTAACTGGACAGAACTTGAAGCTTTGCTCCAGGTCAAGGATTTTGCATCAGTATTCGTTTCATAGACCTAAAATGAATTCAGTAAATCATTAATGTGATGGCTGCATATGTCATGAATGTGCCTTGCATTGCATAATGACTCACAACAATCTTTTATAAGAGCAGCAGCCATCAGTGAAAAGGGAAAAGAAATACCACATCATAATTTATCAGGGTTCCTCAACTTGATGTCCTCCACATGTTTTGGATTACAACTCCCATCATTCTTGACCACTGGCAATCCAACAACATCTGCAGGGCACCAAGTTGGGGGAAGGCTATAGATACGAAAAAAGCAATATTGGGACACTTCCAGATGAGATGTTTATTGTGCATGTGCAACCATACCTTGTTCACACCAGATTTTGCAGGGAGTCAACATGATGACATAATCCAACATGTTTTCCCAGCGTTTCTTCCATCTTTTTCCTTACTGAAGAAAATCCAACTTTGGGGGGAAAAGTGGAATAGGTACAGTCTGTTTGTAGGTAGGGACAATAAAATATGCAGCTGAGGAATGGTGGGAGGAGTGCTGCCTGGGGAAGGCTGATGATGTGCTGGGATGTCCTTCCTTTCTCTATCGCTTGCCATAAATGTCTAGTAGCGGACCCATTTCACTGGCAACACAAGTCCATACCCTTAGAGAGATTTGCCTTTATTTTGCCTTTGCCTTGTAAATAATTTGCTTGGTCTTTTTTTAAAAAGCATTTATTTATTTATTAGATTTAAATCCCGCCCTTCCTTTCAGTAGAAGCCCAGGGTGGCAAATGAAAGCACTCTAAAACATCATAAAAACAGACTTTAAAATATATTACATAAAACATCCTTAAAAACATATTAAAACAAAAGATTTAAAAACATCTTCTTAAAAAAGCTTTAAAAACATCTTTTTTAAAAAAGCTTTAAAAACATCTTTAAAAGCAATTCCAACACAGACGCAGACTGGGATAAGGTCTCTGCTTAAAAGGCTTGTTGAAAGAGGAAGGTCTTCAGTAGGTACCAAAAAGATAATGGTGCCTGTCTAATATTTAAGGGGAGGGAATTCCAAAGGGTAGGTGCTACTACACTAAAGATCCACTTCCTATGTTGTGCGGAACAGACCTCCTGATAAGATGGTATCTGCAGGAGGCCCTCACCTGCACAGAGTAGTGATCAACTGGGTATATAATGGGTAAGACAATCTGTCATGCATCCTGGTCCCAGGCTGTATAGGGCTTTATACACCAAAACTAGAATCCTGAACTTAGCTCAGTAGCTAATAGGTAGCCAGTGCAATTCTTTCAGGAGCAGGGTGACATGTTGGAGATACCTTGCCCCAATGAGCAGTCGCATCGCTACATTTTGCACCAGCTGCAGCTTCCGAACCAACCTCAAGGGCAGCCCCACCTAGAACACATTACAGTAATCCAGCCTGGAGGTTACCAGTGCATAGACAACAGTGGTCAGGCTATGTATGCCAGTATGTGTATTTACCTAAGTAGCAGGCTTTTACCCTGCATTTAAATCACTGAGACTTAAGACTTTATAATATAAGAAAAGCTACTTTATTTCTAGAAATACATAGTAGATAGGAAAGGCATACCTAGTTCTAACTAATTAAGCTGGAGGGGCAATGCCCAGACTTCGGTATTGCCTCATGGCTCAGGAGAGAGAGCAAATACAAAGATGTCTTCTCTCTCCTTGGACAGTCAAAAAAGAAGACAAAGGAAGGAGGGGCAGGTCACCTTCCCTGAGTATATCAGTTTACAACGGAAGGAAGTTAGGTAGGGAAGAGCACAGGTAAAGGTAGGCAAACCTAGCTAGCTGCAGGACCCTAACTCTATCTTTCTTCTGGAATATAAACAAAAGAACCCAAACAGGAGTTGCTCTTGCCTCACTTCCAACACTACAGACCTGCTCTTTCAGAAGGAGTACAACTCCATCCAAAGCAGGCAACTGACCAATTATCCAAACTCAGGAACCACCAACCCACAGCACCTCCATCTTGCTAGGATTAAGACTCAGTTTATTGGCCCTCATCCAGCCCACCATTGAGTCCAGGCAGTGGTCCAGGGCTTGCACACCCTCTCCCGATTCAGATTTTACAGAGAAATTGAGCTGGGTGTCATCAGCATACTGCTGACACCTTGCCCCAAATCTCCTGATAATCACTCCCAAGGGCTTCAGATAGATGTTAAACAGTATGGGGGACAAGATGGTATCCTATGGCATCCCACAGCACAATTGCCAGGGGGCTGAAAGACAATCACCCAATGCTATTCTCTGAAAATGATCCTGGAGGTAGGATCATAACCACTGTAAAACAGTGCCTCCAATATCCATCTCACCAAGTCGGCCCAGAAGGATACCATAGTCAATGGTATCAAAAGACACCAAGAGATTAAGTAAGAATAACAGGGTTGCACTCTCCCTGTCCCCCCGATAAAGGTCATATGTCAGAGTGACCAAGGCTGATTAAGTCCTACAAGCAAGCCTGAACCCAGATTGGAATGGGTCAAGATAATCTGTTTCATCGAAGAGTACTTGCAATTGCTGCGCCACAACCCTCTCAATCACCTTCCCTAAAAAGGGGGGTATTTGCAGCCAGGTGGTAGTTGTCACAAACCAATGGGTCCAGGGTGGGCTTTTTCAGGAGTGGTTGGATCACCACCTCTTTCAAGGTGTCTGGAACCACTCCCTCCCACAATAACACATTGACGCATTGGTCAACTCTCCTCGACATGCTTTAATAAGCCAAGGAGGACAAGGGATGAGATGACATATTGATGGCCGCTCCCATCATCAGGCCTCATCAGCTAAAACTGATTTGCTGTAATCTAAAGCAACTCCTGCTTCTAGCTTTAGGTGCTGATATTGGAAGCCCCTTAATTAATTGCTTCCTGAATTTGTTGTCTCCTAGAATAAAACTGTCCTCCACACGCATACTGAAAGCAGTATTTGGATATCCTGTTGAATAATGATATCCAGCTATGCCAATTTGCTTTTTTCTTTCTGTTATAATTATATCTGAGTGGAATTCCAATGTAACAAAATAGTTCAGGTGCTTTTAAAACAAGAAGAATTGTGTGGGACTCCTTAGTGCTCTCAGTGGGGGTTTGGGGCACTGAGGCTTATTGTAACATTCAGCACAACAACGTTTGAAAATGCGGGGAGGCTTGTCCCAGTTGCAGGGAGCTTAGAAAGCAGAGAGCGATCCCATTGAACACAGAAGCGCTTGCTTCTGAGTAAACATGTCAGGTCTAGCTGTAAGGTTGCAGTCTGCCTTTCCATGCTGCAGGCAGGGATGGACGAATCTGTCAATTGTGGTTTCACTAAGTTTCTCATTTACCAATCCTAAAAGTTCAGTTCATCACATTTCTGTCTCAGTTTGCATATTTTTAAGTTGTCACAAAAAATTGTCAGTGTTTTAGTGCACATTTCTGATAGACACTTTTTTGCAAGCAATTTCCCCTCATATACCATTTTGTATTACTTTTGTATGCATGCACACTTCTCCTCATATATATACATTTTTTTCCATTGGAGAACTGCATTGCAAAATTCAGAGAAGTGTGACTTTCAAAAGACACCTGCACTTCAGTTTGCATATTGTTTTGATAAGTGTGAATTAGGTAGGTTTGCATTAAAATGCAAACTGAATTGAATTTCTCTACTATCCCTAGCTGCAGGTACTCTGTGCTTTTTATTTTATTTTACACGTGTACAATTTCACTTTAATGAAATTGCACAAGTAACTTTTTTCAAAGTAACTGTATTCACACCAATACAAAAACTGAAAACATATAACGTAGTGTTAAAATGGTGCTAAGAATAGGGAGGAGGAAACAATGCACTGAAAGGGCCACTTCAAAATATTGAGAGAATTAGGTGGGAGGGGGTGGCCATGATGGGATTGTGGGGTGGGGGTGGGAGAGGAGAGGACAAACACTGCCCACACAATGATGTCATGGCCACTGTTTGAACAGAACATAGCAAGAATCTCTCTCTCTCTCTCTCTCTCTCTCTCTCACACACACACACACACATAAAAAAATTAGATCCTCTGAAGGGTGAAAAACTCAACTGGGTCCCAAGTCCCTTAGACCAGGAATCAACAGTTCCTGTCTTTTGAGAAGACCGTCAGTAGGCAGTTCTTCCTTTTTATTGTCAGACAGAGGAATTCAAACACGTCATGCAGGGTGGAAGAAGATAGCTCAGCTTATACATTTCTATACATTCCCCAAGTTCACGGTGGGCACCCCTGCCTTGTGGGTGTATCCTCTCTCCCTTCATCAACTCCCTCTGAAGCTTATAAGCCATTGGGAGCATCAAAGCTTGCACATCCCCCAAAAGCCCTGCCCTTACCCACCCACAGTCTGTTCAAGCTGATTGCTGGTCGGGTTCCTTGCAAATAAGCAGCTGGTTTAGCAGTTTCTCCCCACACACACACACACCCCTCTATTCTCCACAGTCAGGGGGTGGTGGTGGTTGTTTCACCCTCGACATCAAGGATGGGGAAGCTGTCATCTTTCAGATGTTGCTGGACTACTACTCCCATCAGCCCCATTGATCAGGGATGATGGGAGCTCTAGTCCAGCTACATCTGTAGGGCCACCGGTCCCTCATCCCTACCCTAAATGATTTAAGGTAACTTTTATAGAATTCTGCTTCAACCCTTAACATTCTAATTCTAGATTGCAGAAAGAAGTGAAGGTATTTGGCAGCCCAAAGATGCCTGACACAAAGTAAACCCAGTTCAGCCAACAGTTTTAATGTCTAATTGATATCTTTTCTCAAAAAGCCTCCAGCAGATTGGAAGTTTTTCCTCCATTTTTCTCTTCCAGCCACTCAGACCTTTGTGACGCTTTCCACCCACAGGCAAGGAGAGATGAAATGCCTGCTTCTGATCAAAGTGAAGGCCTTGTGTCTGTGTCCCAGGCAGTGTTATTACCCTAACATGCACTGACACAACTTCAATGACTCTGAGTCTGGGGAGGGGGGGGAATGACTAAAAGATGTTCAGCAAATGTGTTGCCAAAGTTTGTGGAGGAGGAGAGGCTTTGATTTATCAATCATGACAGCAATCACATTTTAGCTACAGGTACTGGAGCAGACGTTAAAGAGCAAAGGCACAAGACAATTGGTTGTAAACTGCCTGAGCGACTGGCAATTAGGGAAAGTGCTCAGCACCCCGAAAGTTCCTTGGTAGTTATCTGCTCCAGCATATCAGACATGATGCATGGTTAGCTCAAAACACAGCATAAAAATGTACATCAGAGCACCTTTATTCTCTCCTTTTTATCGAAGGAGGTTAGAATGAATCATACGGAAGTGTAAAATGGGGGGAAAGAAGCCTGGTTTTTAAACCAAAATGATTTACAGACTTGCAAATCGCCTCTAAAATACAGTTGGGAAAAGGAGGGGGGTTGGGGGTATCTTCCCCTCCCAAGAGCAACCCAACTTCATTCAGAGATAGCCTCTTGCTGGGAGTGTTTTGTTTTGATAGAAAAGAGAATGAAAAGTGAGGAGCATCAGATAGTCCAGTGATGAAGAGGCCATAGATTCTGCCCGACCGTCATGGCCAAGCTAAAACTCGTGGACGCCGGGACCCCACCCCTCCCTTTCAGTACCAATCCATGCATGCTTGATCAGAAGTACAGATGAGCAAATCTGTCCATTTTGGTTACTCTTGGTTTCTCATGTTTCCAGCCTTAAGCTCAGTTCTGCCACATTTTGTAATTTTTTCTTTAAAAATCCTCATGAAAATTCATCACCATTTCAATGCAAATTTCTCCTGACGTACAGATTTCTTGTGTACAATTTCCCCTAAAACAGACATATTTTTGCAGAACAATTTCCCCTCAGATAATACACCTTTGTATGTTATTTTCACAAATATATACACTTTTGTGCACATTACTTGCCTGGAGAACTGCACTCCAAAATTCAAAGAAATGCAAAGGTGGAAGGACCACTGTGCTTCCCTTTGCACCTTGTTTCAGAGAGGGCCAATTAGGGAGGTTCGCATTCAAAGGTGGATGGAGTTGAATTTCTGCCCCATCCCTATTCAGAAAGTAAGTCACCTTGTGCCCAAAGGGGCTTACTCCTGGGCACAGCTTAGTCCCTGGCTTTGCACTGCACTTCTGCGCAAGGTGAGAAACTGTCCTCTCCTTCTCCAGCTCCACGCCTTTGGAGCAGATGCACTTGTGGGCAGACGGTGACCAAGGTGCTCTGCTGTCCTTCTGCCATCCACTACCAAAATCTCCAGACCCAACAGTCCCCTCGAGCCACAGGGAAAGGTTGGAGAACATTTGGGTTGCAGATAGTTGAGGCCCCAACAGTAGCCAGTCCCAACACCCCTTTCTAGTCTGGAGCTGGAGGAGGGATGGGATCTTTCCTGTCGTTGCCCTAAGCCCTCTGAAGCTCAACACAACTGTGGGGGATGATTCTGCCACCTTCCCCAGCTCCAAGCTAAAGAAGAGGGTTGGGGCACCTCTTGTTGACCTCACCAGAGGGAAATGAAACACTAACAGTAGCAAGTGGAAGTGTGGACCTTTGCTGGTGACATTGGCTGAAAGTTACAAGCAAAAGGGGAAAAGAGCTTTGACCCAGTATAGAGAGCATAAAGACTAAGTTGCTGCCTGAAGACCCCAAGATCAAGCACGTCTAGCATTTAGTTTCCAACTAGATGCCTTGAAAAGCTTCAATGCTGGTCACAGCAACTTTGTTTTGTTACCTGCATCTGGTAATCAGAGGCATACACAAACTGACACTCTATTCCATTTAGATAGCACGTCTAATAATTTAGCAACCTAGCATCCATGTATTTTTTTTAGTCATATAGGCTAGTAGTTGTAATGTCATCATAGGGGTATGCAGCTGAATGTGAGAGGGGAATGCAGGATCATGCCCAATGGACACACCCTGGTGCCAGTTTACCCAGTAACTATCCTCCCCCTTCTGCTGAACTTCTTCTGGGGTTAATGTGAAAGGGTCCTACATGTGCACAGCTGTAAGTGCATAGGACTCCAGCACACACTTGGAAACCCGGATTTGGATGAGCAGTATGGTTCCACACGAATGCCTATGCACATCTGCTGGGATTGTGGCCAGGATATGCATTGCCATCAGGGGCATGACCAGTGAAAGTGATCCCCCTTCCCCTTTACACGTTCACTTTAGTGCCTGGTGGTGCCCAGTTGCCTACCCCTCTTGCATCAGGGAACTCCGTAAGTGAATTACACATTTGTCCTTTCCATGAGTTCAAAAATGGGTGTGAGGGGCATTAAGCATTGAAGGGCCAGATGGGCCAGGCCCACCCCATCCTTTGCTATCCTGCACAGGAGTGTTCAGCTGATAAGGCAGGGGTCCTAATCACAGGAAGGGTTCTAAGTATATTCAACAGAACACATGAAGAATCTCCCTTCAGACCTTCCTTCTTTGGGGTGGAGCACCCAGGTATAGGAATGGTGGAGGTGGAGGTGGCACTTGTGGCTTCACGGCCCCATGCACACTTAATGCACACGCATGCTTTTCAGTGCATCAGTAGGGCTATTGTGTGGGAAAGCACCACATTTTGTCTGTTCTTAACTTATTGCCAATGAACTTCTATAGTTGTGTGGAGGAGGGGGAAATTCTCTATATTCATGTTTTGTACAACTATGTTTCCTGTTATTCATTTTTTTCCCAAAATAGTCCCAAATGCTTTTCCTCCTTGGGAAACTTGTTCATCATTTTAATTGCCCTTCTCTGTCCTTTTTCCAGATTTATGATACTCATTTTCATATGGAGAGACTGGCACTGAACACAGTATTACAAGCTTGTATTTAGACCAGTTTATAGACTGATTTTCAACTCCAAAAGAGTTTTCAAATTAGCTTATAGCATGAGATTTAAAATATAGTATTAAAATGATCTTTGATGTATTATTCCCTAACACTTTCCCTAAATAATTCCTAAAAATTTATTTCCCTTTGTGAATGTCAGTGGATTAGCTGGACATAAGAACATAAGAACATAAGAAGAGCCTGCTGGATCAGGCCAGTGGCCCATCTAGTCCAGCATCCTGTTCTCACAGTGGCCAACCAGGTGCCTGGGGGAAGCAGGAGTTTTTGCTGAACCTTCCACCACAGTTCTCCTGTCTTATTAACCATAACTAATGTACAGTGTAATCATATACATGTCTACTCAGAAGTAGGCCATATAGAACTCAATAGAGCTTGCTTCCAGATATGTGTATATAGAATTGCAGCTGCAGACCCTGACATATCTATATTAAGAGTGCATTAAGGGTATATTAAGATCCTCCGTGGCGCAGAGTGGTAACCGGCAGTAACACAGCCGAAGCTCTGCTCACGGCCGGAGTTCGATTCCAACAAAAGGAGGAAGTCGAATCTCCGGTAAAAGGGGTCGAGGTCCACTCAGCCTTCCATCCATCTGTGGTTGGTAAAATGAGTACCCAGGATATGCTGGGGGGTAAAGAAAGGCCAGGGACAGAACTGGCATATATATGGTCTGCCTAGTAAACGTCACAAGATGTCACCCTAAGAGTCAGAAACGACTTGCACTACAAGTGCGGGGACACCTTTACCTTTTTAAGGGTACATTAATCAGCTCTGTGTGGGGGCCAAACTAGCAATGCAGAATGTGGCTGCTAGGCAAAGGGATCATGTGTTACCAGTCCTGAAAAGAATGCACTGGCTGCCAGTTAGCAATTGGGCCCAATTTAAGGTGTTAGTAGTACCATATAAAGCCCTAAATGGCTTGGGGCCCAAATACCTAAAAGAGCACTTCCCCAGTATCATCCATCTCAGACTCTACCATCATCAGGTGATTGTCAGTGGTGCTGCCACCAGGAGTTGCCCAGCTGATGACCTGTGACAGGGCCTTTTCAGTGGTGTCTCCCCATTTGTGAAATACACTCTGCCATTATTAACTTCTCAGAGGAATTTGAAAACATTCTTATTTATCCAGGCATTTGATGGCTGAAGGAGATCACTGGATGAAAGAATGTTTTTAATTGTAACTGCTTTTAGAATGTTTTTAACGGTAACAATTTTTAGAATGTTTTTAACTGTAATGGGTTTTAGTATTTTTTTAATGTGTTTGCTACCCTGGGCTCCGTTGGGAAGATGGGTGTGGTAGAAATTCAATAAATAATAATGGGGCAAATTAGGGTGATTTGGGGTTCTCTCCTCTCTCCCGAGTCGAAGCCTGATGTCAAATCAGGGCCTCGCAAAGCCACAGTATGCTTTGTTGCTCTATTTCTTTGCTTTTCTGTGCCGATACAGCTCTATGCTTTCTTTTATAATGTCTCTACGTTTCTCTAGGTCCATGAGATTTGCAAAAAGTGAGGCTGTCCGAAATATTACCTGTGGAGCATTGAATAGTTCTGGACTGTTTTTTGTTAAAACACAACAGCAGAAAATGATTTTAAGTTTTAAAAGTTTTATTTAAATTTTTAAAAACTCCTCCGTTGTTCTGCATTAACAACAATGGCAAAAGCTCTTCAGAACTTCGCAGGCAGTGTTCTAGACAGCCTCACATTGCAATGCCTATTGAAAACCTGTAAAGGTCGATTGCAGGGGTAGGCAAGAGGCTCCTGCCAGCAGGTTGGATCCTTCCTTCCTCCATGGGCCAGTTTTGACGGGTGGGTAGGGCCCCTTCTGCTGCACTAGAAAGTTCTTGATGATGCAACCAGTGCCAGTGTGGATCCTTGTCATCAGCTGATTGGCACTTAGAGGGAAACCTGCCTGCCAATGAACAATTGGGAGTGCACCTTAAGCTCCCAATAGTTCCTTTCCAGCAGCCCCAACTTTACCTGCCCCACACCTGATGCCACATATGACATCAGTGGAAGGCAGGTAGGCATGGTTGGGTAAATGGCCTCATGGGCCAGTTAAGGACCAGTGCTGGGCCTATTTGGGCCCACAGGCTGGAGGCTCATCACCCCTGGCCTATTGGGAGGACTGTGAAGCCTATCAGGCAAACAACTGCCAGAAAGAAAGGGCAGTGTGAAGCTATTTATATATATATAAGCAAGAATACATACCACTCGTCCACCTCTTAATTATTTTAAGGTAAGAAAGGAGGGGAACCCAGTTCCCCACCTCCTAAAGGATTGCGAAGGAAAGTGAATCCCTTCCCCCCATCACCACCACCAAATGCCTCTGGACGTATTTGTCTGCAACTTGGTGGGCTTAATCCATTCTGGAAGGGCTCATGTGCCTGTAAATTTGATCCACTTTAACCAAAAGGGGGATGGTTTTTAAGTTCCCCATTATAGTAAATGGGGTAGCACATAACTTTATTATATACTGAGTGGCTCAGAACCCAAAACACAGAGCAAAACTGAGAGAGCACAGAGTGACTCAGAAAAAAGGTCAGAATTTTTAAGAGTGTATCACTTTGCACACTGGGTCACATATGCCATTTTGCTATCAATCACTCAGCTTAAAGATTATTGTAGAACTTTTAAAAAAAAGTTTGTGATTTCAGAGTTCTGAATAATTTGTTGCTGCTGTTCACATCCCTGATGGTTTATGAATAAGAAAAATAAATAGCACACTTCCCAGTACAGAACCTTAGAATCAGAGCCTTAGCGATTCTAAACCTTTGGCAAGGTCAGATTTCCCTTAGCCAACAGAAAGCTGATTCTTCTTACTATGTCTCCTTAAGATATTTGTTAGTCAATTGCAAACTTTTTGAACAAGACAGAAGTTAGGCTGATAGGCTTGAAATGTCCTGAATTCTCCCTGGCTCTCATTTTTGCAAAAACTGCTGCTACTTTGAAATACTCTGGTAAGGAGGATGATTATAGTGATCAGCTATATATTTGAGTTAAAAGATCAACAATGTCACATTTGAGTTCTTTAGAATTCTCGGGTGAATTGCTGAGCTCTCCCATATTCATCTGTAGAACCGCTGAAGTATTTCACCTTCTTCCCTGTAAAAGGCTTAGACTGAGAATCAATATTTTGAGCATGAAAGATCAACAGTATGTAAAACCTACAATTTATTCTCTCTCTAGTGTAGCAGGTCTGGAGCAATGATGAAAAGATTAGAAGCACTTTGGTCTTTTTTTTTTTTTAAAGACTCTTGTTTGCTTGGTTAGCTAGCCAGGGAAGTTAAATTTCTGTCTTTATTCCACTGAGTGTGGAGATTTCACAAGGTGGTAAATGACTATTAATAGCAAATCTTCAAGATTTAATGAGCACCTGCAATGCAATGCAGGTCAGTGTTTTTGATGAAACATTTACAAACCACTTATTGTATTTAGTGTAATTAGGCCTTTCAAATTGCTGCCCCATCTGAAGCAAAGCAGACTCTCAAGCTCACTTCGTAGGTGGCTGTAATACCCACAGTTCTAAATGAATTTTTAGCTATGTCATCATTTATTAAATTCAGAGCTTTTATCAAGAAAGGGCTCTGCAGAAGTCCTAAGATTTCCATGCCTAATTAGATTGGTGCTCCAAATACTGCTTATTCTGTCTCTCCTACACTGACGACAGCAGAACATTCTGGGAAACGTACAATATCAATATATTCCTTGAACTCTGATCATGATTATTGTTTGCCTGGTTGGAAGTTAGAGAGGGATATGTGAGTAAGTGCAGAAACCTGCTTACTATGCAAAGGGAAAAAAGTACATTCATTGCTCAAGTTACTATTGCCATCAAGGAAGTTGAGCCCCATCTTTTTGAGGAGTGATATCCTTTCGTGCTTGTGGTAGAACCTTCTAAGTAGGGGCACCATAATTATGAGCTCTCTCTCCTCAAAGGGGGTTGATTCAAAAAAGTCTCAAGACAATGCATCCTGATGACTCCTGTTGTACACTATGTTAACTAGAGGATGGGGAGGGATACACATTCTTCTTCCTCTTTACATTCTCTTTTGCTGTTTGCTGTTATATAGAAAAGAGCCTGGAGGCATCTCTAGGGCTACTTGGGACCTCACCATAAGAAACAAGAGACCAATCTGTAAAGGTCATTGCCCATAATTATGCAAGCACAGATGCTTGCACTACTCTGCCACTCTTATTTCATTTGCAGACCATTCCTTCAATTGCTTACTTTGATCCCCCACCCCATTTTACAATAATGCATATGTGAGTGATTACAAGCTGTCAAGACATGGCATGTTTAACGAGATTGGCTGACACTAATTAGCCGGTTGCTTGATTGCTCTCACCCCTGTGACTTACTAATGCTTACAAGAAAACAAAAATTTGCCCACGAGATTCAACTGTCAGCTACTAGCTGAAAGCTGGCTAACCTTTACATAAAAAACAGACTTTTTTTGCTATCATCATGCATTGATTAAACATTTTCATGTTTTAGTCAGGAGGGTATTGCTCTGTTGATCAGCAAAGGAGAAGGCTAGGGTCCTAATATTTACACCTGGCCTGGCCAATCCAGCAGTCTCATACTGCCTGGTGATGTTGAATGACCCCTATTTTCTTCTGCACCTGAAGCGTGGGCCTGGGTAGAATTTTTTAAAGACAGAGAAAGCTGTAAGGCATAATAAGCACATATAGTTGCCTTGAACCTCCACAGAAAGGCAGTGCATTTTTAAAAAAAAATAATTAGGCTACTTCCCAGATTCAGACCATGTGGCTCCTTGTTCAAGCAAGGACAAGGGTGTATGAGCTGTGGTGATGCAGATGTTACTGGACTACAATTCCTGTCATCCCTGACCACTCGCTGTCCATCCAGGGCTGACAGGAATTGGAGTCCAACAGCATCTGCAGGGAAACAGGTTTCCCATCCCTGCCCTAGAACGACCAACAATTGCAGATAAGATGTTAAATAACAATGTTGTTGGGAAAATCTGTCTGCGTTTGTTTTTGAATTGCTTTTTAATATGTTTTAAAAAAAAAAAACTTTTTTTTCTAAACAATATGTTTTTCTAACCCTTTTTACTTAAGATGTTTTTAAAGCTTTTTTAAAAAATGTTTTTAAAGTTGTTTTGTTTTAAAATATTTTAAGGTTGTTTTTACGATGTTTTAAAGAGTTTTTAGTGCTTTTGTTTGCTGCCCTGGGCTTCTGCTGGGAGGAAGGGTGGGATATAAATCAAATAATAAATAAAAATTTAATATGGTCTAGAACTGATGGAAGCTATCAGTTCTATCAGAACCTAAGGAAAGGTGGGTGGGCTTTATGCCTGCAAAGCAGTCTGAACACTCCCCCCCTCACTCCCACTATTTTATTCAAAGTGTGAGAGCAATTTATTTATTTATTTATTGCACTTGTATACCGCCCCATAGCCAAAGCTCTCTGGGCGGTTTACAGCAATCAAAAACATTAAAACAAATACACAATTTAAAAACATATTTTAAAAACATATTAAAACACAATTTTAAAATTCAAAACAATATAAAAACAATTTAAAAAACACATGCTAAAATGCCTGGGAAAAGAGGAAAGTCTCGACCTGGCGCCGAAAAGATAACAGTGTTGGCGCCTGGCGCACCTCGTCATAAAGATGAGTTCCCTTGAGAAGTTAAATATTAAAAACAGAAAATTTACAAGCAACAACACAACACAGAGAAAAGGCTGTTGAATTTTCTCAGTCTATCCAGACTAATGTATTTTAGAACTTCATGCTATCTGAGATCTACCCATATGCTACCCATGCTTAAGTCCACTTTTCACAGTCTTTCAAAACCAGTTAAGCTTTCATATTTGCACATATTTGTGTCAAATATGTTGGAGAGCTAAACTCTACACCAGGCAGATGCCCAGAGGCACGCTTGAATTACAATTTCCAGAGTGGTTCAACAATCAACCCTTCTTCCCAGAGAACTCTGGAAAATGTAGCTCTGAGAGGGGAACAGGGGGTCTCCTAACAACTCTTAGCATCCTTAACAAATGACACTTCACAGGATTTTTGGGGGGAAACCATGGCAGTTTGAAATGCTATCGCTCCCCTTTAAAGGTATAGGGCAGGTGGTCTTTTTGGGCCCTATCCTCCCCCTGCTGAGTTCCACAGGGGCAAATGGGCGATTACGGAGGAGGAAGCTGACAGCCAGGGCCACCTCCTGGGCTAGTTGTAAGTAGGATGTTAGGCAGGTTTGGGCTTTGTTTTATTAATGTTAAAGTGTGTGGTGCGGCAATGGGTTCTTTTATTATGTGGCTTTGAGTGTTCAAAGCACTTAAGACTCACAAAATTGAAGAGGAGACTTGTAGGTCACCTAGTCCAGCCCCTACTTGATGCAAGAATGCCAGAGAGAAGATCCCCAGCAGATGGCTGACCTACTTCTATTTGAAGACCTCCAGGGAAGGGGAGGGGAGCTTACCTTGGGTACGTGGTCCAACTGTTAAGCTGCTCTTATCTTTTTGGGACATTTTCCCCTCAACTAAAATCTACCCTCCTGTAACTTAAGCCCATGAGATCCAGTCCTAACTAGGGTTGCCAGGTTCAGGGCCTGATCCTTATCCTGTATCTTTAGGAGAAGAAAAAGTCAGCCAAGTGCAGGTATTCTTGCAACACGGTAATGGGAAAAACCACAAGGTGGAATTCTCCCCTCTCCACACCTTTTAAAGATACAGAAGACCTCTTGGAGGCTGGACCTGGCAACCAAGAGGTCTTCTGTATCTTTAAAAGTTGTGCAGGGGGAAGGGAGAATTCCACCTTGTGGTTTTTCCCATTACCGTGTTGCAAGAACACCTGCACTTGGCTGACCTTCTCTTCTCCTAAAGATACAGGATCAGTCTCAGGCCCTGAACCTGGCAACCCTAGCCCTAACCCAGAGGTCTTTGTACTCTTCTATGTGGCAACCGTGGAGTTACTTGAAGACTACCATCATGTACCCCCACTCAAGAATAAACTTTTCTAGAATAAACCTACCGTTCACTTAAACTTTCATCACAGAACTTGTTTTCCAAACCCCTGATGATCTCCATTGTTGTCCTCTGAACCCATTCCAATATGTCTAGATCAGCACCCAGAACTGGATGCAATGCTCCAACTGAGGTCTGACTAGTGCAGAATTACATGAACGTTTGCTTCTTATGACTTGCAAACTCCAGTTCTAATGAATGCAATCAAAAATTGGTTTTGCCTTTGTGCTCCCACTGGGGTGAATGGGAGCTTCCCCCCAAGCAAACTACAGGGGCAGGAGTGATGCAGTTCAGGACTCAAAGGGCTAAATGCCTCCACTACCACACCACAGTTCCAATCCATGTCAGACCCCACACTGGCTATTTCTGAAAGAAAAAAAGTGCACTTGAGGACAAACCATATGATTAATATCATGTGTAGATTAAACTGGCCCTCAGTGGCTCTTTCTGCCTGCTTGTCCTGTCCCTAGTTCTCTCTCTGTGTGTGCTTATTTTTAATGTTGTTTTAGGCTACTTAGATGTGCAGCAGCCAAGGCCAGCACCTTGTAGGCATTTTTTTTTAAAAAGTAACTAAACTGTAACTGTAGTGATTACTATCAGTTACTTTCAGTGTAATTGTAATGGTAATTACTACTTTTTTGGGTCATGTACTGTAACTTATTACTTTTTAAAAGTAATATTCCAAGCTCTGACTCTGGGGGACCAAGAACTCTATGATAAGCCCTCTAAGCCTTATCTTATGACAGCCTTGGGTCAAATGGGCACTTCATAGTTGCTGATAGGATCTCTGTTAGATTAAAAATCACATTTGCTTGGGGTTTATTCATTTATTTTGCTTATATTCTTACACTGACACCCCACTTTTCTTCCACCATGGAATCCAAGTCAGTGTACATGTCCTTCCTAGGCGATCATTCATCCAGAGACTGACCAGACTCAGACCAACTTAGTTTCAGCAAGGTGGTGCCCTTGAAAGTAATGATACTTCCTGTTGTTGTTTGAAAACTTTGCTTCATACGTCTGCATAGTCTGACTAGAAATTCCTCTCCAGCCCTCCAAGTTCCCCCTCCCCAGTCTAAAATAATGCCAACAGAAGACATGTGACCTAAAATACCCCAACATTTTGACTGCATTCATGCTGTGTTTGCTTTTTTGCCCATGACAAGGTAAGCAACTGAAATGGATGCATGTTAGATAAGATGTGAAGGGTGCCTGGGTTGGAGAGGGAATCCATGAGGAAGGGCTTTGATCAAAGAAATCCTCTTGAAACCAAGATGCAGTTTAGTCACAGGTTAATCATCTTAGAATGCTTCAATAGTTTAGATTGGCTGCATTAAAGCTGTCAAAATGTTTTCAAACCGAGAAACTGGGACTTCAGAGAAGCAGCACTTATTTTTGTAATGCTGATAGGTGCCCTAGTTTCAGTCTGGTTCTGCTTCCTTTAACTTCTTGTATTGACTTAGGGAGGAAGGGGAGCCAACCACTGGGAATATAATAACTGGGACTGGGAATGCTTTATCCAGATTATGTTATAGCCCCACACCCTCCTCCACTACACTGGGAATACCAAGTAGGCATTTAGGCAAAAGTCCTCTGAGCACTTAAGTTTCAAGAAGACGTGGAAATGTCTTCCCCTGCCCCTGAAAAATGACTTTCCAGCATTGAGTTCTTCCCCCTGCGTTGTGGTGTCATGATGAGATCTTTGTCCCTTATTCCACATCATTGGCTGATAGTAATGGGAGTGGGAAAATGAGCACAACGGATGACATCAGGACACATTTTACTACATGTTATGGAAGGGGAAACTCAACAGCTATGTATTTATATGATGTATAGTTTTGCCCTTAGGTTTTTTTAAAAATATACTTTTTATTTTATTTCTATAAAAAGATCTATCCTGCCCTTTTTGGTGCCCCCACACAACTCAGAGTGTCTTACAACAATTTAAAATCACAACACAATAAAAATATTTTTTTAAAAAGGAATGTAGCAATAAAAATCCATAAAACACGCAAGAATTAAAATATTCAACTTCACTCAAAACCAGCAACACCAGAGATGGCCAATAAAAATGGCCCTAACAGGTAAAAACATGCCAGAGTAAAAAGTTTTACCAGCCAGCAAAAAGCAAGCAGAGAAGGGTGCCAACTGTTCTTCACAGGGCAAGCTAATTCACACATTGGTACAGACAATGAAAAGGCCATATCTCTTATCATCGTGAACTGTACCTCCACCCTAGGGTGGATACAGAGAAGGACTTCTGCTTCTGATATTAAGAAGCAGGCAGGATGGTAAGAATGGAAGGGGCAATCTCTCAGGTATTCTGGGCCCAAGTCATCCTTCTCTCTGTTAATGTCAGCTGTCTGTTTCTCATTTGTTCAATATTAAATTCAGTTCCCCAGATTTCTTCAGCAATTTGCGATTATTTTTTTTAAAGTTTCTTAGCATTTTAGTGCAAATTTCTCCTAATACATTTTGAATGCAGTTTGGACTAATGTACACATTATTTGCAAGCAATTTCTCCTAATACAATGAATTTTGCATGATATGTTCACTAACTTGTGTGTACACATGCACACTTTCCCCGAATATAAGCATTTTTGTAAACATTGTTTAGTTGGAGAAATGCATCCCAAAATTCAGATAAATGCGAATTTCAAAGGACCTCTTGTTCTCGTGTTGTTTCAGAAAGAGCGGATTTGATAGATCCACCTTTAAATGCAAACTGACTCAAATTCCTCCCCTATCCCTACTCTCTCACGCACGCTCCTATCCTTGTTTCATTCTCTCTCTTTCTGCTACCCAATTTCCCTGCATTCTCCCTCCTGGCCACCTGCATTAAATAAGACTGAGGGACACATGAAATTAAGGTAAGGTCCACATGTGGCCATCAGGTATAGGCTGCCCTGCCCTGATCTAGCAGTTTCTCTGAACCTGACAACCACTGAAGAAACTTGTAGGGCTCCCAGCTGAGTTTTGATTTCAGGAAGGTTAGGCTGGTGGATTGCTCTCTACATGCACCCCCACCTAACTTCGATACCCCAGCCTGCTTTGGAAATTATGGATCTAAAATTCAAAGCAGCCCAATTCAACCGGCTTTTTATATTAACTAAATCTTCACATACTTTCCTTGAAGCAGAGCACAGAAGCCAGAATGGTACAGTTAAGGAGGGAAAAAGCCCAACAACAACTCTCACACAACCTCCTGGATTTCCTACCCATTGTGGTTCTCTCTCTGCAGAAAATGGGTGGATTTTGCATATTGTCAAGAGGATGTGGAGACAAAATTGAATATTTTAAATGCTTTTCCAAACATTCAAAATGTGTATTTAATTGCTACAAGAAGCAACTAAATTTGGTTCAGAGAGATGTGCTTCCAGTTAAATTAGATACATAAAAGCAATTTCTGGGAAGCATGCATCATTACATTACCCAGTGAAAATGAGGGGGAAGAAAGGATAAAAACTCAAAACCAAAATCAGTAATTAGTAGTCTTCCAGCCACATATGATTATTACACTAAAGCTCTTATTCCTCACATGCATTTAGATTTTAAAATCACTTTGAAATTTGCTATGGCTGTTGGCCTTCTCTATGTAGATAGGGGTTTGTCACATATTTGTAACTGGTGAGTGGACTATCTAAGAATAACTCACTAACAGGCAAAAAAACCCTTGTGGTTTAAGAACATACCTATAGCCCACATATATTTCTATCAAACTTTAAAAAGCAGGGAAATTGGGCAGCTATAGTGAATGCACCAGGGGAGCAGGAGACCTGACCTCTTCTCTGAGATATTGTACTGCCCTACAAATTTGTAAAAATGCAAACACAATTTGGGTTGGTCTTTCACAGTCCAATTCATTTCCTGTGTAGCTTGGAAGAATTTGGTAACATGTGTCTCTGAGCATGTGAGCATGACAAATGATCCAAAGACTATTCAGTCAGTCACACTGAGAGATCCCTTCCTTTGTCTAACTGGAAAATATATGCCAGAGTCAGATACATATGAAGTCATTCAGTGAAGCAGACAAACCTGACCTTTCCTGGTAGAAAACGCATGCACAGCTATTTCCCTTTTATGGGAGAGGGTCTTTGATGTTATCATAGTTCTGTTTTGGCGAAAGACAGTTTTAGAAACTTTGAAGCTGTAGTAATGAACAGTGAGTCATATTACAAAAAGTCTTGATCTATATCAATCAGCAGCAGAACAGCGATGGTACCCTGGCTTCAGCAGCTACTGGAGGACCATGCTTCAGCCAGAGAGATACCAGCACAGAACAGCCAAGATGGCAAAAGTGATAGCTGCTCTGGAGTCTGCCAAGTGTTTACAGTAGAAGTAACCAACGTGGCACCCTCCAGATGTTATTGGACTTCAATTCCCATCAGTCCTAGCCAGCATGGCCAATTATCTGGGTGGACGGGAGCTGAAGACCAACAATGTCTGGAAATCACCACAGTGGCTACCCTGGGCTTAAAGTATATTGTGGTTCTGGGAGGTTTTTGACTGTTGGCTTCAACAAGGGTTACCCAAGGGTTACCCTTGAAAACGGTCCGGAAATTACAACTTATACAAAATGCTGCGGCTCGACTACTTACAAATTGTCACCGCCGGGAACACATCACTCCAGTGTTATTCGATCTACACTGGCTTCCAGTTATTTTCCAGGCTCAATTCAAGGTGTTGGTACTAACCTTTAAATCCCTACACGGTTTCGGACCAGTTTACCTGATGGAGCGCCTCCAGCGTCACCAATTATGCCGCCCGACAAGATCAGCCACTCAGGGCCTTCTCTCAGTCCCACCAACTAAAACAGCTAGGTTGGTGGGGACTAGAGAGAGGGCATTTTCAGTGGCGGCCCCCACTCTCTGGAACTCCCTCCTGTACGATCTTCGGCATGCCCCTTCCCTGAATGTATTCCGCAAAGCCTTGAAGACCTGGCTTTTCAGACAGGCCTTTGGGACTTCCGGGGAGGGTTAATTTTCAGGACTAACTGCCTATTACTCTGAACTGTTATCATTCCTATTTATAGTTTCCTTGTTATATTGTATTTTATGTTTATTTTATTGTGCTGCATTTACTGCAACTGATTTGTACGTCGCCTAGAGTGGCCATTGGCCAGATAGGTGACACATAAATTAAATTATTATTATTATTATTATTAAGGGGACCAAGCAATCCTCTTCCCTGACATCATTTTAATACATTCTGCTCAATATTCTGATCAGTATATCACACTCTGCTTCATTGGCAGCTGTCACTTTTCTTACTTTGCCACATTGACTTTAGAGGATAATCCCCCTGGTCATAATCATATATATCAGCTGGAGCTGGGGCCGAAAAGAACTGTGAAAAATCACATGGTGTGCAGCCTTTGAAGGGCAGCCTCATAACCATAGAATGCCTGATGAAATATACTTCATGCTACTTCCACCCTACTATGTGAGTGGCAGTGTACTGCTTCCATGCATCATGTCCAGAGTTTCATAAGTTCAAGGACTTTTATTATTCATTGCTCCAAGAGGATATACACAAACATATGTAATAATTATTAAGTCCACAGTATTAAATTACAAGTGAGACAGGAGTTGCGACTCATGGAAGATGGAGGTCTGAAGTAGCGAGCCTCTTGTGTTAAGAACATAAGAAGAATCCTACTGGATCTGGTCAAGGACCTCTCTGGTCTAGCATCTTGTTGTCAGAGTGGCCAACCAGATGCGCATGGGAAGCCTGAAAGCAGAACCTGGGTGCAACCGCACTCTCCCCACCTGCTTTTACCGGCAACTGGTTTCAGAGAGGCATACTGCCTCCAACGGTGGAGGTAGAACATGGTTATTATTGCTAATAGCTATTGATTCAAGTACACTCTTTGCAAAGCTCATAGAATTGTTGAGTTGGAAGAGGCCTATAAGGCCTTCGAGTACAACCCCCTGCTCAATGCAGGAACCTAAATTAAAGCATGTTTTAGATTCTCTAGTGGTCTAAAATCTGCAGGGGCCTTTATGAGTACAGGGGTCTCCCCACTTCAGACAGTCGCCTTCTGCAAGTTGAAGGTCAACTAGAATGGCAAGAGAGTGTGGAGCTAGCATAGGAACATAGGAAGCTGCCTTATAGTAAGTCAGACCATTGGCTCATCTAGCTCAGTATTGTTTATACTGATTGGCAGCGGCTCACCAGGGTTTCAGGCAGGGGTCTCTCCCAGTGCTACCTGGAGATGTAGGGGATTGAACCTGGGACCTTCTACATGCAGGGCAGATGCTCTACCACTAAGCCATGGCCCTTTTGATACATTCTTGTCCCTGCTGCCCCTCGCCGCCACCACTCCCATACTAACTTAACACTAAGTGTAATGCTCAAAGAAGATTAAGCTTTTTTCTTCCTTCCCCCTATTGCTTTGTAGCTTCAACCAGGCAGTTAAAAAAACACATAATAGAGGTCATTGTATCATTTTCAGTTGTTAAAAATAGGATTTGTGTAGCTAATGAAAAGGAAAGATTTAATTGACTAATTAACTTTTCATTTGTTGCTAAGATGATTACCATTACTATTTTTTGGAACTGACTCAGGATTCAGAAAACTGAAGTACACAGTTTAATTTCTGTCACAGTCCTAAAGCAATCAGAAGGATTTATTGAGTTGTACGTGCCAAACATTTTGTTAAAACCTTGCAGTTGTGTTTTCTTTTTAAGGTTTTTTGGCGTTCAGCCCCCAAATTCATTCCAGTGACTCACTGAAGAATAGATTGTTTTTTTCCAGGTGTTGAAAACAGCATTAGAAATTGCTTTTATATGTTATTTACGTGTTACCTGCTCACTGTGAGACAAAATGTCAGAAAATAATGAAGCAACATTATACATATTGAAACTGCAAGGCAGGAAATGAGATTCCGATCAAAGATCTCTGAAGGATGAGACCTACAAACAAATACATTTTCTGGCACTGAAAAGTGTACAACCTATCTTGGAAACCCTTGATACAGTTTATGGTGCAGTGTGATAAAGTTGTGGGGGTTCTTAAAAAAATACTTCTTGAGAGCCATGGTAATCTAGTACGCTGGATGCTGGACTTGTTCATGAGAGAGGTCTGCCTCCTACATATTAGCTATAATAAAAACCTATATAACTTTCATACCACTTTAGCTGTCACAGCTTCTCTCAAAGAATCCTGGGAATTGCAGTTTGCTGGGTGTTGAGAATTCTCTGCCAAGACAGCCCTGGTCTCAGCACACTTAAAGAACTATTAGTTACCATTGTGCTACTGAGAGGCTAATTCTGTAGCAGGGATATAACCCCAGCGGTATGAGGATGAACAAGACAAAGTCTGCAAACTAGTTTGCTGAGTGGAAATGCTGTCTACCCATCTGAGATTTTATACCTACATTTTAAACATTTTTCTTTTTTTTTTAATAATTTTTATTCAAATTTTTCAAAAAAACAAACAAAACAAAGTAAAAAAAAACATACAACAACAAAAAATAAAAATAAAATAGTTGACTTCCGATTTGTCGCAGATCAGCTATAAGTATATAATATACATCAAACCTGTCCCTTAATGTATACATACAGAATCCCTTTTCTCCATAGGCTGTCTTAGTTAATCGTCAAATCCCAGTATCATCATTTTAAACATTTTTCAAGCAGATTGGCAACACAAAATCGTTTTATAGCTAGTGATGGTTAAATTTGATACCCTTTGGAACCTTATGAATTTCAAACATTTTCTCTAGAATTTCACTGTGGAGATGGCTTTTCACTAGACTTTTCCTGCATAGACAATACAATATGTGTTGGATCTTACAGATTTGACTTATTTGTGATCAGGTTGAGAAGAGTTTTTTTAAGCAGGGTTTATATGAGCACAATGGTAAGGAGCAGGGCCAGCTCCAGGAATGCCGGGGCCCTTGGGCATCAGCTTGCCTTGGGCCCCAGCGTGTGTGTGTGTGCGTGCACACACACGCACATAGTGCCACCACGCCCCCCACCTACCTGTCTGCTGTCTTTTACCATTGCCCTTAACGAAGATGGCAGCTGTGGTTTCCCTAAGGAGATGACGCCTCCACCACCATATTTGTTGATGGCACGCCTGTGTGCTACACGCGCTCATCTCTGCCATCAACTAAGATGGCGGCAGGGGCTTCAGTACTTTAGGAAAACCGTGGCCGCCATCTTCGTTAAGGGCAATGGTAAAAGACAGCAGACAGGTAGGTGGGGGGACGTGGGGGGAATGGGGGGCCACAGATCGCAGAAGGGGAGCAGAGGGGCAGCTGAGGGCCCCTCTGTAGCTCCAGGGGCCATCGGGCCAGTGTCCCACCTGGCTGCCCTTTAGAACCAGCCCTGGTAAGGAGCCATTTCTGCAGTTGTTACCAGGATAGCCCAAATGTCTCCTGGCTGCTGTGAGTTGCATCCAGCAGGGGTGGGGCAGAAATTAAATTCAGTTTGCATTTAAAGCCAAATCTCTCAAATTCGCACTTTCCAAAACAAAATGAGACCCAAAGCACAGCACATATCTGAACTGTGCAATGCAGTTCTCTACCCAAACAATGTTTACAAAAATGCATCTGTTAGGGGAAAGGCTGCATAAAAATAAACATGTTAGTGAAAATAACATACAAAAATGCATTACATTAGAAAAGCTGCTTGCAAAAATGTGTACATTAGTCAAAACTGCATATAAAAATGTGTGTGTTAGGAGAAATTTGCACTAAAATTCTGAAGAATTTTCATGAGGGTTTTTTCTAATTGTAAATTTCTGCAGAAATGTGGAGAACTGAATTTAAGATTGGAAAAATGAGAAACTGAGAGAACCGAAACTGACTGATCCTTCCACCCTACACCCATGTACGCTAATAGGACAAATTTCAGAGGGAATAACCATATTAGCCTGCTGCAGCAAAAACAACTAAGAATCTGCAAGGTTAACAGATTCTGTCACAAGAAGTATTGGTCTTCAAGATGCTGCAAGTGCGTTTGTTGTTTTTAATCTGTGTATGCTGTGATTCACACAGACCTTTCTTCATATGAACCCATATACTAAGCTCTCAGTAGCACTGCTCAAGCATTTAGCCTGGATAATAAATGCCAATATGTGTAGGATGTGTGTGACTGTGTGCTGGCTACATCCCCAATGTTTCCACATCAGCTGACACTGCTCACTCCAACTCTGCCTTTCCTGCATTGAGTGGCAAGGGCCAAAGCTGAACATGCTCAGAAGCCTCCCCATGTTTAGGACCTCTACATTATCAAGATCCTTCTTTGTTCCTAATTATGTTCAGTTGAACTCACATAGAAGCTCCCTTCATACGTTCGCACTCAACACGCCAAGGTTAGGAATGGTGCACTGCAGACAGGGCCATTTGGCCTGAATCAGCCTATTGACTCCCAGCCAAAGGTGTGAACTGACTCCACTAAAAAGCATTGAGGTGATGAGTGGAGATGGAAAATTCTCTCTGTGAAGGCCCATTCACACATTGAAGTTGCCATTTGATGCTGCTCTCATCAAGAAAGGAAAGTGCATGTGTGAACCAGGAAAAACCCAACCCTAAATCCTCCTGATTCACATCAAGGAAAATGGCCTTCCTATCCCAAGGAATAAAACATTGTGTGTGACATTATTTATGAAGCAGAACAAAGAAAAAGCTTTATGTGAAAGTCATCTTGTTTGTTTTAGGCATTATAGTCCTGAGAACCAAATTAATTAAAATAATTGCTTAAGGGTTTTAGGCATGTCTGCCTAAAAGTTTATTGTTTCTTCTGACATAATAAACAATTTCCAGAACAGATAAATTTTAAACAACTGTGTAGATGCTGTTCTTAACTAGTCAAAAAATGTCATATTCAAAAATATTAATGTATTCCTGTTACAGGGGGGCAAAGTCAAGTATTTTATTAATTTTCTCTCTAAGTCCTACAAGGACCATTCACCAAATGTACTATGGAACAGCTCTTTGTCTTTTTTATATATAAATAATTATTATAATAGTACTCACCAAATATAATAATTTAATGTATATATATATATATTAAACTGTGAAATAGTTAACGGGAAAAACACACTTTCAATATAGACTTCTCCAACGGTCATATTTTTAAAATAATCTTTTAAATACTTTTTTAAAAAATAAATATTTTAATAATAATTGATAACAAACACACAATTGTTACTATGGAACAGCTCATTTTTTATTCAGTCATGAAAGCTGTCATGCTTTGGTTATCTGAAATATTTTGTAGCTGAGATTGAGATGGGAAATACACACTAAAAAATGTCAAGAGGGCAGAACTCCCAACAATGTTTATGGAAGCATAAAGACAAAGAACTGCCTGAACTTGCAGAGTGACAGTGCTAAGAATGATCTCTGAAGCAATTCCTGGCTTCATATCTCTAGTAGACAAGACTACATCACAGGTTTTCTATCATTCATAGGGGTGCCAAATGACTGGCCAGGCTTGCTCCTATGCCTTTAGTGGCAGCTTGAATTGTGGAAATCAGTAGAGACGAAGGAGAAACTTTTTGTGGCATAGAGGTACACCTTAACTTGCTGTGAATGAAGCTGCTCTCAGACACAGCTAAGGGGTGAAAAGCTGGCAACCCAAATCATTCATTTTTGCAGCATAGCAGACACAAAAGGTGTTTCCTGGAACAGGCACTCAGTATTAGTATCGTAACTGGATGGCTGACTTGATTTTGCCCTTGGCTGACAGTGCTCCACTTCCCAAACTCCACTCCATGGCTACAACCCCAACAAAAGACGCATACTTCACAGATCATGAATCTGGGTGTATGGCAGGGATAGGGAACTTGTGGCTCTCCATGTGTTGCTGGACTCCACCTTCCATCAGCCATAACCACCGTGGTAGATGGTCAAGGATGATGAGTGTCACAGTCTAACAATATCTGGTTTAGCCATCCCTGAGCTATCATTCACATCATTCACAGAGGCGCCTTTAGTTAAGGCAGATAGCAAGTGAGCCTGTATACACTAGAAGCTTTTAGGGACACCAGCCAACCACAGATTAGCCACTGGAAGTTGAACCCCAGTCTCATTTCACTTACTTCCTTATCTTCTTCCTCACAGTGTTGTCTATCTCCTGCAAAGTCACAAGAATCTGAGCCATTGTGTGGACTCACTCTTTTTCATATGGGTCAAACCTGAAACCCAGGCTTAAATATTCCACATCTCCCTTATTGTGAGTGATTGGAGAATCATTATGGTTTGAGGATCACAATGGTTGAAACCATAATGCAGTAGTGGACAGCGTGGTTGGGTGATGACAGTCACCTGATCTCCTGACAAAAGAGTTGCTGCTGCTTACTGGGAAGGAGATGGGGAAAGGCAAGACACTAAGGAGGTTGCCAAAGTGCAAATGCATCAGTGGAACCAAACCAATGCTCCTGCTGGTGCATTTGCACCACATCCAGCTCCCTGCCACCTTGCTCCTCCCCCTCCCCTTCCTAGTAAGCAGCAACAAGTCTGTTGTTAGGAGGTCAGGTAAGTGCTACCATCATGCCACACCATCTACCGCTGCTGTAATGGTTTAAACAATACAATGACATTGTATTGTTCAGCAACATACCTGGGGTATTTGTGGCCTTGGCAAGATGGGCCCCAATGGCTGGTAGTAAATGTCTTTAGACTCAGAACCCCAAGCTCACAATACTCAGTTTAGGCATGTGGGGAGCTTAGTAGGGTGGCCACGGTCCTACTTTACAAAGGGCAGTCCTCTCTCTATTTGAAGAGCTGTCTGGTCCAGGTTTAATTTCAAGATAAAGAACCATAAGAAGAGTGTTCAGGGGCTCTGAAGTTGCCCATCAGCAATTAGCATCCAGACAGCAAACACAGCAGGTACACAGGTCAGCCGGTCACAATCTTCCCCACTATGTTGAGATGATTTCTATTTAAATTATACAAATTATTTCTAAATTTGCTTCTATCCCTATAAAGTAGCATGTGTGAAAATTATGCAAATCTGTATCCTCTTTTGTCTGCTTTTTTTGGTGATAAGAGTTCATATTTTTTATTACGCATATGTGACCAACCTATGATCGGCTGGGTCTTGCCTGGTAATCGGCATGATGAGCAGAACCACTTGGAAACGTTTTGGCAGAAAACAGAGAGATCCCATCCCACACTGTCCAGACTCTTGGAGGGGTTGAACAATGTGGAGTAGATTCCACAGCTCCCTCCAACCATTCCTGGGATATTTTTGGACCTCAGGGTTTTTGTTTTGTTTTCTTTCCAGATGGAAAACAGTAAGTGGCAACAGGCTGAAACTTGGGCATGTTGTACAGGTGACAGCTTGTGACAATGTCATAGAAGGACAACCCTGTAGGTCTACTCATGTGTAAATTACACAATAAAAGGCACAAATTTGCCTTCAGGGCTTTTTGCTGGGGTATTTTCGGGCCCCAGTGGTTTTTTGTTTCCAGAAGGAAAATGGTAAGTGGTACTGACTGAAATTTGGGGGTGTTGTACACGTGACAATTTATGACAACCCCTGTAGATCTACTTATGTGTAAATTACACAATGAAAAGTGCACCTCAGATCCAAATGGACCCCATTAGATTGGATGGGTAACCCAGGAACCTTCCTGGACCATACAATCCAAGCCTCCAGCATTGGATGCCTCCTGTTAATTCCTGGAAAGGCTTCTCCTTCCACCTGTTGAAGTGGATTTGGAAGCAGCTGGACATGAAAGCAAGAGCCGATAGCAGGGCAGGCGGGCAGGTCGATTAGAGACAGCTAGGAGGCAGAATCCATAGAATCAAATCCAGAGCTTGGAAAAGTTACTTTTTTGAACTACAACTCCCATCAGCCCAATTCAGTGGCCATGCTGGCTGGGGCCGATGGGAGTTGTAGTTCAAAAAAGTAACTTTTCCAAGCTCTGAATTCAAACCATTCAGATATCTACCAGCAGAACCCAATCTACCTTCTGCTTACCCATGCTCTAGAAGATCACTTTTCAGAGATGTGAAAGCGATACAACAGTGAGTCATTATTGTACAGCTTTGTCATATTTTCTATCCTACTGGTAAAAGAGATTTTGTAGGTTTGTGAATTTATTATTATTATTATTGCCTTTTGGGACTGGTATCTACTGGTATGGAGTACCATCACCTCTTTTTTTGCTACTGATGTGAACCATTTTGTGCTGGCCCCACAATGCTTTTATCAAGATATGAGTACTGGCACAATTTTTTTTTACCCAAAAAAGAGATACTATTATTATTACTACTGTTGTTGTTGTTTAGATTTCTTTATCTGTCCTTCACCATAAGGTCCCTTGGTGGGTTTTAGGAATGTAAAACTGCAATATTAAAAAACATTTTAAAACAAAATACATTCATGAAATAGGGTGGGTCTGTGTGTGTGTGAGAGAGAGAGAGAGAGGGAGAGGTGTCAAAGGCCAGGATAAAGAGATGCATCTTCAGCATATGACAAAAGCTATACAATGACCTCCGACATGCCCCCTCCCTGATGGGTTTTCGCCGAGCCTTAAAGACCTGGCTATTCAGGCAGGCCTATGGGATTTTTGAGGGGGATTAGCTTTTATGGAATCTTAACTGAAGATGGTTTTAGTTGAATTGATGGTGATGTTGTGTTTTGCTGATTTATATATTATTTTATATTGTACTTGAATTGTTGTATTGTATTGTTGTACGTCGCCCAGAGTGTCTGTTAACTCGGACAGATGGGCGACTAACAAATAAAATTTTATTATTTATTATTATAATGAAGCTGTCAGACACATCTCTGTGGGGAAGGAATTCCACAGTTTTGGGGATGCTATAGAGAATATCCTCCCTTAGACTGCCACCCCCCAACTTCTGAGGGTGGCAGAAGTACCCAGAGGGCCCCCTCTGCCAAACGTAACACCTGAGAGTGTCTGTAGGGAAGGAGGTAGTCTTTCAGATATTTGGGGTCTAAGTCATTTAGGGCTTTAAAAATGAATGTGAGCACCTTATATTAAGCCTGGAAAGAGACTGGCAACCAGTGCAGCTGTTTTAAAATAGGATTTGTGTGAGTTCTAAATTGAATGCCAGCCAGTAATCTGGCTGCTACATTTTAAACCACAAGCAGCAGCAGCAGTTTTGACCCTAGCATGTAAGGGAGAGGGGGAACCCATGATGGATACTATGGGCAGCAATCTCGCTCAAGTATTTGAAAAGTATCATCCATACACACCTCACAGAATTTCAGCCCTCTCCCCACTCTAAAGCATTTTGTACAGATTCCTGCATAGCCATTCCTTACAACTTTCTAAAGAAGGAGATTTCACAGACATCCTTGGTAACTTGTCCTTTGCTACACTGCTCTCCTATATAGAAATTGGGTGAAATCTATCTCCCATTGAGGTCAGTGCAGAAACTGCCCTCGATTATAATGGTGCAGGCACTGTGGCCAAAATTGTTCCTCACCTCAACCCTAAAGCATGCAGATAATACATCAGATTCATTATTCATTGCAACTAGCATTGAGCCATAGCAGCACCCATTATGGCCTAATACATCTTTTTACTTAGCATTTGTGATCTATATAAGACTCATCTTTCCTCCCTTAGGTCAGGATGCTCTAGCAACCTAGATTAATGTTTCTGTCATTTCACATATTGATTATTGTAATACTCTATTTATTGGCTTTTCCAACGTCATCCCTCACCGACTCAAGCTAGTGAAAAATCTGTTCTATATGTCTTGGTCAAATTAGAAAAGTTTAATAACATTACTGTGGTTTTAATAAAACTTCATGGCCTCACTGCTCAGCCCTGGAACATACTGTAGAGCTCCCAATCATCCACTTAATGCATGGCCTTTCTGAACGCCTCTTGTGGAATGCCTCTCTCGCTATGAACCTACCCGTTCACTTCGTTCAGAATCTAAGGCCCTCCTCCGGGTACCAGCTCATCGGGAAGCCCGGAGGGTGGTTACTAGATCTAGGGCCTTTTCTGTGGTGGCCCCTGAGTTGTGGAACAGCCTCCCCGAAGAGGTACGCCTGGCGCCTACACTTCTATCTTTCCAGCGCCAGGTAAAGACCTTTTTATGCTCCCAGGCATTTTAATCTTTTAATTTTCTTAATCTTTCTACTTTTAACATGCATCCTTCTTAATTTGTGTTGTATTTCGTTTTTGTTGTGCTTTCTGTTGTTTGTTTGTACATGATTTTGTGATTTTTTACTATGATATATTGTATTTTATCTTGTTTGTTCACCGCCCTGAGAGCTATTCTGCTAAGGGTGGTATATAAATTGAAATAAATAAATAAATAAATAAATAAATAAACATGTGCTAGCATATGATGGTGAGCACTGACCTTTCCCTTGTGTTGCATTTGGGTTTCCTCCTCAGTTCCCTTGCCTCTTAATAGATCACAGACAACCCTGTCTATTGGACTGCATAGCAACTCACTTCTGAACTGCTCTTCCGAGTCTTCTGTAGCTTATTTGTCTGTCAGTTGTTCTGCCATTATGATTTCCAAACTGTATCGCATAAACTGTCTTTGGAAGTTTAGTATGCTTCAGTGGAGGCTGCTGGCTCCGATGTCAGTGGGGGAGTGAATCCGCTCTAAGTTTTAGTCCGAACTTTCAAGGTTTGAAAATATGAACTAAAACCCTGAGCAGATTTACTGTCCCACTGACATGAGAGCCACCAGTCTCCACTGGTATGTTTAAATCACTTCGTGTATATATATAAAGAGAGCTTCGGCAATGGGGCGGTATACAAATGCAATAAATAAATAAATAGAATGGAATTCCTAGGATCTTAAAGATATTTTCTATTGTACAGTATTATTTTTATTATTATTATAAAATTCTTCTAAGCCCTGTAAAATGGATAGGTCCCACACTGCCAGCATGGCTGATAATCTAACAGACAAGATGTAAAAAGAAGAAGGAACAGGGAAGGGAGGAAGAAAACAAGAAATTTGATTTGATAATGATCGGGCAGAGCAACCACTGTCAGAGACAGTTTGAAGAGAAGGGATTGCAAGCAGATTAAAGTCAGCCCCCTTCCTCCAAAGGCTACCAGGCTGAATGCAGCTAATGAGGAGAGATGCTAGAAACCATGCAGCCATAGTCAGGTGTTCCAAATCACATCACATGGAACGTCGTGTGGAACAGGAAAGCATGGCCACCCGTGACACAGCCAATGGTGAAGGATGATGGGAACTGGAGGGTGAGGAGGGCCAGGCCTGGGATTCTCTTTTGAAATCCACAGAGGTTGACCCAAGTATCTGCCACCAAAATCTAGTATCTCCTGACAGTTAATTCCATCCTAATCCTGACACTGGAGTTTGACATTCCAGTTTAGGACTATGAGGTCAGAGTACTCTGTTCACAAGGGAACACGGCACACTGCATTAGAGAAGACTAATGTGTCACCCTTATAGCCACAGTCGTCATGGGGAATAGATTATTGGGGTGGGGGTGGGAAACAGTTGATGACTGTTAAAGAGCGGTGGTTCAGGAAAGGAGACTGGGGTGATAAGGGGACTTGAGAAGACTTGAGAAGAAGGTTTATGAAGGGCATAGGGAGAGAGGAAGAGAAAGCTGGCATGGGACAGAATGGCTGTGAGAAGCAGGGGATCCGGCAGCCTGCAACACACATGTCTAGGAAGCTATGTCTTCTTATCCAGAGGGACTGAGCAACAAGTAGAAGAGGGCCAAGGACTTTATACAAATTCTTTATGTTTGCAAGGGGTTGGTTCAAAAATAAAGTATTGGGTGGGGAAAGTCTGAAGTGCTTTCCTTGGTCTCAGCATGAACCACCCAGATTCCCTGAGCCTGGATTACACCTGCTGAGTGTGTTATAAAATCTCTAAGCAAATTTACAGAAGAAATTCACTCAGCTTTCGTCTAGAATTCTCAAAAGCTGAAGACACTTTTATAAATGTTTAAGTTGATGGAAGTTTGATCAAACAGCTTAGATGCTTAATAGGTGACGGACCTGGAAATGTATGTCATCATTTCCTTGGAATAATATACTGCTGCTAAGAACTTCAGCAAAACAGGATGTATTTCAAAATTGTAACATAGGCACAATGGTACAGTTTATCTTTGAAACCAACAAACGAAGATCAATATAAAGCGTAATTGCTTCCACTAGTTATGAAGAGAAAATGGGAAAGTTTGTTCACCCAGTAAAAGGGAGTAGGAAAAGGTGGCATCCATTAACAAAAGCAGCTATTTACAAACTAGTAAAGAAAACAAATATCACAAATCCCAGAGCATGGAAATTCAATTGGAGAGGGATTTGCAAGTACACATATCCAAATTTGTGGCTTCAAATATGCAATGGTAAATTTGCATCATCTCTACAAACAAAGAAAAAGTCTTCCACTAACTTGAACTATGTTAGCCAACTAAAAGGTAATAAGAATTTATCTGCCTGTTTAGTAGGGCTGTATACAAGCCTCAAGATTTACCTTGATTCATTTCAGTTAGTAATATAAAGGAAAAGTTTTGTCTTATAACTGAATGATTCCTGTATTAATGTTGATTTTCATTGAATCGCCGTCTGAGAATGAGCTGGCATCTGGGCAATCTGTGCCTGCCTATTGCTTTTCCGTGGTGAAGGATTTTGCTGACTGAAATTTCCATCTCATTGAGCTGTGAGTCTCTGGAGAGGCAGACAGAATCGGTGAGGCTTGGAATGTGTCAGACACAACTAGATGTGTCATTTGTTTGCCTTGTGAAAAGCCCAAACCAAACAAATCCTGTTATTTCAACTCTTTATTGTGGGCCTCGCACAACCCCTCCTCGGGCAGCTGCAGTCCAACTCTTTTCATTACTGTGCATAGCTACTCATGAAATATCAGGGCTGAGACCAACAGGCTGCATATCAAATGCCCTTAGGCTACACTGCCCATTGCATTTATCACAAGAGTCCATTTCATCTTAAGATGGAATTCATAAGTTACCACTCATGACATCTAGCTCCTCTGAAGGTGGGGTTGGGAGTAGGGCTGTGCACAGCCCTCCATATCCATCCCATGGCCCCAATCTGTGGACCCCAAGCAGGGAACCTCTCATCCTGCCACAGATCCACCCCTGAACCAATCCAAGGGAAGGCTAAGGGTTTTTGAAACCCTATTTTAACTTAAAATAGGAACTATGGTTGAGGTGGGGGTAGAAGGAGATGCTGTATCTTCTCCCCTCTCCCCAAGAACAGGCAAATACAACCAACACCCTGCAGGATGGAATCCTCAAGTTTATCTCCAGCTCCTATGCATGCAGTGAAGCCACTTGTGAATGAGCAGCAACTGGCACTAAGACAGCTGATAAGCAGGAGGACCCCATTCTGCAGGGTGCTGCTCCTTTGTATGTGGCATCGTATGGGGCTTGGGGAGGCCTGGCAGGAAGAAAAAGTGGCTGCACGGGAAAGGCACCTACCTTCTCCCACAAAGAGGTGCCTCCTTTTCTGATTTCTTCTTCTTCTTTCTGTGAATGCCTTCCTCTCCTTTCTGCCTGACACCTTGCCCCCTGATAGTCCTGGATCACTCTGGGCCACCCAACCCAACCCATAGAGATCTAGGGCTGTCTGAATTGACTTGGCCAAGGCCCAAATGCCTCTGAATAGGACTGATTTGGCTTGGGCAGCAGCCAAATTTAGTGCACAGCCCTAGTTGAGAGAAAGCAGAGGTGAAGTAGGACAAGGCAGACTTGAGATAAGAGGCAAGAGGATCTTTTACAGGGAGCTCAACAGCAGAATGCCCCGGTTGCCTTGATCAGTGAACATGCCTGATCTAGAAAATTTTATAGGTCCCATCAGAAGTGGCTAGCAGGGTAGCATGGTGAGCTGCATTGCTGATGAGGCGTCATGCTGCAATGTGTGGTGTTGGGAAGCCAGGTCAGCGATGCAGCCTCACCCGTGCCTGTCTGCTACTCCTGAGTCCCACTCTGTCCTTTTGTGGCAGTGACTATGTAATACAGTGGTAGCCAATGTGGTACCTTCCAGATGTTGCTTGGACTGCAACTCCCACCATCCTGAACTATTGGACATGTTAAGCTGTGGCTGATGAGAGCTGGAGGAATCACTTTAGCTACCTCTGATGCAATAGTACTATTTGCATGGATTACTCACATCACATGGGAAAGAGCTCATCATAGGATTTTCTTGGAAGAATTAGAAACATTCCTCTGTGTGTGTGTGTGTGTGTGTGTGTGTGTGAGAGAGAGAGAGAGAGAGAGAGAGAGAGAGAGAGATTAGGGCACTCCCTAAGTATCCAGGACTCATGTGGGTGAGAGGGGGGGAAATCCCAAACTTCATGTTTGGAAATGCATATCACCCAGGTATGCTCGTCCAAGAGTCAGGATTGATTGCATTTCCATGTCTAGCGTACACTAGGTTTGCTGCCATGTAATGTCTGAATGGTCTTTTTCTGCTGGTGCTTTACACTGGATGGATTGCTCCTGGGGGGGTTAGCATTAGTTCTTCTATCTAGTTATGCATCAATATTTTTGTTGTTTTCTGCAGTTCCTATTGAATTTTCGTCTTTGTCCTAAATGCTTTCCACTCTTCTGTCTACAAGCATTTCTGGATTGCACACAGAGCAGCACATTTAAAGATGGAATGGAGTGCCTCATATCAGACTCGTTGCTTTGAAGACATTTGCCTCAATCTTCATTCTTTATGAATTCTACTAAAATAGTCTGCCTTTTCATAGGTATTACTTTCCCCTTAAAATATACTGCCAGAAAATAACGGTCTCTTCTGTATGACATAAGCCATTTAATATACTAGAAATGCAGCAGATCAGAAAAGTTAAAACCAGAAAGTAGAACACAAGCACCTGCAAATTCATGGACTAAATCTCATATATTTATGTCATACATTCTGCCCATTTTATTTAATGAAACAGAAGCCCTATGTTCACACTGCATTGTGTGAGAAAGGCAAAGAAGATATGGTGTCATGAAGTAAGCAATTTACTGGATCAGGGAGAAGGTCCAGTCAGAAACAATGAAATGCACACAAATTATCTGGTTTCTGGCTTCTCCTCTGCTGTGTCACTTTCCTGTGCCTGAACTAACCTTTGCAGAAAGGGAGTCTGAGGAACTGAGGCAAATAGTGGTGATGAGAGATGAATTTCCAGGCTTAACAGACAAAATAAAAACTGACAGATTGCTGGGTCCAGATGGCATCTCAAAGAACTCAAACGTGATAGTGCTGATCTAACAAAAATATGTAACTTGTCTCTCAGATCCACCTCCATACCTGAGGACTGGAAAGTGGCCAATGTAACACCAATCATTAAAAAGAGGTCCAGGGTGGACCTTGGAAATTACAGGCCAGTTAGTTTAACGTCTGTCCAGGGAAAACTGGCAGAAAGTATTGTTAAAGATAAAATACCCAAGCACATAGGAGGTGAGCCTTACTGAAGCAGAACCAGCATAGCTTCTGCAAGGGGATGTCCTATCTCACTAGCCTATTAAGAGTTATTTGAGAGCGTCAACAAGCGTATAGATAGAGACAATCTGGTGGACATAAAGTACTTGGACTTTCAAAAAGCTTTCGACAAGGTACCTCACCAAGGACTCCTGAGTACGTTTAGCAGTCATGGGATAAGAGGAGAGGTTCTCTTGTGAATCAGGAACTGGCTAGAAAACAGAAAGCAGACGGTAGAAATAAACGGACAGTTCTCCCAATGGAGGGCTGTAGAAAATGGAATCCCCCAAGGATCGGTATTGGGACCCACGCTTTTTAACTTGTTCATAAACAATCTAGAGTTAGGGGTGAACTGTGAGGTGGCCCAGTTTGCTGATAGTAAATGGATGGATGCTGGACTAGATGGGCCACTGGCCTGATCCAGAAGGCTGTTCTTATATTGTGCAACTCCTATTCTTCCGACAGAGTGATAATTCCCAAAGCAGTTTAAAAATCAGTCCCTCTTCCCAGAGAACCCTGGGAACTGTAGCTCTGTGAGGAGAAGAGAGTTCTCCTAATAGCTCTCAGCACCCTTCACAAGTTACACTTCCCAGGTTTCTTTAGGGGAAGCCATGACTGTTTAAAGTGGAATAACAGTGAAATAACATATTATTATTATTATCTTTATTTATACCCCGCCCTTTTTCCAAACTGGAACTCAAGGCAGCTTCCAGATAAAAATAGTACATATCATTAAGAACCTATAAAAATATGAAACATATAAACATATAAAATCAGCATTAAAACAGGATTAAACTATTAAGATTTAAAACCAGTTACTCTTAAAAAACTGCAACCCAGTTTAGGAGCGTACAGGCAAAACAATAACATACAGCATCCTCTTCAGTCACTACCCTTAAAACCTTCAGTTCCAAAGGCCTGCCGGAAGAAAAAAGTCTTTAGCTGTCGGCGGAAAGACTGCACAGAGGAGGCCATTCTTGCCTCCCTAGGGAGGGAGTTCCAGAGCCTAGGGGCAGCCACCGAAAAGGCCCTATCTTGTGTCCCCACCAGTCACACTTGTGAAGGTGTTGGGATCGTGAGAAGGGTCTCTCCTGAAGATCTCAGGGCCCGGGCAGGTTCATATAGGGAGATATGGTATGACAGCCTGGACCTAAGCCGTATAGGGCTTTATAGGTCATAACCAGCACTTTGAATTGTGTGCGGAAACAGACTGGCAGCCAGTGGAGCTGTTGCAGCACGGGAGTTGTATGGTCCCTGTAACCAGCCCCAGTTAACATTCTGGCTGCAGCTCGTTGCACCAACTGAAGTTTCCGAACAGTCTTCAAAGGCAGCCCCACGTAGAGCGCGTTACAGTAGTCTAAGCGGGATGTAACTAAGACATGTGTCACCATAGCCAAATCAGATATGGTGTGAATGTGGTCCCAGACTTGCTCCTCATATGGCTGACAAAGTCTCAGCCCAGTCCTGACAGCCTGAAGGAGCTGATAGGAATATAGAGTGGTGAAGTTTGAAGGAAGGTGAAGGACCAATATGTTTCCTCATTGTACTCGATTATGTGATTAGGAAAATTAAAAAGCATTGTGAACAACTAAGATTCCTTTTATGCCACACTCAGTACAGTTAACATGGGAGAGCCTAACAACTTCACTTGTGATCTCAAGGCAGGGATTCTTTATTTTCCTGTCATGTATCACTCACAGCTGTCTGCTGTGATTACTGAAAGTCACATTATCCCATGCTACATGCATATTAACCTAAATTTGTTTAGGTAGCACACTACTCTAAGTGGGAATGCTAATCACAGATGATTCCCAGATTGAAAAAGTCCAAGAGGTCAAAAGGGACGCATTTGCTGCCCTGCGTTTGGCAGCTGTATGCTATCTATTAAGTCTGATATTGCATCCATCTCCATGGGACGTGAGCAGACAGCAAAGCCAACAGTGCGACAAAGACAAAAAGAAGATAACAAATGGCCATGTTTGTTGGCTTCACTGTTATCACATCCAGCTCCTGCCAAGTCGAGGAAGAAAGGGAGGGCAAGGTGACACAAAGACAGCCTAACAACAGAGCGTGGCAGCCTCTTCTTCAGGCATGGGGAACCTGTTGCCCTCCAGATGTTGTCAGACTACAACTCCCATCATCCCTATCCATGTTGGCTGGGGCTGATGGGAGTTGGAGTCCAACCCTGGAGGGCCACAGAGTACCCATCCCTGTTCTTGTTGCACAGACTAGTGAACAGTTGAGCAAGTGTGCCCCAGAAACTTTTATAGGGATCAAGCAATACCCCATAATCTGGGATATCATGAACATCCAAACATGGGCACTCAAAGAAGCATGCACCTGTGTTTGAATGCTTGCAAACAGGATTGAGGTGAGCAGGGCTCTGCCAACATCTCTGCCTCCCTCTGTCAAAGGGCTGAGTTATGGACCTTTTTCTGTTTACATATGGAACGTAGGAACCTGCCTTATACTGAATCAGACTGTTGGTCCATCTAGCTGTATACTGTCTACACTAACGGCCAGCGATTCTATAGGATTCAGTGTTCTCTCCCTGCCCTACCTGGACATGCCAGGGATTGAACCTGGGACCTTCTGCATACCAAGCAGATGCTCTACCACTGAGCTACGACTATTCCCTTTGAAGGAAGTCCTGTTAAATAATAGAAAGGCAACAGAGATGGAGAAGGACCCTGGTTTAGGGTCCACTGCAGGTTTGAATTCTGACAACTCTTAATATCTAGATATGGCACTTTCTGACCTGGATCCCCCACCCAGTCACTAGTTCCCCAGCTGGGCGAAGGTGATGGGAAAGCACTTAGTACATGCTCAGAAGTTTTCTCATTTATTTTACTTCACAGTAAAATCAATCACATTCACTGCAGTTTGGTTCTGGTGAAAATTAATCTCTTTTCCCTGCCACTGCTTTTTATTTCCAGATGTGACCTCTTCCACTTGCTAAAAGCACACATTTCTCTGCCTTCTGAGGGAGGGCCTGTCAATAGACAAAGCCATAAAAAAGCAACAGAAACGGAAGAGGAGAATCATTTATGACATCTGCTAATCAGCCATGGCTCCTGATAGTATTCCTGTGGGATCCACAGATTTAAATTATTAAATGGAACTGCAGTTAAAGTGGCACAATATTGATTATTATCCTTCTGCCTGATGCTGCATGTCGAATTAGGTAAATATAATGTTGAAAGCAAGTTCTGCAATGAATAGTCACCATGTACATCAAAACTGAGCAGTGACATGGCTTCATATAGATGTGAATTTGTATTTATATTTGCCAAACATTCCAGTTTGTTTTACACAAGGGGAAAACACCACTTTTTTCTTACTTACTATGTTATCATACTTTGGACACATAATGAGAAGACATGATTCACTAGAAAAGACAATAACGCTGGTAAAAACAGAAGGGAGTAGAAAAAGCGGAAGGCCAAACAAGAGATGGATTGATTCCATAAAGGAAGTCACAGACCTGAATTTATAAGATCTGAACAGGGTGGTTTATAACACGTTATTGGAGGTCGCTGATTCATAGGGTTGCCATAAGTCAAAATCGACTTGAAGGCACATAACAAAATTTTTTTCCATCCATCATTTTTATCTTGCCTCCCTTTAGGATTATTCAATATGGCAAAGAAGTACGCATGGATTAAAATAAACTAAAATGATCAGTTACACTGAAACAGCACTGAAATAATTGAATTTAAAATTTAGATGGAAGCAATCAGAGGCAAGTAGTGATGTGGGCCCATGGCAAGAATGTTTTATACCTGACAGGGAATGTGTGGAATGCTTACAAAGACAAATATTTTCTTGCAATGACCACTGTGCCTGTTTTGGCCCTAAGCCTTGCATCTTAAGATAAGTGTAGGAGGGGTGGGACATGAAGGGCAAGTGTGAGTTTGTGTTGTCAGTGGAGGTTTGGTCATCCACTGTGTTTCTCTCCAGAACCCTCTGATGAACCTTTGTAGGTCTTGCAACACCACCCCGATATGTGAAAAAAGCTTCTATCTATGGTCAGCCCTTATCTGTGCATTAAAGTATTTTCCATTACATACTTCTAGCCAGAATGGAAGATAGGAGGTAGACTGAAATTGTTACCTTGTTGTGCTCATTGTTAATACTGCTGGGATACTTGGGCAAGCAATAATATTCTTTTTGCTCCTCTGCCCTGCCCAGAATCTTTTTCGCTGTGTTCCTCAACAGCCAGCCCAACCAAAGTATCTTTCTTAGAGATCTTCCAAAGCGTCTAACGGAAATAAGAACCCTTCTCTTACATTATAGGAAAAAGTGACTCCTCCTAATGGGATGGAGAACAAGGACAATTGTTTATAAAACTGAATTAAGAGCACTGCAATCCATAGCATGTATGGATTGCAGCAGAATTTAGAGCAGTTGTTCAGTCTCTCTTCACAGGCTGGACCTGGTCAGGCAGTAACTAAGGATTCTGGTAGGCATTATTATACATCTCCACTTTGTATTGGACTTGTTTCTGTGTTTTTTTAAAAAGCATATATGCATCGACTATCTGTCTGCAGAGTCCTAAATTTGGGGATAGCCAATTCAGTGCTGTCTAGATGCTGTTAGACTGCAGCTCTCATCAGTCCCAGCCAACATAGCTGATAGTCAGGGATGATAATCCAACAGCATCTGCTGGACAACCTGCCTAAGTCCATTAAGTACACTATAGGCTATAGTCTACAGATGAGGATCATGTGGCCCTTAGATGTTGCTGGCTCCCAACTCCCATCATCCATGGCCATCGGCCATTCTGGCTGGGGCTGATGGGAGTTGGAATCCAACATCTGCTGGTTCCTTATTCCTGTTGGAGTCCAAAACATCCGGAGGGCACTCTGCCTAAATCCATTCAGTACACTTGGTTGTATTCGACTAAGTCCTACTTACAGTAAAGGTAAAGGTGTCCCTGCACTTGTAGTGCGAGTCGTTTCCGACTCTTAGGGTGACGTCTTGTGACGTTTACTAAGCAGACTGTATATATGGGATGGGATTGCCAGTTCCTTCCCCGGCCTTTCTTTACCCCCCAGCATATGCCGGGTACTCATTTTACCGACCACGGATGGATGGAAGGCTGAGTGGACCTTGACCCCTTTTACCGGAGATTCTACTTCCTCCTTCCGTTGGAATCGAACTCTGGCCATGAGCAGAGCTTTCGGCTGCGTTACCACCGCTTACCACTCTGCACCACAGAGGATCTTTACTTACAGTAGGTCCATTGAAATCAGACATGTTAGACATGTTTATTAGGTTCAGTGTGTTTACTCAGTGTAGGACTAACTGAATTCTACCCACTATATAGAAGCGGGTTCCCTAGGATCTATATGGTTCCATCCAGTAAATTTCTTTTGGTGACTTTACCTTTAAAATGTATATGTTATTTTCCTACCAATACTCCTGTCTCTTTACTATTCCACTCATGTGTAAAGAAACTAGAATATATATAAGCTCTGGCCAGAGGCAAATATTCCCTTACATGTTTATAATTTTTGAACTTTTGTCCTTGTATTAGTATCTTACCCGTATCCAATTCTGAAAGAAAGAAGAGAATGACATTTTACAATGAAGGACTTTTCCCCCTCCTGGAATGTATCTTACATGAAATTATAGCTGATGAGACTTACATACAAACTGGAAAATTTCTGACAGATTTTCAATCAATTATGCTGATGAGAATCATGCAGTAATGCTTTTTTTTTTTTTGCCAATAATCAAACCCACGTTTTCTGAGCTTAAAAATTAACACTTGTTGTTTTTGATTCACTGCTGCCGAGTCTGAAAATTAAAATGACCGAGCTGCTCTGGTAGAAATTATCTCTGCAGGAACTAAGTTGTTTTACCTAGATTGAAATTAATGAATTGTGTTTTAGAAGAAACTGATTTTCTTGCAATACAGCAGTTTAATAAAATCAGCATACTTGTTTTGGTATATTTGTGTGTCTTGTTAAAGGCCTCCATTTGGCATCACAGCTGATACCACAGATGATATTATGGGGCAGTTATGGGGCAAAATCCCAGTCTCAGTTTCTCAATCAGATAGTTGAAATACTTACATTTGTTAAAATCATTTTGTGCTAATTTTCCAGTTTGTGCAATTTTGATTATATATTTATTATTTAGCTGGGTGTTTTTTAATCCTGCTAGAAAGCTCAGAGCTTGGATGGCTTTTAAAGAGGATTAGATAAATTTATGGAGGATGAAGCTATCAATGGCTACTAGCTATGATGGCTATGTTCTACCTCCACTGTCGAAGGCAGTATGCCTTTTAATACCAGCTGTTTGGAATCGCAAGTGAGGAGGGTGCTGTTGTGTTCAGGTTCCTATGTGGTGAATAAAATTATGTTAGTTGTTATTCCAACATACTAGGCTATCATGTCTTTTTTCAAATCCATCCTCAGTAACCATCTTTTATGTAAGGCCTTCGGCTAATCCCACTAATCTTCATCTCTAGCTTTAACCAAGCATAAGTCCATGTAGCTACGTTTCCTCATATCCATCTCCTGCTACCCCATCCCTCTCCTTTCCTTATCATTGTTGTCTTTCTGTTGTCAGTTTCAGACTTTTTATTCCCTTGAGGCAGAAAGCTGTTTGTTTGTATTATTTGCTCAGTTCTGTAAAGCAATATGTATGGTGATAGTATTGTCAATAATAGTAATAAACCAACATTTTGAATATCATACATGCTATTTTCTGGAATTTCCAGATCTTTGGATATAAACAGTGATGAGCAAACTCTTCTTGGTTTGGTTTGGAATTGGCTCAGTAATTGCAAGCTTTTTCTGTTCAAGTATGTGGAGGGAGAGAGAAAAAACTTGTTTATTTTCCAAGAGTCCTCTCCCAGCTTGCAGTGTTGGCACACACTAGGGATGGGCGAGGATTTCAATTCAGTTCACATTTCAAGCTGAATCTATCAAATTCACACTTTCTGAAACAATATGACAACCGAAACACAGCCATCCTTCAAAATTCACATTTATTCAAACTTTTGTGATGCACTTAGGGGTGAGAATTTCAATTCAGTTCGCATTTCAAGCAGAATTTATCAAATTTGCAATTTCCGAAACAATGTAAGAACCAAAACACAGCCATCCTTCGAAATTCGCATTTATTAGAATTTTGGGATGTTTGCCAACTAAACAATATTTACAAAAATGCATATATCAGGGGAACGTGTGCATAAAAATGAATACATGAGTGAAAATAATATGCAAAAAGGCATGAAATGATGAGAAATGGCTTGCAAAATGTGTATTGACAAAGATATTTGACAAACTGCCTACAAAAATGTGTTTATTTGGAAAAATGCGCACTAAAATGGTGGAGAATTTTCATGAGGATTTTTTTTAAAAAAAATTCACAGATCGCTGTAGAAATGTAGAGAACTGAATTTAACATTTGAAAAATGAGAAACTGAGAGAACAGAAACAGACAGACCTTCCCATCCCTAGAAGAACTTTGGAGGAAATGGAGTTCCAAGTATCAGCCATAGCAAAGAATTGCTTGGAAATTCAACTATCCCCTCTCTCTTTCCCGGGAACAAGAGAAGGTTTTAGATCTCTGGATTGGGGAACAACAACTACAGTAGGCAAGTGCAAGGAACAGTAAAAACAATGGATACAAATAAAGAATATAACCTACAGCTGAGCCAAAAATGCCACACACCCCTTACATAGCCCCATTTGTAGGCTCCCAAAGTGCAGCAGTAGTATGATAGTTTCTTGGGTGTGTGGAAGTGCTTAGAGGCTGGAGAGCTTACCGGAACATGCATCAGTGGCGGCAGCTTTCCCCCCTTCTTGTTTCTTAAAATGTAGTCCTCTCAGAGGCCCAGCAGGCCACCATAGTCCTTCACAATGCCTCACTTAGCATGTTGCCCTGGCTATTATTATTATTTAATTAATTTATATGCCATCTAATTGCCAAAGTGGCTTCTAAGCAGGTTACATATATAAAACCAAGTACAAAAAATGCACAATGAAATATATTCCATCAAAACAATAAAATAAACATCCACAATTGAAATGTGCAATAGAACAAGCCCATTAAAAACAGCACAACAATTGAAACAGTTAAAACAGCAATCACAACAATTAAAACAGGAGGTTGGGGTGAGGAAAAATGAAAAAATCAAGAAAAATGCTTCTCTAAACAGATGTGTCTTCAAGAGCCAGCAGAATGCCAGGACTGATGGGGCCTCTTTTATTTCAGCAGGGAGAGCTGCTACTGCTTGAGGCATTGGGCAAACTCTGTTTTAAAAGCAAACAAGTGGGGAGTGGGAAGCCACTGCTAATTATCCAAGTAAGCCCTCTGGCCTCTGAAGATTTCTATAATTTTTAACACTTTGAATTCTCCCTTTCTTTCTCCCTAATCCCCATGTCTTTGAAGGAAAAAAATACCTTCCAAATGGAACTTTCAGATCAACCCTAGAAGATACACTCTCATCAAACAAAAGGCCCCTTCATTGGGTGCTCTAGTCACATCGTTACAGCAGATGATAAGAGTTCTGGCAAGAGTTTCACCAAGAATAAGGAGTTACCATTTAAGAATGTCTAGGCAGGATGTGCCTCAAAAGTCATTGGTTTTTTACTTCATATAGCTTCCCACTGATCAGCTAAGGTTGCTTTCAGTTTATCAGTATTTTGCAGGAGCACATAACAGGAATGTAAGTTTGCACAATTAAAGTGGATTAAAGTGCTCTGTCATCCTACTGCAACAAATCCACTAAAAAAACGACAACATAACCTTTTGTGGTGATTAATGAATGAATGATTAATGGGAAGACTTATAGCCACTGCACAAGCAAATCAGGATGAACTCTGGATAAATGTTCATTGACGTATCATTGCCTTGCAAACAAATCAGAGCAAATGCTCAATAAAGACCCAACATAATGTAACCTCCATGTAAGCTTTGTGCAAGCAAATTGGGACGACTGTTTAATAAACAGGTTGTTTGGAGGATCTAAAAGAGTCTCATGGTCTGTAAGGACCGTAAAGTATTTTTGTGCTCAGGGAGATCTTGAAATGATACATTAAATCGAGGAAGCACCCAACCTAGGAAATGTTTTAGTAATGGGTGATTTCAACCTTCCTGACATAGACTGGCTACATATATGTTTAAGTCACAACAAAGAGGTAAAATTTCTAGATACCCTAAATGACTGTGCCCTAGAACAGTTGGTCATGGAACTGACCAGAGAAGTGGCAACGCTGGACTTAATCTTAAGTGAACTGGTACAATATGTAACTGTTGTTGAACCAATTGGGAGCAGTGACTATAGTGCTGTTAAATTAAACATTCATGTAAATGGCCAATTGCCAAGCAAATCCAACACAGTCACAGTTGACTTCAAAAGAGGAAACTTATAAAAAATGAGGGGACTGGTAAAAAGGAAGTTGAAAGGCAAAATCCCAAGGGTCAAACCAGTCCAAACTTCTTGGAAGTTGTTTAAAAATACAGTATTAGAAGATCAACTGGCGTATATACCATAGATGAGGAAAGGTGCCACCAGGCCCAGGAGGATGCTGGCGTGCAGAGTCAAAGAAGCTATTAGAGGCAAGACGGCTTCCTTCAAAAAATAGAAGTCTTATCCAAATGAAGAGAATAAAAAGGAATACAAACTCTACCAAAAGAAATGCTAAAGGGATAAGGGATGCTAAAATGGAATTTGAGAAGCACATTGCTAAAAACATAAAAACCAATTTAAAACACCTTCAAATACATTAAAAGCAGAAGACCGTTTAGAACCGTTTAGGGAAGAAGTTGGATCCTTGGATGACAAGGGAGTCAAAGGTGTGCTAAAACAGGATAAGGAGATTGTAGAGAAGCTAAATGAATTCTTTGCATCTGTCTTCACAGCAGAGGATATAGGGCAGATCCCTGTGCCTGAACTAACTTTTGCAGGAAGGGAACTGAGGAACTGAGGCAAATAGTGGTGACGAGAGATGAAGTTCTAGGCTTGATGACAAAATAAAAACCAGAAAGTGGAACACAAGCACCTGCAAATTCATGGACTAAATCTCATATTTTTATGACAGTTTGTATGTCATACATTCTGCCCATTTTATTTAATGAAACAGAAGCTGTATGTTCACATTGCATTGTGTGTGAGAAAGGCACAAAAGATTGATTGATATATGGTGTCATGAAGTAAGCAATTTACTGGATCAGGGAGGTCAAGTCAGAGACAATGAAATGCACACAAATGATCTGGTTTCTGGCTCCTCCTCTGCTATATCACTTTCTTGTGCCTCAACTAACCTTTGCAGAAAGGGAGTCTGAGGAACTGAGGCAAATACTGATGATGAGAGATGAAGTTCTAGGCTTAACAGAAAAAATAAAACTGACAAATTGCCGGATCCAGGTGGCATCTCAAAGGACTCAAATGTGACATTGCTGATCTTCTAACCAAAATATGTAACTTGCCCCTCAGATCCGCCTCCATACTTGAGAAGTAGCAAGTAGCTAATGTAACACCAATTTTTAAAAAGGGATCCAGGGGGGAATCCCAGAAATTACAGGCTGGTTAGCTTAACATATGTCCCTGGAAAACTGGTAGAAAGTATTATTAAAGCTAGATTAAATAAGCACATAGAAAAACAAGCCTTGCTGAAGCAGAGCCAGCATGGCTTCTGCAAGGGAAAGTCCTGTCTAAGTAACCTATTAGAATTCTTTGAGAGTGTCAGCAAGCGTGTAGATAGAGATGATCCAGTGGACATAATGTACTTAGACTGTCAAAAAGCTTCCAACAAGGTACCTCACCAAAGACTCCTGAGTAAGCTCAGCAGTCATGGAATAAGAGGAGAGGTCCTCTTGTGGATCAGAAACTGGCTAAAAACCAGAAAGCAGACAGTAGGAATAAATAGACAGTTCTCCCAGTGGAAGGATGTAGAAAGTGGAGTCCCTCAAGGATTAGCATTGGGACCTGTACTTTTTAACTTGTTCATAAACAATCTAGAGTTAGGGATGAACAGTGAGGTGGCCAACTTTGCTGATGGTACCAAATGAATGGATGCTGGACTAGATGGGCCATGGGCTTGATCCAGCAAGCCGTTTTTATGTTGTGCAAGTCCTGATAAAGCACTCTCTCAATCTGAACACTGATCAAGTATGTGCAGAATCTCACTTTATACTCCGAACTGGAGAAGGACCTCTTGGCGGAAATATGGTTGAGTTACAGTGTATCTGAGATGGACAAATTGGAATTCCAAACCAGGAAATGACAAGCCTTGGTGCCATATCTAGATATAAGCATTCCAAACTTAAAATAGGAAAGCAATAACATAACATTCCAAACACTGCTCTAAGTTAACAGTATCTTATATGTGAGGTGCCTTTTGGAAAAAGAATTAAATGTCTCATTTTGCAAATGTGTGCTAATCTTTAGAATGTAGGAGACACACCATAATTTAAAATAGTGCATTGTACTCTCTTGACCTTTTCAATATTCACTAGCCTGCATGGTTGGGGCTTCCATCTTTCTCTGATTAAAGACCTTACTAGTCAATGAGAAAGTTAAAAGAAGATTAAAAAATTAAAAATGGCACAGTATTTTTCCCTTTATCTGACAGAGGTTAGAATGTGAATAAGAATTAGAAAGGAGAAGCAGTCTGAACATTAACAGTCTTTTTAATTCTCAGCATCATTTGTGACCTGCCAAGCAGAACTCAGCTCATCGACCCTGTATTGTTTTGGGCATGCCAGAAGTTTGCTGACCCCTCCCCCTCTCCAGTCCTGGATAAGTGACAAAAACAGGAGGTTTATTAACCACCGTGGTGGATTACGATACATGACTAGTGGGCTACCTTCTGCTGAGTGGATCACAAATTATGGGGGCCTGCTCTAAAGTCTTGCCCTGCCTTAGGCAGAATGAGGCAGCTTGCCCCAAAGAAAGCTGCTTTGTATCCTGTCAAACCATTGGTCCACCTCAGTATTGTCTACACTGATCAACAGCAGCTCTCCAGGGTTTCAGATGGGGTACCACTCTTTCTCAATCCTGCCTGGAGATGCCAGGGATTGAACTTGGGACTTTCTATGTGCAAAGCATGTGCTCTGCTACCAAGCTATAGCCATTAAGTGGCAGAGTCTGGAATGTCATTATAAGGCAGAAAACTTTATTCTGTTTCGATCTTTACCGCCATGGGGTGCCATTTGAATGCCTTAGGCACTAAAACTTGGAGACAATAGTCAAGAAATCAGAAGAAGGCTAGGACTGGGGAGGGCAGCTATGAGAGAACTAGAAAAGGTCCTCAAATGCAAAGATGTATCACTGAACACTAAAGTCAGGATCATTCAGACCATGGTATTCCTGATCTCTATGTATGGATGTGAAAGTTGGACAGTGAAAAAGCAGATAAGAGAAAAATCAAGTCATTTGAAATGTGGTGTTTGGAGGAGAGCTTTGCGAATACCATGGACTGTGAAAAAGACCAATAATTGGGTGTTAGAACAAATTAAACCAGAACTGTCACTAGAAGCTAAAATGATGAAACTGAGATTATCATACTTTGGACACATAATGAGAAGACACGATTGACTAGAAAAGACAATAATGCTGGGGAAAACAGAAGGGAGTAGAAAAAGAAGAAGGCCTAACAAAAGATGGATTGATTCCATAAAGGAAGCCACAGACCTGAACTTACAAGATCTGAACAGGGTGGTTCACGACAGATGCTTTTGGAGGTTGCAGATTCATAGCGTCGCCATAAGTTGTAATCGACCTGAAGCCACATAACCACAACAGGCACTAAAACTAAGAGCATACCTGCCTGTTTTGGATATAGTACAGTGTAATGCTCTATCAATGCCTTGCCTAGGGGCATCTGATGAGTTCATGGCTTGAAGGTGAAGGTGTTCCCGCACTTGTAGTGCGAGTCATTTCCGACTCTTAGGGTGACGTCTTGCGACGTTTACAAGGCAGACCGTATATATGGGGTGGGATTGCCAGTTCCTTCCCCGGCCTTTCTTTACTCCCCAGCATATGCCGGGTACTCATTTTACCAACCACGGATGAATGGAAGGCTGAGTGGACCTCGACCTTTTTTACTGGAGATTCGACTTCCTCCTTCCGTTGGAATCGAACTCCGGCCGTGAGCAGAGTTTCGATTGCATTACCACCGCTTACCACTCTGCGCCACGGAGGCTTAGGCATGGTTTGAACCAAGAATTTTACAGCTTGCAGCTCAAACATTTAGACACTATGCCACACCAGCTCTGAGGTAGCTGAGTGGAGCATGTGCTATAATGATTATATATTTAACTAATATAAATAAATTTTACAGCTGGTTTCCTCTGTTATTTAGATGATGCAGGAGCCACAGCAGCTCCACTCCTTCTCTTGCTACCAGGAAATGTGAGGAACAGATTATCCTGGGCAGCAGTTTATTCCATTTTCCCAACGTTTCCTTATGTGATGATTTCTGCATTTCATTTGATCTGTTACACAATGTAAAAGCCACTTCTGGAAATCTAGCAGAATATAGTGGAAGTTTAGTGCTCATTTCCATGTTAATTGCTTCCAGGGAAAAAAATCTGTTTGCAACCCCATTGACCCAGAAAATTGTGGGAGTAAAGTGACAAAATTTGGGGTGGTATACCACCAGCATACAGTTCTTTCCTGTCGTTTTCATGGGGAAACCATGAGGGAACAGAAGTGCACATGTACGGAAAGGATGGGGGAGAAGCCCCATGTCCAACAATGTGCATTGTTGTGTCACACCATGCCCACTGATGTGAATAACATTTATCGTGACATGGTCAAAAAGCCACAGTTCCTTAACGTAACAGGTACTGCAATGTGAAAGGAATATTAGACATTGGGACGGAAGTGCTACCATTATAATCAGGAAAACTAATGCAGTGAACCCCATGTCTGAATGCAGCCTTGGAGGACCTCAGTCTACAAGGACTGAGGCTGGCATGGAGAGGAACTCCTGAGTAGGCGCCTCCCACATGGCCCGGGCGTCTTATGTCTCCCAAGTTGTCAGACTAATTTAAGCACCAGATCTAAAACTGATGAGTGGCAGAGCAACTGCCTTTCATGACGAAGGCCCCAGGTTCAGTCCTTGCTGTCTCCAACTGGAGCCGGGAAAAGCTCCTTCTATAACCCTGCAGAGCCGCTGCCAGTCATCGTAGACACTACTGAGCTAAATGGACCAATGGTCTGACTCTGATTAGGCAGCTTCCTATGTTCCTAGAGAGCATCAGTGCTTATTATTCTCTCTCCAAGTCTTTCTCCAACAAAAAAATAGCTCTTCTCTGTAGCAACATAAGTAATGTATGAGATCTGACATGACTGTTCTAACCAGAAGCCGCAGAGAATAAATGGATGTATCTCAAAATATGTACAAAAGTTAATATGTACAAAATGTGAATAATAAGTTTAAATGTGCTTGCATCATATTTTATAATCACAGAACCCAGCAGGTAACATGTCTGCCTGTAAAAGGTTGTTGTTGTTGTTTTGCCACAAGGCATGACAGCCAGAAAGTTAGCTGTTTGTATTATTTTATGAAGTTGAAATTCTAATCATTCACAAGCTAAGTCATTCTTGGCCTCATAGAAGACTGGTATGAATGCTAGTATAAATGTCGATAGTCTCAAAAATCACTAATGAGAAAAATGAGAATATTTGATATGCAGTAGCGTAGTGGCAAATTCAGAAGTGTATCCAGGGTCCCGTCATGTTAGTCACAGCCACACACCCTCTCCCCCCTTTTTCTGCTCCAGGGTTGAGATTGAGATCCTTATTAATACATTTTCTGACAACAACAGACACACCTAGGAGCCAATAAGCATTAAAGAGAGTGTTTGCTTCTGAAAAGAGTCTTCTCAGTGGCTGACTCACCTACTCTCACTCTGATTGGCTCCAATCAGCAGGAAAGAAGAATAAGGAAGCATGTTGGAAGACTCTTCTCAGTGGCTATCACACTTCCCTTTCATGCTGATTGGCTCATAGCATGATGGCAATATAGGGACCCTTCTGGGACCCTGCTCCTAAAAAAGTAAAGGGACTAAGACCCCCAAGACCCCGGAAGACTACACACCTGTTGATATGTACAAAAGAAAAATCAAAATATTGGAATTGTTACCAAAGATGGTCTCCACTGTGATTATTCTGTTTTGATTGCCTTTTCATAACTGCATACAAAATTGAGACTGCAACAAAACAGCAGCTTTGCTACATCACACCAAACACCCATCTAGCCAGGGCCAGCCCTACTGTTAGGCTGAGTGAAGCAGCTGCTGGGCCTTAGGAATGAAGAACCTTTGTAGCCAGCAAGCCAGATTGTTATCTTTCGCCACCTCACGGGCCAACTATGACAGGTGGGCAGGGCCACTTACCTGTCAATTATCTCGTATCATGACGATATCAGGTGACTGGCAGGTGGGTGAGCCCGCCCACCTGTCAAAGTTGACCTGTGGGATAGGAATCCACAGGGAACACACTGGCAAAGCAGAGCCCAGCAGGACTGAACTCTTCATTCACCATCTAACAGAGAATTCATTCCTGTTCTCTGCAGGGCTCTGCTTCACTAGCACATTCCCCACAGGGAACACGCTGGCAAAGCAGCACCCAGCAGGATTAGACCTCCCTTCCCATCCATCAGCTGATGTCACTCAGTGAAGTCAGTTTATTGGCAGGTGGGTGTGGTTCTGGGGAAATGCCCTTCTGAGCCAAGATTGGCCTGCAGGCCAGAGATTCTCCACCTCTGTGCAAGGGAGTGAGGACTGGTGACAAAGCGATGGAGGTCAGAACTGTATCATGCATGGCTTGCCTTGTGTCCCCTAAGCTAGCCTGCTGCCCTCAGATATGGTGGGAAAATCCTATCCTGTCACCAGTGTTGAAGGAAGATCCAACTTCTAGTCTGGCTGGCTTCTGTAATGTGGAAATGGGAGGCAACATCATCTTATCCATTGCCTCAGGCAGCAAAATGCCATGGGCCGGCCCTGCATCTAGCCCAGAATTCTGTCTCAGGTGGTGATCAGCCAGACGATTCTGCGATACTTCACAAAAATTATGAGGATTTTTCGGTGCATTTTCAAAACCAAGGCAAAAATCTGCTCATCATTGTCTGCATGGGGAGGGACCCATTCCTCCGCCATATTCTGAAAGTTATTCTCTGGCCAGGAAAGTTCCTCTGGCACTGGATAGGCCTGTTCTCCTCTCACCCTTCTCTCTTTTAGGGGGCGAATGGTGGTTGAATGCAGGAAAGAGCAAAGGTGCCATGTTTCTCATTTTTATTTCAATGCTGTCCAGGATAACTCTTGTCACTTAATTACACAGCAAATACAGGTAGTGACAGTTTAATTATATGATAATAACCATGGCGATAAAATGTAAACTGAGGATTATTTCTGCCTTTTAAAAACATTTTGGGTTACATTGTAATTACTCTTGGACTTACTAAGCATTTTACCAAGTCATCGCCAAGAACATGTAATTATCCTATCTCCCCTTCACATGCTTCCTTTCTACCTTGTTTCAGACCAGAATTTAAATTACTCTCCTGGCTTCCAAATTCTTCACTCATTACGTTTCTATCATTTCACCTCCACTGGTTCACTTTGTTTCTCTAAACCTAACTTCTCTCCTACTCACTTTACCCTCCCCCCAAACTTCATTTCTAGAGCGGGCAAGAGATGGGAATGCAAGATAAGCCTCTCCTCATCTGATCATGTTAATCATTACAAATGCAAGCAAATGCTCCAGTTGATCTCTCTCTCTTTTGCAAAACAGCCTTGACAAGCATGTATTGCTGGTTTATACACAGCAGCAGCAGCAGAAGTGTTGTAGGGAAGAGAGAATGCAGGGGAGCACAGTTCTGGGGCTTCTTTTTTTCAGAGCAGGAGAGATGACATCATCTACCCTTGGAATTTAGAGATGGACAAAACTGTCAGTTTCAGTTCTCTTGCCTTCTCATTTTTCCAGTCTTAAATTCAGTTCTCCACACTTCTGCAGCAATTTGCAATTACAGTAGGGCCCCACTCATACAGCAGGTTATGTTCCAGACCCCCGCTGTAAAGTGAAAATTGCTGCAAAGTGGAACCCATTGACTAACATTGACCAAAATGGCGCCTGATGGCAAAAAAAACACCATAAAAGTGGAACAAGCGCTGTAAGAGCGGGGCCTTTCTGCAATTGACAACCGCTGCATTAGCGGAACACTGTAAAGCGAAGCGCTGTAAAGCGTGGCCCTACTGTATATTTCTTTTTAAATCCTCATGAAAATTTGTCACCATTTTAGTGCAACTTTCTCCTAATAAACACATTATTGTATTCACTTTGGACTACCATGCACATTTTTACAAGCACGTTCTCCTAACATAATGCATTTTTTGTAAATTATCTTCACTAATATATGTATTTCATGCTCACTTTCTCCAAACATAAAGCGTTATCATACACATTGTTGGTTTGGTGAGCTACACTGGAAAATTCAGAGTACTGCGGATTTTGAAGGATAGCTGTGTTTCTGTTCATGTATTGTCAATTAGGTAGTTTCTCATTAAAATGCAAGCAAAATTGAATTTCTATCCCTACTGGAGAGCTAAGGTATTTCCTGGGTCCTCCTTGCTCTGGCAAATGAATGAGGTGATGCTGAGGTTTTCTTGTTTGTGAGAGAGTAGCATTCTGAATCTCCATCCTCTTGTGTGGGAAATATTAAGAGGCGGTGGTGAGACCACTCCTGAAGAAACCCTCCTTGGACCCAGATAATTTGAACAACTATAGACCTGTGGCGAATGTTCCGTTCCTGGGCAAGGTCCTGGAATGGGTGGTTGCTGGCCAGCTCCAGGGGCTCTTGGATGACACTGATTATCTTGATCCATTTCAATCCGGTTTTAGGCCCGGTTTTGGCACTGAAACAGCCTTGCTCGCCCTGTATGATGACCTTTGTCGGGAGAGGGACAGGGGGAGTGTGACTCTATTGATTCTCCTTGATCTCTCAGCGGCTTTTGATACCATCGACCATGGTATCCTTCTGGGAAGACTCACAGAGTTGGGAGTTGGGGGTACTGCTTGGCAGTGGCTCCGCTCCTACTTGGTGGGTCATCGCCAGAAGGTAGTGCTTGGGGAACATTGCTCGACACCCTGGACTCTCCATTGTGGACTCCCGCAGGGATCGGTACTGTCCCCCATGCTTTTTAACATCTACATGAAGCCGCTGGGTGCGGTCATCAGGAGTTTTGGGGTGCGTTGTCATCAGTACGCTGATGACACGCAACTCTACTTCTCCTTTTCATCCTCGTCAGGTGAGGCTGTTAACGTGCTAAACCGTTGCCTGGACGCGATAATGGACTGGATGGGAGCGAACAAACTGAAGCTCAATGCAGACAAGACCGAGACGCTGTTGGTGAGTGCCTTCACTGCCCAGATGGTGAATGTTCATCCTGTTCTTGATGGGGTTACACTCCCCTTGAAGGAACAGGTTCGTAGCTTGGGAGTTCTTTTTGATCCTTCCTTGTCTCTCGAGGCCCAGGTGGCCTCGGTGGCACGGAATGCTTTTTACCATCTTCGATTGGTAGCCCAGCTACGTCCCTATCTGGACAGTGATGACCTCGCCTCAGTTGTTCATGCTCTGGTAACTTCTAGATTGGACTACTGCAATGCGCTCTACGTTGGGCTGCCCTTGAAGACAGTTCAGAAACTACAGTTAGTCCAGAATGCAGCGGCCAGATTATTGATGCGGACCAAAAGGTCCGCCCATATAACACCTGTTCTGGCCCGTCTGCACTGGCTTCCTATTTGTTTCCGGGCTAAATTCAAAGTGCTGGTTTTGACCTATAAAGCCCTACACGGCATGGGGCCGCAATATCTGGTGGAACGCCTCTCCCAATACGAACCTACCCGTACACTGCGCTCAACATCTAAGGCCCTCCTCCGAGTACCATCCCATTGAGAAGCTCGGAGGGTAATGACTAGAACTAGGGCCTTTTCAGTGGTGGCCCCCGAACTGTGGAATAGTCTTCCTGATGAGGTGCGCCTGGCGCCGACGCTGCTATCTTTTCGGCGCCAGTTGAAAACTTTTTTATACTCCCAGGCATTTTAAATTGTATCTTATGTGTATTTTATAGTGTATTTTAACAGTATTGCATTATTGTTTGTATTTTGGTGTAGTTTGGTTCTTTGCTTGTTTGTTTGATTCTGTTATATCTATTGTATTTATATATTGTGCTTGTTTTATTTCTGATGTACACCACCCAGAGAGCCTTTTTGGCTTAGGGCGGTATATAAATTAAATTAATTAAATAAATAAATAAAATAAATAAAATAAATGAGGGAGACTGACTCACACAACCCACACCTACCCCACTTTCATTGCACCTGTCTGTGTGTCTGTGTGTGGTACATGGTGGTACTAGTGATGGTGGTGATGCTGCTGCAGTGCTGTTGACAAACTAATTCAAGCATAGCGAATAGTGAAAGGGAGGGGAATCATTAAGAGACAGACTCAAAGGTGATTATCTGCCTCATTGATATGCAAATAGGAAAAACACGTGGAACACCATGATCATTTACATAAGCATTTAGGTTAAAAATTATGAAAATCAATTTTGTCACCACCACCACCCTGCAGATTGAATCACCAAAAACATACACACATCGGATCGAATTGGCAAGTGCCAAAGCAAGCGGGAACAAAAAAAGGGCAGATCTGGATTGAATGATGGACTACTGGAATGCAAGTGGATCGGAACTAGGCAGCATCCCTAGTGGAAGGGGGGCAGATACTACACAAACCAGCAAATCAATTCCCTTTTGTTAAAATGCAGACATAACACACACCTGATCAGAGTGCTACAATTATGTCGAAACTCAAGCTCAATTAATCTCTGGGCTTTTAATGAGTTTTGTAAAACTCATGAAACTTGATCAATGCCTAGCCTGTGCTAGGTTTCTTCCCTGTGAAAAGTTCCCATCATCGATAACAAATCTCCAAAACAAGAGAAAAGTTATTAAAGCTATGGAGTGTGGATCTGGTTGTGGAGCATGGACCTAGAGTTATATTTCTTTACTAATGTGTTGATACTATATTTGATAGTGAAGGTCTGTGACCTCCTGACCTCAGTCTCCCCTCTGCTCAAGTTTCTTGCTTGCTGAAAGACTCGCAGGATGCTAGACATTTCTATCAAGCACTCAAGGTCTATTGTCTGTTGTAATCAAAGTTTGCTTTAGGTAGGAAGTGCTGTTTGTTTAAAGAGATGGTGGTTTCTAGGAATAGTATTGACCTGGCTATAATTGGCAAAACTGATGGCTGAGAAACTGGGAAACTACTGACTTTAGAAGTTGCTACTGTTCAGATTTATTAGGACACCCAATATTTGAACTGTGTTTTAATTTAATGTAGTGCAGAGTGGTAAGCGGCGGTAACACAGCAGAAGCTCTGCTCACCGATTCCAACGAAAGGAGGAAGTCGAATCTCCGGTAAAAGGGGTTGAGGTCCACTCAGCCTTCCATCCATTTGTGGTTGGTAAAATGAGTACCCGGCATATGCTGGGGGGTAAAGAAAGGCCGGGGACGGAACTGGCAATCCCACCCCATATATATGGTCTGCCTAGTAAATGTCGCAAGACGTCACCCTAAGAGTCGGAAACGACTCGCACTACAAGTGAGGGGACACCTTTACCTTTTTTTTTAACACAGGATATTTGTATTACTTGTTGAGAAATGTGTGAAGCGAGAGTATTTACTAATCCTTGTTCTTTGAGTTGATTCCTCCCACCGCCCCACCACCAAAAATTCACATATGGAATTTTAATATGTAACTTGAATATTGATTCCTCATGAATTAGGATATAAGCTGGTGACAAACATGTGGACAACTGTGCACTGCCTTTCTCTGTAATGTAACTCTGTAAACACATCCCTGATCTAAGCTATGATGTACCAGACATTTCTAATAAGGTATAGACATTTGAGGCTTATTAATTGCAAAACCTTTTTTAGCTACCTACCTTAACTAAAGAGGTTCTCTTGCGCCTGTTTAACATTCATTTACAAGCAAACAGTGTAACAATTAAAACTCAAACCTGTTATTTCAAAAAAGGATCAATGTGAAGGTAGATTCATATCAGGAAATGTTTAGGCATTATCACTGCATGCCATGGTGAATCTGATGCTTTCACTCAAAGTCCATGATTTGGTCAAAAATCCTGGTTTAACCAGCACTAACTCTACCTGGGAAGACGTCCGATGTGCATGTGTGCAAAGTGGCTTTGTTCTTCAGCCAGGTACTGAGTCTCTTAAGCTGGCCATTTTGGAAGTATCTTCCCAAACATTCCATTTTAGCTCAGAAGTGATTGGGAAATGTCTCTTCTGGCAGCTATGTATTTGAAAACAGCAAAGAGGGAAAATATACAAAGGTGCTTTTGGGTTTGTTTTTTTGTTTGGGTTGTTGTTGTTTATAAACAGAGCGGCTGCTCATCTGCTGTCATGGAGCTTCCCACAGTAAACATATAAAGGATTGCACTATAAGAAACAAAAGGCTAGCGGAAACTGGAAAGCTGGAACTAAACCAGCTTTTCCTGTTCCCTTCTCAACTCTAACCTGGTCCATAACTCTTGCTAGGGATTGGGAATTCTGGCCCATAACCCTTGGCAGGGCTGTCCTTGGGAACAGCCTTAGGGCACTCCTCAGGTACTCCACTACAGTACTGTGTTCAGTGCCATTCATTCCCGTGGAGCTTCTTAGTGGACTGTGCAACAATGAAAGCTTGTGAAGTCTTAATATGCTGCCAGGGGTTGTTTTCTTCAATCCCAATTAATTTTTCCTGTGCTCAGTTTCACTAATGAGGACAGTCACTGAATTACACAACTAGCATTCCTCCACAGTCGTTAGCAGCTCATTTAAGTTCCCATTTACCAGCTTTTCAACTCCCTTAAATGAGTAGAAAGAAGGAAAATATTTGCAGCTTTTAGTTAAATGACTTTATAACCCTATCTGATCACAACTTTTTTTTTTACAAGGTATCAGACTGCTTGTTGGAAGTCAATTTTACAACAACCCCACCACTACCGCTGCACAACATCAATCATAGTGTTTTAGGCTTCAGATACAGTTATTTACCATATTACTCCTCGGGGATAGGGGGGAAAACCATAATATGCACAAATGAATTTAGACAGCCACTGATTTTTCCAGTGGTGATATAATTAAGACTATAAAACATTGCCTATAGCAAACAGCTATTGTGGGAGTCCCTTACATGCACTTCGATGCAAGACACCAGATTAAGTTTGCCTTGATTTGCTGCAACAACTATTTGTTTGTCTCTGTCAAAGAGTTTGGAACACAAGGAAGTTTACACTAGGGAAACAAGAGGCATAACTGAACCACTCAGAATACAATATGTAGGAAGGAAAATAAAATAAAAGAACATTAGAATCAAAATAAATTGGTTTGGTTAGATTGAGGAAGATGAATAAAACTTTTTTTGATAGTGACATATTTCCTTTTGGAGTATGAATTCAAAACAGACTATTTTACCATTGTCCGTTTCAGTTTTGTTTAGCAAAAGCAATGACCTGAGGGCCTGAAATAATGACATAAGATGATGATGGTGTTTAAAAACAGATCTGGATTTACATCACTTGGGATTAAGGGCTCTACCAAGCATCACTTCATTTGCTTTTTACTCCATTACTCCATAGGTCATTTTTATTGCTTGAGTGGAAATTACTAAGTGATCCAATTATGGATTCATTCACCTTCCCTTTTGTTCAGGCTCCTGATACAATAAGCAGAGGAAAAGCATGACACAGTCACAACTCTAGTGGACTTTTCTGATGTTAGGTTTCAGGGTAAAATTTTGCATTTGCTTTAGAATCTTGAATTTCTGCTTGGATTAACATCCAGAGATATGCTAGTCTGTCGCAGCAAAAACTCTAATCCACAAAAGTTTATGATGCAATAAATCTGTTAGTCTTTATGGTGTCACAAGACTCTTGGTTGCTTTTGCTTGGGTTAAGCTTGCCAATTTAAAAAGAAAACCTGATTAGATCCACATTATATCAGCCAAATAATTAGACCATCTTTCAAAGCTGAACCATGTATACAACAAATCAACACTATGTCAATAAAAGTACAAACTAATTTTAAAGGTAAGCCTCTAGGGTGTCTTAGTTTTAGGAAATGTCACTACATCGTTGCACTTTTGGATAGAGGATGTGCAGTTTCTTCAAATCCTACTATATTGGGTTTCTTTCCTTGTCGCTTGATTTTAGATGTTCTATAAAACACATTTTGGAAGGAATGAAAAAAGAAAATATGCAACTATAAATATGGCCCCCAATTCAATTTTAATTAGTTGTGAACATCTTGCTTCATCGATGCACTAGTTTCACTTTAGTCATTCCTAACATTTAGTCTGCCCTGACATTGCCTTGATTAGGGCCTATATTGCTGAACCACCATCTACAGTTCATAGTTTGCTTCTTAACAGGGGCTTCTGTTTATTTTGAGACAGATCTTGTATATAGCAAATTCAATAAAAGTAGTCCCATTGAATCTAGGAGAAAAATCTAGCAATGTTAATTAATACTCAACATTTCACAAGCAACACTGGGAACACTATTTATTTATCATCTGACATTCTTATCGCTTTATCAGAGTGAAAATATGCCCTGGTTTTGGATAGTCAAGTAGGATTACAAACACAGTGGTCCCAGCTTGTTTGAAAAAGTGGTAGTTGTAGGCGGGGGAATCCCCCCATTAAACTAATCCCCAGCAATGAGGAAGACAATCCAACACATATTAAATAAGAGCTCTTGGATGATCTGTGTTTTTTTGTATTTACCAAGCACAATTATGATGGGCTGGTTTATTGTAGCACCACCCTATACATGCCTACTCAGAAGATGTAAGCCCCACTGACTTCAGTGGGTCTTACTTCTTCTAACTTCAGTGGGGCTGACTCCCAGATAGGCATGGAAGGATTTGACAATTTCAGTTCTCTGGTTTCTCATTTTTCCTATCTAAAATTCACTTCTCGACATTTCTGCAGCAATTGTTTTTTAAATCCTCATTAAAAAAAATCAGCATTTTAGTGTGAATTTCTCCTAATAAACACATTTTGTCGGCATATTTGACGAATGTACATATTTTTGAAGCAATCTCTACTAATATAATGCATTTTGTATGTTATGTTCACTAACATATTAATTGTATCCACTTTCCTCTAATATATACATTTTTGTAAACATTGTTTGTTTCTAGAACTGCATCACAAAATTCAGATAAGTGAATTTTAAAGGATGACTGAGTTTCAGTTCTCATATTGTTTCAGAAAGTAAGAATTTGATGATTCTGCTTTATATGCAAACTGATTGAATTCCTTCCCTATCCCTACTCCCAGATAAGATGGTGTAGCAGGGGTAGAGAAAATGTAGCCCTCAAGATGTTGGACTCCAGCCCCCATCAGTCCCAGACATAGACAGAATGGCCAATAGTCAGGTATGATTAAGTGCTATAGTCCAACAACATCTGGAGGGCCATAGGTTTCCCATCACTGGGATACAGGAGTGCAACCTGAATAGCTATGATAGCTAATGTGATCCCTGTGTTCAGAAACAGTATAGCTCTAAGTGCACCAAGATATGGGGGACAGAAGATATCCAGAGACGTCTTACTGCTCAAGGTTGGAATCAAAATGCTGGACTTAAGTGGATCTTTATTCTAATCTGACAAGGCACTTCTTATTTTCTTATCCATCTTCATATGTCGTTTACCATTTATGAGGTAGGAAAATTTAGCAGGAGGCAGAAAAGACCCGCAAGGAATATTGAAAGTAAGTCTGTCCTTGCTTTTTATGGTTTTTTGGTTTCTGCATTTGGGCAGGGAAAATGACAGAGAGAATACAAATATCCTCAAACTATAAACTAGGTATTTTATAAAACCAAACGTGTACCCAGTTGCACAAGCAGACGCTCTCAGAACAAACTGTATCAAGGGGAAAAGCCATAGCTCTGTGGAAGAGCACCTGCTTTGCATGCAGCAGGCGCAGGTTCTATCGCTGACATCCCGTGTGCTGTTTCTGAACCCCTAGAGAGATGTTCTTAATCAGTGAGCTAACAGACCAATGGTCTCTCTCGGTATAAGACAGTTCCCTAGGGTTTTCTTTCACTTTATGTTATAGTTTGAATCCTAGTTTTTTAATCCTATAATGCTCAATAGGGATGGGATCCACATTTCGGTGCTGGCCCAATGTTTGCTCCATTGAACTTCCTTCCGGTACCACTTTGGAAAGGGTCAGTGTTCACTATTTGTGATAAATACCGATTTAGTTTTTTTCCTGCAGGAATATCCATATCAATATTTTTAAACATTGTTTTTCATAGATTTTTAAAATATCAATATTTTCCATGAAATATTGATATTAATATTGATATTTTGAAGGAAATATTGATATTAAAATCAATATTCTTGAGGGTTTTTTTTTTTTAAAAAAATATGCTTTGCCTGGGAAAAACTGCTAGGAAAAAATCCTATCCACGAGGACAAAAAAGTGTGAAAAAATAGGAAATCCAGTGTCAAATTTGAATTTTGTGAAATTTGAGCACATTCCTAATGCTCACCTCTTAATAAGTTACCCTGTGTAATTGAAATATTTACTACACACTAGAAAAATACTATTTAGGGGTGTGTGGATGGCAAGCTTGGATATTTCAAGTATCCCTTGAGATACATGGTGACCCCCATCAGGACTACAGTGCGGAACAAAGGACAGATTTTGCCTTGTGATAGTATCCTAACGTGGTGGTTCCCAAATGTTTTTTCCTGTGGACCACTTGAAAATTGCTGACGGGCTTGGTGGACCACTGAATGATTTTTCTGCCTGTTTTAGCCATTGTAATGTGCTGTGTAATGTACTAGATGCTGTGTGGTTTTGAATTGTATTTTTATTGCTTCTTTTATTTCTTATATTGTATTTTTATATTACAATTTGCATTCCTTAGAATTCCCATTGTGATACAATAAAATGCAATGTAAGAAATAAAAGAAGCAATAGAAATACAATTCAAAAAACGGGGGTGCTGCTGCGGCCCAAGATGCAGGAAGGCCACGGCGAGGAAAGGCCTCCGGCGGCTTCTCACTCTCCCTCCCTCCCCCCATCAGGCTCCACCTTCAGGACCCTCGCAAGGCGAACCGGTGGCTCCAGGGCCAGAACCGACACCCCACCGCCATTGTAAGCAGGAGCCCTGGCTTCCGCAGGCTGAGAGGGCATGCCACACCCAGAACTATGTGGATAGGACTATGACTGAGAGAGTGTGGCTAGCCTGGCAAAGTAGCCCAATGTCTGTAATACCTAGTTTGCCAAACTGAGGGGGGAGATAGTTTGTGTTAATTCTGAAATGTATTACAAATTGTATTGTTTTTATTGTTTATTGATGTTTTATTGGTGTATATTTATATTGGTGCTCTTTTGTTAGCTGCCTTGAGGGCCTTTTGGCCGGAAGGTGGGGTAGAAATATTAAAATCAAATCAAATCAAATCAAAATGACTATTTAATATGATAGATGTGCCGTTTCCTGTCTGCAACCACAAATCCACAGACATGCTGCAGACCACCTGAATGAAGCTTGTGGACCACAGTTTGGGAACCCCTGTACCTAATCCATAGAGCTTCAACTTCCCTCATAGGACTAATTTACAACTATTCACTCATGTGGGAGAAAGAGGGGCTCAATTTGGTTGAGGGCTATACCCAGGGGTGTAGTCATCCAGGGTCTCGTGTGATCTTAGACCCCTTACGTTTTCGGAAGCAGGGTCTCAGCAGGGTCTCAGCAGGGTCCCTATGTCTCCAGCATCCTAAGAGCCAATCAGCATGAAAGGGAAGCATGTTGGCCACTGAGAAGAGTCTTCTAACATGTTTCCTTGTACTTTCCTGCTTATTGGAGGCAATCAGAGTGGAAGAAGGTGAGTCAGCCACTGAGAAGACTCTTCTCAATAACTCACACTCTCCCCTTTCATGCTGATTGGCTCTTAGGGATGTCTGTTGTGGGAGAAAGCATTAACAAGGATCTCATTCTCAATCCAATAGCAAAGATGGTGGGGATGAACTTTGCACTTCTCAATTTGCCACTACGCTACTGGCTATACCTTCCCCTGCCCTGAGTGACACAAGCCATTCAGAATAAAATCTGCTTCTGTTTGCAGAGCCCTGACCTATGTTTTGTTTCTTGGTCACACTAGAGCAGGGAAGGGGAACCTGTGGCCCTCCAGATGTTGTTGGACTCCAACTCCCACCATCCCTAGCCAATGCAGCCAATCAACAGGCACAGTGGGAGTTGGTTTCCAGCAACATCTGGAGAGCCACAGTTTCCCCATACCAGCACTAGAGTGTAAAGCAGCCTTCCCCAACCTGATGCTATCCAGATGTTTTAGACCATAATCCAGCCCACCCAATACAGCCAACTTAATGGATGAGAGCAGTAGTACAAAACATCTGGAGGGCTCTAGGTTGGAGATGTGTGGTGTAATAGGATGCTGAAAACTGTTATATGCATAATTGTAGCATTCAGGAAGGAAATGAGTGAACCTGACAACCCAATTGTACTTCGCTTGAATTTGCCAAAGCTTTTCCTTCAGTTTGCTGGAAGGAAACCAGCTCATTCAAAATAACTTAATTAAAGTACTACTTGATAGCAACTGACGAGAAAATGCTCCCTCACACATATCAGGTTGTTTGCTTCAGGGCAAACAGCAGATAATGTCATTTCCTTACTGATGAGCATTTAGAATGCTTCCTTTATTGGCTACTATAGCTCTGTTTGGAATCTGTTGTCCCAACAGTTGCTGATCCAATAATAGTCAGAGATGCTTTTTCCTACCAATAATAGACAGATGCTTTCACTGCTTGGTACAACCTACTGAGAACTGCTCACACAGAATCACCCTCATTTCAATGGAATATGTCTAGTCAGTGGCAGCGGTGCCTACTAGACCTGGTAGGGCTGCTCTGGGAGTGGGGCCAACAAGGTCATGAAGGAGTGGCCAAGTTGTGGTTTTCTCCACATCTTCCTGCCTTGCAAACATACTATAGATACTGAAGCATTCCAGTTTTGCAAATAGCACCTAACTAACCTGTAAAGAGTCTTGCTTTGGTTCAGAAGGGATTCTGGCTCCTATCACAGCAGTATCATGGACAATAGTTATTTTCTAAAGATCTCTAGAGTTTCTTTTTAAAAAAATAAAACTAGTCCTGTAAACTGCAAGTTCCTTTCACTCAGAAAAACAGATATGGCAGGTGGGGAACAATAAGAAGCCAAAATGTTAGAAAAAGAAGTCCTTCACAGCATATAATCAGTTCTGAATACTGCAGGAGGCCATTCCACAAGTTCCTCTACTATTCCACTGGTGTGGGGACTCAGCCATTCACACAAGGTGTATTTAAGTCTCTTGGTTTTTATAAAAACAAGGATGTGCTTAACTCAAAATTCCTTCTCCTTTTGATCAATCACATTTCCACAGGGTCCACCTTTCCACTCAAAGTGAAATTGGGGCTGGAAGTGTGCAACAACCCCACACATGCCCTGCTAATTGGAATACCAATGCCAGGATATCTATGTTATCAGCTACTCTCCTGCTGTTTTCCCCCCAGCCCCCATCATGAAAGATGCAGTCCTAGCTTTAGAAAGAAAATAAACATCTGGTCTTCTTTAAAGTACTACTAAGCTTTTTATTTTAATCAAAATAATTATAGGTTCTTGCACTTATCCCTATGGGGATTAATTATCTTGCATAAACCCATATCAATATTTCAGAAACTTTAAATAAATAAAAGTAAAATAAAATAAAAAGGTTGTGTCCAGCCCAGTCCATTCTTGGGGCAGTTTGCCACCAAGCTCCTCTCCCTCCCACCCTGACAATAAAATGGTCCAGTTCAGGTCCAGCTCATGAAGAACAAAAATTCTTTCCTCACACATACACACACACACACTTATGATGCCAGCCAAACATGGGGGGTGGGGGGCAGACTGCCACCAAGAATCTCCTCATGCCCCCACTCTGACATTAAAAAGGCCCAGTTTGGCCCATGAAAAATCCAGATCCTAGCCACCCGCCACACCCACACCTTATGATGCCAACCAAACATTTTTTGGGCAGTTTGCCAGCAAGAATCTGGGTTAGGTTTTTCAGGTTTTGTAGTCATTAGTTTGTGGTTTTAATTTTTGTGTATATGTTTTTATATTGAATGTACCATGTATTTTATTGTATGTGGCCCAGAGTGACAGGACAACCTGCCAGAGGGGCTTGTAACAAATCCAATAAATAAATAAATAGATAAATAAATAGATAAATAAATAAATAAATAAATAAATCTCCTCTTCCCTCACCTTGTTAATAAAAGGCTCAGTCCAACCCATGAAGAAACCAGATTCTTCCAGCTCACCACCTTGTGATGGTAGCCAGACATTTTTGGGGGACAGTTTGTCACCAAGAATCTCCTCTTCCCTTCATCCTAACAGTAAAAAGGCCTAGTTTGGCCGATGAAGAAACCAGATTTCCCCCCCACACCCTCTTATGATGCCAGTCAAACATATTTAGGGGCAGTTTGCCACCAAGAAGAATCTTCTCTCCCTTCCCAACCCTCTGCAATAAATAGTGCCCAGTCTGGCTTAACCATATCTGCATTTAGAGTTTACCACCACTCCTCTCACTGATCTGTCTAGATATATCTGAGCATGAGTGATTCTGACATAGGCTAAGACTATCAAGTATCTTCCCTGACTCCTTTCTAATTTGGTACAGTGCCTGTGTTAGATGGGCCTCTTAACAACATATGGATTTAAGCCAGCAGACCAAAGGGAGGAATCTCTGCCATAGTTACACTTTAGTAGGATTGGCTGAGTGGTGCAGAGAACTGATTGGCCAGACAACAAGAAGCTGATTGGTCAGAGGACAGTAGATTGACAGAAATGTTTACAGAGTTTCTCTGAGTTCCAACAGAAGGCTAAAATGTGTGTGCAACAAGAAAGAATGTGTGGCTTTGAGATTTTGGGGGGGAAATTTAAAAATTGCTTGACTTTCTCATTGGCAGAGCTGTGTCCCAGTAGCCCCAATAGACTGGCCTCCACTGCGTGTAGTCCTTAAGGGAAAAAAAAACTTAGTCGGTGATATATTGTTTGTTTCTGGGAACCCAATAAAAAAACCACTTACCCAGCAGTCCTAAAGCAAAACTTATTTTGATAACAGCAGCAGTTTCTATTACATATATTTGCTTTTGCTCCTCACAATAAATCCTCAGATAACCTTATTCCAAGGACAATGTAGGAGGCTATAGAAATGATAGCCTAACGTATGTCCATCTAGCTCAGTGAGTTGTTATAGGCTGCCAAAAGGAAATAGTTTATACAAATCTATGACAGCACTGTCTGCAGAAATGGCGCTGTTTCTCTTTCCAGCGCTAATGCTCCTACTAGAGCAGGATCCTTTAGGTTCTCTGACCAAATCCATCAGTGATTGCCATATCTTCATGCATGTTTCAATGTTAATGCTCAGGACTTAAAAGTGAAAACCAGGAATTGTTTAGTTGTCATGCAAAGATAAAGGTACATTTATTGGGCATGGCTGAGTTTGCCTCATTAACCTTAGACCTCATGTGTGTCATGGTTTTCCATTAGTATATTCAGCTCACTGGTGGTGTGCACATGTCTGAAATGATTAGAAGCAGCATCCATAAGACGAAGCAAAAGTCACCAACAGCTCAATCTTCATATTTGTGATTCTAGCAAATAAGTGGTCAGATGAGGCTGTCGGGTTCTGAGAGGACTCAAATCAATTCTGATTTCTGGTTTGTGCATTGGTGTTACTTATTATGATGAGCCACTTAAGATTCAATGCAGAGTAAAGGAAGAAGAGACAATAGTGCCCCCCCCCAGTTCCCACATGGCACCATTTCCCATAGGCAGCCATTGGCTCCTCCTTACCTCAGTTAGTTTTAAATGTTCCCAAGTCAAGCCTAAGCCTTTGTTATGAAACAGTAACATGGTGGCATCTGTGGGCTCTGTCCAGGTATCTCCATCTTTCCAATGGTTTAGAAGTGAACATCTCTCCAACATCGTAGATAGTGAAAGTCAGTGCAAAGAATTCATTTAGCTTCTCTGCAATCTTCCTATACTCCTCAAGCCCTTTTACAGCTTTGTCATCACTCACTACTTTCTGGCCAGTTTCCTGCTCCTGATGTCTTAAAAGACAAGTTATTTGGCTGTTTCTGTGCCTTTAGCAATTTGCTCACCTTATCAACACTGTTTTTGGGCTTATAATTACTGACGTATTTGATATATGACTTCTATATTTCTGATCTTTCATGTGTTCTGCTGTGATACAAGGGAGTCACTGCTTTATCAACGTTTACTCTCTTTTTTAAAAAAAGAGGTATTTTTAATTACAATGGTATTGCCATACTTTTTCAGTACAACAGAAACACATAGGGCTCTTCCATGACTCAGACAAGGGGACCACCTGATAGGATCCAGCAAGGAAGTAACTTTTAGTCCTTTTGCTGTTTTCCTCCCATGTCTTTTCATGCACCCTATATAATTATTTGCCCCATAAAAATGGTACAGGTCTATTATCAATTTATTGTAGGAAAGGAAGAAATTAGGCAGCCTTCTCCAACCCGGTATCCTCAAGAATGTCTAGAATTTAGACTACAACTCCCATCAGCCAACATGGCCAATGGTAAGGAATGATGGAAGTTGTAGTCCAAGAACATCTGGAGGCCACCAGATTGGGGAAGGCTGGATTAGGGTACCCTGGGAAATAGGGCATGGCCACCTGGATCTCTAGTTGGCTATACTGATAAGAGGGCAGCATTAAACTTCCTTGAGATTGCCCTTGATAAAGGGTTATTTCCACCCAAAAATGCGTCAGACAGTAAATAAAAACATTTTCGTTTCCACCTTTGCCTTTTAACTGGCAAGGCACTTTGAGGGTCCTCCCCTCTTCTTGTTACCGGTACTTTCAGGTGCATCCCTCCTTGCTTTTCCGCCTGGATCTCTCCCTCTCTAAAAGCACAAGGTTATTTCACCAGTATGAGATATGGCAGTCTTTGTTTTAGTTTAACAACTTGTGACCTAACAAATCAAACAACTCTTACCAGCCATACATTATGGCTTCCTAGGCCCACCTGGAGAGGTGTTATGAAACCTATAATGGGCTGCCATATGTGGCTAGTGGCCTGCATGTGACTTCATATATCACAAGACTATCAAAGATACTTACTATTTTGTTGAGTTTCATCCTTCTTCCAGAGGGGGGGAGCTATGCTTCCCCCCCAGCAGATGTTGGCTTTTTAAAAATTATTCCATAGATCAACTTAGCTGGGCTTGCCTTTGATACGAAGAAGAGGTACTATTAAAAAAAATGGTTACTAGTTTCTGTAATCAAAGAAAATTAATTCACCAGGGAAGGCAGAGAGAAAGAGTGCATTGTGCTAATTGACCTAGAAAATTGATGGATTTCTCTAGCATAAGAAAAGGGCAGATTTAATTTCTTACATTTTAGCATTGGTTCAATTCATCCTATAACCCTTATCCGTATATTAAAAACATTATAAGAGCCCTGTTTCATCAGGCTAAAGGTCCACCTTCTTCCGACAGCAGCCTCCTAAATGCTTTCTGGCAAGCCTATAAGTAGAATGTGAAGGCTTTGGCACTTCCCACGGTTTGTTCCCCAGCAAATGTCATCCAGAGGCACACTGAACCATTTACCTATCATTGAACTAACAGACATTGGTTAGACTTCATTTCAGGCATCATTTTGCTAATAGATATTGGTTAGACTTTTTCTTATACATTCAGATCATTTTTGGTAAAAAAAAAAAAGGGTGTTGTTGATAGCACAATTATACTTCTAAAAACATTATTATTTATTAGATTTTTTGCCCGCCCTTCTCCATAAGATCTTGGGATGGGTTTACAACAATGTGGGGGGGAAATTAAAATCAATTAAAACAATTTACAATCAAAAGAACAGGAGAATATAGATCTAGATATCAGATAGATAGTCAGATAGATGGATAGATATGTCAAAAGCCATTTGACATCAGGCAGGCACATTCGCTGTATTCCTTTTGGTGCCTCCTTAAAACTTATGTTTAGGCAAGCATTTCCAGACACATAGATGTTGATCTGTTTTAATTTTTTTTTAGTTAGTAGCTGTTTTAATTGTTTTTAATTTATTGTTTTCAATTGTTTTATCGATCATTTTAATATTTTTTGTAAACCACTTAGAGGACTTTACAGTCAAGCGGTATATAAATGTTGTTAAATAAAATAAAAATAAATGAAAAGCCAGGGTAAAGAGGGGTGCCTTCAGCATATGACAAAAGCTATATATAGAGGGTGCTAGATGGACCTCTGTAGGGAGGGAATTCCATAGCTTTGGGGCTGCCACAGCATCTCCACCCAGGCTGCCACCTCCTGAACTTCCAAGAGCAGATGTACCTTCACTGGCATTTTTTCAGTAAAGTAATGCTTTTTGTCTTCTTTGTCCATTGAGCCCAATGTTATTCTCTCCAGAGTTTAAGGCAGAGGGTCTTTCACATCTCCTGGATCCTTTTCATTCATTTACTTTAACCAAGGATGCTGGGAACTGAACCTGGGGCTTGCTGCATGCAAAGCATGTGATCTGCCAATGAGCTATCCTCTCTTCACATTTGTATATTATAGGCATTTGTTGTTTCCAAACTTGTTACAATAATTGTAAATGCAGAAATAGACCCAATCTTGCTTTGTACCACCTGTGAAACAATGAACATATTCTGTTCACAGTCCAGCCATTATAAAGATATTACACCATCATTAAACTGAATCTCTTATTCCACTGTTAAAACAACTGATCAATATCCATTAACATTCACTGGAGGCTGGGACCAAAATGAGATTATATAGTAAACGAACCATAGGCAAAGTAATGATCCCTTTACTCTGATAAATGTAAAGATACCCCCCAGTAGATAATTACCTTAAAAGAAATTGAAAAATAGCTGGTGTCCCAGATAGGTGGGTGATGAAAACATTTGTTATAAATATTTTATATACAATTTCATATTATGAAATTTGAAATAGCATTTAAAAGACCTAAGTAAAATTAAGAGCTAGCTACACTCTGCTTTGTTAGTGAACACTGTCTTTTGGAAATTTGTACTTACTATACATACAGTAAGGACTTTGAAATGCCATAGATTTCAATGGCAGCATATTAAATATGTACTTAATTTTTCCATTGAAATCATTGGAACTTAAATGTGCTTAACTCAGCAGAATCAAACCCTATGTTTGCTTTCTAGAACACAGAAGAATCAAATCATTGTTCATTTATATACCATTGCCAATTAACACACTTTATACAGTAAACTTAACATAAGAAAGAAAGAAAGAAAGAAAGAAAGAAAGAAAGAAAGAAAGAAAGAAAGAAAGAAAGAAAGAAAGAAAGAAAGAAAGAAAGAAAGAAAGAAAGAAAGAAAGAAAGAAAGAGAAAGGGATAAATCCATATCCCAAGTAGCTTAGAAGAACCATATATGCTGCCTTGTGCTCCAGGAAAGGCAGGAGATAAATGTAGTAAAATATGACTGATGAAGGCTTGTGCACAGTAACGGGAACAGAGAGATCGGCTATAATAGGGCCCAGTAACAGTCCTCAGAAAAATATAGTAAGGAAGCCAAGCCACAAATCACATGGTCTTTGATGTCTGTATACTAATGTGCCCAGCATGGGAAACAAGAAGGATGAACTTGAACTCTTAATACAGGAGGATAACTACAACTTGATATGTATAACTGAAACCTGGTGGGATGACTCCCATGACTGGAATACAGCAATTGAAGGATACAACTTGTTCAAGTAGGCTCCATGAGCTAGAGGGAGCCCCCAGCTGACGAAGCGTCAAGGCCCCAGCTGACGAAGCGTCAAGGCCCCAGCTGACAAAGCGTCAAGGCCCCAGCTGACAAAGCGTCAAGGCGAGTTAAGCAGCAGAGCGAGAAGAGGGTAAGTAGCACCCATTTATTTCATTATTTAATTGAATTAAAACAGCTCAGAGTAATAACTAATAAGGGCAGCCTAGGGTCACTGTGAGCTAGGAGCCAAATCCTGGAAGAACCTGTATCTTAGGAGACAGATCCTAGGGGTAGGAAGCCTACAGAAAGCTAGTTTTCAACACCACCCTAGCAGGAAAGCTTCAGGGGACACTGTAAACAAGGCTAAATTCCAGTTGGAGAGAAGGGGAAAAAGGAAACTCCACCAATACATACAGGGAGAGAGTCAGCTCAGTCTTTGCTAAAAAGGGCAGCTTTAGCTTTCCTTAAACAAAACCACAAGCTCTGTTTCCCTAGGTTAAAAAAAGGTCAGGCTGTTCTAGGTGGGAAAACAAAAAACAAAAAAGACTCGCCTGGAAGTCTCAGCCCCCTGCTTAGATTAAAAGCAGCCAAGAGCTAGTCTAGTTTGTCCAGGCCAGAGTGCAAGGCACCACTTAAAACTACAGGGGAACTTGCACTGATAAAAGTGGTTGTTGTCAGCAAATAAAATAAAAATAGAGTAAAAGCTAGTTAACCTTTCTTAGTACCACTAGTCAAAGTCCTTAAACAGCCCCCCCTCTCTAAGGAAGGAAGCCTGCCTTCAAAGGAGGGAAGCCTGAGATAATCCTAAGGAATTAAGCCCCAGTTGACAGTTGAGCCATCATCCTCAATTAACACATCATTGGCTGGCAGCAGTAGCTGGGAGGGACCAGCCACACATATAAAGTCAGAGCACCCTAGCCCCCCCACTCTGCCCATCTGTTCCCTGACCTCAACTAAACCGCCGTTTCCAACCCATTAAATTAATAAACCTTAAACAAAACTATGCAGGTAAGAAGCCAGCAGGGGTGTGGGGGCTTTCCAGTGTTTTGCACTGCCTGCAGCATGTACGACTATCTGCCTGTTGGACAGAAGTCGTGGGTGTGCTCTCAGTGCAATGAGCTCCTGGCTCACTGGGAACGACTTCATTGCCTTGAGGCCAAGGTGGCTGACCTGGAAAAGCTGAGAAAGGCAGAGAGGTGTATGGATGAGGCCTTCAGGGACATTATAGCGGTGTCCCACTCCAAGGATGATAGCTCTCCTGCTATCATGAAGAACGATGGTCTCGGGGAAGGACAGCATCCATTCGGGGAAGAGGGAAACAATCCCTTAGAAGGGACCCATTCCTTGGGGGATGAGCAGCTATCCTCTCGTGCCAAGGATATATCTCTGGGGGGGGGTGGAGGGATCCTTGTAGTGGGCAATTCGATAATTAGGAACATAGACAGTGGGGTGTGTGATGCGTGTGCAGACCGCAAGGTGATTTGCCTGCCTGGTGCGAAGGTTGTGGATATTGCCTGTTGTTTAGATAGTTTGGTAGACAGTGCTGGGGAGAAGTCAGTGGTCGTGGTGCATGTTGGCACCAATGACATGGGGAAATGCAGCCGTGAGGTCCTGGAAGCAAAATTTAGGTTGCTAGGTAGGATGCTGAAATCCAGGACCTCCAAGGTGGCTTTCTCTGAAATGCTACCAGTTCCACGTGCAGGACCAGCCAGACAAGCACAGCTTTGTAGTCTCTTTTTTTTTTCAATTAATTTTTATTCAGATTTTCAAAACGAAAACAATACAAAAAGAAAAAAACACAAATCAATAACTAATACAATAAAAAATAAAAATAAAAATAAAAATATTGACTTCCGATTTGTTGTAGTTCAGCTATAAATCTATAATATATAACAAGCCTGTCTCTTAATAGATTATAAAATCACCTTCCTTCAGCAGTTATCTTAATTGGTTTCAAATCTCATTAACATCATATCATTTTATTCTTCCACAAAAAGTCAAAGAGAAGTTTCCAATCTTTGAGATATATGTCCATCAATTTTTTTCCCAGATAAACATGTCAATTAATCCAACTCGTCAAGTCTACTAAGTCCAGTAATTTCAAATCGCTCTTCTGCCATTATCCATATTGATTCCATCTTCCATCTTTACGCACCCAATAATCTTGCTGTCATAGTCATATAATAAGAGTCTGATAGGAATTTCCTTTATCACAGATATTTTCTTGCCATCCATTCCGAACGTATCACTGAAGTATTGTTGCAAAGCCGCATCTCTGTTCCTCTTTTTTACATGATACACTAGCACATCTCTTGAAGATTTTTCCATTGACACAAAACAGGGATTAATTCTGTTAACTTTCTCCATTTCAAGTTCCATCAAATCCTTCCAATCCAGGAATTTTTTTGAACCGTTAATATCTTTATCTCCAATCTCTTCAATTCCTTCAGGGACAGCGCTGATTTCCAAACCATAATATTTGTCTCCAGGATCCATCACAGCCAGGAAGTCCAAATCTTTTTCCATGTCCATATTTAATCCAATCTCCATAGTTTGAACCTTGCCTTTAATTTCTCTTTCATCCTTTTTTGATTTTACAGATCTATCTTTATTCTCCTTTCTCATAGAATCCTGAATTTCTTTCAGCTCCTGTCTCATTTCGTCAAATTCAATTCTCCACGCTTGTCTATTATTTCTCAATTCTTGTTTTATTGACTTAATCCCATTCATTATTTTCTGAAACATGTCTAAAGATAAAGTCCCTTCTTGTGCATCCATGATCTTCTTAATTGTCATTCTTAAAGCCAAAGGAACTAAACTCCTTCAATTTTCAATGTCCCAAGCAAAAAGCAGTTTATTTCTTTATCCAGTTATAAAGGAGTTAATCTTTCAAACCAACTGGCGTCACACTCTAGACAGCCCTTATCTCTTATATACCCAGAAGTGCAAAAACAGCTTTAGTTCACAGCGTCCTAATGACTAGTAGCAAAGAGAATGAGCAGATTCGTCAAAAAAAAGAAAAGAAAAAGTAGATCAGAAAAAATAGTCCCAGACATATATTACACAAAAGTCTTATAAATCAAAAAGATTTTTCTTTTCTCTTCCAATCAGAAACCCCTCATCCGTTGTAATCTTTACAATGCCATTTTCCATGTCAGCTTTTTGCAATAGGAAAAAGATAGGCTATTTTTATTTTCCTCCCCCTTAGTTCCGTGAGTAAAAAAGAAGGAAAGTTTTGGCTCACCCAGGTTTTCTTAATTGCTGATCCTTTGACAAATCTCTTTAGCTGTATAGATAAGAAAGTGATAAGCATAGACAGGAGGATGCTTGCCTGTTAGTCCATTTTTTTTAAAAAGGGGGGAAAAAACGGGTCACTTAATCAGCTGAGCTAGCTAAAAATCCTCGCTCCATCCGAGCTGCTGGAAGACCTTCTTTCACAGACGATTCTGACGAATTCCAGTCTCCCACAACCACAACAAAGCTGTGTGGGAAATCTCACGTTTCTTCCTTATCCGGAAGAAATTATCCCCAGTCAAAAAGACCCTTCTGACTGGATTTAAGGCTGAAAAAGTTTCATCCAAGACGGGAGCCCGTCTCAGAGCTGCACAGGCGGAGGGATCCTCCTGGGAAGTCCAAGCACAGCTTTGTAGTCTCAATGCGTGGATGAGACGATGGTGTCGGGAGGAGGGGTTTGGATTTGTTAGGCACTGGGGAACATTTTGGGACAAGCCGGGCCTGTACGAAAGGGATGGGCTCCACTTGAACCAGAATGGAACCAGACTGCTGGCACTTAAAATTAACAAGGTGGCAGAGCAGCTTTTAAACTGACTGGGGGGGAAACCCGACAGGAGCTGAGGAAGGTCTGGTTCGGAATAAACCTCCCCCCGGGATAAAAACCAAAGAAATGATGAGATTTTAAAAGGGGCAGGCCTAGAAGTAGGCATTGTGAGAGCAGGGGCACAGGATATCAATTCAGAAGGGCAAAATTACCACAGGCCAAACCAAAAGTAGCAAAGACACTTGAAGAGAGATACTGCTTACAAGTGTCTGTACGCTAATGCTAGAAGCCTCCGAACCAAGATGGGAGAACTGGAGTGCTTGGTCTTAGAGGAGAGCATTGATATAGTGAGCATAACGGAGACCTGGTGGAATGGAAAAAACCAGTGGGATATGGTTATCGCTGGATATAAACTACATCGGAAGGACAGGGAAGGACGTATTGGTGGCGGTGTCACTCTATACGTCAAAGAAGGCATTGAATCCAGCAAGCTCGAAACCCGAAAAGAGGCGGACTCCTCCACAGAATCGTTGTGGGTGGTGATACCATGCCCCAGGAGTGATTTAATACTGGGAACTATCTATCGTCCCCCTGATCAAAATGCTCAGGGAGACCTTGAGATGAGATATGAAATGGAGGAAGCATCCAAACTAGGAAATGTGGTAGTAATGGGTGACTTCAACTACCCAGACATAGACTGGCCGCATATGTGTTCCAGTCACGATAAAGAAGCAAAATTTCTAGATATTCTAAATGACTATGCCCTAGACCAGTTAGTCATGGAACCGACCAGAGGGACGGCAACCCCGGACTTAATCCTCAGTGGGGACCAGGACCTGGTGTGAGATGTAAGTGTTGTTGAACCGATTGGGAGCAGTGACCATAATGCTATTAAATTAAACATACATGTAAATGGCCAATTGCCAAGAAAATCCAACACAGTCACATGTGACTTCACAAGAGGAAACTTCACAAAAATGAGGGGATTGGTAAAAAGAAAGCTGAAAAACAAAGTCCAGAGGGTCACATCACTCGAAAATGCTTGGAAGTTGTTTAAAAATACTATATTAGAAGCTCAGATGGAGTGCATACCGCAGATCAGAAAAGGTACTGCCAGGGCCAAGAAGATGCCAGCATGGTTAACGAGCAAAGTCAAGGAAGCTCTTAGAGGCAAAAAGTCTTCCTTCAAAAAATGGAAGTCTTGTCCAAATGAAGAAAATAAAAAGGAACACAAACTCTGGCAAAAGAAATACAAGAAGACAATAAGGGATGCTAAAAAAGAATTTGAGGAGCACATTGCTAAGAACATAAAAACCAACAACAAAAAATTCTATAAATACATTCAAAGCAGGAGACCATCTAGGGAGGCGATTGGACCCTTGGATGATAAGGGAGTTAAAGGTGTACTAAAGAACGATAAGGAGATTGCAGAGAAGCTCAATGATTTTTTTGCATCTGTCTTCACAGTGGAAGATATAGGGCAGATCCCTGAACCTGAACTAACATTTGCAGGAAGGGATTCTGAGGAACTGAGACAAATAGTGGTAACGAGAGAGGAAGTTCTAGGCTTAATAGACAGTATAAAATCTGACAAATCACCGGGCCCAGATGGCATCCACCTGAGAGTTCTCAAAGAACTCAAATGTGAAATTGCTGATCTGCTAACTAAAATATGTAACTTGTCCCTCAGGTCCTCCTCCGTGCCTGAGGACTGGAAAGTGGCAAATGTAATGCCAACCTTCAAAAAGGGATCCAGGGGGGATCCCAGAAATTACAGGCCAGTTAGCTTAACTTCTGTCTCTGGAAAACTGGTAGAAAGTATTATTAAAGCTAGATTAACTAAGCACATAGAAGAACAAGCCTTGCTGAAGCAGAGCCAGCATGGCTTCTGCAAGGGAAAGTCCTGTCTCAGTAACCTATTAGAATTCTTTGAGAGTGTCAACAAGCATATAGACAGAGGTGATCCAGTGGAGATAGTGTACTTAGACTTTCAAAAAGCTTTTGACAAGGTACCTCACCAAAGACTTCTGAGGAAGCTTAGCAGTCATGGAATAAGAGGAGAGGTCCTCTTGTGGATAAGGAATTGGTTAAGAAGCAGAAAGCAGAGAGTAGGAATAAACGGACAGTTCTCCCAATGGAGGGCTGTAGAAAGTGGAGTCCCTCAAGGATCGGTATTTGGACCTGTACTTTTCAACTTGTTCATTAATGACCTAGAATTAGGAGTGAGCAGTGAAGTGGCCAAGTTTGCTAACAATACTAAATTGTTCAGGGTTGTTAAAACAAAAAGGGACTGCGAAGAGCTCCAAAAAGACCTCTCCAAACTGAGTGAATGGGCGGAAAAATGGCAAATGCAATTCAATATAAACAAGTGTAAAGTTATGCATATTGGAGCAAAAAATCTTAATTTCACATATACGCTCATGGGGTCTGAACTGGCGGTGACTGACCAGGAGAGAGACCTCAGGGTTGTGGTGGACAGCACGATGAAAATGTCAACCCAGTGTGCGGCAGCTGTGAAAAAGGCAAATTCCATGCTAGCGATAATTAGGAAAGGTATTGAAAATGAAACAGCTGATATCATAATGCCGTTGTATAAATCTATGGTGCAGCCGCATTTGGAATACTGTGTACAGTTCTAGTTGCCTCATCTCAAAAAGGATATTATAGAGTTGGAAAAGGTTCAGAAGAGGGCAACCAGAATGATCAAGGGGATGGAGTGTCTCCCTTATGAGGAAAGGTTGCAGCATTCGGGTCTTTTTAGTTTAGAGAAAAGGCGGGTCAGAGGAGACATGATAGAAGAGTATAAAATTATGCATGGCATTGAGAAAGCCCATAGAGAAAAGTTTTTCTCCCTCTCTCATAATACTAGAACTCTTAGACATTCCAAGAAGCTGAATGTTGGAAGATTCAGGACAGACAAGAGGAAGTACTTCTTTACTCAGCGCATAGTTAAACTATGGAATTTGCTCCCACATGGCGCACTAATGGCTACCAGCTTGGATGGTTTTAAAAGAAAATTAGACAAATTCATGGAGGACAGGGCTATCAATGGCTACTAGCCATGATGGCTGTGCTCTGCCACCCTAGTCAGAGGCAGTATGTTTCTGAAAACCAGTTGCCAGAAGCCTCAGGAGGCAAGAGTGTTCTTGCACTCAGGTCCTGCTTGTGGGCTTCCCCCAGGCACCTGGTTGGCCACTGAGAACAGGATGCTGGACTAGATGGGCCACTGGCCTGATCCAGCAGGCTCTTCTTATGTTCAAAGAGAACAGAAGGAATAAAAAGGGAGGTGGAGTCACGCTATATGTTAAAAATATATATCCCTGCACAGAAATACAGCAAGATGAGCTTGGTAGCTCCACCAAGAGTATCTGGATTAAAATTAATGGGGCAAGTAATAAAAGGAATGTGGTGCTTGGAGCCTACTACTGACCACCCAATCAAGGAGAAGACAAAAATGTAACTTTTGAAAAGGAAATTGCCAATGTTTCAAGGAGGCATGATGTAGTGGTAATGGTCCCTTCAATTATCCCGATATCTGTTGGGAGACAAACTTGGCTCCTCCAAGAAATTTCTGACTTGTGTTGGAGATAACTTTCTCCTACAGAAAGTGGGGAAGCAACCAGAGGATCAGCTATCCTGGAGTTAATTCAAACCAAGACAGATGATTTGGTGGATGAAGTGGCAGTTACAGGAACTCTGGGGGGAAAGTGACCACACCATACTTGAATTCTTGATTTTAACAGAAGCAAAAGCTGAGAGTAGCCATGAGCGCACCCTGGACTTCAGGAAAGCTGATTTTAATAAACTCAGTACAATTGTAAGTACAGTTCCATGGCAAGCCACCCTAATGAGAAAAGGAGTCGAAGATGGGTTGGAGTTTCTACAAAAGGAAATTCTAAAAGTGCAATGGCAAGCATTTCCAACAAGGAAAAAAGGGAGAAAACAGCAAAAGAAGCCAATGTGGCTTCACAAAAAGCTTTGTTTTTGAAAACAAAAAAAAGACACATACAGGAAGTGGAAAGAAGGCCAGGCCACAAAGGAAGAGTACAGGCAGGTATCACGGAATTTCAGGGATGGTGTCAGGAAGGCTAAAGCTGAGAATGAGCTGAGGTTAGTGAGGGATGCTAAAAGGAACAAAAAAGCTATCTTCAGGTATGTCCATAGTACAAGACAGAGAGAGGAAATGGTGGCACAGCTACTCAGGAGGATGGTAAAATGGTAACAGATGACAAAGAAAAGGCAGAAGTGCTCAATTCAGACTTTGGCTCAGTCTTCTCTCAAAAAAGGGTCTATGACCCTCCCAAGAAACATGAAGTAGAAGGGACAGGATTGGAACTTGAGATTGAAAGACAAATGGTCAAGGAATACCTAATCACTTTGAACAAGTTCAAATCGGCAGGGCCCGATAAACTGCATCCTACAGTATTGAAGGAACTGGCTGAAGAATTCTCAGGACAGGTGTCTATTATCTTTATGAAATCGTGGAGGACTGGTGAAGTGCCAGATGACTGGAGGAGAGCTAATGTTGTCCCTATCTTCAAAAAGAGCAAAAAGGAGGAACCAGGGAACTACAGACTAGTCAGAATAACATCAATCCTTGGAAAAACTCTGGAGCAAATTATAAAGCAGTCAATCTGTAAGCACCTTGAAAACAATGCAGTGATTACTATAAACAAACATGGATTTATGAAGAACAAATCCTGCCAAACTAATCTTATCTCATTTTTTGATCGGGTAACCTCCCTTGTAGACTGTGGGAATGCTGTGGACATAATATATCTCGACTTCAGCAAAGCTTTTGACAAAGTGCCCCATGATATTCTGATTAGCAAGCTAGCTATATGTGGGCTGGATGGAACAACTATCAGGTGGATCCACAGTTGGCTCCAGAATCGTACTCAAAGAGTGCTTATCAATGGTTCCTTCTCAAACTGGGTGGAAGTAACGAGTGGGGTACCACAGGGCTCGGTCCTGGGCCAAGTGCTCTTCAACATTTTTATTAAGGACTTGGATGAGGAGGTACAGAGCATGCTTATCAAATTTGCAGATGATACAAAATTGGGGGGCACAACTAATACCGTGGAAGACAGAAAGAAAATTCAAAGGGACCTTGATAGGCTGGAGCATTGGGCTGAAAACAACAGAATGAAATTCAACAGGGATAAATGCAAAGTTCTACACTTAGGAAAAAGAAACCAAATGCACAGGTATAAGATGGGGGATACTTGCCTCAGGAATACGACATGTGAGAAGGATCTTGGAATTATCGTTGATCACAAGCTGAATATGAGCCAACAGTGCGATGTGGCTGTAAAAAAGGCAAATGCTATATTAGGCTGCATTAACAGAAGTATAGTTTCCAAATCGCATGAAGTATTTGTTCCCCTCTATTCAGCACAGATGGTTTTTCCTTCCCTTTTCAGATTAAACTTGGATATATTTGCTGCAGATTAAAAACTGAAAGCACCGGGATGCCTTCCCTTTGTCTCCTACATCATGTGATCTCTGTGAATTAAACGGGCATGTAAGTAGAACCCATCTCACGTTAAATCGCCATGTGAACTGGCCCCTAGTGTGCTTTCATGATCTATCTTCCTAATCTGTATTCACTTCAAGAGCACAATGAAATTCTTAAAGGTAAAGGAGCTTCTGCTGCTAGGTTGGGAGTAGGCATCCCTACATGAGTATGTATATTTGGCTGAAGTTTTCCTCTCTTTGGACCAGGGATGGAAGGATCTGTCAGTTTCTATTTTGTCAGTTTTTCATTTTTCCAATCTTAAACTCAGTTCTCCACATTTCTGTTTTTTTAAAAAAAATCATGAAAATCCTTCTTCGTTTGAATGTGGATTTCTCCTAATAAACACATACTGTATGCAGTTTTGAGTAACACATTTTGCAAGCAATTTCTCCTAATATAATGCACTTTCATATGTTATTTTCACCAATATATTCATCTTATGCACATTTCCCCCTAATATGTGCATTTTTGTAAACATTATTTTGTTAGAGAACTGCATCACAAAATTCAGATAAGTGTGAATTTGATAGATTCAGTGCAACTGAATCGAATTTCTCCCACATCCTTATTAGGGATAATGATACTGATGAATGGACCAGAATATAACAACACAGACTGAACAATTACATCACCTCGCATACCATGCTTTGTTGGAGTCACATGCTGGTTGTATCCAGCTGTGTCATATTCAGAGAAGGTTCATTGAAATTAATGGACAAGTTGTCAAGTGCATTGATTGCAAAAGGTCTACTCTATGACTTAGTTGGACACACAACCCAGTTTCTGGTAATCAGGTGTAAAGAAATTACCTGATGCACATGCACATGCATGAATGAACTAACCCTATGATATGAAAATATTAAAACAGAAGGTATTTAGCAGCAAAGGGAAAAACACTGTTTGTTAGTCAATATCTTAACAAACGTGCCAGCAATATTAAACATTTTGGGAATCTGTTATATCCAAAGTGTTCATTAATTCTTAAAATGCTGATAGGATTTTTGGCTGTCACTCTTGACCCACTGTGCAGAAGGGTGATCACTTAAAATCCACTGCCATCATTTTCCACTGGCAGTTCTAATTTACAGATATTGCAGAGGTCTCAATTCGCAGCTGGTTAGTCTGAAACAGCCCAAGACATTTAGGTCACATCCACACCATACATTTAAAGTGCTATCACAGTGATAGTTTACCCCAAAGAATCCTGGGAACTGTAGTTTGTAAAGGGCACTGAGAGTTGTTGGGAGACTCTCATTTCCCTCACAGAACTACAGTTGCCAGAGTGGTTTAACAATCAATCCCTCTTCTTGGGGAACTCTGGAAAATGCAGCTTTGTGAGGCAAATAGGGGTCACCTAACAACTTTCCTGGTAGAGTGTAGGAATACTGTGGACATAGTATATCTTAACTTCAGCAAAACTTTTGACAAAGTGCCCCATGATATTCTGATTAGCAAATTAGCTAAATGTGGGCTAGCTGGAACAACTATCAGATGGATCCACAGTTGGCTATATAATCGTACTCAAAGAGTGCTTATCAGTGGTTCCTTCTCAAAGTGGGAGGAGGTAACAAGAGGAGTACCGCAGGGCTCAGTCCTGGGCCCAGTGCTCTTTAATTTGGATGAGGAGGTGCAGGGAATGCTTATCAAATTTGCAGACGACACACAATTGGAAGGGATAGCTAATACCCTAGAGGAGAGAAACAAAATTCAAAGTGATCTTAATAGGCTAGGCATTGGGCTGAAAACAACAGAATGAAATTTAATGGATAAGTGCAAAGTTCTACACTTAGGAAAAAGAAACCAAATGCACAGGTATAAGATACGGGATACTTGCCTCAGCAATACGACATGTGAGAAGGATCTTGGGATTGTTGCTGATCATAAACTGAATATGAGCCAACAGTGTGATGTGGCTCCAAAAAGGCAAATGCTATTTTAGGCTGTGTTAACAGACGTATACTTTCCAAATCACGTGAATTACTGGTCCCACTCTTTTCAGCAATGGTTAGTCCTCATCTTGCGTACTGCATCCAGTTCTGGACACTGCACTTTAAGAAGGATGCAGGCAAACTAGAACAGGTTCAGAGGAGGGAAACAAGGATGATCAGGGAACTGGAAACAAAGCCCTCTGAGGAGAGACTGAAAGAACTGGGCTTGCTTAACCTTGAGAAGAGAAGACTGAGGAGAGATATGATAGCACTTTTTAAGTACTTGAAAGGTTGTCACACAGAGGAGGGCCAGGATCTCTTCTCGACTGTCCCAGAGTGCAGGACATAGAATAATGGGCTCCAGTTACAGGAAGCCAGATTTCAGCTAAACATCAGGAAAAACCTCCCAACTGTTAGAGTGGTATGACAATGGAACCAATTACCTAGACAGGTGGTGGGCTCTCCAACACTGGAGGCATTAAACAGGCAGCTGGACAGCCACCTGTTTATTTATTTATTTATTTATTTTGTTGCATTTATATACCGCCCATAGCAAGTAGCTCTCAGGGCGGTGAACAGAATAGGATAAAATACATACATCATAATAATAAAATCACAAAACATATAAGACACAATGAAAACAAAATACAATTAAACAAAATATAAGATGATAAAAGGATTAGGATTACAAGATTAAAAAGATAAAAAGATTAAAATGATTAAAATGCCTGGGAGCATAAGAAGGTCTTTACCTGGCGCCGGAAAGATAATACTGTAGGCGCCAGGCGTACCTCTTCGGGGAGGCTATTCCACAACTTGGGGGCCACTACAGAAAAGGCCTTAGATCTAGTAACCACCCTCCGGGCTTCACGATGAGTTGGTACCCGGAGGAGGGCCTTAGATGCTGAACGAAGTGAGCGGGTAGGTTCATAGCGGGAGAGGCGTTCCACCAGGTATTGCGGTCCCACACCATGTAAGACTTTATAGGTCATAACCAGCACCTTGAATCTCGCCCGGAAGCAAATAGGTAGCCAGTGCAGGCGAGCCAGAACAGGAGTTATGTGTGAAGACCGACTGGTCCTCGTCAATAGTCTAGCTGCCGCATTCTGCACTAGCTGAAGCTTCCAAACTGTCTTCAAGGGCAGCCCTATGTAGAGCGCATTACAGTAATCCAATCTCGAAGTTACCAGAGCATGAACAACTGAGGCGAGGTCGTCGCCATCCAGATAGGGGCGTAGTTGGGCTACCAAACGGAGATGGTAAAACGCGTTCCGTGCCACCGAGGCCACTTGAGCCTCAAGAGACAAGGAAGGGTCAAAAAGGACCCCCAAACTACGGACCTGTTCTTTCAGGGGGAGTGTAACCCCATCCAGAACAGGATGCACATCCACCAATACCTTGTGGAACGCCTCTCTCGCTATGAACCTACCCGTTCACTTCGTTCAGAATCTAAGGCCCTCCTCCGGGTACCAACCCATCGGGAAGCCCGGAGGGTGGTTACGAGATCTAGGGCCTTTTCTGTGGTGGCCCCTGAGTTGTGGAACAGCCTCCCCGAAGAGGTACGCCTGGCGCCTACACTTCCATCTTTTCGGCGCCAGGTAAAGACCTTTTTATGCTCCCACGCATTTTAATCTTCTTAATCTTTTTTAATCTTTTAATCTGTATTTTTAATTTTTGTAGTATTTATTTTGTTTTTGCTGTGCTTTTTGTTGTTTGTTTGTATATGTTTTTGTATTTTTATTATGATATATTGTATTTTATCTTGTTTGTTCACCGCCCTGAGAGCTATTTTGCTAAGGGCGGTATATAAATTGAAATAATAAATAAATATAAATAAATCTGAGCGGGGAAGGCGTTCACCAACAGTGTCTCAGTCTTGTCTGGATTGAGTCTCAGTTTATTAGCTCTCATCCAGTCCATTATCGCGGTCAGGCAACGGTTCAATGCATCAACAGACTCACCTGAAGAAGATGAAAAGGAGAAATAGAGTTGCGTGTCATCAGCATACTGATGACAACGCACTCCAAAACTCCTGATGACTGCACCCAGAGGCTTCATGTAGATGTTAAAAAGCATGGGGGACAAAACCGACCCCTGAGGGACTCCACAATGGAGAGTCCAGGGTGCCGAGTAATGTTCCCCAAGCACTACCTTCTGGCGACAATCCGCGAAGTAGGAGCGGAACCACTGCCAAGCAGTACCCCCAACTCCCAACTCTGCGAGTCTCCCCAGAAGGATACCATGGTCGATGGTATCAAACGCCGCTGAGAGATCAAGGAGAATCAACAAAGTCACACTCCCCCTGTCCCTCTCCCGACAAAGGTCATCATACAGGGCGACCAAGGCTGTTTCAGTGCCGAAACCGGGCCTAAAACCAGATTGAAATGGATCCAGATAATCGGTTTCATCCAAGAGCACCTGGAGCTGGTTAGCAACCACCCGCTCCAAAACCTTGCCCAAAAAGGGGACATTCGCCACCGGTCCGTAGTTGTTCAAATTATCTGGGTCCAGGGAAGGTTTCTTTAAAAGAGGTCTCACTATTGCCTCCTTGAGGCTACTAGGGACTACTCCCTCTCTCAAGGAGGCATTAACCACTTCCTTGGCCCATCCGCTGGTTCCAGCCCTGCTAGCTTTCACTAGCCAAGATGGGCAAGGATCCAGAACAGACGTGGTTGCCCGGACCATTCCAAGCACCTTGTCCACTTCCTCGAGCTGCACCAACTGAAACTCATCCAATAATAAAGAACAAGGCCGTGCTCCGGACACTTCACTGGATTCATCTGTCACAACATCGGAGTCTAAGTCCCTACGGATGCAAGCAATCTTATTTTGAAAGTATCCAGCAATTTCGTTGCAGCGGGCTTCAGATGTTTCTATAATATCGTGAGGGCCAGAGTGTAAAAGCCCCCACACAACTTTAAAAAGCTCCGCTGGGCGGCATAAGGATGACCTAATAGAGGCAGCGAAATAAAGTTTTTTTGCTGTCCTTACCGCTTTCATATACAACTTATTGGTGGCACTTACCAAAGCATGGTTACATTCGTTGGGAGTTCGCCTCCATCTGCACTCCAGCCTCCTCCTCTCTTGTTTCATCACTCTCAGCTCCGGGGTATACCACGGAGCTGTATGAGCTCTACATCGGAGGGGGCGCGCAGGAGCGATCGTGTCAATAGCCCGAGTCATCTCCGTATTCCACAGTGCGACCAGGGCCTCGACAGAAGCACCAGTCTTATCAGCTGGAAAATCTCCCAGGGCCCTCTGAAAACCAAGAGGATCCATCAGACTCCGGGAGCGGACCAACCTAATAGGTCCTCCACCTTTGCAGAGGGGAAGAGCTACTGTAAGTCTAAATCTCAACAAGCAGTGATCTGTCCATGACAATGGGGTAGATGAAAAACATCCCACCTCCAGATCACCATCTCCATGACCAGTGGCGAAGATCAAATCAAGAGTGTGTCCCGACACATGCGTTGGGCCAGTAGAAAATTGAGACAGCCCCATTGTTGTCATGGAGGCAATGAAGTCCTGAGCTGCACCAGATAAGACAGCCTCGGCATGGACATTGAAATCCCCCAGTACCAAAAGTCTAGGGGATCTCAATAGTACCTCCGAGACTATCTCCATCAGCTCAGCTAAGGAAGCTGTTGGGCAGCAAGGTGGACGGTACACCAACAGTATTCCTAGTCTGTCTCCCTGGCCCAATACAAGGTGGAGACACTCCAGACCAGTCGCCGCCTGGACAGGGTGCTTTGTGAGAGGGAAAGTACTCCTATAGACCACAGCAACTCCCCCTCCCCGGCCCTCAGATCTACCACAGTGCTGAACCGCATACCCGGGTGGGCAAAGCTGGGAAAGAGCAACTCCTCCCTGATCACCCACCCAGGTCTCGGTTATACATGCCAGATCGGCACACTCCTCCAGAATTAAATCATGGACAAGGGAGGTTTTATTATGTACCGACCTGGCATTCAAGAGCAGAACGTGGAGATCCGAGAGCTGGCTGATAGGACAACCAGCAATCCTGTGGGTAAGAGGAGAACCAGAACAAGGCACAGACACAACTTGTCTGGGACGAGTTCCCCTTACCTGGCCAGTTCTCCTCCGAACACCATACCTCCCATTACCCGTCACTACGTTAATTGGGGGCCCCGAGAGTCCCCCCACGAAGGATGGAATCCTTTCTCCCAGGCACATAATAAAAATACACAAATACACATACACAAAACAATCATACAAATCATTCACACCACACTAATCCACACACACAGAACGCACAGAACAACAACCACACAAATACAATTAATAAAAAAGAAAGCAAAAAAGAAAGCAGCAGCACAGCAGCAGCAGCAGCAGCAGCAGCCTCTCCTTCCCTTGGGCGATGGTCTCTTCTTCCTGCAGACACTGGGTCTCCCAGGCCACCTCAGCCAGCCGGCTTATGTATCCCTCCAAAGAGGGACAGGTGGTATACCTGTTGGGTATGCTTTAAGTTGGATTCCTGCACTGAGCAGGGGGTTGGACTCAATGGCCTTATAGGTCCCTTCCAACTGTACTATTATATGATTCTCAGCATTTTTCACAAACTACAGTTCCTGGGATTCTTTGGGGAATGCCATGACTGTTTAAAGTGGTATACTAGCACTTTAAGGGGGCAGAGGGACCAAAAGCAGCCCAGCTCCAGACACTCTTGGATGAGACCGATTATCTGGATCCATTTCAGTCAGGTTTCAGGCCTGGCTTTGGCACGGAAACAGCCTTGGTCGCCCTCTATGATGACCTTTGTCAGGAGAGACACAGGGGGAGTGTGACTCTGTTAATTCTCCTTGATCTCTCAGGGGCTTTCGATACCACCGGCCATGGTATCCTTCTGGGGAGACTAGCTGAGTTGGGAGTGGGAGGTACTGCATTGAGGTGGTTCCACTCCTACTTGGCAGGTCACCTCCAGAAGGTGGTGCTTGAGGAACATTACTCGGCACCCTGGACTCTCCAGTATGGGGTTCCGCAGGGGTCAGTTCTGTCCCCCATGCTGTTCAACATCTACATGAAACCATTGCGTGTGGTCATCCAGAGCTTTGGAGTGCGTTGCCATCAGTATGCTGATGACACGCAGCTCTATTTCTCCTTTTCATCTTCTTCAGGTGAGGCTGTCAATGTGCTGAACTGGTGCCTGACTGCAACAATGGACTGGATGGGGGCTAATAAACTGAGGCTCAATCCAGACAAGACTGATATGCTGCTAGTGGGTGGTTTTTCTGACCGGATGGTGGATGTCCAACCTGTCCTGGATGGGGTTGCACTCCCCCTGAAGGAGCAGGCTCGTAGCTTGGGGGTTCTCCTACAACCATCTCTGTCACTTGAGGCTCAGGTAGCCTCGGTGGCACAGAGTGCCTTCTACCAACTTCGGTTGGTGGCCCAACTACGTCCCTATCTGGACAGAGATAACCTGGCTTCAGTTGTCCATGCTCTGGTAACCTCCAAATTAGATTACTGCAATGCACTCTACGTGGGGCTGCCTTTGAAAACGGTTCGGAAACTGCAGCTTGTGCAAAATGCAGCGGCCACATTGGTAACAGGGACCAGACAGTCCAAACATATAAAACCAATTCTGGCCTGCTTGCATTGGCTGCCTGTATGTTTCCGAGCTCGATTCAAGGTGCTGATTTTGACCTATAAAGCCTCACGTGGCTTGGGACCACAATACCTGATGGAACACCTCTCCCCATAAGAACCCACCCGTGCACTACATTCAAGATCAAAGGCCCTCCTCCGGTTGCCTACTCCGAAGGAAGCTCGGAGGGTGGCAACAAGGGAGAGGGCCTTCTCAGCGGTGGCCCCCAAATTATGGAATGATTTCCCTGACGAGGTGCACCTGGCACCAACACTGTTATCTTTTCTGCGCCATGTCAAGACTTTTCTCTTCTCCCAGGCATTTTAGCATGTGTTTTATATTATTTTAAATTTTTAAATTGTGTTTTAAATTGTTTTTAAAATATGTGTTTTAAATTGTGTATTTGTTTTAATGTTTTTGATTGCTGTAAACCACCCAGAGAGCTTCGGCTATGGGGCAGTATACAAGTGCAATAAATACATAAAACAGAGCAGTGAAGACTGAGCATGCTTAGTTGCCATGTAATGTTGTCTGGCTGTTAGTGGGAGGGAATGAAAAACTAGGTGGGAGAGTAAATAGACTGGATTATCCCAGATAAGGGTATGGCTAACCAAATGGAACAGTAAACAGGAACACTCTACACTGTAACATTATGTTGCAGGTCCCGCTTGTCACTAGGGATGGGTGAGAATTTCAATTCAGTTTGCATTTCAAGCAGAATTTATCAAACCTGCACTTTCCGAAACAATATGAGAACCAAAACACAGCCAACCTTCGAAATTCGCATTTATTAGAATTGTGAAATGCAGTTCGCCAACTAAACAATATTTACAAAAATGCATATATTAGAGGAAAGTTTGCATAAAAATGAATATATGTGAAAATAACATTCAAAAAGGCATGACATGATGAGAAATAGCTCGCAAAAATGTGTACCTTTGTCAAAATTACCTACAAAGAATGTGTTTATTTGGAGAAATTCGCACTAAAATAGTGGAGCATTTTCATGAGATTTTTTTTAAAAAAAATTCACAGATTGCAGTAGAAATGTAGAGGACTGAATTTAACATTAGAAAAGTGAGAAACTGAGAGAACTGAAATTGACAGATCTTTCCATCCCTACTTGTCACAAAAATTAATTGACATTTTTCAGTCCTTTAACCCCTAAATCTGCTGCCAGAGGTGGCTCACATCACTCTGCCTAATGGTAGGGCTAGCCCAATGATCACAGATGCTGTAATTTTAGGACATTCCCAATATGAGAGGGAATATTTCCCAGCAGTAGTGTTATATTTCGGTTGATGCTAAAATATGAAGGAAATGTATTGCACAAATACCGATCAGAGATTCAAATTTTCTTGGCCTGCTGAGTCCTGGATGCTTTACAGTGTGTCAGCGTTAAGAACAAGTAAGGACCCAGATGTATATAGCCATCATTCTTGTTTTCATATATATATTTATGGAGGAGTTGTAGTGGTTAGAGTATTGAAATACAACCTGGGAAACCAGGGTTCAAATCCCCACACGGCCATTAAGCTGACTGGGTGACTTTTGGCCAGTCACTGCCTCTTAGCCTCAGAGGAAGGCAATGGTAAACCACCTCTGAATACCACTTACCATAAAACCCTATTCATAGGGTCGCCATAAGTCGGAATCAACTTGAAGGCAGGCCATTTCCATTTTTTTATGTCTTCAGTAGAAGATTTATCATGTATCACAATGTACCAAACTGACATCCAACAAAAGTAGCAGGCAAGCTCTACTTTCAGATTCTCTAGGGATTTCTGCCCATTTTCCTTACAACAAACACATCAGATGATTCTTTGGTTTTGAATACAGAACTGCATAGCAGCAATTTTGACAAGGGAAACTCATATTGTGAGTCGGGTCTGTCCCTTTGATAAGATGCATCTCTATGCAAATAGGATCAAGATAGACAAGGATTTTAAGTACCATGGTTTTCCTAACAACAGGATGCATGTGATATTCAACTAGCCTTCCATATGAGGAAAGACAAAGTCTGCAGGGTTCTTTGTTAGTTGTTTTTATACTTTCTGCCTTCAGGGAACACATCAGTGTATCAGCCAAGAAGTACCTAAGTATCTGCCACAAAATTCCTGTATCTTGCAAAGGATTCTGGGTCATACATCAGACCTGGATTTGGCTACTTACATGCAACAGCTCAACAGGGTACATCCATTTTGAAACTAAGGCTGTGATGCTTGATGTATGGAGCACATCACCTCATCCAATATACCCTCAAATCACAGTATTTTTTGCTGGTCTAGCATTGTCAAGTGGCTAAGAAAATGGACTATAAATCAGACAAATTTCAGCTCCACCTAAACTGATTAGATGGCCTTAGGAAAGCAACAATGGCTAAGACACACACACACACACAGAGAGAGAAAATACCGACTTGCCTTCCAGGGCTATTGTCAGAATCACAACATAGTATCTGAAGTGTGTTGATCACACTAGAATGTACTATTTGATCACTTTTTTATTAGCAGTAGTGGTAGTAAGGCACTGATATGGATTCCATCAACTTCTTTTGCAACCTCCTTAATATGTGCCCTTTGCAGAAATTTGGGGGGAGAGAGAAGTTAACACTGTTCCCCGTTCTTTGTTTAGAACATGTCTGGCTTTGCTAGAGGCTACGGCCAGAGGTATTCTGTGAATTGATTCCAACAAGGACTGCTGAACACAGCCAGATCGTATTTAAGCTTCCTGAGCCCTCTGCCTGAATTACTTTTTGTTTTCTCCAACTCTCTTATTTATCTTCAGTTTGCAGGAAAGGATTTAGTGAACTGATAATATAGTGTGGGGAAAGCTTTGTAGGATTGTTGTGCCTGTGTTTGCTTGTTTTGTCACTTTAGCATGAAATAGTTGGCCTGTTTTGATGCAAAGAAAAGCACAATGCCGTGTTGGTCCAGGCAGTGTAGCAAAGGGTTAATTTGAAGCCCTCTAGCGTAGGAGATTAGTTCAGGCTTAACTGGTGCCTAGCAGCCCTTTTCTGGTTGTACTGAATCCCAGATAGTAAATTTTTTATTAGAGGAAAAAGCATTGCACATGGATTTGCGGGGAAAGGATGGCAATGCTTGGCCTTTATACAGTGCTTTTTGAGTGCTCAAAGTGTAACATCATAAACATTATTTCAGTCATTCTCCCAATGACTATGTAATGAAGGTCATTGTTAACATCCTGCTATTGCAGGTCAGGATCCAAGGCTTACAAATAGTGGCTTGCCTAGGGTCCTACAGTGAGTTCATACTCATAACTGGGTCAAGGCCTGAACGGAGAACATCCTAGCTCTCTACCCTGGATCTTATCAAAGCAGAAGAAAAGGCAACCCAGGAAATCTCATGACTGTTCCCTCTGGAACATAGAATCCTACCTTATACCAAGGCAGACCATTGGTCCATCTAGCTCAGTATTGCCTACACTGACTGGTAGAAACCCTGTAAGGTGTCATTGATTCAATGTGACTATGCTTAGGGCTGAAGCCAGGGTTACGTAGCCCAGACCTGGAGATGGCTCCTGTACCTTTAAAAGAGGTACATAAGAGAGCAAATTCCATCACCTGCTGTTTACTTGGCAGCTTCAGCAATGTGAAATTACTTGGGAAGTTGCATACTTTTCCCTAACCATTCCAAACTCAAGGTCAGCATCAGGGGTAGGCATCACTGGGCACTCGTCAAGGTTCATATCCCAGCAAGGGCCCCCACTGCCATTTTCTGGAGACTCCTGGTGCAGCATCTCCTCCGATGCCCAGCTATCACTGCCCTCTCTGAGCATGCAAGCAATAACAAGAGTAAGGAAGTAAAACAGCATCCTCCACTTCCTTCATGCTCTACCTCTAGGCAGTTGTGTGAACTGGGCTCATGGAGAGAGAGAAAGTAAATCTGCAGTGGTAGTAGCAGCTTTGGAGAGATTAGCTCATGGAAGGCACCTTCTCTAAAGCACCCCCTCCGCAAAAACCAAAACAAAAACCCAAACCACACTGCAAACCCATAATAATTTAGTTAGGTCTGATTTAGAGCTAGGTCTCGACTGGGAGTACCTGGCAAGAAGATAACACTGTACCCCTTCCTTGCTTCATCCTTGTGACAATCAACACATTTGAAATGTTGTGTTGGAGAAGAGCTTTGCGGATACCATGGACTGCAAAAAAGACAAATAATTGGGTGTTAGAACAAATTAAACCAGAACTATCACTAGAAGCTGAAATGATGAAACTGAGGTTATTATAATTTGGACACATAATGAGAAGACATGATTCATTAGAAAAGATAATAATGCTTGGAAAAACAGAAGAAAGTAGAAAAAGAGGAAGGCCAAACAAGAGATGGATTGATTCCATAAAGGAAGTCACAGACCTGAACTTACAAGATCTGAACAGGGTGGTTCATGACAGATGTTCTTGGAGGTCACTGATTCATTGGGTCGCCGTAAGTCGTAGTCGACTTGGAGGCACATAACAACAACAATGTATGCTGCTTTGTAAACAGGCATTCCTCTGTTCCAATGTAAACTCTAATTCCTGCCCCCCAAAACTCTCTCCCTCTGCAGATTTTCAGCATGGTGAAGCTTGAATGAAGAAGATCCATTTGTAGAAGATGACTATTTGTCTATGCCTGAAGTGTCACAAACCTACACCACTAATCCCAACAGCAGTTTTACAAATTTAATTTAAATTGCTTTGAGTTCTTTTCTTCATAAAGTGGAAGGATAAATTTACATGCATCTAAGCATGTACTACTTTCTTTAAAAAAAAAGGAACAAAGGACAAGTCTGTTGCCTATAATCCATCACTTGACTCCTGTTCATGCAGACTGTGAGGTCTGTGAAAGAACAACCAGTCCTATTGGTGAACTGAGCATTAATATTTGGAGGAGGGGCCAACCAGGAAAAATAACTCTTCTTGTGGAAGGGTTCAATTCCCAGCATGTTTAGGTAGGGCTAGGAATATTCCCTGACTGAAACCATGGAGACTGACTAGATGGACTAATGATCTGACTTGATATAAGACAGCTTTCTACTTTCCTTCCCAATCCTCTTGTAGTCCTTAAGATGGCTGCTGGAATTTCTCGGGGGATAGTAGCATACATCAAGAATGAAAATTTATTTTCTTTTAAGAAGTTGGTGTCTGTCTTGTGGGGAACACCTTTGAAACTCCATTACAACAATGTAGGTCTCATACAGTGGGTGATGGAACTACAGTGATTACTGTTTAAAAGGCAGACTTCGCCCCAAATTTGCTCCTGTATTCAGACCAAAATTGAAGAAAGCCATAACAAGCCCTTTAGAGGACTTAAACAAACTTCCAAAACAGGGAAACAATCAACAGATTCATCGCAAATTAATATAGTGATTAATTACAAACTACAACAGCAGCAACAACAACAATAATAATTCCATCATCCATCGAAAAAAGAAGGGTACAAAAAGTGCTCATGCTTCTCTGGAACTCTCTTCCAAGTCTAGATTATTTGTAAAGGAGTTGGTATCTCATCTAAAATATAATTTAAATTCCAGATCGCAGCTTCTGCAAAACAATAATTTGGTCTTTTAGCAAAATAAATGGTTTGTGTTTTCTCCTGTGTTCATGTCATTTTCATTTTGCATTCTGATTATTCCAATACAGCACTAGTTGGGCAATTCTTCACTGATACTGTTATTTGAATCTGAAAAATAATTAATTACTTGATGACACACACTGACACAAAAAGGAAACGGTCACTTTCAGACAGTTCCTCATTGCCTATCATGATAGGAAATGTGAAAGCTGAGATAGTTTCCCATGCTAAAATAATAGCATATGTCAAAGAAAAAACTGCTGGCAAAAACGTCTTTAAATCTGGATTTTTTTAAAAAAAGTCAAATCCTACAAAAAGTTATTGCTGCATACTCTCCCTTTTAATAATTACTCTGATCCTCAAAGCACTACTACTGTCATGGAAATGAAAACAAATTTGCAGCCATGGAGGCCTCATTTAACTCAATTTTGGTCCATGAACATCTGAATTCTCTATTTGGTGCTAGGAACAGAATCATTGGATGGCTTTCAAAGAAATTTATGTCTTCTTAGCTTGTAAGGCTTCTGCAATCAAACTTTAATGTGATGAACTTCTGTCTGATGAGAAAATAGATCCAATTTCTTTATTCTTATGATGCATGATACAATTTTAAAATTATTTCCACGCTTGTGCTAATTTTAATGAGATTTGCAAACTGATGAGCAGGAGTTTTTTTAAAAAAATATTAAAACTTTTAAAAAATACAAACACCTTGAAGAGGTTTCCACCCAATAATAAGTAGTTTAGGGCCAGAGTGAGGGTACTGGATTAAATGACTTACTCAGCCATTAAGATTACAAAGTGAACTTGGGCTAGTCATATTATCTCAGCCTAGCCTACCTCAGATAGTTGTTCTGATGGTAAAAATAGGAGCCTCATGTACCACCCTGAGTTCCTTGCAGGAAGGGTAGATCTAAGCAAAATTTAAAAAATACGAATTTAGATTCCCCCCCCCCCGTACTTTAAACATTCAAACATGAACTAGCAGCATCTCACACACGGTACATTTTGGTCTATCTAGCATGGAATGCTATAACCCTAACAGTATTCTTGAAAAATATGTCTATTTTTTAAGATTGTTTCACTGAAGAGTATGCATGAGAAGATGAAATTCAGTCCCTTTTCACTATTATACGGAAAATCAGGTGTGTGTCTGTATTATATATACTCTTTGTCATTGCTTTCAACTAAATGGATATAGTTCATCACCCAATGTTTGATGAATACAGACCATGGGCCACTATACGAAGTAGTGCTGTGCATAAACCTGCCCTCCAAGTGGGACATGTGCCTCTGGTTCAAGTGCTTTATTGACAACACAACTCTTGTAGCACCACACGTACTCTTTGACATCATGGTCAAGACTGGACCAATAGAATCATTGCAGGTCAAATGGAGAGTTTTTTGTTGGCCTTGATGACCAGCAGAGCTTGGAAGATTACTTTTAAAAAGTAATAAATTACAGTTACAGTTACATGGCCAAAAAAAGTAGTAATTACCGTTACAATTGCAACAGCTCTGAAAGTAACTGATTACTTTTTCTCAAAAGTAATCACTACAGTTACATTTCAGTTACTTTAAAAAAAAGTCTACAAGATGCTGGCCTTGGCTGCTGCACATCTAAGTAGCCTAAAACAACAGGAAAAATAAACGCACACATACAGAGGTAGTAGAATAATTCTTTTTATCCATAAGATAGCAATGGTGGACTCTCTGCTGGTAAGGGAGGCAGAGACCACTACTCAGATCTTTGCACGTCAAACCAAGTGCAACCCCCCCACTCAGCCAGCAAGCATAATCTCTCTCACTTAACCACCTCCTGGACCCTGCCCTGCCACCAAATAAGGGACACTCACCCAAGCAAACATTTTCCCCTGAGATGCAAAAAAAGTTAAAATGCTGCAAATGCAGCACAGCAGCCAGAGAGGGTGGTGGAGGCCACTTTGTGTGCCAAAACATGTTGTCATCTTTCACCTCCGTAGTTCTTTATCTCAATTCTGCTGCTGCCTCCTTCTCCTCCTTTATCCATGTTCTTGCCCTCCGGCTCCTTTTTCCCTCCACTCCATTTTTTAAAACAATTGTTTTCTCCACTCCACCCTGTCTTAGTCTCCACCTCCTCCCTTGTTGTCTCCTACCCACCCACAGACCATGATGATAATGAAAGTTAAAGAAAGCACAAAAGCAGGACTACAGCTGAACATCAAGAAGACTAAAATAATGACAACAAAAGATTTACGTAACTTTAAAGTTGACAATGAGGACATTGTACTTGTCAAGGATTATCAATACCTCGGCACAGTCATTAACCAAAATGGAAACAATTGTCAAGAAATCAGAAGAAGGCTAGGATTGGGGATGGCAGCTATGAGAGAACTAGAAAAGGTCCTCAAATGCAAAGATGTATCACTGAACACTAAGGTCAGGATCATTCAGACCATGGTATTCCCGATCTCTATGTACAGATGTGAGAGTTGGACAGTGAAAAAAGATGATAAGATAGAAATCAACTCATTTGAAATGTGGTGTTGGAGGGTGCGTACCATGTGTTTCATGCGCTGAGGTCCTAAGTTCAATCCCTGACAGTTAAGAGGATCTCAGATGACAAAGCTAGCAAAAGCCCTTGGCCTGAGTGGCTGCCAGTCAAAAGCAGTAATACTGGGCTCAATGAGCCACTACTCTGGTTCACTATAAAGCAGCCTTGTATGTTCAGAAAACATGTTCAACTTGAGGTATCTCCTCTCAAATCCACAGAACTTTCCAAACATGATACACACACTCTCCACTATGAAGAATTCAATACCTGACAGAACTACCTGGGTTTTTAGGACCCAAACAGAACATCCATAATTCCTCCTTCATTCAGAACCTGGAGAACTAACCGTCTACCCTATTCATGTTTATGCAGAAGCAAGCCTCATTCCCGATCCATTTGTCCTTGACCATTTGTGGGGAAGAAAGCAAATATTTCACCAGAGAGCAGGAGGGTTTTTTGGGGTGAGCGGGGGTCCAGAGTTCTATAACAAGAGCATTAAGTTCAGTTGGACTTGCTTCCAAACAAGTGTACTTATGATTCCAGTCACCATGCAGCCCAATCCTATGTATGTTTAGCAAGATCAATGCAACTTAGTCCCCTGAGTGTGTTTAGGCCTGTGCACTAAGTACTGCGAACCAATCCTATGCATTCTAATTTTTTTAACGCTCAGAAGTAATCCACCAAATTGACCCCCATATCCAATTTTAGATGGTAAGCTCCTCCAGTCCTGTGCCTTAATATGCACAGTGTTGTTACCTAAAAAAAATAATGCTCACAAGTGAAGCATGCATAGCAGAGGGGCAGCAGCAGGGCAAATGAGTGAGTGAGCGAGCAGGGGACAGGCAGGGGGAAAAGAGGGGGTGGGGGCAGCAGGATGAGTGAGCAAGCAGGGGGCAGGCGGGGGGAGACAGCGGGGGTGGGGGCAGAGCGATTGAGTGAGTGAGCAAGCGAGGAGAGCAGGTGGGGGAGAGAGCGGGGTCTGGTTGGTGAGGCCTAACCCACAGGCCATGCTTCTCATATGAAAGCCTCTCCCCAAATCATACACACCATTGGGAGTTCCGAGATTCTGGCTAGAATCTGGCCACAGCTCCTTTGGGCCTTCGCTCCCTCACACCCTGAAGCCATATTCCTGAACTGATTGATCACCTCAGATCTGTCCACAATTCTCAGGGGGAAAGCTGAACTGACTAGACTGCCTGCCTTGTTGCACTTTCAGCTAGTTTTTTAATATATATATTTGAGAATATCTGAGTCACGGCACCACTGTAACTGGCTTACGTCTGCTTGTTTTCTCAGTTGCTTCCCAGTGACAGACAAGCTAGTCATTAAAATAAAAATATTAACAAAAAAACAAGGGAAAGGGCCTAAGCCATGGCTGCACAGTCTTCTAGTCTCTCTAACTTCACACATTTTCCCCAGCCCCCCTCCCTTTCCCAGGGACCAGGACAAAAGTACAAGGCTTTGCATAAGGGAGTATGGTGAAATCCAAAACTTTTTGGGGAAAGAAAAACAATAAACTAAACAGTTTTTACCCTGTTACACTTTCTTTCTCTCTAGAACAGTGTGGCCACCATCTGCCTCTATATATCTAAAAAATACTAAAGTTTGGGGCTGGTAACATTCTAATGCTACCTAGCACAGCAGAGGAAAGCCGAGGCGGGGGCAGCAGAAAAAGGTTTCCTTTATTCCTTCCTCACTCCGGAAACTCCGTCCTTCACGCGAGAGGCTTCAGCAGTCCTACACAGCTTCTGTTCCATGTAGTCTGGAGCCATGAACAGGAACACTCATTTTAGGGAGTGAAAATAACACTGCAACATTTGATTGGCCAGATGGGTGTTCTCTAAAGAGTCTGTCTAGTTGTCAAGATTGAAGCCCACAGTGGATCTTGAACTGATGATCTGAGGGATGTCAGGGGTGGCTGGGCAGCATCACCTAGCTCTGGCCAATGCAAGGGAGACCTGCTTATGCCAACAGGCCACAAATGATACTTCCTGGCCCCTACAAAGGGCAAGCTCTTGGGCTGGGCAGCTTTGAAAATTTGAAAAACTGTTGTGGGCGCCACCACAAAATAGCTGTCATAGGGTGGTGGCTAGACACAAAGTGGCTGCTGTAAGGGCCTGGCTACTCACAAAAGACAAGTGACTTGTCCAAGAAACTAAGTATATGGCAGAGCTAGGTTTGAGGCCTAGAACACAAAACCACATCTCTGATCCCAGTTTTCTGCTGCACACTGAAAACCCATTTCAAAGGAGGGAAACTACCGAGGTAAATGTTGTAGAAGAAACAGAATACGAGGAATAGACTTAGCAGCAGCAGCTTCCATAATCTCTGAAGCAGCAAACTATGCCAAAAATACAAAATATTTTGTTTTATTACAGCAGACTGCCTCAGGTGCCTGCAGGCTGAAAAGTGGTAAGAAAAGACACAGAAAGAAAGAAGTAAGTTCAAACAGATTCACTGCTATTTTTTCTGTCTCTAATTATATGTACAAATGCAGTATTATTTTAATATGGCTATTTTCAAACTGTGATCCAGGGAACCCTGTGGTTCCTCAGACTTTCATCTCAATGAGATCTATAATGGTGGACAAGCTACCCTGAAAGACAGCTGGCCCATCACTATGGATCTTCCTCTGCAATGCAGAGCCACAGCAAGTGTTAGAGGTAAGAATGATGTAAAGTTCTGGCACAAAAAAACAGCAACCAAACCTATCTGCAATCGTAGCAGATTGTCCAGTAAGCAATAGCACTCTAGAGAAATGATTTTCAGTTTAATATTCTCAGATATGAAATTGGACTTTGCTTTACCCTTGACTTGGCAAATATGTCCATGAATGAGTGCATTTGAACAAAAACCCATTGGGGCAACAAGACCAACCCTGCCTACTGGAGCCAGCAACCTGCATATGTGGGGAAGTGCTGGGGCCTATGCACCCTGGAGAGGCCCACAAATGTGGATACCTACATTACTGGGACCATGACTGCCATCCTCTCAGCATTGCTGCCAGTGCCTGATGCAGCAGCAAGTCACTCTTTCCTCCTAGGCTTACATAGTAGTGGCGGCACTGTTTCATGGCAGTGCAGTAATGCAATCAGAGCTACCATCACATTATAATGCTGCCCTGCTCTTACTAGGCCACTCAGAGGAAGTGAACAACTTGCCCCTACATTGCAACCAGTACCAGTGCACATGATGCTACTGAGATCCTAAGTGGTGGTGGATGCCAAAAGCGACGCAGGGGGACAAGATGGCTATGGTAATTCCAGGAAGCCCAGTCATGCATGGCAGGAGGCAATCAGCAGCACTATGCTGAGGAGCATCCCTTAAAGAAGGTGGGGAAACTTTTTTGGCTCCATGGGCCAGATCTTTATCAGGACTGGCCTTATGGGCCAATTTTGATAGGTGGGCAGGGCCATCCACCTCTCAATGTACCTATCATATGTACAAACTGATGTCCATGTGAGATAGAATCCATATTGGCCCAGGATTCCTCCTCACGTAGAGGAGCCTTATGCACTATCAATTATTCCTTCACATAGCTGCAGAACATGCATTAGCAGGGAGAGGGCCTGGCAGCCAATGCAACCCCATCACATGATGTCGGGTGATTTGTCTGAACACAACTGATTACACCACATCCCTTTTTTTCATGGAGGCATTCTGATGATTCCTGTGAGCAATTTGGTATTTTGCCCCTTTTCCTCACTTTTATCTACCAAACTATTCAGAATACATTTGATAAGAGGACAGGTTCTTATTGTTGCTGGGGTTGCTCCCACAAGAGGCAGTGATGGCCAGCAACTTGGATGGCTGTAAAAGAGGATTAGACGAATTCATGGAGGATAAGGCTATCAGTGGCGACTAGCCATGATGGCTGTGCTCTGCCACCATAGTCAGAGGCAATATACTCCTGAAAACCAGTTGCCAGAAGCCGCATGAGGGGGGAATGCTCTTGCACTCAGGTCCCACTTGCAGGTTTCTCATGGGCATCTGTGTGGCCACTGTGTGAACAGGATGCTGGACTAGATGGGCCACTGACCTGATCCAGCAGGCTCTTATGTTTTTATGAGTTGTGTGTAGATTACAGCAGATTAATCACTAGAAAGCCGATTTTTGCTAAATGACAGATAAAATCCATTCTTCTAAAGGGAAATCTTCCATATGGACAATTAATTAGGTTACATAGAAACTTCAGTGCTACAGGAAGTTTACCTAATGTCCCTCTGAAACTCTTCTGTGGCTGCTTCTATTCATATGATTCCTTTAACTGTGTTCATGATACAACACAAGCAACATGCCTTTCCTTGGATGATATACTAAACACATTTCTAGAGAAACCACATGGGGTAGAGGGCATCTACGCACACTGCCAAAGAAGACACACACGAGAGAGAAAATACAGCATAATTTCTGCCATTACCGCTCCAATAAGGACAATTCAAGTGTAAACAATGAAGAAATAATCTACAGAACTGAAAACACAAGAGATGGCAAATAAATGCATGGCTGACACCCAATTTGACAGGTTAGGAAGATTTGACAGTTGCCCTGTTTCATTAAGAAGGCTACTTTCCAGGGGTACCATCTTGATTCTCACTCTGTGTGGGGCCCAGCCAGGTTGCAAGTGGCACATATTGTCAATTACCATCCCACGATCCATTTGAAAGAGTATTACCCAGTCTCCCTTGTGATGGTGAATGGGATTCTAGGGTATTCTCTTGGTTCATGCACTTGCCACCCTGAGGCCAGTGTTTAAGTCCTCCTTAAGGCTGGGGCTGGCCCAGAGTAAAAGTAAGCACAGATGCATTCCATAACACACAAAGTATTTATATGAGTACTGTTTGTGCTGAGGCAGTTCCCTAGCTGAGTAGTCGCTGGTCAACAGGAAAGAAAACACCTGTTGCGAGGAGTACAGACTTTGCACTAAGAGTATGCTTAACATATTGTGCCCTATTTGGTGCATTATGCCTGTTATGAGACATTTTAATGCTGCCTCACATAAACGGTGCCTCTCTTGTGCAATGTGGCAATTGCGTAGACTACGGGAAGCGAGTAGCCATTACAAGATAATTTGAGTTAGAAACAGTGATGGCAACATATTATGAACCAGCAATGGGATACTAATGCTCGGAGTATACTCTTGTCATACATTGTGGTAAAGATGTAAGTTTCAAAGCTAATCTTTAATTATATTAGTTTATTAAATTGAAATGCAGGGCCATAGGCCGACGCAAGTAAAACAATAAAAAATACAATACAAACACAATATAAATACAATAAAAAATATTGCCTAGGTGATATTTGATGAAGTAATGTAATTTGTCTGAAGTTTTCTGGCCTCTGTTATGAAAAGGGAAACATTGTAAGTTACTTCTCAGTTATGATGTGCCATTAAGAATATAATTTTTTCATCAGATGAGATAAGCCAGGGAATGTCTAGCCATTTCTTAAGGAATCTAGATCTAGGTTGGGTATATATTGGACAATAGAGCAATACATGAGGGAGGTCCTCCAGTATGGGAGAACTGCAGACACAAATCCTTTGATCCTTGGGAACACCAGCTAATCGACCTTCCCTGTCAGCATTTGGAAGGGAAAAAAAACGTAAGGCTGTAAATGCCTGTCTAAGGGCAAAGGGTATAGGTTCTATAATTATATAGAAGGTTTTCTGACTCTGAGCTGAGCATGCTTTCAAGGTTGGCAAGATCTGGGCACTGCTTCTGGGCATCAGGGGATTTGTTATCAGAGATTATTCTTTGCTGCAAGCAACAATGGAAGGGCTTTCACATCAAACAGTATTTTTGTGGGACCGAATTTTAGCGTTAAGCAAATCCAATGGAAATAGGTTTTTAAACCTCAGCAAGCTCTCACAGAGCTGGTTTCATCTTCGAATGCAGACTGATGCCTGAAAGTGATGTCTTACTATTTGGCAGCGTCCACAGCAGAAATGAACAAGACACCCTGGTTTCGTCAGGACAGGAAAAACAGCTGAAAGAGGCACATGTGGCATTTTGGAAGCAGTCTGTTGGCTTGTTTAAAATTCCTCCATGATAATGATGGATACCAGAGTATTCCATAAATATCCCAAGTGTGTTACTAAATGATTCAGGAGCATAAGGCTCAAAGCAATAGACAGCTAGAAAGGAGAAAGGGTTAGCAGATCAAGCATTCCCACTTCAGAGGACCTAGGTTTGGCTCTGTGCCAATTGATGGGTTGCAGCATTTATATAGAGGCAGACTATTCATCTGCTTTGGGGACCAAATTACCTCATTAGCTGTTTGAAGAGGGATGTAATAAAGTAAACATACATTTCTGTGATTAAAACTGTGTGTGTTGAATTTCTTTTCAGGGTGGAAGAAGGAATGCTTCTACATTCTGCAGAATGCTGTGACTGCTCCCATAGAGAAAGCATACAGGTTACTGGCTGCTGGTTAGCTTCTGAATGCTTGTTGTCACTTTTAAGGCTGGGTTCCTTGCATATATTAGGACAGGAGTGAGGACCCTGTGGCCCTCCAGAAGGTGCTTGACTACTGCTCCCATCATCCTTGACCATTGGCCATGTTGGCTGAGGCTGATGAAGTCCAATGGAATCTACCTTAGGCAATCTTGTAGATCTTTCCCCCAGATCACCAGGAAAAGGTGCTGCCCCTCTTTTATCCTTTCCCAGTTGTGAGATTGGTTTGGACACACAGTGCAACCTTTTCCATAGTGGCATCCACTTTCTAGATTCCTTGTCAAGTAAGATTTCTCAAGCTGTTTGCCAGTTTTCTTTCTGCTGCCAGGCTATTAAATTATTAATATTTTGCTGACTGCTTTAGTAGTCTTTTTAATTGTTTTCTTATAGCTGTATATCCTATTTACAGGGTTTTTAGCTTTATATTGAAAATCACTTTGAGAACTTACTTGAGTGGAAAAACTGCTCATATATTTATTAAATTCTCCACTTTAAATAAGCAAGTAATCATCCCATGGAACCTTAGAAAAATGGGAAGACAAATCAAAGAAAATTAACTAAGTGCTTCATTCTGCACTGCATTCTCCCATTTTTTGTCTTAAGGTGCTTTGAGATATTTCTTTCCCTAGTGACCACAGCAGTGATTGAATGATCATATAGAATATTGGGGGATGGAAATGCCTTGAGGAAAAAGGTACTTACCATTATGGAGGTTTCACATCATGGTCACTCCCTCGTTATCAATCTCAGTTTGACAACACCAGTCATTGTTAATTCTTTGGGCTAGCAGCAATTTGCATGGTGAACACCACCAGCACCAGGTGGCTTGTGAGGATTGTGCCCAATGCTAGCAAAACTTTAAAGAGGTATGAGGGAAGCTGCTCCACCAGTTGTTGCATCTGTCAGATTTGAATATCCCTATTCTTACATTATAAATACATATTTTCTGCCATTTTGTGCCCCCCCACGTAAATGTTTCAGTTACATTCATCTTCACAAATGAGAAACCTGATGTACACAAAGGTTTCTCTTTTGTCCTCTTTATACAGAAAGGTGGGGTAGAAATGACAGAAGTAAATAAATAACATCAATAGGCCAGTTCACACTTCATGGTGGCTCCACACAACCGTGTTGGGACCAAACAGGGCTACCAGCATTCAGCTAGGCCCTGCTCATGTGAAGATGCTAGTTGTGTGATTTCTGGCACCTCCACATAGAAAAGGTACTGCATACTTAATCTGTGTAAATCACACAGTCCCGCATGTACATGTGAGTCACTGTGATGTGGGAACTGGCCAAAACTGAAACAAAATTGAAATTGAAAAAAATTAATCCAGTGAATGAAATGGGTTACAAGATTTGAATGCCTGAAGATTTTCTACAAAGACCTGTGGCACCAAGCAATGCTTCCAAATGTGGTATGCTTTGTCAAATTAGCAAATATGTTGGTACTTTTGTAAAGAAAAGCATCAGACGACAAAATTAAGAATGCAAATTGTTGATACATATAAAAACGTAATACACAACAATACTTCACAAGCCTTGGCAAATTCTTCATTCATCCAAAACATGCCTGTTTTTAATCAGATTATTTTTGTGGTATTATGAGTAAATATTAATTTTTATACACTGGGGAAACAGTTTTTTGTCTGGTGCACCTTGTTAATGACATCTTAAACATAGTACTTTTTTAACAGTAATTTCCCCAACAGTTGTTGGAAGTATTTGGTATTTTGTCAACTAAAATTCCCTTTGTGCACTCTTGGTTGAGATTTTATCACTACTATACTGAGCAGTAATCAATAACGTGGTTTTTCCCCATCATGTTGAATCTCCATTGAACATTTTAATTAAAACTCACATGCCTCAAGCATTATTCATTTTCTGCTGAATCATATTGTTTGCAATTTGTTTGCAGAGTAGGTGCATAATGAGAACAGTGCAGAAACTTTCCTTAAAATCTACTTGAAGATGCAGACAGACAAAAATTAGTAGTAACAAAAGAATAATAAATCAAGAAAATCTAACAGTACGGCCCTTTTAATAAATATGTTAAAGTATTATTTTATTTTATTTTTCCAGCTTTTTGACTAACATGAAAACAGAAAATTTTCAGACCATGAAACCACTTTTCACAATCTGGTTTTGCATTTCACAGAAATAGTCCTCATGAACATTAATATATGAATGTTGGTGCAATCATAAAACAGCATAAGGCATAATTACACCATCCTTACAAAACGAACACACAGCCACACACAAATCCACACAAGGTTCAATTCCAAAGACATTTTACATTTATAGTCTTGGTATTGAACAAAATATTTATCCAAGCAGACAAACCTCTTGCTCTTGTATGATCTACTTGTCACTATTGTGCTCATGCAAAATAGACATTTGCTTTATTGCATTAACATTTTAAAAAGTGTTCCGATTTAATTCTGTTATCATAAGCCCCATTCTTCTTTGTCCAGTGGACTTTGTATCACTGCTGTTGTGGACACTGAATGATCTCATGATATATTTGTTTCACAAATAAGAAGTTTGAAAACCAAAATGTCTTGATCATGCACATTTTAACTGTTATAAAAGAATCAATGATGTGTTAATCTAATTTTATGATTTCATTTTTAAAAAAAGAAAAAAGTCAACCCATGTCCTATCCAACATCCAATTCACAGAAATAAGCAGCAGGAATCACTCCAATGAGTAGACCCAAGAAGAAGTACATCAGTAGAAACTGCCAACTTAACAAACATCTAATGCACCACTGACAAGTCATGAAATATTGAAAAAACTATAGTCCATATTTTTGTAACAGTTCAGATTGCCATGGGCGTTTCCGTTCAGGAAAATAATCCGGAATCTGGATTTTTTTAAAATCCTGAATACATTTTTTCATCTCTTCTTCAACACTAAGTTTCTCACACACCTTCCTTTTGGACAGGTTTGTTTCTCTAGACTTACTAATGAGAGTTTGAAAAAGTTCACTGTTTCTGCGTTTGTCTGGTGGAGGCATCCACTGCACTGGAGCCTTCTTAGAGGGCCGATCCAATGTTACAGTATTTGGCTGGTGCCCTGTGGACTGCTGAGTGCTAGCAGCATTTTCTTGGGGAGTGCTGGCTTCAGAGTGGCTGTCACAACTAGAAGTGGACAACTCATTACAGGAAGTTCCACTCTCACTTCCTTTGTCTGTAACTTTTTCATGCTTCCCGTCTTCATGTTCTTGTTTGGGAGACACTGTCCTCTGTGGTGGTCCTAATAAAAGAGATAAAAAGTATGATCAGGCAATACATTAAGCAAATAAATAATGTGTAAGTTTATTTTTTTATTAACTACAGAGGATTCCCACATAAGGTGAACGGTTCACTTCAACTTATGTGGTCACACAGTACAGAAATTTTGAGAAGTTAAACTTTCTTGTGATGCTATCTCCTTTCTGATTCTGACTACTGCAACTCAGCCCCTTCATTTTAGGCAGAGCTTTCTGATGCAGAAGCTCTAAGTGGAGAACACCTTTTCTATTTTCCCCTTCCCACCCGCGCATTGCTCTCAACATATTTTTACTCATCTCCTGTAATTTATTCTCCTCCCATTCTTTTTTCACACTCACTTTGTACCTTATTCTCCTCCCCCTAAACTGCTGGTTTATTTTATCCCTTCCCCTGATCCTTTTACGTTTATTTCTCCCTCCTACAACAGCATTCATCTCTTATTCTCTTCCCAATTTATATTAGAATAGTAGCAGAAGAAGAAACCCTTTATCTCACTTTCTAATTTCCTTCAACACCTCTTCTGGCCCTTTCACTTCAGAAACTGACACAATCTGGATCTTGAGCAACTAAATGTCACCTACTGAAGACATTTTACTCTGAGGTATAATCCAGTCATTTATGTAATTTTCAATTTTATTTCTGATGAAATTATTTTGCTGTTTTTAGAGTTTGTATGGTTTTATTGTTTTTAGGCCTTACTGAACTGATTTTATAGTTTTTAGAGATTGTGTTTGTGTGTGTTTTTCTGCTTTTATCTTGTACACTGCTCAATGGCTTTATGCTGTGATGTGGTCTATAAATAATAAATAAATAACTTGAACATCACGGAAAGGGAGAACTGGATGGGGATGTGGGAGGCAAGTACAGACTTCCTGTTACCTTTAATATCCTTCTGCATGGTGTGATTGGGGGAGGGAAAAAGTGACTTTCTATGGAGCCCTATGAAGATCCCTTCACACAGAGGTGTTACATACATCCTTGTACAGGGCAAGATTGTGTCCTAAATAACGGATTTTGCTACATCTGTCAAATGTTTTCAGCTTTGGATGAACACACACACACACAGGGGTTCCATGCAGAACCCATATAACAGATAGGATTGCATATAATAATTGGGAACTCTAAGAGAAACTTCAAACTAATCCTAACTGTAATGGTTGTTGCAATGAGAAATGCAATTAGCTACTTAATAGGCTAGAGTACAAAAACAAAGGGAAATAGAGAGAATCAAACACAATGATGAGCCTGTCCAAACTAAAAAAGGCAAAATATGTGTCTTGAATTATTTCATTAGGTTTTACTACAAATAATGTTAAATGGGCAAAAAGCTGTTTCCCATAATAATCATAGTTGTCTGATGGCATTAACATTGGTGGTGGCATCTCACTTGCCTGAGTGGAAAACATATTATTTTCTTAATTGGAATTGGCTGTTTTGTGTAAATGCTGAAGTTTTAAAAGCATTTCATCATGTTCTTGGACTCATGGGCATTTCAAAATGAGGGGCACTTGTGTGATTGTGTTTGAAATGGGAAGAAGTCTTTTATTTTAAATTCCTTTATCTACTTTGGGATTATAAAATTATTTTGCTGTGTAGAATTCTGTTGTGGTGAGTGTAATTCCCTTAAGGGAAATTACCCTTTACTGTAATAGCATTGTGTTCAATGGTGTGTGAATGGTTATGTAGTGCCTTGAAATGAATGAAGCAATTTATCATTCAAAACAGGACACTATGCCTCGAAATGATAAGCCACTTATCTAAAGTAATGTTTCCAAACTTCTGGGAATCATGGATTCTTCCTGGTTTAATAAGGGAATTTATTTAGACTCAATTGGGATGTAGTAATGTAAATTGTCCCCCCAAACCTCTTCTCCCATGTGGTGCAGAGATAAGAATGTTGGACTTAAACCTGAGAGACTAGGGTTTAAATCACCACTCAGCCACAAAGGTTACTGGGTGAGCTTCAGCCAGTTACAACCACTAAAACACCTCGCAGGATTGTGAAGGATGGAATCATGTACATGACCCTGAACTCTTTGTAAGAAGAGATTAAAATAATTAATCACTTATGTTTTGGCATTACATGTGATCATCACCAATCTTGCTTACAAATCAAATGAAGAATCTTCATCTGTTTTGAGAACACAGCTTTAAATCAGGCTTTAATCCTGCAGTCTACTCCTATTTCCTGTATCATAGTTCTGTTGTACCCCAGAACTGGGTCTAACATAAACCCTGTTCACATAACATATACGGGGATTTCAGTGTCTGGATGGGGAATCGACATGATAGATGATAGAAGTGTATAAAATTATGCATGGCATGGAAAAAGTGCATTCAGAAAAGTTTTTCTTCCTCTCTCATTACACTAGATCTGGACATTCAGTGAAGCTGTATGTTGGAAGATTCAGAAAAGGCAAAAGAAAGTACTTCTTATCACATAGTTAAACTATGAAATTCACTCCCACAAGAGGCAGTGATGGCCACCAACTTGGATGGCTTTAAAAGAAGATTGGACAAATACATGGAGGATAAAGCTATCAAAGGCTACTATTGATAGTACCATAGTCAGATGCAGTATGCTTCTGAAAACCACTGGGGAGGGCATTCCACAAATCAGGTGTCACCACTGAAAAGGCCCTGTCATGGGTCAGTACCAACTGGACAGTGCTTGGTAGTGGCACCATTAACAAGGCCTCACCTGTTGATTGTAGGGTCTGAGATGGTTGAGACTGGGGAAGGAGCTCTTTTAAATAATTGGGTCCCAAGCCATTTAGGGTTTTATATGCCAGTACTAACACCTTGAACTGGGCCCAGTAGCTCACTGGCAGCCAATGCAGCACTTTTAGGACCAGTGACACATGGTCTTATTGGGTTGCCCCACTTACTAGCCAAGCAGCTTCATTCTGCACTAGCTGCAGCCTCTGAACCGTCTTCAAGAGCAGCCCCACTTACAGTTGTCGAGATGGGAAGTCATCAGAACATGGACAAATGAGTCCAGCCTATCCAGGCTGAGTCCAGGAATGGCTGTAGCTGGTGAATCAGTCTCAGCTGGGCATAAGCACTCCTAGCCACAGAAGCCAGTTGGGACTCTAGTGACAAGTTGGAATCCAGGAGTACTTCCATACTACAAATCTGTTCCTTCAGGGGGAGTAAAATCCCTCCAAGAACAGGTTATACACCTAATTCCTGGACACAAGAACTACCCACCCTCAGTGCTTCTGTCTTATCAGGATTAAGCCTCATTTTTGTCTCCCCCCCATCCAGTCCATTGCTGCCTCCAGACACCTGTCCAACACTTTCACAATCTCTTCTGATTTTGATGGAATGGAGAGACAGAGCTGTGTGTCATCAGCATCCTGATCACATCATGCTCAAAATCCCTGGATGACAGCTCCCAACAGTTTCATGTAGATGTCAAATAGCATAGGAGATAGAATGGACCCTTGTTGAACTCCACAGCCCAAACACCATGGAGCTGAGCAACAATCTCCTAGTACTACTTTCTGGTAGTGGTCCTGTACTTTAATACAGTACCTCCAACTCCTACCTCCTTTCACTAAAGAAGGTCATCATAGTCAAGTGTCTTGAGAGATCAAGAACAGGGTTACATTGCCCCATCTCTCTCCTGACAAAGGTCATAAACCAGGGCCTCCAAGGCTGTTTCTGTGCCAAAACTGGGCTGGTAGCCAAACTGGAATGGATCTAGATAATCTACTTCCTTAAGGCATGCCTGCAGCTAGCTGGTCACCACCCTTCCCATCACCTTGGCCAGGAAGGTGATATCAGAGATTGGATGGTAGTTTTCTAAAACTCCTGGATTCCGGGAGGATTTCTTCAAGAGGGGCTGCTTCTTTCAAGGCAGTGGGCATAACTCCCTCCCATAGTGATGCACTGATGTGATGGACAGGAGAGAGCACATAGCCTCATTATCACAAATGTCCTGTCCACATTCTCAGTCTGCAACAACTGAAACTGATGAAACAAGCTATAATTCGATGGTGCTCCATGGACCTTCAACAATCTTGAACCAGTTGTGACAGCAAGTTCAGCACAAATCCAAGGAATATTCCCCTCTGAATGATTAGCAACTCTCACGACAGGCTACTGAGTGGTCCATTGATGATACCACACTGCTCTGGACCAGTTGTTTTACCACACTAAACACCTCTGCCGGGCAATTCACTAAAGATGCAATAGAGGCAGAGATATAAGCTCTCTTCACTGCCACCCCTGCCATGTGGTAGGAATGGCTATGTACTTGTACCTCTTTTCTGTCAGACCTATGCTCTAGCATTTTATGCATTTGTTAATTTTTGAAGTGCCACAAGTCTTCTTGTTGTTTATACTAATGTTGCTGTTTGCACCTTTCTGGAGCTATCATAAAAAAGGGCTGTGTTCTGGATCCATCCTTCTGTTATTTTATGCCATACTCACAGATTATTTGCTCAACGTAGTTCAAGCTGTTTCTCAGTCTCTTAAATTGCAAGGGATGTCAGACTCTCCATCTCATATATAGAGCTCACAATGCATCACTTTTGACAAATACCTATAATTATTACCGAAACCAGGGAGACCCTTGTTACGGACATGTGTCGTAACAGATTGGTGGAGACTAATGCGGGCAGCAATGGTTGCAGGAAATAAAGTAACATGTGAACAGTCCTGCAATCCAGGGAAACAGGTAGCCAAGTTCTGAATATGTTTGAAATGTGTGATCCTTTGTTACTATGTTTTGCTGTCTCTTGGTTTAAAATAAATGGGGAAATATCCTTTAAATGCTGTGGTACCATTTAGAGGTTAAGGTATAGAGATTCCTTGACTCATTGTTATCTCCCTCCCCTTCCATCCCTGGCAACAAAGCTTTGGCAAATGGTGGTGGCAATTGGGGCACAGCATTTGGCCAAAGGTGATACTGGATAAAGAAGGTTAATCCACTAAGTGGCCAGAAGCTACTAAGGGGGTTCCCTAAACTGGGTCCCATCCATTTTGAAAGCCCTTGATAACACTTGTGTCTCCCGCCCCTTCCGCAAAATTCTGGGGAACGAAGCCTTGCAAGTAGCTTGAGCTGGTGGTGCTAGGCACTTGGGAAAGGTGGAAACGAGATTTGCACTGGGAAGGTTCAGTGCTCTGGCTGGCAAAGACTCCTAACTGGTTCCTGTCCCTTTAGATACCCCCCTTGTTTTTCCTTTTGAGAATCAATCTGGGAGAAGAAGTTGGTGGCAACAGCTTTACTCATGAGTGACTTGATCTGGTAATGTGGCATTTGAAGATGGCTCATCCCTGAATTTATTTTGAGACTAGGCTTGGTAGTTTGTGTGTGCATTGTTGTACTCTTTGCATTTGGCTTTTGGTGTTAGAGACTTCTAAGCTATGGCAAAAGAGGTAGCCATGGAGGGAACAAAACACTTTATGTGTCAGGATGTGATGGAGTGCCTATCTAAAATAAAGGAATGGTTGATTAAGAAAGGAAGGTGATGATCATTGTTTTAAAACAGATGACTCTATAAAAACAATGAATGAAGCATATGAGGGATATTGCAAAGAGTACAAGCCCTCAAAATCAAAGAAAAGTACTGCAGCCGCTTGGGGACTTTATCAAACATGTCAGGATTTGTCAGACCTTTTAAAGGAGTCAAGGAGTAAGTTGGCTCAGGCAGAGGAGACATTTGAAAAGGAACGCATCAGTTTGACTGAGGCATTTGATCAGGAAAGAGAGGCTTTTGCAAGAGAGCGAGCCAGTTTGACTGAGAAATTTGAAATAGAGTGCATCAGTTTGAATGAGACATTGAAAAGGAACGAGAGGCTTTTGCCAGAGAGAGAAGTAGTTTGATTGAAGCATTTAAAAAGGAGACTTAAATGAAGGGTGGAGAAATGATTGTGACAATTTTGCCTGTGAACGAATGAATGTGGTAGCAGAAAAAATAAGGTGGGCTTCTTCTTTAAGACAAATGGAGAGGGAGTGAGACAAGGCATCAGCCCAGGCTGAGGTGGCATGTCAGGGTATGAAAGAGAAGGAGGAGGAATGTACAAGGGCTAAACCAGCAGCAGAACATTTGGTGCTTCATGTGAGACAGCAGAATGAGACAGTCAGCCATGATAAATGCCAGGCTTAAATTAAGGAACTGGAGAAAAAATTACAGACTCAGCAAGGCCTTGTAGCAGAGGTGGTCCACCTTCCGGGTGGTAGACAGTTTTGGGAAGATTCCCCCTCTCTTCCCCCCATCCTGGAAGAGGCTGTATCATCTGCTCCTTCAAATCTTGAATGGAAGGAGTCACAGGTACTTGCACCCATTATAATGAAAAATGTGGTGGAAACCACTGGGATTGGGCCAGCTCATAATAAAATTGTCCAAGAGATATTACATTGGTCCCCTCCCCAGGCAAAGGCAGTGGCAGATAGTTTGGGTTATTTGAACAAGGACTCAGTTTTGACTTGGTTAACTAGGGCAGATGAAATGTATCCTACTGCTGATGCTCAAGATCTAATGCAGGTGGCAAGATATTGTGCTACTGAGCAAGATGCAGCTTCCATTGAGGCAGCATTCAGAATGGTGAATGCAGGGAATGCGTATGACTGGATGAGGAATGTGATTAAGGCTCTGTTGCCTGGGCTGAATGTGTTAAAAGCATATGTGATGGAGAGTCAAGGTGTAGGGGAAAGCCCTCAGGTTTGTGTGAATCGGAAGAAATTCCTTGCACACTGATCAGACCATGTGAGACTTCGGGGAGACGGCTAGTATGAGTATAATGACAGAGAATTTCTGGAAGCTGTGCACATAGGGTTAAATGCTCAAACAAAGTTAGCAATAGGGAGAATGGATCTTGAAGGTGTTACTTGGTGGGAGTTAAGTGTGGCTATTTTGCAAGTCTCTGAGCTCCTTCAAGAGGTTGGAGGGGGGTGAAAAGCCGCCACTACACAGAAAGAGGTTCAGCTTGAGCCAATTCAAACTGTCACATATACCAGTCAAGGGCCTCATTCATCTGTTGTACCCAATTCAAATTGGGGACTCCAGGGAAGAGGAAACTACCGCCCTTTCTTGGCCCCTGGTTCCAATCGGGATAATTTAGCTTCAACGGGGGGAGACAGGTGACCTGGGTTCAATAACTCCAGCAGCAATCACAGCAACTTTTCTCCCTCCCACCAAAGTAATGGCCCTACTCAGATCCGGCAGGGGAATGAATTGGTGGATTTTGGGGATCCCATCCGTAATTACGTTTGGAATGCACTTTGAAATTTGGGAGAAAATATGGATCAATTCCACAAGCAACCCACTGAAGCTTTGACAGAAGCCTTACATAGGACAGTAACGGCAGAGGCTCCCATGGCCCCTTCCACCTCTTCTTCTGTTTCCATTCCCACTGCTCCTACTGCCACTATCCAGCTTTGCTCAGAAGAGCAGAGGCAAGCCATGCAAGATGTTCATGATCGAACCTAGGGTTGCCCAGTTCCTGCTGCTCCAGTCACAACTGTGTCTATGTTAGCACCATCTTTGTGGGGCGGAATGAATGTGGAGGCCACCACTTGGGAACTGGGAACAGTGGCCAGAAAACCAGGCTTGGTTCCTCCAGACGAATCCAGCCTCCAAAAACTAGGGGTCTTTAGTGGAAACCCTGTAGATACGGGGGAGGCGATTCTCTCCTAAAACTAAAGGAAAAGGTTTCTTTAACCAAAGAAGTTGAAATTTGAGAAACAGTTGAAACCAGGAGGGCTCCTGTCTTTGAGCAAAGTCCTACTAATGTTCTTAAAGAGGAACATACAAAAACATCTTTTGAAAGTGCAGGTGCTCATTTAAATGCTTCAGATTTGCTTGAAAACATGCAAGATGTACCCATTTCCATGGAAAGAAATACTGATTTGAATGTTTCCCTTGGGTGTAATACACCACAGTCTCTTGCTAATAAACATGTTTTTTCTTAATGAACAATCTGTTGCTTGCAAACAGCCTTTGGATCAAAACAAAACTGGAAGTATAGAGCTTCTAGCTTCAGGAAGAGTCTATCCAGAATTTGAATTTACTTTGAATATTAATACAATTTGGGTTCCAAAACAGCAGATGGTTTCTGATGACATTTGCATGAGAATGGACCAGTTGCAAAGCCCTGATTCCAACAGGGGCAGCATTTTCCATTGTCACCCTTTGTGTGTACAAATTCCGGCACTGATGCAAATGTGCTATTGTATGCAGTCCCTAACAGGCTGAGTAACAGGGAACCCAGAGCAATTGCTCTGCAAACAGGGTGTTCATTAGTGAAACTCCCTGACGGGGTACAAATGGAATCACAATTGTGTTTAGAATGTTATATGCTGGTGCTACTGACTGTGCTTTGTTTTGCATCTGCAGCAAGAGAAATCCAAAAGAGGAAGATCTTACATGTATCAGAATTAAGCACAAAATTAGGGAAAGAAATCTCTGATTCAAATGCATTACACAAAAATGATTTGGACACAAAAGCAGCAAAGGATCCTGTAAGCAAATCCAAATCTAAGAAATGGGAAGATGGGGGTAAGCCAATAAAGCCCAATGGTTACAGACACTGGATGACCCATGGTAAGAAACAGGGAAGGTGCATTCAGATAGCGGGCAGACAAAGACATGAGGTTAAGACTTACAGACACACCGACAAAGATGCCTGCAATACGAAATATTTTCTTTGTGCCCCACTGAAGGTACAAGTTCTTGTAACCAAGGAGTAGAAGGACAAACCACCTGATGTGCTTTCTCCCTCCAGTTTTAGTTGTGTGCATGCATTCCAAATTCAGGACTTCATTGCCCAAGATGTAATATGGTATCCTTCAAGGATGGCCATTTCTATCTGTTATTAAAGAATGTCTATGGCTACCAACATACAATAAAGAGTTGCTATTTCATCCTGCTTCTCTTTCTTTCCCAGTTTGTCAGTACAAAGAAAAGGTTTGCCTAGTTTGTCTAAGAAAGTGATTAAAGGGAAGAGAGAATGTGAGGATGGGAGAAGGGAGTGCACAGGTGTTCATGGAAGTGTTTTAAGCTTCCCTATAGCAGGTAAAAGCATAGTGGCATCACCTTTAATAACCCAGTTCCCATTGGACAGGGGTAGGTCTAAGGGCTTATCCAAATGGAGCGGGATAATCCACGGTTTCCATATTCGGTTTGTCATCTGATAGTCCTCACTTTGCCTTTTAGTTCGCTCTTTCCCAATTAAAAAAACCACTTTTTTGCACCCACACACGCAGCAGTAAGACCCCTACATTCTTTTCGCTTTTTCCAAGCTCCGCCTCTAAAACTTCCCCCTATCAACCAATTGGTCAGCAAAAAAATTACGTATGCTCCTCTCCCCCTTTGTAACGAAGCACAATATGGCTGTAAAGGAGTTCTCGCCTCGGAAGGAAAGGCTGCTGGTCAGTTTCACGCCTGCCTTGTTTGTATTTGCGATATTATGCTTAAACGAATGTATGCTTTTCTGCCTTTATTGATATTTAAGGAGATACACACGCTGGCAATTGCACTTATTTCTCCAAAAAAGCAAGAAACGTGTCACCCCCCCCTCCTCCCTTTCCTTCCCACGGAGAATGAAATTGACAAAGCTTTCTGGAGCAGGCTTGAAACCGACCAGCAGCCCTTTTCTTGTTTCTATTTGCGATATTACACTTAAACAAATGTATGCTTTTCTGCCTTCATTGATATTTAAGGAGATACACACGCTGGCAATGCACTTATTTCTCCAAAAAAGCAAGAAATGTGTCACCCCCCTCCTTCTCCCTTTCCTTCCCACGGAGAATGAAATTGACAAAGCTTTCCGGAGCAGGTGTGAAACCGACCAGCAGCCCTTTTCTTGTTTGTATTTGCGATATTACACTTAAACAAATGTATGCTTTTCTGATTTGAAGCAAAAAACCCAGCAAGTAGAATGAAATTGACAAAGCTTTCCGGAGGCAGACTGAAACCGACTACCCCCCATTTCTCACTTGCTGTGCATTGGAGATCTCACCCAGAGCGGCCGCCCAGTTTGCAGACTGGCAAAAAATAAAATGCATCTGCGCAGTAGTTGCAGACCGCCCTCAACACCCCACCATAGCGATGATTGGTTCAATTTTCCCGGGCTTATTCTCGCACATGCACAAAAGTGCAGATATGTGATTGGCTGGAATGAGGGCAAGGGGCAAGGGGAAACGCCCAAGAACCACCCATCAGCTGTAAAGTCCGCGGTATTGCATCCTAACTCCTGAAGGCACAGCGGATGATTCCCGATTTTAAACAGCAAATCGCATTTTTGCCGGTATTGCAAGGAGCGGATTTAACCCGCGAAAATGCGTAACAGCGCGAGACGTCATTTGGATGACCAAAAAATAATGAACACACATAGCGGGCATGTCACACATTTTGCAGTCATCTGGATGAGCCCTAAGATTGAGGCATACAGGATGTAGACAGAAGGTGTGAGATACATAGAAAAACAGTGAAAAGGTTTAAGAGTCAGTGACTATTTGTGGTGGTTAAGGAATGTCATGGGCAAATTAGTTGATTGATTCATGGGAGGGGGAGGGAAAAGCGTAATCTCTGTGTTATTTTCTTAAAGCACGAGAACATGCCCACTATCCTGTTGATGATATTGGGAATATTAGGAGCACCTTCAGAGTGGAAGGCAGGCGTCTTGGAGAATACTGGCATCGAGCCCATCCCCACAAATGGTTGGATCTGTTATCAGGACTCAGAAGTGGAGATGGCCTGTCGATTGCCAGGGTTACTAAGTAATGCTTCCAGGAGACAACAACAGGAAAAAGATATCCTCCATCAGCTACCTGTCTTACACAGCGCAGCTTGTGAGGAGATATGATTAATTAGATGCACCCAGGGTCCCCAGAAGCAGCAAGTTCATTTTTGCCATGATTCTTCTGTGGACACCAAGATTTCTTGCACCCCATGATTTGGTGAAATGTCCCAAGGCAGCAACATGATACATGAAGAAGTTTGCAACATTTTATTGATTTCTATGGTCACTTGGGGGAAGGGATCACCTTTGCACTTCCACGTTTTTATGGCAAGTGCCAAGAAAAAAAGACCCACCGATAAACTGGCTCTTGTCCTGATTTCATCAACAGGGCAGGAATATCCCAGAACTATAACAGACTGGAAGCGTTTTAATGGACTTATGGATGTAAGAAAAATACACACTGTTGGTCCTCCAGACTGGATAATTCCTATCCAGGAAAAGTACTGCCATTATGGACAGTATTGTATTCCTTTTAGGTCAATAGGTTATGTTTCTGTTATTGAGAAATATAGCACCCCAGGATTTTATCGATTGGAAATAGGTTTATCATTTAAAAAAATCATAACACTTAATCCCCTTATTGAAAAAGTAAATGAATTAAGCCATTTATAAAACCCTCTTATAGGTTCTCAAGTGATAAAATTGAACCACCATCTGCATTATTGATAAAGCCAGGGACAGCACTTAAGGAGGTTGTGGTCTCATTTGAGAAATTAAATATTGCAAAGGAATCCTGGTCTGTGCCTCCTATTTAGAAATTAGTAATAGGGGATGGGACAATTGGGTTAGATTATGGGAGGAGGAGAATGGGAGAAGAAATAAGCAGGATTTATCAGGGTGGTTGGGTACTGGAGCTGCCTTTTTGGATGCCACCAATATTGAAATATTAGCCAACAAATTACATTATACCACTGAAGAAATAAGTAAAATGACACAACCTATCAACAGGGCTCTGGAGAAAACCACTGAAACTCCCAAAATCATAGCAAGTTTACTTCCAATGTGGGAACAGGGAATTGAAAAAGATAATTATGCCATTGTAAACAATACACAGTCCTTACAACAGAATATTTCCTTGGCTATTACATGCACCCAAATGCAGAATTGGGCCCATACCAGGGAAATTAGGTCCCTAATTCGAAATCAGATTTCCAAGGAAGAAAGAAAATTGGAAGACTGGTGGAGCCTAGTCAATGCCACATATGATAGGGAAAATCATGCATTAAGATTGTTTATTGTAATGGTAGAAGTGGCTGAAATCATTATCCTGTAATTCCTTTATGCTCAGGAATTTCACCAGTGGGCTATAGTTAAACATATAAAATGGGTAACAATTAATGTTAAAGGTTGTCAACATCATAAGGGTTTAGGATTTGTTTGTGAAGATGATAGTTTGGAATCCCATCAAGATTGGTTTTCTCTCAGAATGATTGTTTCTTATTGCTCTTTCATGCAAAATGAATCAATTCCAACTATTCTATATTCTGGACATGGGTGCGTGTGCCTTAGAATGTTTTGTGATTATGTTGTTATTGATAAGTATTACATACAATCTATGCTAAGATATATTAATAGATACTTTTGTGGTATTGAGGAAATAGTAGGATGTGATTTTTCATTTAAGGTCCCAGTACAGACCATTCAGAGAATATTAGTTAATCCAAATTTGTTTCAAAACCTTCGAGCCATTGCATTAGGTTATGGCCTCGCTGATCTCCAACAATTACTTTCCCAACCTATGTTGCAGGAACAATTAGAAGCAGTGAAACAATTGGGAGAGCAAGCCACACCCCAGATAACACGTGAATGCCATGCCATCACCAATATAGCATTCAAGATTAAACAGTTAGGGACACACAAATGGTGGGAAGCACTGCTTGGCTGAAGTGAAGGAGCCAAAGGAAGTTTAAACCTTTTAATACACCCCATTGTGGTGATTCTAATGGTTCAAGTAATTTTGGTCATCGTCTTAATGGCCCTTGTAAGATGGATCCTGTCCCAAATGGCAGTTACACCAGATGAAAGTAAGCATTAGAGCCAAGGGCAAGACTGTGATGTCTCAGGTGCGAAAAGACATCTGTATAAGTATATTCAGATTTTTTTCAATGGGGGGAGTGTTACAACTGCTCAGCTAACCCCATTTTTGGTTCAAGTGGAACCCAGGAGGTGCAAGGTCCTGAAGCAGAATTCCCACCCAACACCACCCCCCTTCTATGGCTGGCTATGCGTTCCTGAGGTATGGTGTAACAAGGTCATCCTGAGAGAAACAAAATTAACCAAGAGCAATTGGAATAAATGTTATTGCCAAGCCCCAGCTCTCTCAGGAGGATCAAGGAGGGGAGCTGGATGAGCGTCACAGCTGGCTGCTAGAGCAAGGGGAAGAATCAGACGGTGTTGTGGCTAGTGAGGATGAGTGGGAGGGGGGTGTTTGACACTGTGCCAGTTCCCATGGACAGTTCTCCTGCCGAAGAAGTCTGCGCTCAGCTTCCAGACACCCCCAGGGAGCCATTGGGGGATGTCTTGGCGTGGGCTCCAACTCCACCCCCCGAGCTCCCCCTTTGGCACGTCAAGCGCTTCCCCACCTCTCAAAGCCGAGTCAGCACCTATCGAGGCTGTATTGCCGGATGAGCCGGCGGAGGCATGCCCCCTTTCGCCCTGCGCCAGACGCCGGGAGAAGCGCTTCGGTCAGAGGGAGGTTCTTTGAAGGAGTCAGAGATTAAGGGGAAGACCTTTCCTATTTAAGCCTGCTCAACTACTCAACTTCCTTCACACGCTGCAGAGTTTACCTAGGTAGCCTAGTTAGGGATTGCAGTGAGCTAGCATAGTGTGCCTATGAAACGTATTGCCTTCAATGTTGCTTTAATAAAACAGGAATTGATTCCATCTCCGTCTCCATCTCGTGAGTCTCGCTCTGGGCAGGACAGTTATCTTCTCCTTGGCAGACTTCCCCCACGCATAGCAGAGTTATCCCTTTGTTCAAAGTATTAGAAAGGTAGCCTGAGTTTATCAGGGTCAGCAAGAAACATACACACATACGTGCGCGTGCACACACACACACGTGCGAAATCACCTCATACCCAGACCCCTCCTTTTGCAGGGGGGTGAGAGAGAGAAAGTGTATTTTAAAAAGAGGCTTGAGTTATGGGGGGGTAATGGCAATCTGAGCTCCAACATGTGTAACAACACTCTCAATGCAGGACTGCAGGGAGAGAATCAGGAAGGGTTTTTGTGTCTCGGCACCAGCCTTGAGACAAACAGAATCCTTCCTGTTTTGGGGCCAGAGCTCTTTCACATCACTTCATCTGTATTCAACTGCCCACTCCTGGGCCTAGGATAGGTAATCTCTCCTACTTGTCACTCTTTATAGTAATAGGGTCCTTTAATCTCTTTAGTTTGAAGTTATGAATGGGTTAGGATATTAATGATTAATGCTGCCTCGCACCCAGTAATTTTGTAATGCTATTCTCTTTTCTCTCAATAAAAGAAAGCTTTGCATTCCTCTGGTTTGGACCTGCATTTCTTGGGTATACACACACCATTTAGGCACATTTCAGGGCAAAGCACTTGTTTTATCCCTAGCAAAAGATCCCCCTCTTCTCAAGGAGGGGTGTTTCATGGGACATGTGGGTGGCAGGGTCACACACTCAGGTTCTCAAGGGCACGTGTCATAACACCCTCTTTAATTCAAACTTATACTGACTCAGACCATTGGTCCATCTAGTACAGTACTGACTGGCAGTGGCTCTCCAGGGTTTCAGGGATGCTGGCCATATTCATGCTGTGTCAGCTACAGCAAAAGTCGAATTAACTTATCATACTGCCATCTGAATCTACATAAACAAAGGAGTGGTCAAGTAAAAGCCATTTCAGCTTCCAATTCTAGGCTTAGGCCTGATATATCCACACTGGTGATCACACAGTAAAACTGACTTGGGACTGCACCACTGGAGACCGCAAGTAGGGCTGTATGCTTGAATGATCTTCCATTAAAACAAAGGGGCAGAGAGAAAAACTCTAGAATATAGTACAATCAGGAAGAAGGTAGGTTCAAATCCTTTTCATTGCTATCTTCTTTTCTATATAAACAAGCATTGAGTAATATAATTGTTCGCTTGTAATCTGAAGTAGTACAGACCAGGTGCAATTTGCCAATGTGTTCAGCCATTTGTGCAACCTCAGGCTAAATGATCATGTATTCAAGCTAAGCAAAGTGTGTTGTGCACACAATACAAACAAAACATCTCTCATGCCACAAAGGAATTCTCTTATTGTTTAAGGCATGTAAATTATAGAGCGTTTAGCATTTTCTAGTCCCATATTTTAAATCAGGAATAGCCAACGTGGTGCCCTCCAGATGTTGTTGGACTCTAAGTCCCATAAGCCCCTCCCAGCATGGCCAGTGGTCACGAAAGATTGAAGTTGTAGTCCAGCAACATCTGGCTAACCTTGTCTGAAATGGTCCACATGTCCAACATCTTATTTAGAATAGTTAATTTATCCCTTAGTATGAATTCTCATTCTCTCTGTGTGTCTCTCTCTCAGGCTCTCAAACACACAATAAGGTAAAGTGATTAAAAAAGCAAAGCTAACATGATAATGAGATGAGGAACACAGTCTAATTGGTGATAAAATGTCAATATCCCAATAACTGTGTACCAGCAGTCCATTAGATTTAATTAGGCTCTCTCTTTTCCTACCTCCAAGCAATAAATCAGGAAAAGAGACAAATTGCAATAGAAATTATCTGACTGCTGTGAAACAATCATATATTGCCCCAGGGGTGAGGGGTAGCTATGCCCCCAGATGGTGTTGGACCTCAACTCCCATCAGCACCAGCACCAGACAGCATGATTCCTAAGGAGTAATCAGTGAATAATGTATTCAGAAGAGATATAAGAAACTCACTAAGCCCTTCCTCCTCCCCCCCTCCCCATCAAACCATTGCTAAGGATAATTGCAGGGCAGTAGGGAAGCATCTTCATTTGATGGGATAGTGATATTTAACAGTAGCTATGTGTGATTATTTATTTATATATTTATTTCAATGTCTTACCTGTCCATTCCTAAAAGTTCAATGATGTGCATGGAGCTTTTAGATAGGATTACAAAGTAAGACTTTTAGAAAACATTAAATTGCTTTAGAAGAGAAACTGAACTCAAAAATGGAAAATGAAGTGGTATATTGGATTCATGATGCCATTCCATGACATCCCATTGTGAGCATGGCTTGCATGATACAGCAAGCCAAACTATGGCTTAGTGAAACTGCGCAAACATGCAGGCTGCTGGGAAGCTCATAGCCACTTTGTTCCTCCCTTGTCCTTTTTATTGCTATATGGTACCAAGCTGAGCGAAAGCTTAGCATGCCATGCAGAGACTCAACCTTTCTCCTCACCAACCATGTAAACATCTCTCCTCACTAACCATGAGCTGAAGCCAAGGTTTGTTCATGGCTATAGCTTTGGGTTAGCAAGGAGGAGGGATCTTAACCTTGAGTCTGGGTTCAGATGACACGCTAAGCCAAACCTTGGCCTTGGTGCCTTTCTAACAGAAAGAGGTGATCACCTTAAATTAGAGATGTGAAGGCCTGGGGGGAAAAACTGGAAAAATTGAAAGAAAAAGCATTCTCCCCCATTTCCCTCCCAATTTTTCCATCTTTTCTTCCTTCGCATCTTTACTCTAAATATATTCCATTTCTTATGAAATTGAAGTTTGCAACAAAGGTTGCAATCCATACTGTCTCACTTGGCTCCTTCTGTATGAAACAACAGAAGTGGATAAAATCTATATATTGTATCTAAATGCATCAGTGCTGTCATACCATCAGTCATCACACCCAAAATGTCAGCTCCTGTTTGTTTGCTGAAGTTGTCATATGAGTCCATTCTAAAAGTGGGAAAGAGAAACAGTGCATGCTATGTTGAAGGTTGTGTATTGCCACCAACATTGCAATTAGATCTAAGAAATTAGCTGGAAAGTCTCATGTTCTGACAAAGCACTAAAAGGGATGGTATATGACAATGATATTTGTAACAAGAAATCCTTTGTCCATAGCACCTGGAAGTCACACTTATTTCCAAGCCATGGAAGATATCCATCAGAAACTATTGACTGGAAAGGACTCATTGCTGCTTAGACCTTTTGGAAAAAAGGTTTAGATCTTCCTATGCTGAACATCTATCCATGAGGACCCAAGAAAACGCTTTGCTTAGGAGGGGGGAGGTAAAAAGAGGAGGTAACTCTTACTTCTACCTTTACCTCCCCTCTCCACTCACACTCAAGGGACAGTTGCCACAGGCTTTCTGCTCAACCTGGAAAGTATCCAGCTTGAACTTGGAGGATGCCTCCAGACTTTGCTCCAAGGAGCCAAAACCAAAGTCATCTAATGCTGCTGCCAACTTCTGCTTGCACCAGGAAATGCCCAACTAAGCATAGGGACTTGGTTGGTCTCCTCTGGGAAGAAACTGGGCTCAGATAACATGTGCACCTAGTATGAATGGTTGTAAGCTAGTGTCATGGCCCTGGACTCAGATTTCCCTTCTTGGGGGGTGAGGGTGCTGGAAGTGTTGGGATGCAACTCAGCTTGCTGGTGGGTTTGCATGGGGAAGATTAGATATAGCAGGAAGACTCTGCCCTGTCTAGACTATTCTTCTGACCTAACCTGTGCTGACCTTCCTTCAGGTGCTAGACTGATGCTCTTAGGGTTGCTTTCCTTATTTCTTGCTCCTCCCTTTCTCTTCTTCATTCCCTCTTGGGAGAGGAGTCATCTTTTCTTCTGTCTCTCCCTCTCCTACAGAGATGAAAGAGCTAGTATGGCTCTTTGCATCTCCAAATTTAGTTAACTAGAACTAGAATCCTTCCTATCCAGTATGTATTTCCTACAATAAATGTAAGCTTTATTGTTTTCTTAAAGCCAGAGTCTCAGTGTGATTATACCCAGAGTAAAGGTCCGGTTACAGTTCAGCTTCTGCCAGCACTCAACTCCAAAGCTAACAGAGAGCAACTACTCTGATACAGAAGAGGAATGGCGCTCAGGGCCAGCCCCAGAAGCATTTCAACCAGACAAGCCTGTAGTTCCACTGCTCCTCCAGCACAAGTGTTGCCATCCTCAGACTTCGAATACCCCACTGCAGAGGCCCAAGTCAGACCAGAGCAGAGTTTCCCCTGCTCCAATGGAGTAGAAGACTGAGGAAGTGGGCTGGAACCCTTTAACTGAAAAGGCACCATTCAATTAGGGTGGGGCTAGCAAGAGGGATGAATCTGTTGCTGCTGCTATTATAAAGGGCTTAGTTTCAATTTAGTGATTGCTAAAGCAACATCAGAGCCTCGTAGCCAGCCTGACATCAGCCCTCTCATCACAACAGCAAGAAGTCTGCATGCTACTCTCTGCAGTGATAGAGATACAAGGCCCCAATATGAACTGGGGATGGAGAGTTATTGAGCTGCACTTTGACTTGGAAGTAGGGAGACCCCTGATTTGCCTTGTTACTTGGTCCTCACACCCCTAGAGATGTGAAGGCCCAGAAAAATTCTGAAAGAATGTGGGTTATTTTCCTGAAGCCTTTTTTTCCTGAAAAACTGACAAAATCTGGATTATGAAATAATTTCTTTCAGAATGATATAATGTTTAAGACAAGGTTTTCATATAGTTCCTCCCCCCAAATGATTTCAAAAACAAAGTAAGACCGTGTACAATATCAGATCATTACAAGTCCTCTACACCGAGTACAAGCAAGTCCTGAGCTGTATACTAAAACTCTCAAATGCAGAAGACGCATTTCTTCCTCTAGGAGGCACTGCCGTTGACACAAGGGAAGGAAGGTTTCAGGATCTTCTCCGCTTGTACTTTTAATGTATCAAACATGATAATTTTATGGGCAAACCAAGTTACACACAATACATTTCATGTTCCTCTTCTACTGGGAGGGTGAAATATAAATCTAATAAATAAATAAACTTTAGATCTGTGGAGGGTGCAAAAAAAACCTTTGCATTTTTTCAGTTTTTTCCAACATTCCCATCCCCTCCCAAGCAAAAACGTTTCCCCCCCCCCCATGGCATCAGAACTTTCAGAGATTTTGTATTTCTACACACCTCTACAATATAACTAACAAGACACCAATAAATGTGAAACGGAAAAGCCATGTGCGATATTTCCTTTTTCCAATTCCTCTTGAAGAAATATACAAAAACAAAATAACCCCTGGAAGTGTGTCCTTAACTTGGTCCTGCTGACTAAAACTGATCAGCCCTCATTGTTCAGTCAATTAAAGCCCTGGTCTTCTATAGGTGGGTTGGGACCCAGGTTGTGGCCAAATATAATAGAAGGGTTACAAAAGCAATACTACCACCATAGAAATACATGGGGGAAAATAAGACATGGTTCTCCAAACCCACTTAAAGGGGTGTCTTGACTATGAAAAGGTTGAATTAAAGATTTAGTTTGAGGGGCTATGGATCCAGTTGGGGAGGGGGGGACACCCACCTATCAATACACATCAAATGACATCAGTCAGGTCACTGAAAATTCAAGCCAGGGATGCAAACCAAGAAGCATAAAGTTGAGGTGAGGCTGTAAAGGAAGAATCAGGAGCAGACTCGGGAGTCTGCTCCTGATTTTTTTCTTTAGTCGTGGCTTGCAGTGCCAAGCCACATCTTGAACTGTCCTATTTCTGATGTCAAGCCAGAGAAAGAAGGGTGTTGTTAGTCCAAAATGGACTGGCAGGTCAAATTCTGAGGCCTGGCAGGATCCCCCACTACTATTTAGTTGTTTGATCTACTGATTAAAGCTTGCAGCATTCACATTCTATTTCATTTAAGTGGGAAGAGGGGAAGGATCAAACTGTTAATCTAATTAAGCTTATATGGTATGACTTTGATGTATTTATTTGTACACAAAAGTGCCTTGAAGGCCTTTGCTACTGTAAAATTTGAACAGCACACACAGCAATGATCACCCATTCACTCTAACCTCTTTGGTACCATTTTATTCTAACTGTAATGAGATGGGGGGGGGAAGGTATAATATCATTTTGCTAAATTCTCCTGAGCCCACAATATCTCCTTGACAACAAATTGCACTTTACAATCGAAGTCAAGAAGTGATTCAAAGTACTCTCACACTCTCCTGCTAGGAAGAAGGGTGCTAAAAGCATTTTAAAGTGGCAGTATGGAATTTAGTAGATGGTAGACTATCTCAAGACTAGCGACACGAAGTTCTGTGCCACAATAAGCTGGAGAAGCAAAATGGGGCTGTACACTTCTCTACTTTTGGGGCTGTTGGGTACAGGCAAGCTTTATAAAGCCAATCTACAACAGCTTCCTATTAAACAACAAAATGCTGATTAGATCCTTATGTGTTGCATCTTAAAGTCTTTGAAGGAAAGTAAGATGTGTAGAAGAGCTTGTGAAAGTAATTCCACCTTTAGATATATGGGCATTTTCATGATTTCAAGAACAGAGAAGGAAAATCAGCAAAAATATCTAAAAGTATAATAAACTCAGACCTTTTTTGTGACAATACTCACCGGAATGGAATACAGGGAACTTTTGTGGTTGTTGTCCATAGCAGCCATTTTATTCCGGCACCTCAACACTTTTATCCAGATATGAGAACCAAAAAGCACTGAATAAACTGATTCTGATATAAGAATCTGTTATATAGGATGAGACCAAGGATAAAATAGAGCTTTTTTATTTAATAATTCTTAAACAGTAAAACATCTGAGCTTGTTCTGTGCTAAGCCTCACCCAGCACACACAACACTGACTAACTCCAGTAACTAAATCAGTCTAGTCTAGGGTGTGTAATACCCTCTAGAGAAAGTTAACTCTTTCTTTGCTATACATCTAACCTAAAGACACAGTTCACTACATTTCTCTTTCTTTGAGTTCTAACTTGTGGGTTTTTTTTCTATCAGCAAACATTCTGTAGGATAACATTTAGTCTCTATAACATTCTGGTTTTCGAATTACTCATCCTCTGGATGTCGCTCTCTTCAGACTCTCAAGAGATAGGCTGTCTTTGGCAGGTGATACTTGCTCACAAGAATTTGTCAGTTCTTTCTTCTCAGTCTTCTGAGATTGTTCTGGCAATAAATTCTGCTCTTCTGGTATTTCTGCCTCTGAATTCTGACTGTTGTGAAATTGGTTGTGGTTTTGGAACCAACTGTAGATGTCTCCTGTTCCTTTGGAATGTTCATTGTTGGTCGTGACAACGTAAGATCTTGGAGTTTGACTTTGGCTCTGGAGTGTTGCTGGTTCAGACCATCCTTTCTGGCCATCCAGTTTCAGTCTTACTTGTGAACCAGGTTGTAATTTTGGAAGTATTCTGCTTGAGGATTGTACCTCATCATGCGTACTGTTCTGTCCTTTTTATTTTTGGTACTGGAACCATTGGCACACACCAATCAGTAGGAGCTCGGAAAAGTTACTTTTTTGGACTACAACTCCCATCAGCCCCAGCCAGCGCATGCTGGCTGGGGCTGATGGGAGTTGTAGTTCAAAAAGTTATATGACTCCACAGTGAACCATTCTATCCAGTTCTGCCTTTATTTTGGGTAGCAGTGGAACTGGCATTGTTCTGGCAGTGTGAATAGCATAAGGTACAGCCCCTTCTTTGAGCCTTATCTGTATTGGTGGTGTCTTCAAAGTTCCAACTGTGTCAGGAATTTCTGTGGAAAGCTCATGTAAATGTTGCACCAACACCATCATAGTTGCAACATCCGGGCTTAGGAGGTTATTAGTCTTTGCACAGATCACATAGACCTTAAAGTCATAGTCATTGTCTCTATAGCAGGTTTTTGCTATGAAGTATCCCATGCAATTTAGATTCTGTCCTCCAGGACCAGTTAAAACTGTTGTTTGCTGGAGACTAGGTGGGTTAGAAAAAGACTTGCATACCTGAATTTCTTCCTTCTTTTCCTTCAGTTTTTTAGCAATGCGGTATCTGGAAAACCTCTGCTCAATCCGGCCATGCTGCAGGCCTGGTGAAATCAAAGGCCTCTGGTGGGGAAAACTTTGCCATTGCTTTGTTTTGTTTTTTTCAATTGTCCCAGGAGCTCTGCTACTCTGCAGACACTATGAGGATTTCTTAACTTCTGATACCATGTTATGTTGATCAGGATGAGACAGAGGATAAAATAGAGCTTCTTTATTTAATAATTCTTAAACAGTAAACATCTGAGCTTGTTCTGTGCTAGGCCTCACCCAGCACACACAACACTAACTCCAGTAACTAAATCAGTCTAGCTCCCCCCAGGGTGTGTAATACCCTCTAGAGAAAGTTAACTCTTTCTTTGCTGTGCATCTAACCTAAAGACACATTTCACTACAGAATCCACTTTTACCTAAAACTCTGGATGGGTGGTGGGGAGAGATGGCAACTATCCACCTCTGTACAAATAAGATTTCTTAGAATTTATAGAAGAAGCCTTAGGCTGTGGGCACACTAGTCACTTCAAAAGCAACCAGAATGGTTCTCTGGGTTGCGTTTTGAAGCACTACTGGCCTCTGCTGGCCACAGCTCCCTGCCCCACTGCTGCCTTCAGACCTTTCAGTCAGTGCAGTCTAGTGGTTAGAGTGCCGGACTGGGACTTGGAAGACCAAGGTTAAAATCCCCACTCAGCCATTAAGCTCATTGGGTGCTCTTGGGCCAGTCACAGTCTCTCAGCCTAATTTACCTCACAGGGTGGTTGTACGGATAAAATTGGGAAGGACAGAACCATGTTCGTATGCCACCTTACGCTCCAAGGAAAGGATGTAAATGTAACAATAAATAAATATTTCAGAGTTGAGCCATGCTATTAAAAACAAGGGCCAGAGCAAGGAACAGGTCACTACACTGTGTAATGCAATCCTATATATATATCTATTCAGAAGTAAACTCTACTGAGTTCAATGGTTATTACTCCCAGGTAAATGTGTATATGATTGCAGTTTTAATATGAATAACATTTTATCTAACCTACCCTGGTCCTTCATATATTTATCCTTCTCTAAGATCTAGAAGACAATAATAGTGGGGGAGCAGGAAGCCTTCTTCCAGACAGAAACATCTTCTAAGCAGGTAGCTACTCATTTCCAAATGGACAACAATGATGAAAAAGAATTAAGTATGGATGTATTATATAGATATATTTACACACAGACATATGCACAGAAAATGAGAATTAAAAAAATTAAAACATAAAATGTCCCCCAAAATATCACTTCTAGCTTTAAAACATTTGGATTTTTGCAAAAAAATCTATCACTGATGATATTAATTACTCTTTCTCATCTCTTTGTAGGAGACTGAAAAACTCAATAGTTTGGGTTGTCTTCAACTACGTCCTACTCAGAGTAGCCCCACTGAAATTAATGAACGTAAATTAGTTAAGTTTTTAACTTCAGTAGGTCTGCTCTGAGTAGGACTAACATTAAATACCACCCGTTAAATACAAATATATTACAGTAAGACCAATCATGCAAGTGAAATCTCAAGACATGTAAATGAAATTAAATATTTTAGTTTTAAGTCCTTATTTATTTACTAAACTCTCAACAGCTAGGGACCATTTTCATCAATCTAGGACAAATTCCCCATTAAGGGCGCACTCCAACTTGTATTTATGCCGGGCTGAAGAGATCTGGATATGGCTGACTCCCCAATTGAGTCAGCAGGGTACTGGCTCAGCCAGGCTCCACTGGCAGAAGCCCTCACCCTGGCTCCACCATGGTGGACTTCGGACCCTGCCGGGTCAGCCATGGGTCCACCGGGGAAGCCCAATCCAGTGAAGGGGTGCCAGCAGAAGGCCCAAGAAAGGGGTGTTCCATGGGCATGCTGGAGGAGAGGCTGAGGGGGAGGCTTAGATGACATCCAACTTGTGCTCAGAGTGCTCCTGCAGGTCCTGATCCAAGCCAAAGGTCGGTCTCAGAAAATAATTATAATGGAAATTTATAGAGAGCGCTTACTCCCTGGTAGGAGTATTTGTGAGAGCCAGCTTTTACTTTCCAGTCCCTGTGCATAGCTCCTGGCTGAGCCCGCGTTCAGCTGGCCCGGTGGCTCTTGAATGCAAAATGGATGCCAAGGACCTTCCCGCTAGCCCCCCTTCTGCCAGCTTCCTATGATTGCTCTGCCCATCAGTAAGCTGAATCACAAAAGTTTCCCAAATGTAAAAGCAAGTATTGTTTCTACTGTTCTGCTGGCATGTCAGCTGAGTATTTTTAGCAGAACAGATTAAAAGAAAAAGGCATCTTGATTGTAGAAACCGCTGACATATAAAAGCCCTACAGGCTGACTCTAAATTAATAGAGTTTCTTTGCATTTTACGAAGGAAGATGTATGAATTCCCCTTGAAAAAGCAAAATTATATCTAGACAGCCTCTGTCTCTATCTACGGAAAACAAAATTGGTTACAGAAGCCTAATTACAAAGAAGAGACAAGTCTTGATATGTACAATAAAAATCAGTGAGACAAGAAACAGATGGCCTGAAATCGAATCTCTTAATCTTTGAAATGAAAAGAAAATGTACCCTCTAAAAGGATTCTCGCTTTGGTGATGCTGTTCTTTAAACATGGTAAGTATTTATGAATGATTCCTTTTACCACATCCTTTTAAATGTGAACTAAATGCCAATTTATTATGACCTCAGAAAGATTTTTTTAAACTACATCTACAACAGTTATATAGAATAATCATAAAGAGTGATATCCAATGAAGACTACATTTAGACAGCAGTTCATTCAGTTTTCCTGATGTTTTCTTACTTGATAATTTCTTCATTTTATTTTATCTTGCACATGATAAAGCCACTTCAGGAAATCTAGCAGAATATAGTGGAAGTGTACCACTCATTTCTGTGTTAATTGCTGCCAGAAAAAAAAATCCATTTGCAACTCCATAGACCCAGAAAATCATGGGAGTAAAGTGATGAAAGTTGGGGCGGTATACCATTATACAATTCTTTCCTGCCATTTTCAGGGGGGAATCATGGGGGAACAGAAGTGTGCATGTGTGGAAATGGTGGGGGAGTAGTGACATGTCCAATGATATTCATTGTTGCGGCATACCACACCCACTGTTGTAAATGAAATTTAGTGTGACGTGGTATATCAGTAAAAAAAAGCTAGTTCCATATTGCAACAGGTATTGCAGTGTGAAAGGAATATTAGAAATCCATACAGAAGCGCTACCATTATAATCAGTAAAACTAACATGATATACCCCATGTCTGAATGCAGTCTAAGCCACACACAGAGTAGACCCATTGAAATTAATTGTCTTAAATTACTCAAATTACCTGTAAGAGGTGACAGATTAGGACCAATCTTCACTGCCATCTTGGAGTGGTGGAGCTGAATGGAGCAGTGGAGCAACTGCTGCATCTTAAGTTTTGCCACTTAGACTGGCCAGGGTGGAGAGTGGGGGACAGTCACATCATGTTTTACTTCCTTCAAAAGTTTGTCATGATTAACTAGCTACGACCCACAAATTCTCGGTTTCCAAAAACTTAAGTTTCTGACTGGAGTATTTCTCCAAGGAATAAAATTGTCCTGGCCATCACTCTCAGATTTAGACTCGAAAGATGAAGGATTCTCTTTCTTTCTTTTTTTTGCCTTTATTGCACCACTTAAGCACACCTCAATACATAGAGCAAACTACATATTACTACAGGTTACTGTGGCTAGCAGATACTGTACATCAGCAAGCGTGACTACACATGCTCAGATGTTGTCACAGGAATTGGACCCATACACCCCTGACGCCACTTAAGTAGGCTTGGGGTGGGGTCACTACTTTCGGAATTTCTTCCCAGACTGGCACTGGGTCAGTGAACAGGTACTTCTGTGGACAGGCTGAAGAGTGGGATCTAGTTGTTTGCACCTATGCAGCCAACAGCAGTCCTGGTGATGGAGGCAGCTCCTCTGCCAGTTCTTCACCAGCCCCCTCCTCTGAGCGTGTCTCCGGCTCCTCCTGCGCAAGAGGAGGTACTGGGGGCACTTCTGGAAGCTGAAAGTTCACAGGGGTTGACATGGAAGGTGGGGGACTGACCAGCTCAGTCTCATCCCCTGTAACAGGATCCACAAAGACAGGCCTGTTGCTGACTAAACTACTGAAGTCCTCTCCAGTTTCAGCTCCCTCCCTCTGCAGACTACTGTGTCCCTCCCCAGAATCGCAGTACTCCTCCTCCTCCTCCTTCTCACTCTGCCAGGAGCTCTCCACAGAAGTCATGACAAAAATATTAACCTAGCTATAATTGTATTATTCATACATGTTCTCTGTAGATTATATCCTAGCCTGGGTGTCGCCAACCTGGTGCCTGTGAAGGCTTCCATTGGTGCTCCCAGGCAGGGCCCCCAGACTCTGGAGCTTTCATTTTTTAACAAAATAAAAGTAAGTCTCTAGCCCTCCTAGAAAGAAAGCTATGAAGCAAAATGCGTAGATATCCTTCTAAGTGATTTCTGTGAAATAAGCCAACCTGGCTGCTTGAGATGAGTTCCTGGAATTGCCAGTGAGTGAAGTCAGCGTTGTGATTAGGAAGTGAGTTGCTTGGATTCCAGGCAATAAGAATCACTGGGGTCCTAAAAAGCTGCTGTTTTTGTGCAATTTTGCTGCTTCTGTCTTGTTTTCTATCACTTTTTGGAATCTCCATAGTTTGCCCTTTCTTTTTTCCTAGCAACCAAGATGTATCTTTCCTGTGGTGGGTTCATCCCTTGAAGTTATTTTCTGCTAATATGACTAAACAATAAATGTGAGTGGTTGTTAAAGAACCCCTTCCCCAAATGGAAAATTCAAAATGTGAAACTTTGCAAAGAGGCTTAGGCATGAGAGCTGACACCCAGACTCTCATTAAGTACATGTCTACTTCAATAGTGCATGTCTACTTCAGAAGTAAGTATCTTTGGGTTTAATGGGAAATACTCCTAGGTAAGCAGGTACAGGATAGTGGCCTAGTTTTGGTTTAGGATTGCCTTGAACAGCTGTATCTCCACAATCAGGACCAGCAGGACACAGCTGATTTTACACAGTAAACACAAGGTTGGTGGGTGAGTGGGAGAAGCGGCAATGTATGCACTCTCATGAATTGTGTTATGTCTTCCATGGCAACCCTGTTGTGTTATGCCACATCCCCCATGGCAAGCATTTTGTAACTGGTGGCCACAGCTCTCTCACAAAATGTGCTACTGTTCCAAAAAAGTTGGTGAACCCTGTCCTTGCCATACTGATTTTGTCAAATTTAGCTAGTATCCAGAAATTGGGCCAAATTATTTAAAATTTTAAAGTTACTTTAAATGATCTTTCAGAATCTTCCTGCATTAGCATTATATGTTGTCAGCATTTAGGCTAATTTTTAATTGTAGACATATATCAATTTGGTCCCAATTAACTCTGGATTTGACCGCAAATGCAAGCAGTTTTATTTATAAAGCAAATAATAAAGGTGCTAATGCGCCAATCAGCTGATTGGCAGTGAGTGCATGCTTTCTAAAAGCTTGCTTAGTTCAGAGTATCACTCTGACATTAGAGGTATCTACAGGAATGCTAAAAAAATCATTAGTTAATGTTTGGATCATTTTGATCAATATTTTTTAAGAGTGAAGTAACTGAACATTTTTACACAGCTCCTGACAAAGGAGTTTTCCAAAACACGTCAAGTTTAATAAATAGTTGAATACCAGCAGGACTTAGTGGCTGCAGTAGGGTATTTCCAATGTTCCATACCTGTCCCACACCTAACATCACATATGACATCAGGTGTGGGACAGGTGGGTGTGGTTTGTGAAGAACAGCATTGACCCTAACCTTAACCCTACTCCCCCATGGTCAGCTTTGCAGTGCTACCCAGAGGGTTTATGGGACCTGGTCCAGGTGTGATGTTGGGTGCTCTGCTGCTGTCCCCTACAAGGACCCATGCATGTGTGTGCAAAGCTGGAGGATACATGCAAGAATTATTGCATCCACAAACTACACGTGAGAATTCTAACCTGCAGCTACTCCTTGCCCTGGAATCCAACAGAATGTCAGATACGTCTCATTTTTTCTTACATGAGGATAATGAAATAGGGTTTAGGTTGCGAGTACCTCCTTCAAATTCCAAACCCCTTCTGGCAGAGCTTCTTTCTGCTCCTGGGGCTCACTCTCACAGGTCTTCTGTTTGTGGCCTGCTGCTAGCCTTCATTACTCACCCAAGGATTCCTCCCTTAATGCCTGGTCTCACATAATTCCTATGCATTTCCCTGTGGTACCTGCCACTGAAAATTACTTCCAGTGGTATGTTTTACCTGGAAAATTACAGACTACTTCCAGTGGTATGTTTTACCTGGAAATCTTAGGTGGCTTTCACTCACTCATTTCTTTAACTGTTTCCGAGCAGGCCTGAAATTCTTTCTGTGACAACAGGCCACCTGTTCTACCACCAAATCCCTCCTGTTGAGATTCAGTGTTATCCTATACTTAAGTGTACCATTTCCTCCTTTTATGAAAACATTAAACAAAATACCAAGAATTCTGGTGAGCAATATGGCAGGGACAGGGCAGGGAGCAATGGTATGCACAGGAACTGAGGCAGGGGGTTTGCTTAATGGGGGCAACTGCGCCAGTCGACTCCTCCCCAGGTAACCCTGGAGCTTTGCAGTGTTACCAAGATGTATGGCTTGTGCAAAACATAGCAGTGTAAGGCATGAAAAGGGCCCAGAGGAAGCCCTTTGCTTCTTCTTTGCTGCTCTGCTTTCAGTGCACTCTGGCTCCAGTTCTAGGATCACAAAGAAGTCTCTTGTCATGTGGTCTGGCTGGCACTCAGATGACTGTCATTAAGTTGTAGACCTATATTCTTTGTTATATTCAGCAGAGACACAAAATGGCTCCTCCTGCAAGCTCTCCTCACTGAGCTCCAACACACTCTCCTCAACTACAAGAAGTAGCCCTTCTGTTGGAGCGGTATAACTAGTCTTAAAAGGACAGTATCTATACTGTCTGTACTACTACTTTTGCCATTCGTACCCAAACCTGTAGAACTGTGGGAAAAAAGGTTACAGACACTTGCTTTTTGCCCCTCTAGCTCGCTGCAGACAGTACATAAAAAACAACAACACAGAGCCACTGAGCTCAGGTTGGTGCCCCAAGCAACCGCCCACCCATAAAGCTGGCCCTGTGCTACAGGTTTGTATGATTCAAATTTAGAGTGATATTTACCCTATTTTGAGGGAAACTATAACTATGGCCTCTTCTTATGTTTTAGAGAACACTTACTGTTCTGATTCCAGTGCATCTTTTCTGAAAATAGGGGCACACAATGCGAGTCAGATGCTGCTTCTTTTTATTGTAAAACCTGGTGGGATCAGCTAAAGTGCATTTTTTAAAATTCGCTTCAAAGATATTTCACAAACTGATCAGCAGATCAACCCGTTTCCCCTTCATATGTGGCCAATGGAAATGCTTTGCTGTAGGAGACTAGTGTGCTCACAGCCTATATATTGAGATAAATGTCAGAGTTCTTTAATAGTAGGAAAGATATTAAGTCAAGAAACATTTTGTTATATTCAGCCAAAATAACCATCAAGGCCTGGAGACTTACTATTTTTTTGCTCCTTCACAGTTTCTGATAATTCTTCCATTCTAATAAGAGTTTCAAGACTTTCAACTTTGTACTTCAGTAAATAAGGTAAATGTATCTAATGCATAAATGATTTAATACTTTCCTCAAAAGGGTTCTCAGATGAATAAAGTTTAATGAAAACATTTTTGAATTTACTTACTATATCTCTTGGGTGTACAACCATTTGTTTCCATTATCTACCAAATTTTGTTGTTGCTTTTTTCTTAATTGTGCTAATAATTTATCCAGTTTGTTGTCTTTTTTCAAATACACAGTTTTAGAAATCAAAACAGTTTTTTTCTACCTGGAAGCAATTTAGATATATCTAATTGGTTCCACACCTCCAATTTTCTACATACAGGGGTTTGGCATGTCCTTTTATGTCTTTCCTCCAATTGGTATATTTACAAAACAAATCATGTACCTTTTTCTTTCTGTTCTTTAATACAGAAGTATTTTGTGTCAATAGCTCTCTGATCATAGCTTTCAATGTTCCCCAGTTTAAAATTTGGAAAAGTCTATATTATTTCTTATAACTGAGCTAATTCTTCAAAAGCTTATTGCAGGGCCAGCACTAATAGGTGGCCAGGTTGGGCACTGGCCGATGAACCCTGCAGCTGAGAGGGATCGCTGTGGCTGGGCAGGTGTAGCTCCCACTCTGTAATCCATGCTAGCATTGGGTCATGGAGCATGCGACCCTCAACTTATATTCTGTTATATTGTTATATTCTGTATTTTAACCTTTTTGTACACCGCCCAGAGAGCTATTCGCTATGGGCCGTCTATAAATGAAACAAACAAACAAATAAATAAATAAATAAACTTGATGCTGCTGCAGATCACAGAGCAGGAGCCACTCTCCCAGGCAACACCCCCCTGCTACAGGCACAGGCTGGTCATGCCACTTCCTGTATCACTGCATCATCGTGCTAGCATGCTGTACACACACGCTTGCCATCACTCAAGATTTGGAATGATAGGAGGCATGTGTATGCAGCACGCTGACATAGCTGGGCCTATTTAAGCCCCCAGCAATGGCAGTGGTAGTGGTAGTGCTATTGCATCACCACCTTTGAAGGCCCACTGCAGTCTGGTGCCAGCCCTGCTTATATGTCTTTTAAAAAAAATATTGCTTGTGTAATTTCATTATTTCCCATTCTCTCCATTTTGAAAAATGTTGAAAAACCCCACTGAAATCTCAACCAAGTAATAATTTATTGTCTAGATTAGATTCTACAGTTTCATTTAGTTTTATGAGAGAAAGAGCACAATTCTTCATTATGTCTGAACTCAAGGAACGTGGTTTGTCCTAAAAAAAAGTTAGTTTAAACAAACCATTATCTGAAAATACAGTTTGATTCTGGTTTGTTTAAATTATCTTTCCCCATGTATTCATAGCAGAAAAAAGAGGTGGTGGGGAGAGTTCTGGAACAGAGATTTGGACCCTAGCAGTAACCATTATGTTTCTGTACCTAGTAGGGAAGGCGCATAATCACATCACATTACTCCGAGGTGATTTGCAGTCCCATTTTCAATGCATGTGGCAGTAGTAGTGGTGTTTTCTATCTACTTGGTACCAGTCTGGTCTTGTTGATCTGGTTTTTCACTTTGTGAACAGATGTAGTTATAGCACAGGCCTTGATTGTAGATAATGCATTTTATGGTATGTTGTGAGTGGAAGCTAGAAACAGTAAGTAGGTGTAGCCATAGTTACATGATTCCAGCAACTGCATCGATTCAGACTTAGAGATTCACACCTAACAAATTTACAAGCCCTGAAACAATTGTATGAGGCAAAAAGTGCAAACAGATTGCACAAGCTCCAACTAAAGTTAATGGGCATGATTAAGTGGGAAACACATTTCTGCTTGGCTCATTTTCCCCCTTTGAGGTCATTCTTTTGAGGGCAAGAAATAAAGAGTTGTAAAAATCATCTGACTTTTTCCTAATTTTATAAAATATGGTTTTATATCAGACACCAATTATATTGTTAGACAGCTGGTGTACGTTTATCAGATTCTACATTTCACTTGACTCGTGGTAAGATCTTTACTCTAAGGGGAACATTCCAGATAGTCTGATTTGAAACCCAGCAGCATTAGACTTCTAACTGATCTGAGTTTAGGGTTGCCAGGTCAGAAGCATCCCAAAACCTGAGATTTGAGGGGTGGGCCCTAGTGATGTCATGGAGGTGGGACCTAGTGATGTCATGGGGCGGGCCCAGATGATGTCATGGGGTGGGCCTGAATGATGTCATGGGGAGGGCCCAAGTGATGTCATCAAGCATGATACATTAAGCATCAATCACAGTTGCTTGGAGCATATAATTAAAAAAAAAATCTGATTGGAAATTAAAATAGAAACCTTAGCTAAAAGATGGAGCCTGGGAAGGGAACATTTAATCTAGCCTACTTGCTTTCGGCAAGAAGGGTTTAAGTGCCTTCAGGCCAGGCCAGTAACCAGAAGGCCATTGTAGGGACAAAGGAGCCTAGTGTTGTGGAGATGTTAGATGGGAGCATTGGGGAGTAAAGATGGATGCTCCTGAAGGCTACAATTCTAAACACACTTACTAAGGGATCAAACCCCATAGAACTCAACAGGACTGACTTCTGAGTAGATATAGTTTGGATTGTGCTGTTGGTAAACCTTGACTAGGGATCCTCTGCAAAGACATCCATCTCTAAGCAGGGTTAGCAACCCCCTGCCTGGAATGCCCTGCCCTTATCTTTTAACATGGCTGCTCCAAACATCTTTACAGATTTGACCCTTCACTTCAGAAAGAGGCCTGAGAAATGAGTAAGAGTAAGAAGTATCTTTTAAAATTGTTCTTTTCAATTCACTCTTGAATGCACATCATACCTAGGGCAGATCCACACCATTCATTTAAAGCACATTCAACACCAATTTGAAGCACATGAATCCCACCACAGAATCATGGGAACTGCAGTTTGTTAAGAGTGGTGAGAACTATAACTGTGAGGGGGAAACGACACTTCCAAGGATTCTTTAGGGGAAGTTGTGTGCTTTAAATGCGAGTTGGATGTGCTTTAAATGTATTGTGTGAATCCACTTAATAAATTTTGCCTGCATGTAAATTGTTTTAATTAATTTTTCAAAATGGAAATGAGCTATAAACTGTAGTGGGTGACCATGGGCTACTCACCATCTCTCAGCCTATCTGCCCCTCAGGATGAAAACAATGGAGAACCATGACCACCCCAAGGCATACTTAAAATGTAGAGGAAGTATTGTACAACCATAGTGTGAAATTGGATACTTATTGGGACACAGTATGAAGAAATATTTATATAAGCATGACAATCAAATATGTTCATTATTTACACAACCTGTAAAGATATTTATAGTGCAATCCTAAGTTTGCTTACTCAGAAGCAAGTCCCAATGTATTCAATGGGGCTTACTCAACCAGGGAAAACTGTACCCTCAAGTGATAAGGAACTTGTTCTTTTAGCAAGCCTTTTAAGTTGAGACCTTATCCCAGTCTGTGTCTGTGTTGGAATTGCTTTTTAATATGTCTTTAAACCTTTTCTTTAAAAAAACACGTGCTTTTAAAAATGTTTTTAAAGATGTTTTGTTTTAATATATTTTAGTCTGTTTTTATTATTTTTAAAGTGTTTTTAATGCTTTTGTTTGCCGCCCGGGGCTCCTACTGTGAGGAAGGGCGGGATATAAATCAAATAGTAAATAAATAAATAAAAATAAATAAGCCAACCCCAAATTTGGAATCATGCCACTTTAAGCTGTTTTGCAACTGATTATACTTGTTTTATGGTTATTGGTTTTTAAAGGGATTTATTTCTTATTGTAAACTGCCTTGGTTTCCAATCACCAACCCTACCTCACAGGGTTGTTGGAAAGGCTCCACACACACACACACACACACACACACACACACACTTGCAGGTGTAAAAATACACCCCATATAATAGTTTATTGTCAACCAGTTGGTCATTGAGGAACATTTTTTTAAAAAAATCAGTTTTAGTTTCCTACATAATAAGAACTGTGATACCTAGGTAAACGCTGCCTAATTGCTTTAAAAATAGGATTGGAGAGGGAGAGAAAGATTTACAACACAAACACAAGTATGTGCTATGTTTACTCAAAAGTCCCATTAATTTACAGCACAAGCCTAACCATGTCTACTCAAAAGTAAGTCCTAATGGAGTTCAATGGGGTTTACTCCAGGTACATGGAAAGCAAGTATTGGATTAAATAGTTTCATATTTCGTAGCCCAGGGTCTGACTCTTGCACACAAGAGGGGGGAAAATGTTAATCCATATTACTTACGCAAACTGCAAAATCTCAAAGCCACCATTTTCTGACGTTGAAATTAAGCCTAGGCACGCCTGGATCAACAAGTCACAACCCTGGCTTCATTTATTGGTTACAATCCTGAAACAGCGGGGTTAGAGCCAGAGCTTGGAAAAGTTACTTTTTTAAACTACAACTCCCATCAGCCCCAGCCAGCATGGCCACTGGATTGGGTTGATGGGAGTTGTAGTTAGAGCTAGGAGCTGTTATAAAGATCTGTAAAACAGATTTAACAGTCACGCGGGGGGCAGTTGACATTTTGGTGTATATCTCAGGAACCAGGACACCTAGAAACTTTTTTTAAAAAATTGAAGCTGAGAGTCTGGAGATTAAGGGGTGATAGCCGGAGAACTGGAGGGGGCCCATAAAAACCAGAGACTCCGGCCAAAAAATAGAGACCTGGTAACCCTATCTGAGTTGCATTTACCAATTTCCATTTTGCTTCATCATGTTCAGCTGTTTTGTAACAGAGTTACAAATTAATTCATGTGGGAAAGTGAAAGAGATCCATCCTGAAAATTATAATAGATTATGTACCACATAAAACAATGCATGATATAAAGAACTGCAGAAATAAAAATGGCAACAGCAAGTTTATGATGACTCAAGACAGCCTGAAATATGATATTTCATACTATACGTCACTTGCAGTGAAGGAAAGGGTAATGAAGGTAAAAATGGTGGAAACCGTTGACAGAAAAAGTAATTTAATCAGTGCATACTACATTGCTGTTTCTAAATGAATAATAAATAATGGTAGATTAAACCTTTTTTTTTAAAAAAAGAAACAATATGATGAGAACAAACCTTGGCTACTGCTTGCGGTTACAGAGGAGAGGACTTACCCATGACTCCCAGTTTGGATAACATGCTAAGCCAAATCTTAGTGCATTGTGCAAACAAGGAGTGGACCCAGTTCATACCTAATCCTTAACTGTGGTTTAGTGTAATGTGGATGAACCTCCATGAACCCAAGCAGTGTCAGGTTCACGCACTCCTTCCTTCTTGGCAAGTTTAGTTTCACTTTCAAAGAACCTTGAAATTAGAATTAAACATGAACCAGAGATGCTGGTTTAAAGTAAACCATAGTTAGCATAATTAGCCAGCTTCAAAATCCATGATTTTAAATTGGCTTATTATGAAACCAAATGGAGTTTGCTTTAAACCAGGTTCCCTGATTTGTCTGTAAGCCAGAGCTTGGAAGTAATTCATTACAAGTAACTAATTACTTGTAATTCATTTCTTTTTTGAGGAACAAGTGGGTAATTCCTTTACATTTTGATTGTAATAGAACTAGGAGTAATTTTATTACTTTTGTGGAGTAATTGTAAGTTTCCAGCATTACTTTTGGTCGGAAGTAGGGGAAGTCTTCTGCTCCTCTAATTTGTGGATGAAAATCATATGCCTCAAACTGGGCTTCTGTGCAGCAGAGTGTCTCTTCCCTTATGCCCTGTGGGTGGGTAGGAGGTGATGAGGGAGGAGGTGAAGAGTGAGATGATGTGGAGTGGAGAAAGCAATTGTTTAAAAAAATGGATGGTGGTGGTGAAGAATGAAGTGGAGGGAAAAAGGAGCCGGAGGGCAAGAACATGGATAAAGGAGGAGAAGGAGGCAGCAGCAGAATGGAGATAAAGAACTATGGAGGTGAAAGATGACAACGTGTGTGCGTGTGACTACTGTGCTTGCACTTGGCACACAAAGTGGCCTCCACCACCCTCTCTGGCTACTGTGCTGCATTTGCAGTATTTTAACTTTTTTGCATCTCGGGAAAATGTTTGCTTGGGTGAGTGTCCCTTAGTTGGTGGCAGGGCAGGGTCCAGGAGGTGGTTAAGTGAGAGAGATTATGCTGTTTGGTTTGATGTGCAAAGATCTGAGTAGTGGTCTCTGCCTCCCTCCGCACCTCCCTTACCAGTGTAGAGACCACCATTGCTATCTTATGGATAAAAAGAATTATTCTACTACTTCTGTATGTGTGTGTGTTTATTTTTCATGTTGTTTTAGGCTGTAGGTGGTTTTTTTAAAAAAGTAACTGAAATGTAATTGTAGTGATTACTTTTTCTCAAATCAGTTACTTTCCCAGCAATTGCAGTTGTAACGGTAACAGTAATTACTACTTTTTGGGGGCCATGTAATTGTAACTGTAATTTATTACATTTTAAAAGTAATCTTCCAAGCTCTGATGTAACCCTAAATCATGATTATTTAAAAGTAAAATTAAATTTAGCATAAGTCCTCCTGGCTGCACAGGTGGAGGACGGGGGCCTGAGCTTTCACTTGGGCTTATAGAGGCTAGTTCACATTATGATAAACCATGGCTGAGTAAATATAAATACATCAATATGGCCAAATGTTCTTTTAAATTAGAAGATGTTTTGTTGCTAACAAGTGGGACCTACAACAAAATTGAGACATGCAATAAACCACAGTCACGATTAATCACAGTTTAGAATTTGGATAATATACTAAACTTCAGTTAATGTGAAATGAAGTTTTAAAATGAAGGAAAAGATGAAGTTTCCAGTTCATGAACACACTGGAGAAGAGAGGGAGGGATATGCAATCCTAAGAAAATATACTGAACAAAGATATTTGTTATAGAATTGCAGTCTGTTCTTAATATTTTACATTTTCACAAATATGTCAGTATAACAATTGATTTATATGTATACACACAGAGGGTGTTTTTTAACACAGTCTCTGTAAGGTTTTACAATGCATGATGTTTTCCATATTTAAGTCAAAACAAAATAGGAAATATTTTGAAGTTTAATTCTCCAGAGTATTTTTTATTGTTGATGTTGATGAAGAGCTACATAAGCATTCTTGGAAATTTGCCAGGATTTCCTGTTTTCCAAAACTTCACAGGAGGATATTGCTGTCAAAGCTCACTTTTGCAAGCAGACTGTAGCACCGCTACCCCTAAAAAATCACAGATGGTCTTAATTTTTGGATCAGAATATTGTCAGATGAAGAAACTTTTTCACTGAATTGAAATGTCAACTGCCATCTCAGTGGTATTTTGAGACAGTGAAAAGCCCATTGATCTCAAGCCCCAGTATTAAGATTCCACTGTGATCACTCTTTGGTGCACCTTATAAAGTGGCAAGTCACTGGTCATTTTTTGAGGCAGAAAACAGAGGCAGGAAGCAATACCACAAAATATCTTTCTTTTTCAGCTCACAGTTAGTCTTCCAAAAAGCTGATGTTGCTCATCAAAATGCCCTGATTAAAAATGACCTTACAAACGACTCCCCCAAGAGACTGCATACACAACTAAACACCTCTTAAACCTACAAAAACACTTAATTTACACACATGATACTATGGATTCTGCTCATCCATCATTAAGAACCCTCCCTCTTTGAGCTTCCAAACATCCAACAGGCAGACCACAGTTTAGAGCTACAGCTGTTTGTCTCATTTTCCATCTACAGTAGGGCCCTGCTTTACGGCGCTTCCCTTTACAGCGCTTCGCTAATGCGGCTGTCTCAGTTAGATGCAATTAGACTAAAGCCCCACTCATATGGCACTTGTTCTGCTTTTACAGCGGTTTTGGGGCATCCCGCACCATTCTATGCAATGAGTTCCACTTTTCAGTGGTTTTCGCTTTTCGGCGGGGGTCCGGAACATAACCCGCTGTATGAGTTGGGCCCTACTGTACTCAACACTTCGCTTTATAGGTTCTGTCTCTGTAGCACTGCAAGTCTCTTGAGGTACAGCAACGACCAACAGATTTACTCCCATGCAATCATGTTTAGGATAGGTAAAACTGACCGGGGAGAGGGAGGGATGGATGGAGTGGGCAGGGGGGGAAGAGAGGGGAAGGGAGAGGAGAGGGGAAGGAGGGGGGAAGCAGGTATGATCATTTGCATGCTTATTGAGTTCAATGGGATTTACTCCTATGCAATCATGCTTAAGATAGGAAAAACTGACCATGGGGGAGGAGGAAGGGGAGGGGGGAGGGGGGAGGGGAAGGACCATATTGGAGGGGGCAAAGGAAGGGGGAGGGGAGGGCAGGTGTGATCATTTGCATGCTTATAGAGTTCAGTGGTATTTACTTCCATGCAATCATGCTTAAGATAGGTAAAACAGACCATGGGGAGGGGAAAGAAGGGAATTGGAAGGGGATGGGGATGGGGAAGGAGGGGCAAAGGAAGGGGGAGGGAAGGGGCAAAAGGAAGGGGATAGGAGGGAGAAGGGAGGATGGGCTTGATCATTTGCATACATTTTGAGTTCAATGGGATTTATTTCTGTGCAATCATGTTTGAAAATGGAAATGGACTGCCTTCAAGTCGATCCCGACTTATGTTGACCCTGTGAATAGGGTTTTCATGGTAAACAGTATTCAGAGGTGGTTTTGCCATTGCCTTCCTCTGAGGCTGAGAGGTAGTGACTGGCCCAAGGTCACCCAATGAGCTTCATGGCTGTGTGGGGATTCGAACCCTGGTTTCGCAGCTCATAGTCCAACACTGACCTGGAGGAGGGGCAGGGAGGGGAGGGGAAGGAAATTGGGTGGGTGGGCACTGGGGAGAAGGGAAGACCCTTTCCAAAAGGAAAACATTGTGAACAGTATCATTGTTTTTCAGCGTTTTCCCCACCTTTTTATTCTATAGCAGGCACATGTAGCCTCCCACACAAATTTAAACCAAAGCTGTCCCTGGCCACATCCACACCAGGCCTTTATTTCACTTTGGACAGTCATGGCTTGTCTCAAGGAATCCTGGGAAGTGTAGTTAGTGAAGGGTGCTAAGAGTTGCTAGGAGACACCCTGTTCCCCTCACAGACCTTCAATCAGAGTGGCTGACTGTTAAACCAGTCTGCCCACTGAAGCTCTGTCAGTGGAATAGCAGTCTCCTCTCAACACCCTTCACAAACTACACTTCCCAGGATTCTCTGAGGGAAGCCATGACTGTCTCATGTGAAATCAAAGTCTGGTGTGGGTGTGGCCCCCTGATTAGGCAAGCCCAGCAGCTGTGAGACTTTTAGAACACTGACAGTTGGTTCTTACTGAGCATGCCCCACGTTATCATAGGCTGCCAGACAAAATTTTGTAAATTAATTAAAAATCAGCCAGGCATTTTTTTAAACTTTTAAACTGCAGAAGATGAAGGTCAGAGTATGGGGCAAGGTCAGTATTAAGATTTCACGTACTCTGTGAACATGGCTGATTTTTAATGAATTTCAACAGATTATGAGAACTCAGAGAAAAAAGTCCAAAAGGGCTCTGAGGTTTTTTTCTCTCTTTTTAGGCTTTGAACTTTTGATTCTCTCTGACTGTTTTATGTATCGCCATGAAAATTGAGAGTGTTGTTAAGGAAGCATTTCTGAGTTCAGGACTATAAGATTTGTAAGGTTTTGTTTTGAAATGAGCTTACGGGAAGCATCAGAATGGCTTGGGGGGGTATTTTAAATATAACATTGTGGAATGTGAAAAATCCACGCTGACAATAGTATACAGCCACTTTCATGGCTGTATAATAACTGTGTAAGTACTATAAATAGTTTAAACAAATTCCATATTAATAGAAGCATTAAATAATTTTTTGTCTTGCCTAGTTATGCTGTATAGAGATGCAGAGTCCTGTATAATCTGTAAACTGATCTATGAAACACTCTAAAATGAGTTTTCACATTAAAAATAACAGAAAAACACACCAGTGAGTCCAAGTCTGAATCCAATGGGATTGGCCAGGACAATACCTAAGGAATAAAATGCAGGTTTAATTTTGTCTTATGTATGAAAGCCGGTTCCATTGAGAGTCAGTACTTTTAAAACTGACTGGAAAGCAAACCCAAACCCAAAAATAAGCTATCACTGGGATGTTTGTAAAGGGCATGTTTCCTATCTATTTTTGAAAGGGTTACACTGAACAGCATATAGTTATAAATTATGAACTTGCTATAGTAACTCAGGAGCCTGCATTATTTAAGAGACTAAACTCACAAATATACTTTGAAAAATGGAAATGGACTGCCTTCAAGTCGATCCCGACTTACGGCTACCCTATGAATAGGGAGTTCATGTCGATCCCAGTTTATGGCTACCCTATGTATAGGGTTTTCATGGTAAGTGGTATTCAGAAGGGGTTTACCATTGCCTTCCTCTGAGGCTAGTCCTCCCCAGCTGGCTAGGGCCTGCTCAGCTTGCCACAGCTGCACAAGCCAGCCCCCTCCTTGTCCGCAACTGCCAGCTGGGGAGCAACTGGGCTCCTTGGGACGATGCAGCTTGCCCACAGCTGCACAGGTGGCAGGGCACGTAACCCCTGAGCCACTCACTGTGGGAATGATCTTTAGCTGGTCCTTTACACCCAGGAGACACAAGCAGGGATTCGAACTCACAGGCTCTGGACTCCCAGCTAGGCTCTCCTCCCCATTGTGCTATACTTTAAGTCTACTATAATAAGTAGATGTTTAGCATAAACCGCTCCAAGTTAAGCACTTTTAAATTTCATTAATTTAAATGGGCAAGTTAAGCATGTCTTTACCTTTCTCCAGGCTTCCTCAGATCTGGTTAGAGCATATCCATTAATTATGATTATCCACCAAAAAAGAATAATTTTCAGTTTATTGATATTTAAAGACTGACTCTTTTACATTCCTTTCCTGTGATATATCACACAGCATGATTGGTCTCTCGTGATTACTTGACTTCACATACTGAAACAAGAGAAGGGGGGATCATTCCTGCACACAGATGCCCAGCAAGATATGCACCCAAGTATATTTATTGCATTTACCGACTGAACGGGAATGAATTTTACACAAATACTTGTTAAACAAAAACAAAACTGACACTTAATAATAAAGTAAGGGTTATGTTACTCCTTCAGAGAGACATAAATGAGTGCAATTTTAATGAGTCAGGAAAAACCTACACAGTAAACAGATATGTTTTGAATATAGAATATCGTGACACAAATTATAGCTATTTTAGACGTACAACTACCATTTATATTCACTGAAACAGTTTAGAGAAAAGCCTCATGGATATTTTTTCTCCTCTTCTCCATAGGTGAAAAACTTCTCTATTATTTCTGAGTAATACATTTGAATTTCAGCAATGGCATTTTATACATTGTTCACAGATTTTTCTTTTTTATAAAATACATACTGGAAGTGAACACGATTCCTTGTCATCAGTTAGTTAAATTAGCTGGTGTCAGTAAAATATCTCCAGGGAAGTTCACAAGCAGGGCATTGAGGCAACTGCCCTCTCCTCTTGTTTGTCCACAGCACCTGCTTCAGAATATATAGGTCCCATTCAAATGTCGTAGTCTAATAGCCATTGGCAGACCTATCCTCTTTGAATTTGTCCAATCCATTTTAAAACTGTCTTGATTAATGGCCACCATCACATCCTGTGGCAATGGGTGCATTACATAATTAATTACACAGTGTGTGAATAAGTACTTTCTTTTGTCAGTAGGTTCAGGACAAACCAATCAATTTCTTCAGTAATCTTGGAGTTACAAGAAAGTTGAAAGCTTATTTCTATTCATAATCTTCTCATCTTTCATAATTTTAGAGATCTATAATCATATTTCTAAGTTTTAAAAATTCCTACATTTCAGTCTATGGCTGAATATTCAAATTCAAATCGGGCTCTATATTGTTTCACATATTAATCTCAAGCTGGAGCTTGTTGCATTTAAGAGTAAGCAAGTATGAAATATGAGGAAAGGAAGAAAGCTAATAAAAATTATTGTAGAAGCAAGGTTGTATTAATATTAATAATTAATATTCTGCTTGACATGCTCCTATATAACTCTGGCACAAAGCCATCTACCCACCAGGTAACCACAGTAAAGTCTTTCCAGGGGGGAATGTTGTAGGGCCGGGGAGAGGCGCCATAGTCCTCCTCCCTCCCTCAAAGGAAACAAGAGACTGCCAAAAGACAAATGCTTCCCAGCCACTGTGAAACTTTAGAGGTAAAGCTTATGACGGCCAGGCTTTCCTAGCTATTGTGAGATTTGGCTCCCCATAGTGTCTGGCCACAGTGCTGGGCAGCAGGCAGCAGTGCCACAGCACAGAAGCAGAGAGTTAGGCTATTGATAGTACATGGGGGGAATAAGCCATAGAAATTAGTCTCTCCTGCAACTTGGCAAGAATATTAAACTCTTTATTTTCTGCAGTATTGTTTCACAATACAAAGTAATACAAAATATCATAATATTAATAAGGAGGCACCCCTTTGAGCAATAAATTAAATACAGGCTTCCTTTCTGTGTTTTTGTATCAATTTCCCCATTGAGTACCTGCAAATTCTAAAAGGTAAACCTTGAGATGTGTGAACAATCGTGATTGTGCTGCTAAAATGCCCTTGTTCTTACCAGTGTGGTTGCCGTTGTCTGCATTAAATGTCATGGTTAAGCAGTAACATTTCATATGGAGAAGGTACCATGCAGATGTGTTGCTGAAGTATTCCCACATTGTTGTTGTTATGTGCCTTCAAGTCGATTTCTACTTATGGCAACCCTATGAATCAGTGACCTCCAAGAGCATCTGTCATGAACCACCCTGTTCAGATCTTGTAAGTTCAGGTCTGTGGCTTCCTTTATGGAATCAATCCATCTCTTGTTTGGTCTTCCTCTTTTTCTACTCCTTCTGTTTTTCCCAGTATTGTTGTCTTTTCTAGTGAATCATGTCTTCTCATTATGTGTCCAAAGTAGGATAACCTCAGTTTCATCATTTTAGCTTCTAATGATAGTTCTGATTTAATTTGTTCTAACACCCAATTATTTGTCTTTAGTGGTCCATGGTATCCGCAAAGCTCTCCTCCAACACCACATTTTAAATGAGTTGATCTTTCTCTTATCCACTTTTTTCACTGTCCAACTTTCACATCCATACATTTGTTGTTCTCTGCCTTCAAGACAAAACTGAGGTTATCTTACTTTGGACACACCATGAGAAGACATTAGTGAGCTACTACAGAGAATTACTTTAGAGAACAATTACTTTAGTCAGCCAAGAAATAAAAAATGTGTAACTTTAACCGACTCCCTTTTTCTCTGCTCTTTGTTGATTTTTTTTCTGAGATGCATGGGGAAATATTTGCACACGTAAGAGAACATGCATACCAGACCAATCTACAAGGAATTGTACAAAGTAAAGTACCAAAAAGGTGAACTAAGCAGTGCAGAGATTAACTCAGAGAACAGGATTCAGCAGTTGTGAAAAGCTACCTCTAGATACATTATCTGATTCCATCTCAATTCCCACTCTCAACTCATATGTAAAGTGACATTTCATGTAAAAAAGGCACTGAATATACATCATATTATGCACAAAACTCAATATGCACACTTCTGAACACCTGACCTTTCTTACCTTTTTGTTGCTATAATTGACTATTTCCTGTAAGCAGAAAGATTTAGACAGGAGCGTAATGGTGACTAGGTGTTTAAATGTTTTAAAGTTGGTTTCTGAATTCTGTCTTATTTACCATACTCCTTGTTTGCACATAACTATTAACCATACTTCCATGTTTGCACATAATGTAAAGCTATGGTTTACTGCAGCTTCCTAGTTTGCTTCATCTCTCATGGGAGGAGGAAGCAGCAAAGAGCTTAATAGTTTTTGTATATCCTACCTTTTTAAGCCAGGATTTGAGCACGTGAACATGGCCATAGTGTTTGGTCCGTGGTCACCCAATGAGCTTCATGGTCAAGTGGGGATTTGACCCTAGGTCCTACATTCCTAGCTGGTTCTAAGATGCCTTAATTTGGGTCTTGGATCTGGAGCTCTGAACAAAAGATTCCAATTATTTACAGCATGTGTATCATGCATGCCACACAAAGTGTTCTAGTCTCACAATGTTGTTATATGAATAGACCGTCTTACCCCTTATATACCCAGCCGATCACTGCGCTCTGCAGGTGAGGGCCTCCTGCAGATACCATCTTATCAGGAGGTTCATTCTGTACAATATAGGAAACGGACCTTTAGTGTGGCGGCACCTCCCCTGTGGAATTCCCTCTCCTTAAATATTAGGCATGTGCCATCTCTGCTATCTTTTCGTCGCCTTTTCAAGACTTTCTTCTTCCAACAAGCCTTTTAAGTTGAGACCTATCCCAGTCTGCGTCTTTGTTTGAATTGCTTTTAATATGTCTTTTAATATCTTTAACCTTTTTTTAAAAAGATGTTTTTAAAGGGTTTTTTAATGTTTTTAACGTTGTTTTGTTTTAATGTATTTTAAGGTCTTTTTATGATGTTTTAAAGTGTTTTTAGTGTTTCTGTTTGCTGCCCTGGGCTCCTGCTGGAAGGAAGGGTGGGGTATAAATAAAATAATAAATAAAAATGAATAACCCCAACATAATGTTCATCTTCATTTTACTCTTTTCAGCACCTGCTAACAACTTTCTTCTTTAAGCAAGCCTACCTGCACATGTAAAGTTGGTGTGTAGTTTAATATGTAATTTTAGTTTATAATGTAGTTTTACCTGTTGCCTTTGTTGTATTATTAAGCCTTGTTTTTATTGACAATTTTAATATGTTCTTTTCTTTAAAAAAAACTGCTTAGAGGTTTTATTTACAATTAAGCAGTGTACAAACTCTGTTAAATAACTTTGGTTAGGCTGAGCGTCATTTATCCATGTTTGTCAGTAAGCTTCATGGCTGAGTGGGAACTATATCCCATGTTTTTCATATCCAAATCCGATACTGTACCTGCTGCGTCTCACTAGTTCATGAAGACTTGTTTCCTCTGTTGTCTTCATCCAGTCTAAGTACATCTCAGCTGCTATTGAAATCTATGCAATATTTATGGTGCTATCATCCTTGTATGGTACAGCAGCTATTTTTCATGTGAGCTGCAGCACATGAAGCACTAGCAGGAGGCAGCAGTAGATGTAGCTATATTGATTTTAGGACACCATGCCAAACTTGCACTTTGCCATCATAACTGCTGTATGAGTGCTGAGAAATCTTATATGTAAGCATTCCCATGAATACTAAAGCCATGGTACTCTTGTGACCTGTCCATACTTCATGCTGTGGTTTCAAGATGAAAGGATCAAGGTGCCTAGGAAACAAAGTAATTTGTCCTCAGGCTGGGACTAAGTTCCTCTAGCTCACAATAAGCTAATTCCCATGTCAAGAAGAACTATACTGGGAATTTATCCCTGTGCATGCATAGTAATGGTAATTGAATATCAGTTTCATCAGTTTCAGCTGACAGATCTTCTAGAATCTAGATTATTTTTGTGAACACGTTGGGCACTATTTTTTAAAAATGAATCTTAAATTATAGGTATTTTATAAAGTCAAGAAAGAAGAGGGTACTAGATTCCTAATTTGCCTAGATGGTATATACCTAGATTCCTAAATTGCCTTGGTTTACAGCTACATGAGTCTATCCCCTGATAAAAATTCTTTTAACTCATTATTCTTTTTTTTCCCATGTACCAAATCACATCAAAGAATAGAAGGGAAAGTTCATATGAATTAAAATGTAAAGCAGGATGGTGCAAAGCAAGAATTGCTAGAGCTTTTCATTATGGGGAAAATAAGTGCTGAAAATAGATTTAATGAATATAAATGGCAGTTCAGGAAGGTTATTTTCACTGCAGGCACATCAAACTTGTGATCGAACTACAATTCTGCATACATCAAGTCATAAAAAGTTGAATTCCATCTAGTTCATCAATCAGATCAGTTAGGTGACTAAATACAGATAATAGGCAAAAAAGGTTTATGCCATCAAACGCTTTAAACTGAGGAATAGGGAGCTAATGGAGAATGAATCCTGATTTGCCTCAATCTCACCCATCTTGGTCACAAGTTTTTTTTAAATGTTTTATATTGTATAACAGTATACATTTTTGGATAATGTGTCCTATATACAAAAGATAGAAGAGTTATCTTGTGAAATGTGTTCATGCAAAATTATATTTTAATCTTTCCTGGTTTGTCTTTTTTCAATTTTCAACACTGAGGCAAATTAACCTTACATCAGACAGAATTTCCAAATTAAATCCAGTGCTATGGAGCTTTAGAACTGAAAATTTACATAGTGCACCTGCATAAGAATGAACAACAACATCATCATAAATTGTATATATAATATTGCTGAAACAGAGAAATTGCAGGTACAAGTATCACCTGATGTGTTGAATGGAAGTTTGCCACTGACATCTAAGGTTAAATTATCAACTACTTATACCAGAAATAAATATATTATTATTCCATAAGAAAATTGCACTGAAATTGCTGTTGCTGAGTTTTTAGTCTTGAAGGAGTCCATTTGTTTAGGGGTGGAGAAGCCACATTCTTGTCATTCTTCCTATGCACAAATTATCTGCAGTGCATGTACTAAAATACACTAAGCAAATAAATTCATCAGAAGATTCCAGTTCCGTTTGATGTACGCATTCCAGGTAATTTCATTTTGATACCACGCTGTCTCTACAGCTCAAAACTAAGGAGGAGAGAGGGGAGATGACAATTTATGCTGTTCCTCTCTGAACTGAGAAATAGCTTCCCAGCCCTGCTTGGTGCCAAGCCCTCTGACTGAGGGCCCATCCATACCTAACTACAAAATCTGTTTTCTTCATATTCGGTTGGTGGCTTCAAGATCCATACATGTCCTGTTTGTGGTTGGATTATTGTGAAAACCCAATTATCAAGCATCCACATGTGTAGGCTTTTTTTTGTCTAAATTGCTTTAGCATTGTCCATTCCCCTAAGCCCACCCCTTTTCAGTGACTGCTCCATAATGGTTGTTTGCTTTTTGCTTGCTTTTTTGGAAGAACACAGAAATGTGTATCTTTTTTTTAATTCCCACACATGCACAGATTTGTGGATGCGCTATTGGGTGGAAAGGAGACAAGGGGCTTGGCATATGACAGAGGAACACCCATAGACCGCCTATTTCAGGAAAGTCTGTGGCATTGCGTCCCAATGCACTAATGTTAATGTGATTATGATTATCGGTTTAGGAGAGAATATTAGTTTTTCAGTGGTATTTCTAATGCAGACAGTGTGATACTTACTCAACTTGAGATTTTCAGATAAGCAGGAAAAACAAGTTTTCTGACTTACAAAGGGGTGTAACTATTGACTTGTCAATCACAACTCTGACTTAACTTATTGGCTACAAACCTGAAATGGTGGGGTTAGAGCAGCCAGCTACGAGCTCATTAAACAGACATTGTGGGGAGGGGGGCAGCTGACATTTTGGTGTATATCTCTTGAACCAGACCACCTAGAAATGTTTTTCTTTTAAATGAAAGCTGAGAGTCCGGAGATTAAGGTGACTCACCCAGAGACCCAGAGAGGACCCCCAAAATCCAGAGTCTCTGGTCAAAAACTGGAGACCTGGCAACCCTATGCAGCACAAGCCTTTACTTGGGCTCCAGCTAAGATCAAGCTCTAGCTTTGGTTCTTTCCAGTTCAATATTCCTATTCTAGCAACTAACTCTGGGACCCTGGGTGGTATAACAGACCCTCCAGGCTGCCCTGGTCTGCCAAAAACAAGCATGATTATTGGCCCCTGTCCTGCTGCCTTGTGGGTTAATCTGGTATATGATCCCTTATAATCACACAACATTTACTAATTTACATTAGTGTGCAGGTTATTATCCTGCAGCTTTTGCCCATATTAGTCTTTTGAATTAAAAAGGTGACTAGAACAAGTGAGAAGAATTTAAAACAGGAACTTGGCACATGTCTAGGGAAAGGCAGGTGGGCAAGCTGTCAGATAGCTGCTAATGGCACCTTGATTCACTGTCTTCCACAATTTCAGGCAGTGTCCATAATTTTGATTCATGCTACAACAGCATGAAACCTTCAAGGAGCTTTCTGCCAACTTGGAATTGGCAAAGAAACATTAGTGTTGCTCTTAATATATGGAAGGCAGCAAAACTGGATGAAAAACTAAGTTGCCCACCAACATACTTTTTTTTACACACTCATTAGTCCATGAATAATGTAATTTAAAAAATCATTCCAGACAGTGACTACAGCCCAAATATGCACTGCATTAAAGCCTTACATATTCTGTTCCACCAACATATACTATAACATGCTGAATACAAATACCCAATACATAAAGGTATTGGATATTAATATTTTTCTACCTTCGAAGTTTTATCAGTTACCTCAAACTGTGTTCTTTCAATGACAAGGTTTTAAGCTTTAATAAATAAATCTCTAAACGATTCATAACAGTTGATTTCCTATTTTTAACCTGGTTTCTTCCATTCTGTCTTCTATTTCACTTGTGGATTTCCTCCCTCATGCCAGCCCAGTGGTTTCATTTTCTTGTAAATACAGAGAGCATTATTATTTCTATGTTTTAGGTGTGGCAAATTGTTAATGTGTGAGGCTATTTTGTGTTGAAAACTGGATGCAGAAGGTCTGGCTCGAGTTTAGGAAGTTCTTACAGTCATGTTTTGCTTTCATGAAATCTAGTCATTTAGAGTTCAATTTCTGTACCACATATCACCATAGGGTCAGAGTGATTTCCAACCACATCAAAAACATTCAACATTTTAAAAACATTAATAATAAAAAGAGGGGGGGAATCTGTGGATAAGATCTAACAATGTCAGGAGAAATCCCCAGCTGCCAAATCACTTGTTTCCAGAGATTCAACAATTAAATCATCTGCATCTGTGGACTGCATATTTATTGTATAATTATTTATATTCATACACAGCTATTTCATTTAAAAACAAAGTGGTTTATAAGTTGAAAATAAAACTCGTACAGTAAAAACAATGTAAAATACAGTAAAAACAGACATCTGTTTAGTTGCCTGCATAAGCCTGATGAAACAGAATGGTTTTCGCAGGCATTTAAAAATTGAAACAGAAGGCGCCTGCTGAATCTCTGGTGTTGGCAGAGCATTCCAGAGACCTGGGCCAATGACATTGAAGGCTCAATTTTGTGTTGAGTTAAATGAACGTCACCAATGTGGAGGATGACCAAAGCTACTCCTGCAGATGATCTCAGTGACTGAACTCGGACATAAGGGATCAGGCAGACCCTAAGATACCCTGGACCTAAGTTATTCAGGGCTTTGTAAGCTAATGCAAGGACCTTGAACCTGGCTTGGTAGTGTATTGGCAGCCAGTGCAGATATTTTGAAAATTGTGTCACATGTTGTTGACCATGTGCCCCCATCAGCACTCTGGCTGCTGCATTTTGTACTAGTTGAAACCTCCGAACCAGGGCCAAGGGCAGCCCCAAATAGAAAGCATTAAAGTAATCCAACCTCAAGGTTGTCAACTTATAGACTGCAGAGATCAGGCTATCCCTGTCCAGGAACGGCCGTAGATGATTGTAGTCCATGGGGCATTCATGTAATTGTTGCAATGCATATGTATGGCTATTTTTATATGTATACTTGCCTTTAAGAGGTTAAGATTTGCAGGTGAAAGCTTATAATGTTGTTTTTCTCAATTCTGAGCACCTGCAAGTTCAGCTTGTCAGAGATTGGGTCAAGGAACGGTCAATGAGTATGCAACCTACACCCAGCTGTGTCTTATCTAAGAGGCTAATGGGTTGGGAAAGCACCGTTTGATGTACCCTCAAGGATAGTAGCCTTGAAGCTGATCCAGATAGCTCTAATGAGCTGCACGTGTCAAGGAACAGTAGCACATGTGCCCAGGGAGGGTGGCATAGAGAGGTCAAAATGACCTGTTTACACCAGAATAGTGTCCTCTCACGTAGATAGGATAGTCCATCAAGTGCCTTGACACCCTAGATCAAGAGACTGTGATACTTCAAAGATAGTGAGATAGTAGCCATAGCCTATTAGGCTATGGGGTAGCTTTGATGCCTAGGTTGATATAGCATAATTAATCATGTATCTTGTCAAGTGGCGATGATCTGATGTAAGATAGCGGCTAATGATGTATTCTGTCACCATTGTGCCTTGCCAAGATTTTTGCTATAAAAGGCACCCATGTAGCCGAGTTCAGGGTTCAAACTGCAAGTGTCTATGCCAGGACCTTGCAGCCCGTTCCATGTTATTGAGTATGCCTGTGTGCTCGCTAAATTACTCGATAAACGTCTCCTTTGTGAGTAAATCTTGAATCTGTCTCACTGATTCCTTGGTACTGAACTTAAATTTGAAGCAGCCCACAGCCAGGGCAATACACTGATGAACCAGACAAACCTGGTAAAAGACACTTCTAGCCAAAGAGGATACCTGGGCCTCTAGTGACAAAGATGCATCTAGAGGTATCCCTAAGCTATGGACCTGCTCCTTCAGAGGGCAGCCCCATCCAGAACAGGTAACTTGCTTATTTCCTGGACATGGGAACCACCTAACCAAGAGTGACTCCTTCCCAGGATTCAAGCACAGTTTATTGGCCCTCATCCAGTTCAATACAGCATTCAGACACCAATCCAGAGCGTTCACAGCCTCTCCTGTTTCAGATGTTGTGGAGAAATAGAGCTGCATGTCATCAGCATACTAATGATATCTTGCTCCAAAACTCCTACTGACCACTCCCAGTGGCTTCATATAGATGTTAAATAGCACTGGGAAGAGAATAGTACCCCGTGGAACTTCACAGCATGTTCCAGGGGCCCGAGGAACACTCACCTAGTGCTACCTTCTGAACATGACCTTGTAGGTAAAAATGGATCCACTGTAATACAGTGCCCCTGATACCCATCCCATTGAGTCAGTCCAGAAGGTTACCATGGTTGATGGTATCAAATGCCACTGACAGATCGAACAGAAGTAGCAAGGTCACACTCACCTATTTCTCTCATGATAAAGGTCATCCATCAGGGCAACCAAGGCTGATTCTGTTCTAAAACTGGGTCTGAATCCAGATTGTGATGGATCTAGATAATCAGTCTCATCCAGGAATACCTGCAGTTGCTCTACAACCACCTTCTCCAAGAAAGAGGTATTGGTGACTGGTCTATAGTTGTTACACTCCACTGGGTCCCCACATTTACTTTGTAGATTCACACAGTTCTACCAGCAATTGTGACAACTAAAGCAGAAACCTGTATATAGCAAATGGCCAAAGTCATTTTTCTAATTGTATATACATCACACCCTTTCTATAGGTTGCTCAGGAAGATTCATTCCTCTTTCCCACCACCACCATCCCAACAGCCCTGCGGGCTGAGAGAGAGTGCAACTGGTCCAAAGTCTCCAAAGAGTTTCATGGATGATGGGATTAAAAGCCCAGTCCAAGTTCAGCATTCTAACCACTTCAACATGCATCCTGCTCTGCCACAACTGCAATAAACTCTTCTGTTTAAAACATCTGTTATAAACCACCTTGTTCAGTTCTTGTAAGTTCAGGTCTGTAGCTTCATTTATGGAATCAATCCATCTCTTGTTTGGCCTTCCTCTTTTTCTACTCCCGTTTGTTTTTCCCAGCATTATTGTCTTTTCTAGTGAATCATGTCTTCTGATTACATGTCCAAAGTATGACAACCTCATAAGAACATAAGAACATAAGAAGAGCCTGCTGGATCAGGCCAGTGGCCCATCTAGTCCAGCATCCTGTTCTCACAGTGGCCAACCAGGTGCCTGGGGGAAGCCCGCAAGCAGGACCCGAGTGCAAGAACACTCTCCCCTCCTGAGGCTTCCGGCAACTGGTTTTCAGAAGCATGCTGCCTCTGACTAGGGTGGCAGAGCACAGCCATCATGGCTAGTAGCCATTCATAGCCCTGTCCTCCATGAATTTGTCTAATCTTCTTTTAAAGCCATCCAAGCTGGTGGCCATTACTGCATCTTGTGGGAGCAAATTCCATAGTTTAACTATGCGCTGAGTAAAGAAGTACTTCCTTTTGTCTGTCCTGAATCTTCCAACATTCAGCTTCTTTGAATGTCCACGAGTTCTAGTATTATGAGACAGGGAGAAGAACTTTTCTCTATCCACTTTCTCAATGCCATGCATAATTTTATACACATCTATCATGTCTCCTCTGACCCGCCTTTTCTCTAAACTAAAGAGCCCCAAATGCTGCAACCTTTCCTCGTAAGGGAGTCGCTCCATCCCCTTGATCATTCTGGTTGCCCTCTTCTGAACCTTTTCCAACTCTATAATATCCTTTTTGAGATGAGGCGACCAGAACTGTACACAGTATTCCAAATGCGGCCGCACCATAGATTTATACAACGGCATTATGATATCGTCTGTTTTATTTTCAATACCTTTCCTAATTATCGCTAGCATGGAATTTGCCTTTTTCACAGCTGCCGCACACTGGGTCGACATTTTCATTGTGCTGTCCACTACAACCCGAGGTCTCTCTCCTGGTCGGTCACCGCCAGTTCAGACCCCATGAGCGTATATGTGAAATTAAGATTGTTTGCTCCAATATGCATAATTTTACACTTGTTTATATTGAATTGCATTTGCCATTTTTCTGCCCATTCACTCAGTTTGGAGAGGTCTTTTTGGAGCTCTTTGCAATCCCTTTTTGTTTTAACAACCCTGAACAATTTAGTGTCATCAGCAAACTTGGCCACTTCACTGCTCACTCCTAATTCTAGGTCATTAATGAACAAGTTGAAAAGTACAGGTCCCAATACCGATCCTTGAGGGACTCCACTTTCTACAGCCCTCCATTGGGAGAACTGTCTGTTTATTCCTACTCTCTGCTTTCTGCTTCTTAACCAATTTCTTATCCACAAGAGGACCTCTCCTCTTATTCCATGACTGCTAAGCTTCCTCAGAAGCCTTTGGTGAGGTACCTTGTCAAACGCTTTTTGAAAGTCTAAGTACACTATGTCCACTGGATCACCTCTATCTATATGCTTGTTGACACTCTCAAAGAATTCTAATAGGTTACTGAGACAGGACTTTCCCTTGCAGAAGCCATGCTGGCTCTGCTTCAGCAAGGCTTGTTCTTCTATGTGCTTAGTTTATCTAGCTTTAATAATACTTTCTACCAGTTTTCCAGGGACAGAAGTTAAGGTAACTGGCCTGTAATTTCCGGGACCCCCTCTGGATCCCTTTTTGAAGATTGGCGTTACATTTGCCACTTTCCAGTCCTCAGGCACGGAGGAGGACCCAAGGGACAAGTTACATATTTTAGTTAGCAGATCAGCAATTTCACATTTGAGTTCTTTGAGAACTCTCGGGTGGATGCCATCCGGGCCCGGTGATTTGTCAGTTTTTATATTGTTCATTAAGCTTAGAACTTCCTCTCTCGTTACCACTAATTGTCTCAGTTCCTCAGAATCCCTTCCTGCAAATGTTAGTTCAGGTTCAGGGATCTGCCCTATATCTTCCACTGTGAAGACAGATGCAAAGAATTCATTTAGCTTCTCTGCAATCTCCTTATCGTTCTTTAGTACACCTTTGACTCCCTTATCATCCAAGGGTCCAATTGTCTCCCTAGATGGTCTCCTGCTTTGAATGTATTTATGGATTTTTTTGTTGTTGGTTTTTATGTTCTTAGCAATGTGCTCCTCAAATTCTTTTTAGCATCCCTTATTGTCTTCTTGCATTTCTTTTGCCAGAGTTTGTGTTCCTTTTTATTTTCTTCATTTGGACAAGACTTCCATTTTCTGAAGGAAGACTTTTTGCCTCTCAGAGCTTCCTTGACTTTGCTCGTTAACCATGCTGGCATCTTCTTGGCCCTGGCGGCACCTTTTCTGGTCTGCGGTATGCACTCCAGTTGAGCTTCTAATATAGTGTTTTTAAACAACTTCCAAGCATTTTCGAGTGATGTGACCCTCTGGTCTTTGTTTTTCAGCTTTCTTTTTACCAATCCCCTAATTTTTGTGAAGTTTCCTCTTTTGAAGTCACCCAGTCACTGGGAACAAATAGTCCGATTGCTAACCAGTTGGTTTCTCCATATTCTGTCCTTACAGTAGCCTCTTGCCCAGAGTATAGCTTGTGCATCAGGACAATCAGATGCTGTGGCACCCCCATTTCTTTTAAAGCATTCCATAGTTTTTCATGATCTACACAGTCAAAGGCTTTGCTGTAATTTATAAAGTACAGGGTGATTTTCTTCTGAAATTCCCTGGTCCGTTCCATTGTCCAATGTCCGTTTGCAATATGATCTCTGGTACCTCTTCCTTTTCTAAATCTAGCTTGGACATCTGGCATTTCTCACTCCATATATGGTAAGAGCCTTTGTTGTAGAATCTTGAGCATTACTTGCATGGGATATTAAGGCAATAGTTTGATAATTACTGCATTCCATGGGATCCCCTTTCTTTGGAATTGGAATGTATATGGAACGCTTCCAGCCTGTGGGCCATTGTTTAGTTTTCCATATTGGTTGACAAATTTTTCTCAAAATTTGGACAGATTCAGTCTCAGTAACTTGTAGCACCTCTATTGGTATGCCATCTGTTCCTGGTGATTTGTTTCTTCCAAGTATTTTAAGAGCAGCTTTCACCTCACGTTCTAAAATTTCTGGTTCTTCATCATATGATTCCTCCATGAATAAATCTGTCATTCTTGCATCTCTTTTGTAGAGTTCTTCAGTGTATTGCTTCCATCTTCCTTTTATTTCATCTCGGTCAATCAGTGTGTTCCCCTGTTGATTATTCAACATCCTTACTCTTGGTTTAAATTTCTCTTTAATTCTCTAATCTTTTGGAATAGGCCTCTTGTTCTACTTTTTTTGTTGTCCTCTTCTATTTCTATACAATATTATTGTAATAGTTCTCTTTGTCCCTATGCACTAGTTGCTGTATTTTTTATTTAAGGTTCTGACCGTATTTCCATCTCTTTTCGCTTTTGCTTTCCTTCTTTCTTTAACCATTTTAAGAGTTTAGTCAGTCATCCACTGAGGTCTTTCTCTCTTTTTAATTAGAGGTATTGTCTTTTTGCATTCTTCCCTGATAATGTCTTTGTCTTCAATCCATAGTTCTTCTGGTTCTATATCAACTAAGTTTAAAGCCTCAAAGCTGTTCCTTATTTGATCTTTATATTCTTCTGGGATGTTATTTAAATTGTATTTTGGCATTATGATTGCTTTGTTGTTCTTCTTTAGCTTTACTCTGATTTTCATTATTACCAGTTCATGATCTATACTGCAGTCTGCTCCTGGTCTTGTTTTTGCAGAAGATATGGAACTGCTCCATCTTCTGCAACAAATTATATAATCAATTTGATTCCTATATTGACCATTTGGTGATGTCCACGTGTACAGTCTTTTCGGTTGCTGAAAAAATGTGTTTGCAAGAAACAAATTATTGGCTGCACACAATTCAATAAGTCTTTCTCCTACTTAATTTCTATCTCCTAACCCCCAATTCCCCACAATTCCTAGATCTCTGTTCCCTACTTTTGCATTCCAGTCCCCCATGATTATCAGCACATCTTGTTTTGGTGTATGATCAATTTCTTCCTGTACTTCTGTGTAAAATCTCTCCAATTCCTCTTCTTCTGTGTTTGCCATTGAAGAGTAGACTTGGATGATAGTTATGCTGATAGGTTTCCTGTTAAATCTCATTGGTATCACTCGCTCAGACCTTGCGTTATAGTTCCTAATTGCTTTTGCTACATCACCTCACTATTGAAGCAATCCCGTTTCTTCCTAATTTCTCATTTCCTGCATAAAATATTTTGTAGTTGCCTGATTGAAAATGTCCCATTTTAATTCACTCATGCCAAGTATTGTAATGTTGATACGTTCCATTTCTTGCTTGATAATTTCTAACTTTTCCTGGTTCACACTTCTCACATTCCATGTTCCTATTGCGTACATTGTACAACTCCGGACTCTCCTTTTACATCTGTGCACATCAGCCTCTGGGCTTTCATTCGGCTTTGACCCAGTGGCATCATTAGTCACAGTACTACTCATACTTGTTCTTCCCCAGTAGCTGATTGAGCGCCACCTGACCTGGAGGGGGTCTCATCTTCCAGCACTATCTCATGTTGCATTTTGGATACTCTGTTCATAGGGTTTGCATGGTAAGAGGTATTCAGAGGTGGTTTATCATTGCCTTCCTCTGAGTTTGGATGCATCTTAGTCTGGTATCTCAGTTTTGACCATTCCACTTTGGCTGCCCCCGCTAGAAGTCTAGCCTCTTGGTCTAGACTCCTGACGGCATTGCTCTCAGCTTCTTCAACACTCTCAAACCCCCTCACCATGTTAAGGTGTGCATCCTAGAGGAGCACAATCCTCTACATGTTGGATTCAATGGGGCTTGCTCCCAGATGAGTGAGAGTACAAAGTACAAAGTAATGAGAGAATGTGTCTGTCTGAATAAAAGACTGCATGGCCCACATGGGACAGGAACAGTTTTCTACTCAGATGCCCAAATCTCACTTACTGGGCACTTGTCACTTGCCCCAGCCAAGCATCAACTTGTTAGACCACCATAGAATGACAAGAAGCACACCCCTGAAATACTGAGATGGCTTGTAGCTCAGTGATAGAGCATGTGCTGTGCATGCAAAAGATTCCGGGTTCAATCCTTTGTGCTTCAGGCAGTGCTGGGAAAGACTCCTGCCTGAAACCCTGAAGAGCCACTGCCAGCCAATATCAACAATACTGAGCTAGATGTGCCAATAGTCTAACTTGATAAAAAGCTATGATCCTTCAATTCAAGTCTGACTACTCATGATTGCCTGTTTCCTATTCCCCAGTGACATTGCAGATTAAATAAAAATTAAATTAGTATCATTACCATATGCAATATGCACTTGAAAGGGAGTTATACAATATTTAATAAAAATATTTATTTATGCATATCAGCGTGTATTTTAGCTCATTACTTTTGCTCTGAATACTAATTGTTCTTATATTAAAATTCAGGAATATTTCTGTAAGTATTCGATGTTTTATAGTTTGAAGAAGCAGAAATATGCAGAGACCTTAACTGTACTACATGTAGCCAAATGGATTTCCTTCATATAGTTAAAAACAATTAGACCAATACTTTTATAGAAGGAAACACACCATTACAGTCTCAGTGGGACACAACCTTGGCCTTTAGCTCGAGAAAAAAATCACCAAGTTACTTTCCAAATAAACAATTTAATATTAATAAGCACAGTTGGGGTCCTGTGTTCTGAAAACTCACAGCAGGTATTGAAATTGTTGCTCAATTTTGCTTGAAAATTCACTATTCTTTATAAATGGTCAGTATTGATTGTAACTAACAAAAGGACAAATGTAGAGTATAATTGGTTAAAGAATAAAACAATCCATATATTAGCTTATAAGCAATAGGTCCACTCTATTCTATGCTGGTCAGTCCATATTTGGAGTATTGGGTTCACTTTTGGTAACCACATTTTAAGAACCACATTGACAAACTTGATCCAGAGGAAGACAACCAGGATGGTAAGGGATCCAGAAACCAAGTCCCAAAAAAGAACAGTTCAAAAACTGGATATATTGGGTATATCTTAACCCAAAGAAGGAAAAAGGAAATATTAAGGGGGGACATGATAGTAGTCTCCAAATATTTGAAGGGCTGTCTGACAGAAGACAAAGAAAACTTGTTCTGTTGCTTCCAGAGAGCAGGACTACAACCAGTGGGTAGAAATTGTAATGAAGCAGGTTTCAGATAAACTTGAGAAAGGTCCTAACAATAAAAGCAGTAACAGTAGAACAAAGTCCCTCAGGGGCTTAGGCTCTCCTTTTCTGGAAGTATTTAAGCAAAGGCTGTCAAAGGCAGTGTGACTGCATCCTGCACTGCAGGAGCTGTTTTGAGTTGGAGGTTGGACTAGATGACTTCCAAGATACTGTCTAGCTTTGTTATACTATAGTAATGTTGCCTCTGTAGTGAAAAGCCTTAAACAAATTTTAACTGTGAGTTGACACAACATGTTCTCCTCTCTGAATAAATAACGCACATGCCCATTTCTTCTTTACATCTTGTTTTTAAGAAAAGAAAAAAGTAATTTTTTTGCAAAATTAATGTGCAATAAAAATTTATCTATATAAGGAACATAATGATATTAAATTACTGTTAGTGTTAGAAGGAGGGGGATGTTAGACAAATATATATGTTATGTTGCATCCTCAGTTTTAGTGGTAAGCATATATTACAAGGGTCAGATTTTTAACTTCTCAGCAAATGTTTAAAATTCATTTTTAGCCCACTTAGGTTGAAAATCAAAAAACAAGGCAGAATACATCTACTAATGATTCAGGAGATGCCAAATGAAAGGATACAAATTATCTCAATTTGTAGAAGAGTTTATGCGGAAACCACAGGAAGGGAGAGTGCTCTTGTGCTCATTAGGTTCTGCTTGTAGGCTTCCCATAGGCATCTGGATGGCCACTGTGAGGACAGGATGCTAGACTAGATGGGCCATTGGCTGATCCAGCAGGCTCTTCTTATGAATTGTTATTTTAATCAGTAAGTGCAAACAGGACAGGTGCTCTAGGTTTTCCTTACTAGAATGATAAAGATGAGATATCTGCAATAATTCCCAACTGGATAAATAGGAACAGGTCAGGATTTTACCCCCAACATAATCTGGGCTGGAATCATGGCTTCCAACCGGGACAAAACCATTTCCAGAGTTGGCCCAGAATGAGTTGCTTTCAAGTGGATTCCAGGCTTGTTTTAAAAAATGCACGGAATATAGGCTTACCACCACCTGGAATGTCCTCAGCTCAAGCAATGGCCATCACCCATGACTGGAGGCTTCTGGTACACTAAGAGTGTGGTGATCTCACTACTACCCACTTGTCTGTCAGAGATTTCATTTCAGATGAGAGGCTTTTCAAAAATGGTCTGAGAGATGTACCGGGGTTACAATAGGCCTCATCTTGTCCAAGCCTCCAGCAGACTGTGTAGACTGTCTCCTCAGCACAACAGAGGTCGCAAAGAAGATGCAGTATGGCAATGCCTGCTATGGTTGTCCCACCTTCCTGCTACACTGCTCCCTCTTAAAATGTAGGTCATAGCTTGCTGGTCCTCTTTAACCTAGTACTGCTTCTGGATGCTCAGCTGGCAGCAGAGATTAGGAGTGCCTTTCATCATTTTTGGTTGGTTGGCCAACTTTTTCCTTTCCTCAAGAACAGTAGCCTGTCTGCAGTCATTCATGCTTTAGCAAACTCAAGACTGGACTACTGAAATGTAATCTTTGTGGGGCTATCTTTAAAGTTTCCAGAAGCTTCAATTGATCAAAAATGCCACAACCAGACTACTATCTAGGACTGTTCAGCATATAACTCCAGTCCTGTTTGATCTGCAGTAGTACCTGCTAGTTTTCAAAGTCAGTTCAGGATTCCATAATCTCCATTCAACATCTGAAATCCTATTGTGTGCTCCCTGCAAACTGGGTTCAGTGTGTGGTTACACAAAACAGGCCTTCTTCATTGTGGTGCCCCCAAACCTCTGGAGTGCCCTACCAAGGGAAGTTTGTTTGGACCCATAATTATTTATTTCTTGTAGAAATTTTCTTTTTTAAGTTGGGCATAGATGATGGCTGATTGTTATCTGATGATGCTCCATGTTTCTGTATTGCTTTGAGGGAGTTGGCTGCTATTCTTCTGCTGTTGTTTTGATTGTTGGGTTAAATAGTTTACTGTTATTTTGATTTGCTCGCAAAGAAAACCCAGGACTTTTTAATGAATGAAACCTTCTGGGTTACCTAAAAGTTACAATACAAACTATTTTTTGTGACTAGCTGATAAAAGTTTATTTAAAGCAACTAAAATTACAGCACAATTCTTATGTGCATTTATTCAGAAGTAAGCTCCATTGTGCTCAATGGGAAAAAGCAAGGGAGAGACAACCAACATTTATGTTCACTTAGCTTTTGCAGTATGGTACAACATGAAGAAATTAACTTACCCCATTATATATATATATATATAATGCATGTTACCATTTTTAATCGAATACTCTCCACAAAATGTTATTGTTTAATACAAGAAGAACTTAACTAAATTGTGAAATTTTATTATAGTGCTGTATGCTTGATCCTTGTATGCTTTAAGATTCAGTAAATAGAAAAATGCAAAGAAAAAAGAAATGTATAGAAAGAAAAACAATGTGAAATGGCAATTTATGTAAATAATATAAAATCAGTTAGGAGTTAAAAAGGAGATTAGAAAGTAACAATAAGGAAAATATATAAACTGCAGGCATCTATTTATCACTAGAAATTGAGAAACCCTTCAAATACAAACTGATGGCACCTGGTATGTGCCAGGGCCAGTCAAATGGGATATTTTTCAGTTATGGCAGACTCTAGATTAAAAAATGCCGTCTGAGAAACCTGGCCACTAATTGCCAAAGCATCATGGGATTCATCCCAGAATTATATAAGATACTTTGCCAGCACAGATGGTAAGGTTATCCAGGGGGCTAAATTAAATGTGAGACCACTTTCCATGCCCTGCACAGCATTATTGTTGTTGTTTTTAACTGAAAAGCAGTCTGGGAAGGCTACAACCAGGAATAGGGAAGCAAGTGGAAGGGATGCTTAACCTTTTCTCTTCTTGCCATTTTCCAACTAAAAATCACACTAGCCCCAGCTGCTTTCCTGCCTGTGGGTGGAAAAATATGTGTATCTTTTCTTGCATGTGGAGAAAAGAAGCCTGTATATGTGTAAGTCATTTTTGCATGTAAACAGTATATTAATAAATTAATAGCAGGACAAGAAAAGCTTAAGTAGCTCTACTCACTGCTTTTCGGTTTCTAATTGCAACTTTCCCCAGGAAGCTTTTCATTTTAACAATGTCCAATTTAGTCCTAAGGCTCAAGACATAAAGACATATTTATGTTTATGGATCAAGAAAAGTAATGTGAACTGGCAGACAGTATTTAAAAATTTGGCTTTATTTCATGAAGGCCCTTTGGATTGCTTTTCCTCAGTAAAATAGCAAGAAAATAGATTACTGATGTCCCTCCTTTCACAAAGTTATATTCACTACATGGATGAAGATGATCACATGCGGAGTGTCAACATCAACACTGCAAGTTACTGGCAGCCATTAGTGGAGAGGTTCTCCACATGATCAAGGTAACCCACTTTGTAAGAAGCTTGCATACATCTCTCTCTCTCTCTCTCTCTCTCTCACACACACACACACACACACACACACACACCCGTATTTGTATTGGCTGTAATCAATTCCAAGTTTTAACTTTTATGCAAACAACGGTAAGTAGCTTTTGAGATTCTGAACTGTGTCTAATAAAATTTCCAGAGCACAGAAGATTTAAGACAATTTGTTTCTTAAAGTAAAGCACACAACATTCTTCCAAATCCTTTCAGTAAATATAAGTTGGTTTACATACAATATCACCAAACTAGGAAACAGGTATTGCTATTTACTTTATTACTTGTTAAGAAATGAGCAAACTGTACAAGCTGACAGATAGTTGATAGTTGTCTGGGCTTCAGAGATGGAAAGAAAAGGGATCACAATCTTCATGGGTCTTCTAGCTCTTATAGCTAGATAGTCTGAGGCATCTGACCAAGGAGTAAAGTCAGAGAGGCAAGCCAAAGTAAATTCCAAAAGACAGTTCATGCTGACAAAACAGATGCATAATGATTAGAGGACTGGGAAACCAGTGAAAGGATGCCATGTTGTGGGAGTAAAACAGGAATAGTAACGGCAAAGCAAGGAGTGGAATGTGTGAGCTGCACACAGTAAATGGTTTGCTGCAGAACAGCCAAAGACAGATTTAAACTATCAAGAGAGATCAAAGAGAGGGCCAACATCTGGCTAGCCACTGTTGAGAAAACGATACCAGGCTAAAAAAAACCCTTAGTCTGATCCAGAAGGATTCTTATAACTGAGGGGAAGACAAAGAATCAGAAATGCACAACTAATGTCCATGATTTGGTGTTGGCAATAGGGAACCAAGGATTCCATTAATCTGTGCAACCCACCTGCAGCCTGCATGGGCCTTCTCCAGTGGAAATCTGTGCAGTCCATAAGCAAAACACATGAGAGAGAGATCATTTGCAGCTTATGTCTGTCTTTTTTGTTTTGTTTGTTTCATTACAGTGAAGAACAAGCTGCAGTTCTTTAATTATCTGAGTGCAAAGAAAAATAGTAAATGAGACTATTTCTCCCTGCTCCTGAGAAAGCAGATCATTAAACCATTCTAGTGGACAGATACTGGTGTACTGCCATCTAGTGTAGATGAGAACCGCTCTCTAAAACAACACATAAAAAGAAAAGATTAAAGAAAAACCTGGGCCAGAAAGTAGCAACATGGCAGCTCTAACATTTCTATGAACTGTGTTTGTTCCCCAGTGTAAAAACCCTTCTGCCAGCCCTTAGACCAGCCCTTTCTCTGATGTACTAGTTTTCTAGGTGCGCTGAATGTTTTACATGAGTTAATAAATCAAACAATCAAATGCAGGGTTATGTGCACTGAAGCCCATTGCAATTGTCTCCTGGCTTGCTATTGGAAGAACTATAGCCACTTTTCCTTTAGGAACAAAATTCGATAAAATGGGATTTGGCTAATAACAAATCGCCAAACAGGAGAGTAAAGCACTACTGAGTGGAACATGAGTATGGAAATCAGCACGTTCATTATCTCTGGTGTTATTTTGGTGTTTTGCCACTATTTTTAGTTTAGAAACATTTACTCTGTATGTCACAATTATATTATTGTTTTTCCTCTGCTGTGTAAACTGCTATGATATAGCTTTTGAAGGGTGGGATAAAAATCCATTAATTAATAATTAATTGATAATGGTTGATTATTAAGCAATGTCCAAAACAGTATACACACTTGTTAGTTTCTTATTTATAATCCTGGAAATTTTTGTTTTTACTTCCAATCGTCTTTGTACTGAACATGCCCCCCAAGTCAATCTCTAGTTGTGTTGTCACCTATAGCTAGCTACCATATTAGTTTCAAAAAAATCATGGCAAAATTAACTACATACATGTTTGATTCTTGTTTAACTTATTTTTCAGAAATTACCTTTTTTGAAAAATGCAAGAAAAATTAGCGTGCTTAAATTTATACTGTATCTAATATTCTGGACCTCAGTCCAAAAAGCTAATTTTCATACCAATACAAGGCAGGTCAAGTGGGCTATCAATTTTTTTAAAAAAAGGTAGTGATTTTTAGTTTTTCATACTTGGGGGACTCCCTAACTACACAGGTCTACAAATTTATAAAACAGAAAGACAAATATATATTTTTAAATTAAAAAATGGCCTGGCATGGACCTCTTACACAACCTGTGGAATATTGAAAGCATAGAAACATAGGAAGCCACCTTATATCAAGTCAGACTATGGTCCATCTAGCTCTCTAGGGTTTCAGTCAGGAATATTTGCCAGCTCTACCTTGAGATGCCAGGGAATGAATCTGAGGCCTTTTGCATGCAAAGCATGTGCTCTCCCACTGAGCTTCAGCCAGTTGATCCATGGAATGTTATGGTGTCAATTGAGGCAGGGGGAGATAGAGAAGGAATTACCTTGTTTAAATCCCTAAAACTTACAGTAAGCATCCTGGAAGGGGTGAGTGTGTTGTGAAGCTAAAAAAACAATTTCTTAGCACTATTATGCAATGTAAGGAAGATTTCAGGGTGGGAGGAGAAAGGACTGTGACTGAGAGTTGGTTACTTGTGTATGGCTACCTACTGGCTTCATGGCAAGGTTCCCCTAAAGCAGAAGCCTTATTAGGGCAGATTACATGGTGGTGTTGTGAAGAGCTAGTACCACTTTTCCTGTCCTCTGCCACAAACCAGCTACATGCATCATAGGCCACCTTCATTAGGATTCATACTATTCAGACCTTCACTACAGCCAAGAAGTAACTGTTCAAAGTGTTTGATCCAAAAAGTTACACTAGCAACTCATGGAAAAAATACTGTGTTCAGCCACCCTTCTTCTTTTCTTCAGTCTAATTTGCTACTGATTTGCAACAACCAAGTTGGCAAAATTCTTCCAGACTCACATTGTCACTTGAGTGTCAATATTCACACACCAACACCACAAACAAGTGTAGCCTCTCTTATGTGGAAATTTTGTCTTCACTTGCAAGCTGAACCAAGTAACATTTCAAATATCTTTAGCACACCACCCAACTAATTGCAGCTTTTTATGAACAGAGTCCCCAAGAAGTGGGTGCAACACCAAAAATCTAGGGTGCCAGAAGGTAAGAAGAATAGTTACTGAACTTATTACTATGTATGATACTTACTCTGCAGCGTCTGCTTCTTGTTAAGCAAAGACTTCCCATGCAATGATATAAACAGTGTAGCTTTTCTGCTAAAGTAAACATCACTGCATACATTCAGACATCTATAAAGCAGTATCAATAAGTGTATTACATCCATTCAGAATATTCTAAACAGTTCACTACCAAGATGCTATAAGCCCCTCTCCTAGTCTTCTAGCTTATTCTCTTATGGCAGTAGTGCATAGAGTCAGGCTGGATTGTGTTAAATACAGCACAAAAATGATTTAAGATTTAAGTTCAGAGTTTTTTCTCCTTACCCTGAAAGTTTTGCACATTAGGGAAAGAACATGTAGCAAAGCATTATATTATGAGAATGTCACACACACAAAAAACAAAATATATGCAGTGCAATTAGATGCATGATTACTAGGAACTAAGTCCCATAAGTCAGGCTCAGTCCCCAATAAGTGGAATTAAAACTTTTACACAGACAAAAGGCACTAGATTTCATGTATTAATGGTTGCACTTAGTATACTTCCAGGCAGCCTCTGTATCTGAAGTTAGCATGGCAATTATCAGGGCCCAAACACCAACAGAGGACCATTGCTGCCCAAACGCCATTTTGAACCACATCATTGTTATCACACTTCAACTTTCCAGCAGGAAACAAGCACTGCTGGTGCCTTTTGCTTCCTAGATGAAGTGGGAGAGCAAGACAGTAATGAAAACACACACAGCACTGGCTACAGACAGTTCCATGCTGCTTACTCCCACACACTGCCAGGTTCCTCTTCAATCCTGTCCCTCTAGGTGGCAGGAGCAGCAGCTACTACTTATCTTCGGCTCCCTCTCTCACCATGACAGCTGCAACCTCTCCTCTTTCTCACTGGTGCCCACTAAGTATATAGGATGGGAGAGTGAGATGGTAGTGAGAAGAGGGAACAGCAGAAACTGATGCTGTCATTTTTAAATATGACAATCACAAGTCGCTGCTTATCTCATCCCCTTCTTGGTGCATGTTTCTTGTTGGTGACCCCTAGGGTTGCCAGGTCAGAAACATCCCAAACCCTGAGAATTCAGGGGTGGGCCCTAGTGATGTCATGGAGGCAGGTCATAGTAATGTCAAGGGGTGGACCATAGTGATGTCATAGGGGCAGGTCATAGTGATGTCACGGGGTGAGCCTTAGTGATGTCACAGGGGTGGGCCCTAGCGATGTCATTAAGCATGATACATTAAGCATCAACCACAGTTGCTTGGAGCATACAATTCAAACAAAATCATTTCTCTGATTGGAAATTAAGATAGAAATCTTAGCTGAAAGATGGAGCCTGGGTAGGGAACGTTTAATCTAGCCTACTTGCTTCTGGTAAGAAGAGTAAGTGCCCTCAGGCCAGGCCATTGTAGGAAGAAAGGAGCCTAGTGTTGTGGAGATGTTAGATAGGAGTAAAGACGGATGCCCTTGAAGGCTGCAATTCTAAACACACTTACAAAGCCCCATAGAACTCAATAGGACTTACTTCTGAGTAGATATGGTTTGGTTTGTGCTGTTGGTAAAGCTTGACTAGGGATCCTCTGGAAAGATATCTATATCCAAGCAGACTTCACAACCCCCTGCCTGGAATGGAATGTCCCTACCTTTTAACATGGCTGCTCCGCACTTCTTTAGAGATTTGACCCTTCACTTCAGAAAGAGGTCTTAGAAATGAATAAGAGTAAGAAGATTCTCTACACTTTTCTGTCTACTTTGTGAGCTGCTACAAACTCACTTTCACAGCCAACCCAATTTTAGTGAATAATAATTAACACAGAGAAAACACACGTGGTTTGCTCTACCTTCACAGACAGCAGCTTGGAAACAACAGCAATTGCAGCCACACTTCCCAGTATATGAATTCTCTTTTACCACTATTGGGCAACAAACAAAGCAAGCAACAAGGTTGGTCATACAACCAACAAGGTGCATCAACAGCAGGTTTAAGGGGGTTGAGCTGAGCGCATTGAACCACTGTTGTTGCTTCTATGGATGTAAGGGAGTGAGGTTAAAGGTAAATGGAATGCAAAAAGAAAAAGACAGTGATGTTTTCCAAAATGCAATACCATACCAACCACGACAAAATTTCTATGAGTAAGGCAGAAAAATCAGCATCCCACAACCAGTCAGGATTCCTAACCAAAACTAAAAAAATCCTGGCAGCCACTCAGCCAAGGTCACAGAAATCCCAATGAAGCACAACCTGACCCAGGAGCTCCAGTTAGTGCAGAATGCTGTGGCACGATTGTTGACATGAATGAGACCCTATCAGCACATAATTCCTCTGCTCTGAAATCTGCACTGGTTGCTGATTCACTACAAGGCCAAGTTCAAGGTGTGATTTCCATGTTCTGAGTGCCACATAGTACTTGTTCTGCTCTTGTAAGAAATCAGTCCTTCAGTGTGGCACCACCTACGCTTTGGAACTATTGACATTAGGCAGACACCTTCATTGTACTCTTTTCAGCACCTGCTAAAAACGTTTTTGTTTAGTCAAGCCTACCCAGGCAGGTAGAAGCTACTGTGTTTTTTATCTGTTTTTAAGCTCATTGTTGGTTTTATTATTTTGAATGTTTTTAAATACCTGTCTTTTTTGCCAATAATTTTATTGTTTTAATTATTTCTGTAAACTACTTTGAGATTTTTTTTACAATAAAGCAGTATATAAATATTGTAAATAAAATACATAAATAAATTTTGGAGTCACTGCGGCCCTTGGGTCTCTTTCCTCTTTTAGGAACAAAGGAATCTACCTTATACCGACTTAGGCCATTTGATACCATCTAGCTCACTACTGATCACATGGACTAGCATTGGCTCTCCAGGATTCCAGGCAATAGCCTTTTCCAGAAATTGCATTTTTTACCTTTGCATGCAAAGTGTATGCCCTGCCACTGAGCTACAGCCTTTCCCGTTTAAAAAAAGTATCTTTTAAAACTCTTTTCAATTCAATAATGAATGCACAGCATACCTAGAGCAGATCCACACCATGCATTTAAAGCACATTCAACATACATTTGAAGCCCATGAATCCCACCACAGAGTCATGGGAACTGTAGTTTGTTAAGAGTGGAACAATAACTATGACGGGAAAACTACACTTCCCACGATTCTTTAGGGGAAGTCATACACTTTAAATATGATGTGGATGTGCTTTAAATGTATTGTGTGGATCTATTTAATAAACTCTGCCTGCATATAATTCATTTTAATTATTTTTTTACAATGGAAATGAGCTATAAAGTTTACTGGGTGACCATGGGCTACTCACTATCTCTCAGCCTAATCTGCCCCTCAGGATAAAAACACAGGGGAACCATGAACATCTGAAGGAAGAAGGACACAGTTATAATGTAGAGGAAATAATACTGTACAACCATAGTGTGAAATCAGGTACTTATCAGGACATAGGATGAAGAAATATTTACATAAGCATGACTATCAAAGATGTTTATTATTCATACAACCTGTAAAGATATTTATAGTGCAATTCATGATTGTCAGAAGCAAGTCCCAATGTATTCAATGGGGCTTACTCAAACAGGGAAGTGTGCACAGAACTGCAGCCTCAAGTGATAAGGAACTTCACTCACCCAATCCAAAATTCAGATTCATGCCACTTTACGCTGTTTTCTAACTGTTTATACTTGTTTTTATGGTTATTGGATTTTAAAGGGATTTATTTCTTGTTGTGAATTGCCTTGGTTTCCAATCACCAACCCTACCTCACAGGGTTGTTGGCACACACTGGAGATGTAAAAATACATACACCCCATATAAGACTTAATTGTCAAAACCAGTTGGTCATTGAAGAACATTTTTAAAAAAATCAGTTTGCTACATAATAAAAGCAATGATACCTATTATAAACCTTGCCTAATTGCTTTAAAAATAGGATTGGAGGGTGAGAGAAAGATTACAACACAAACACAATCCTTTGCTATGTTCGCTCAAAAGTCCCATTAATTTACAACACAATCCTAACCATGTCTACTCAAAAGTAAGTCCTTTTGAATTCAATGGGGTTTTCTCCAGGTATGTGGGAATAGCATTGCAGCTTTATTCCCAGAAAAGCAAGTATTGGATTAAAGCTTCATATTGGGAAGATTTTCAATGCACTGCCCTCTTCAACGATGGGTTCAATGGGACCGACTCCCAGATAAGTGTGCATAGGATTGCAGCTTGAATCAGATATGTGTTCTCATTTGATCCCTTCCTTACTACAAAGAGAGTAGTGCCACAATAAAAGATTCCTTGAAAATGATGTAAAACCAAGTTTCAACCATTTCATTCTGGTTCTTCATTCTTAAAAAAATGTTTTAAATCCTTAGTGAAATATGTTTTAGGATGAGCTGTGCCCAGACACACTAGCATGATTTCAGCACAAAACTAGTTGCCAGTACTTATTTTAAGTAGTTAATTTGCTTGATTTGAAAAATTATTCTGAGAATGTGAACAGGTAACATTTAACCTTTGTGGCTTGTTTCTACCTACTAAGCTTCTTTCACACACTCTTCACAATTGCTACCCAGGAGATGTTCAGTGGAAGAACTGTAACTGTCAGATATACAAAGAAAAAACTATGTATTTCCAACAAACTTAATCACAGTAATTTGCAGGACTGAAAAGTGAATAGTGACACCTAGACATTTGAAATATTTTTTCCCTCCAGCATCACTAACATGCAAGAGATTTTTCCCTAAAGATATTTTTGAAAAGTTGCAGTAAAGGTTTACTTTGTTTTCAATTCCTAACTGTAGCGGCAACAGAAGTATGTAAATATCAGCAGGATAATTTAATTCCTCCTCTGTGGAAAACCAGGAGTGATAAACCCGCAGCAATATTTTACTATCTGAAGGTATCCAATATTGTATTGGCAGGGTCAATATTTTCACCACTCTTGTAATGGCAAATGATTTCTCGCCCTCTAGCAAGCATGAGAGAGAGCCAGTGTGGTGTAGTGGTTAGAATGTTGGAATACGACCTGGGAGACCTTGGACCAGTCACTGCCTCTCAGCCTCAGAGGGAGGCAATGGCAAACCACCTCTGAATACCGCTTACCATGAAAACCCTGTTCATAGGGTTGCCATAAGTCGGAATCAACTTGAAGGCAGTCCATTTCATTTCAGCAAGGGTGATGAGAAAAGCCCTAGTGTTTTTCTGTAGCTTGGAGGCGATAATTTGTGCTGCTGCAGTGACATACTGTTGCCTGAGGTTTAATTATACTAATATGTAGAATAGTTTCATCTCATCCAGAAGAACTAATATTGGGTTTTATAGCTTTCATCTTGTTTGTTAATAACTGGAAACTGTTAACTTTAAAGGCTAAGGATGGGAAAATGTCAGCACTGAAAAAATGATTGCTTTGTAGTTATGTTATTTAAAAAAACATTAAAACTGTCTCCTCCCAGATGCATATTGGACATGTATAAAAAATTATGCATCTCAAGAATTTATTTACCCTTGCCTGGCATACAGGTGACACTATCAAAAAGTTTTTTAAAAAGTATTTGGAAAACATACCCTGCTCCCCTACCAAAAAAAAAAAGGATGGCCAAATGTTTTGCTGAAAACATTGCATATATTTATTTGGACACCAACATGTTATCAGTATGAGTTGACTTTTGACAATCAGAATATAAACTATAAAACAAAACCAGAAGATATGTCAAAATTTGCCACCCTGGGGTCCTGCTGGGAGGAAGGGTGGGATATAAATCTAATAATAAATAAATAAAATAAATGCTGCACTGCTGTATGTAGGATTAGGTAGAACTAATGCTTCACTCCACAGCTACAGAATGAGTCAGTAACTAATAGTGGATCAACAAAAACCACAGCATAGTACAAAACAACCTTGGTCACCTATTTTGCATTTTGACACACCTTTAAGAGACAAGCATACATCCCCAGCTTTACCACATGATATGCTGCTTGTCTGTAGTCATCCTTAGAGAGAGCTATAAGCGTGTTTTCTAGGGGTGTACATTCTGTTCATACAACCCCCTGAGCTAGATCAAGCTACTTGAGAGATATTTGAGATCTCTTCCAAGGTGAAGTGGCTGTGCTTTGAGGTGTTCCAAACCAAATTAGGCCGCTCCCAAAGCTTCAGGGCCATTCCAGATTTTTGGAGGTGCCGGATAATGAGTTGCCTCTTTAAAATGTTACATTTTCTCAAGCTTGCCATACAGGCAGGAGTGTGGGTAGGTAGAGAAGGGGGTGTAGTTTCGTGACTGACATCTCTAGCTTTCAACCAGAAAATGATTTATACTTCCAATCACAGCGTATTTTTTGGCAGGGGTGGGAGATATACAGTAGATCTCAAGTGAAGTGAAAACAAAAAGAAAAGCCTCAAAACTATTTTCATTCAACACAGTTCCCAGTGCCTATCTGCCTGAAAGGCAATTAGTATATAAATTACACACATCACAAAGGTGTCCCTAGGTAAAAATTCAGAAGAGCAACCCGCTTTCTGATGTGTCCAAGCGGAATCTTGTCATTAGTGCACACATCTGATACCTGCTTGGAAGCAAACAGTACTGAATTCTGAAGAATTTTAACTTCAAAATAGGCATGCTTAGACCTATTAATATAGTTCAAGTTTCAGAAGAACGTGCCTGCTTCCTCTCAAGCAGAAAGTCAATCAATGTAGGGTTTCTGACACCCAATATTTTAACAATAAAAATGTTTTGGTTCACCCAACTTTGGCAGTTAAAATCCCTGATTTGCAGTAAGGCACACACAATGTACGTCTCAGGAAATACAATAGATTATTGGCTCTCTGTGACACCACAGATAGAGACACACTTACTGTTCTGCTGGTTCCAGTGCATCTCCACCTCTCTCTTCTGAATGGGGGCATACAACACTAAGTGAAAATGCTCAGAATATTCCTTGCTCTGGAACAGTAGGACAGGCTAGGCATTGTCACCATGCTCATGTAAAAACAGCAGCACAAAGGCTCAGATTCAACTTTTTGCTGAAGCTCGCCAATGGGTGGAGCAACAGGGTGAGTCCGAGGGAGAGGCAAGAGAACCGCGAGCCGCTGCCACCATAATCACCACCGCCATCTGGAGGCCCCGTGGCTTTTCAGTGGAGGAGCAGCCTGGCCCGCAGCAGCAGTAGTACTTAGCCGAGGGCAGCTGGCCCAGCAAGGCCCAGCTGCAGCAGAAGACTCCCCTGCAAGTGCTCAAGCATGAGCCCAAGGCCGGCACCAGCAGCACCGGAGGGCTCCAGCCCCCGCAGCACGAAGCACCCTGCAAGAAAGCAGCCCTACAGTGTCGGTTAGATGGAGGGAAGATGATGGTCCCAAGGTCACCTAGGGAGCTGAGCGGGGACTTGAACCTGGGGCTCCCCAGTACTTTTGATTTTATTTATTTATTTATTTATTTTATTCAGCTTATATCCCGCCCGACTACCAAACAGCTCTCTGGGCGGCAAACATAGAAACATATACAATAATAAAATTACAAGATCAATATAACAAATATAAAAGTACATCATCTAAAATACCAATTACAACATTTACATAAACTTTATTTAACTAATCGCTTCTTCAGACTGGAACCGTGGGCTCTCTCATGCTTTTAATTAACAATATTATGATAATGTTATTTGTTATTTAATTTAATTTTTGTAAATTGTATGGTTTTTATTGTTTATTGTATTTTTATACCTGTGTTTATTTTTCTTTGTAAGCTGTCTTGAGGGCCTTTGGCCGAAAGGCGGGGTATAAATAAAATGTAATAATAATAATAATAGTTAAACCCCGCCCCTTTTAATGTAAAACCCGGTGGCATCAGCTTGAGTGCATTTTTTAAAATTCACTTCAAAGAGATTTCACAACTCATTGGCAGATCAACCCATTCCTCCTCCAGGTGCGACCAATGGAAATGCTTTGCTGTAGCCAATTAGTGTGCTCACAGCACATTTTGCATCTGGATCCATCATCCTCACCACTATTTTGCACTGGTTTCTAGTAAAAGGTAGACTCTGATCATGCCTGCTCTAGAAAACTGGTCTTGAACTTGTGGGTCAGAATACAACATTGACATGATGCAACCTCAGGTGGGTTTCATCTTCCCCTTTTTTCAAGGGTTGTTATGTTAAAGGAAAAACAAGTTAAAACAGAGAGAAAGTAGAAAGGAGTAAGAAAAGACAAGAAAACAGAAAAACTGACAAGTATGATAAAAAGTGGTTGCAATGTTGCATGTTTTATCTAAGGGCAGGTCCCAGGTTTGAAGAAGGTGAAGATTCCTGCTCTAGAATGGAGTGAAAAACATCTGAACAATTTCTTCTTAAAACCTATTATATGAAAACAAGTCCCCAAGTAGCAAAGTTCAGAGGATAGAGCAGAGTTCAAATCTGTCCCTACAGAACTATTTGGTTTTGTTACACACACTCTAGTTACATCCATACTATTGAGAGCAGAATATAACTCATCAGGCCTAATAAATGTGTACTTGTGCCCTTTGATTAATCTTAAAGCCTCAGATATTAAGAGACAGCAACAGCATAAGTTTATAAACTGAAGTAGCTTGGAAATGTTTCGAGCAAAGAAATGGGGAAGTTGTGATTAAGAGGAAAATTTCACATAAAGTGTCTAAGTGTCAAGCTGTAAACAATTTGAGAGAATAGAACTGCCAGTTTTCTGATAGAGAGGTGAGTACCAACCTGGCACATAGATGGGCAGGGCAACAGTGTGTGTAAGGTGACCACCCAAAAGAGTGTAAAATATTACTATATATGGTTATAAGATGTGCTTTGTGTTGTAACACCTGCATGACATGTAACTCCTTTATAAAGCTCTGGTTGGCATATTTTGGGCAGAGGTTTTAGTGACCTCTCTCCCAATGGTCCATTGGTCTATGTATCTTTCAATAAACTCTGTCATTTGGAGCACAATCAAATGATTGGAGAGTTTTCCTTCCACACTATATTACAGTAATACTTTCTACCTTTAAAGACAGTTTGAAAACTTCCACTGGTACAGAAGGAGGTTGCCAGAATGCGGGGGGGGGGGAGAGAAGGTGTTCAGACTATGTGATACCAATTCTTTAACAGTTGCAATGGTTTCCTATTTGTTTCTGGCTTCAATTTAAGATGCTGGATTTGGCCTTTAGAGCTTTAAATGGTTTGGGTCCAGTTTACTTGAAGAAATGCCTCACCCATACAAATCAGCACAGACCCAGAGATCAGCCTCAGAAGTTGTGTCCCCAGCCCACCATAAATAGAAAAAAAGAACTATCAGATTGGCAGGTACCAGAGACAAGTCCTTTTCATTAGCATCCCACATGGTTTCCTAGAGAGGGAGTTCCTACTATGGCATCCTCATTAATTAACTTTAATTTGATTTTAACCACTCTTATTCTATTTGGCATTTAAGTGATGGTTTTGTGCAGGCTTCCATGTTTAATTGCTGCTGTTTTAGTTAACTTACAAAACTTGTTTTACTATTTAGCTGTGTATACACGCACACACTTTTGCTAGCTACCTTTTTAGGATTTTATTCTTAACAGCAAGATACAAATGCATTAAATAAACTTTGTGATTACAGAACAGTTCTGATATTAGTTTTTGACATAGATCTCAACTTATTCTTCCTTGCTTGGTAACTCCATTAAGAAGAGTCTGCCCAAACGTTTTCCATTTTACTTTTAATTTCTTATAAACTTTGAGTTACATCCAATAACCAATACAATATCCATTTGCTTGGCTTCTTCAGGATATTCACTGATTGTTTTTAAAGTCAACAGATGCAGAAAGAAAATAGTTCATCTCTTCTTGCTATGCATTTAAGTTTATAAATCTGCCCTCCGAAGATCTCCAGACATGCCTTGTATGTTTTATAGTTATACATTAAGAAAAGAAATTGATGAACTCATGTCCCTAAACGGCTCAGAATAAAAGAAAATAATTTTCACTTCGTTGTGACAATGTCCACCTCAACCAGTGCAGAGGGAGCACATAATTATAATTTCAGATAGAAAGCTAAGCAACATAAATGAATGCAGATGTCAAACATCTAAAGTGATTTCATATATTTTTATGCATTTATTACAACAGTAAGTATAAGCTCAGCATAGTAACACAGATCCAGATGAGCTCCATAGTCTTTCAGATGTTAAATGTGTAATTAAGAACCATTAGACTTTTCAAAAGAGGAAGGACATTAATATGCATATGCAAGCAATCCTATATTACACATCAGTAGCAAGGTCATGTTCTAAAATTCAAAGGAGTGAAGATAAGAAATCTAAATATAAATTGTTTCTGTTCTCCATGAAGTTGATCTATCAGTGAGAGTTACTTGTCATTAAAGGGTCTCCAAACACTTGAAGAACTTGACTATCCATTTTACTATTAAAAAATATCTGGACTTCATAAACACATTAGTTAAAGAGTTGTATCAGCTGACATTAATATAGAACATGCTGCCCAGTTAATGGTTTTGAATGCACATTATGTAGGTCTACAACAAAAACTAAGCAGGTCTGGTTCTGCCAAATGGTAAGAATGCCTAGGAATCAATCACATTAAAGCTTCTCTAAGCTTCAAGACCTAACCTACATATGGGCCCTGGTAACCCATGTGTCCTCTCCAACTTCCAAGGAAAAAACCCAGATTAAATGACTCCATGGATAATATGCTAATCCTACTCAGAGTAGACTTACTGAAATTAATAGCCACAACTAACTTAGGTTCATTAATTTCAAGGGGTTTACTCTGAGCAGGACTTCAACCCCATTATAGTAGCCTTTTGCTGCTTTGCACAAGCGGCAGCAATGACGAGTGCTAATGTGATGACAGCACATCATATGTTTTTCAACTGCAGGTTACAAGGGAGACAAGATGGTTTATGCATCTTCCCATCATGTGAGTTTAAATGTAATTTATTAATAAAATAACATTCTCTGGAATATAGAGCAGGGACACACAATCTCATGTTAATGAGCTAAAGGAGGTTATCTCTTCCTTTCCATTAGACAACTTGCAAGGCTTCAAAGTATTTGACCAGCCTCCTGTTTTTCCTCAGAGCCCAGCAACACCTCCAACGTTTGGCAGCCATAGATAGAGGCTGGGTTTAAAGCAACTTTCCAAACTATGCAGAGTGGTATCTAAAAGCACTATAATTGCTGAGAGTATTTTATTTATTTATTTATTTGTTAGAATTATTTCTATCCCAAATTTCTGCCTCAATATGAGACACTCAAGGTGGTTCACAACAGAACTAGGAATAGTCCAAAGTTTAAAAATAATGAGAAAAGTACATAACACAACAGATAACAAAAATATACAAGCTGAGTACACAACATGACACGAGAATCAGAAAAGCCACATATCCAAAGTCCTGTTTCTTCAGCATGGAACCGAATGCCATAAGGGGAAATATCAGACAAATTTGTTGGAGAATGGTATTCCAGGGCTAAGGAATGAAAACAAAGGCAGCCCTACCCAATGTTCACACCAAAGAGCCTCTGATATGGGTAGGATACCCAACAGGGCCTTTCCTAATGACATGAGGAAGCACGCATTTATTTGACAAGATTTATAGACTATGAAACTCTAAACAGTGTAATAAAATTTTCCATAAAACATAGCTAAAATCCACAAAAGGTGAAGAACAAATATACATAAAATAATTACCAATAAAACACAGATAAAAATCAGTATAACTTTTAAAAACCTGTATAGATAACTAACATATATCCAGATACGCTCGCTTAAATAAAAAAGTTTTCAGCGGGTATCTAAAATAATATAGTGGGGATGACTGCCTACTGTTAGTCTTTTAGTGTGGCAGGCTGAATATGCTAGAACAGCCTATGTACTGCCCTCATGTCAATCCTGACTTATGGCGACCCTATAAATAGGGTTTTCATGAAACTGAGAGGCAGTGTCTGGCCCAAGGTCACCCAGTGAGCTTCATGGCTATGTGGGGATTCAAACCCTGGTCTCCCAGGTTGTAGTCCAACACCTTAACCACTACACCACACTGGCTCTCATAGAACATCCTACCACACTAAAATACTGACACCTCACAAATGTGGAACCAATATTATATGGCATTTGTAAAAACAGACTGAAGTGGTTGAAGAGACACGTAAACTGGTCCCAAGATGTTGAGCACTTTAGATATCAATAGTAAAATCTTGAAGTTAGCTTAGCAACAAATTGGCAGCTATCACAGATCTTTGGACATAGGTTTGTTATGACAACAGGATCTCACTCCAGTCAGTAATTATGATGAAGCATTCTGCACTAACTGCTGTTTCTGGATCAGCCACAAGGGAAACCTCACAATGAGTGCATTGCAGTAATCCAATTTTACCAGTGTCTGAACTACTGTGGCTAAGCTATCTCAGTCCAGGAGAAGTCACTACTGTAATACCAACTGAAGCTGGTAGAAGGCTATAAGCTTTTTGGTCCTCCAGCTACAAAGCTGCATACCTACCCCTTCAGAGTGAATATAATCTCATCCAGGCTATCTGGCCAATTTCTCAGAAATGAGAACCAATGACCCATGGAGCCTGTCTTGCCAAGATTTATAAGTAGGTTACAATGGTAGGAAGTAGTCCTTCAGTATGCAAGTGTAAATATTGCTCTGATATAAAATTGTGGCGCAGCAATTGCAAGTACTCTTGGATGAAACAGATTATCTTGACCCATCCCAGTCTCTGTTCAGGCCTGGTTATAGGACTGAATCGGCCTTGGTTACCCTGATGGATGACCTTTATCGGGAGAAGGACAGGGGGAGTGCAACCCTGTTATTCTTACTTGATCTCTCAGCGGCTTTTGATACCATTCACCATGGTATCCTTCTGGGCCAACTTGGTGAGCTGGGTATTGGAGGCACTGTTTTACAGTGGTTCCGATCCTATCTCCATGGTCACTCTCAGAGAATAGCATTGGGTGACTGTCTTCCGCCCCCGGCAGTTGTGCTGTGGGGTGCCGCAGGTTACCATCTTGTCCCCCATGCTGTTTAACATCTATATGAAGCCCTTGGGAGCAGTCATCAGGAGATTTGGGGCGAGGTGTCAGCAGTATGCTGACGATACCCAGCTCTATTTCTCCATAACATCTGAATTGGGAGAGGCCGTGCAAGCCCTGGACCGCTGCCTGGACTCGGTGGTGCGCCAATAAACTGAGTCTGAATCCTAGCAAGACGGAGGTGCTGTGGGTTGGTGGTTCCCGACTTCGATTAATTGGTCAGTTGCCTGCTTTGGATGGGGTCGTACTCCCTCTGAAAGAGCAGGTCCATAGTCTGGGTGTGCTCCTGGATCCATCTTTGTCACTAGAGGCCCAGGTGACCTCAGTGGCTAGGAGTGCCTTTTACCAGCTTTGGCTGATAAGACAGCTGCAGCTGTTTCTGGACCGGGATAGCCTGACCACTGTTGTCCACGCACTGGTAACCTCCACACTGGATTACTGTAATGCACTCTATGTGGGGCTGCCCTTGAGGTTCGTCCGAAAGCTGCAGCTGGTGCAAAATGCGGCAGTGAGACTGCTCACTGTGACAGGGTATCGCCAACGTGTCACCCCGCTACTAAAAGAATTGCACTGGCTGCCCATTTGCTACCGGGCCAAGTTCAAGGTTCTAGTTTTGGTGTACAAAGCCCTATACAGCTTGGGACCGGGATACCTGAAAGACCGTCTTACCCCTTATATACCCAGTTGATCACTGCACTCTGCAGGTGAGGGGCTCCTGCAGATACCATCTTATCAGGAGGTTTGTTCTGTACAATATAGGAAACGGACCTTTAATGTGGCGGCACCTACCCTGTGGAATTTCCTGCCCTTAAATATTAGGCAGGCGCCATCTCTGCTATCTTTTTTGCTGTTTTTGAAAACTTCCTCTTTCAACAAGCCTTTTAACGTGAGACCTGTCCCAGTCTGTGTTTGTGTTAGAATTCCTTTTAATATGTTTTCTTCAATAATATGTTTTTAACCCTTTTTTTTTTTAAAAAAAGATGCTTTTAAAGCTTTTTTAAAAAATGTTTTTAACATTGTTTTATTCTAATGTATTTTAAGGTCTTTTTATGATGTTTTAAAGTGTTTTTAGCATTTCTGTTTGCCGCCCTGGGCTCCTGCTGGGAGGAAGGGCGGGATATAAATCAAATAAATAAATAAATAAAAATATAAGAGCCAGTAAAGAAGGGAGTAATCAAGTCTAGATGATTTGCAACAATAGTGGTTTGCAACAAAAAAGGTCAAGGCTGAGAAAAACATTGCATCACACTTAAATTTCACCAGAACTCTGGATACATAAAGACATGTCTGATAGTTATTTTTACACCTGTGAAAAATGCACTGTGTAAAAAGCTGAAATAATCAATTTGGAGCAGTATTAATAAGCATGCGGGGTGTGTGGAATATGTGGCAAAATTAACAAAATCATGCAACTCTCTTTCACTGACCTACCTCTTTGGAGCTGTTTTCACATAATACAAATTAAACTGAAAATAATGGAGAAAGAATAATTAGGGCACCAGTGGATATCTAATATTTGCTGTCCATGTATGCAGAGAAACCTGTGGATAGCAAGGTGTGGGAACCAGAGAGATGGAGGGCAAAAAGCAACGCAGGATTTGACAGAAGACATCAAGTGGAGGAAATGGGGCTGTGATAGGCCCAACTCAAGAAGGACTAAATAGCCTAAGAAGGGTCAAAGATTGAAATGAACCACCGAGAGCGGGGGTGGAATTGGTGGGCACAGGATAAAAGGGAAAGGGTGATGTAGGATTGGGAGGAGAGAAAACACTGAAAAGAAGAAAGAACGACAAGTGTGGTTGGGAAATGGAATGAGGTGCATGCCTGAAAGTGGTACACTTAGTGCTGGAATGGCAAAAATTGAGACTATGGGTATTTTTATGGGGACCATGAATGGATTAAACTCTCCCTCCCCACCCCCTGTGGTTTTAATGGTACCTCAAGCTCCCCCTGGGTCTGTTCTTTACATAACAAAAATGTGCATGTTAACTATATTAATACGATTAATTTCATGTCTAGTCAGAGTCAATTCACGTGACCCCCAAACATAAGGTGGGCTCTTTAAATTACTGCATGTGGCAGCTACTACCATACCAAACACAGAAGCCTTTTCAATATGATTGCAAAAATCCCGTTCCGTGCCCGGTACTTGCCGGGCAAAGGGGCGAGTTTGCGGCCGCAGCCGAAGCACAGGCCGCCATCAGGGGTGTGTGTGTGTGCACGCGGTGCGCCGTCGCGCCGTCGTGACACACAGCAAGGAGATGGGGCGGCTGAAGGCCATTTAAGGCCACTCCACCAGCCTCCTGCCCTCCTTTGAATTTTGGCGGCGCCCGCCCGACCCTCCCTCTGCTGCAGTGTGATTCATTTGGTCGCTACGGGGCCGACTAGGAATTTTTGGCCTGCCTCGCTTTGCTGGCAGGTTTCTTTTGCCTACTCCACACTGTGGTTGGGGGGACGGGTCAAGGGTTAGCACGGGTGCCTTTGGGGTTAATAGGCTGATTGGTCTGTTTTTAGCTTCAATATGTCAACGGTCACTTGTGACAAAGAAGTGCGGGAAAAGGTTTAAAGGGAAAGGGCAGCTAGGTGACACCTTTAGGCACCTTTGGGGGTGATTGGCGGTTTGGGGTCCTGCAGCTCAGGGCTATACGGCCCGGGGGGCACAACACGGGCTGCCTTTGGGGCCAACGTGCCTCATCCGCTCGGAGTTTCAGGGCTCCGGGGGGCGGTGATGCGGGTTGGACCCCCTACACATCTTCAGAGTGTGGCCTGAGCTGGGGTCTGGCACAGGGCAGCCCCGGGCTCAGGCAAGGTTTGGTCGCCCTATGGCTGCAAGCAGGCTTTGCCTGGATCATCAGAATGCTCCCGCACTTGATTTCCCCTCTGCAGGTTCATTATTCTAATTGATTCCGTTTAATAAAGTGGCCCATGATTTAACCCAATGAATGGTGTTTGTGTTTTATTTCGGCAATAGGCCGCAACAACCAGATGTGTAATGGCTGACAAAAAATCCTATGTATATCCTATACAGACCACAGTTAGGCAGATGTCATATGAAGCAATTTCAAGAACCTGATGGGTGCATGAGTTATCCTTGGTTGCTGCTTTAACATGCCCATCAGTGAAAATCCATGAATTACTTTCCATTATATTGTTTGATTTTTTTGCAGCCACTTCCTAGTTACATACCCATTGCACTAAAATGTTCCATTTTCTTCCATTCCCACTTCCCTCCACTGCAAAAGCATGAAAACACACACAAATTCACACGCACAGACAAAGTGAAAAATTAAACACACAGTCTCTCATATACAGGACTTAACTGAAGCTTTTCCAAACATTTTTTAAAAAGATATAAAGCTTCCTAAATCTTGGGAAGAAAAATATCTGCCAAATGATGTTTCCATTTTGAACCCAGCTGCTTTTTCATTAGTTCAAATAACTTCCTACTTATCACCCAACACAGTTTGTGAGACTTAAAAAGGCTACCTAGCAAAATGCATCTACACCACACTTTATCTTTCCATTTGCAAATGATGTTAAATTTGTACTCTTATGTACACCTAACTTAGGAGTTATTTAAGGAACTTTTCCTACTGTAAAGCTTTTTTCTTTTCTGAGATGTATCTTTTCAATTGGAAAACCGAGACTCTTCTTGCTATTCTGTCCTCCACTGAAATGTGTCCAGGTGGAATCTGTTTACTTAGTAGTTAATGAGAACGGAAGGAAATGTAGTGATAAAATATTAAAAACCCTTCCTTACTTCTAGCATTGCTTACTTTAATCTTGTGCAAAGCTTCACCTGTGAAACCTTCAAAGTCAAACAGCATCACTCTTCAAACCTTTCTTTTAAAAGGAGGGTTTCTGAAAAAGGAAGTGTACGTTGGTAAGGGGTGAGGGGGAGCACCAAACTTTTTACATTGAAAAATATTACAACCTTAAAATATCAAAACCCATTCTCCAATTTCAAAATACTCACAATTACAACAAGCCAAAAAGTAATAGCGGTTAGTGACTATATGCCCCACAGTAGGTTTCAACTTGTTCTTCTTGCATTAAGTTCTTGGTGCAAAATAAAACAAACAAAAACACCTCACATTATATGAAGAAAAGTTGTTGGTGTCCAAAATACATGGATTGTGTTCCAGTTCACACATGTATATTCACACACTCCTCAACTCTGGCACCAAATAATGAAATACACCACCACAGATGGAAGCTTTCAAATCACCCAATGTCACATTAAAGAATACTTTTCAATGAAAACAGTCCACGTATTGGCTGTCAGTGATCACAACTGGCGAGCTAGTGGGTGATGAATACATGAATGGAATAACAGCTTATTAGGAGGTGTTAACCTTATCTGGGAAGACCCCCCAAGTCATTTTTGCCCTCCTACAGTTTTTCATATGTATAAATGATAACAAATTTGATAGGAATTTGTTTAAAAAGAGTATTGAATGTGTTGGCAAAGACTATGTTCTGTTTCAACCAACAATACACATTAGAAATGAATGCTTTGTTCATACACACACTTAAATTTCAAAAGGAGAAAAATACATGGTATACTTGGCATAGTGGCAATTGGTGGATAACTTATAACTTATTTAGCTGCTTTCTGCACAGAGAGGTTGCCAAATTTCTCTCCCTCTGCAGTGTGCAAAAGCTTAAATGGATTTCACAAGACAAGTTTTTTTTCAATGAGTCATTTATATGCATAAGTGCCTGCGGCATTGGACAAATTAGTGCAGACTTCTAAAAGAGGCTAAAACAATAGACAATTTTATTGTTTGAAACAATAAAATAAACAAAATAGCAAGTGGCACTATAACCTCCCTATCCAAGCAGTGCTAGGGGTCAAGGCTCCTAGACTTCATATCCACTGGCTTACAGGATTTCCAGAGGCATTTGGTTGACCACTGAGTGCTGAAGGGGTCTATAAGGCCATCAAGTCCAACCCCCTGCTCAATGCAGGGCTGCAAGGCTTCCCATGTTCTTATGCCCTAGGACCTAGAAGATGGATGGGGCACTCTGTATACTTTAGAGGCACTTTGCACCTAGAGGCAGTTCGCACCTGGTTATTTCCACATCTCATTGCTGGGCCTTTAAAAGGGGGTAAAGATCATGCGTGAGCCCTTTCAGAAGTTAACTTTCCCATATCCCTAGGTAGAAAACTAGATAAAAGCGGGAAGGGGGGGCTTACTGTAGAAGATGTATTCGGTATAGCTGCTCCAGATCTTGTCCTCCCTGTACTGGTTGATGAAGGCTGCGGTGCCGGTGGAATTACAAGCCACCATGTGGAAACCAGCTTCCGAGAGGCGGTCGAAGGCCTGCTCCAGGTAAGTGAACTTCAGGTAGAAACGGGAAGTGTATTTCTCAGGCGGACGGTCCGGGTCGCGGCTCTCGTTGAGCGTCTCACCGAAGATCTCCTTGGCCAAGGCGATCCTGCCACACACCATGATCCTGGCCACGCGGCGGAACTTGGCGTCGGTTTGGTTATCCCGCACCGTGGTGTAGGAGCCCCGGTAACCCACGGTGATGAAGCCGGCGCGCTTTTCGCCGGCGCGCTGGTGAGGCAGCAGGAGATCGCCGCTGCCAGGCGAGTTGCCGTCCTCCAGGTCGCTCTGGCAGCCCTCGTCGTTGAGCGAGCTCTGCTTGGTGACCTTGGGCGAGAGCAGCTTGACCAGCTCGCCCAGCTGGAAGTACTCGGCCTCGCGCAGGAGGCGCTCTTTCTCCGGGAAGTGTTCGGGCAGAGCCAGCTGCTTGTCCCGCAAATAATCCAGCACGTACCTGAAGAGGAAGCCGTCGCGGTCGATGAAAAAGCGCGCCCGGCTGTCCCGGGGCAGCTCCCGCGTGGCGTTCCGGCCAGGCGAAAACATGTGTGCCAAGGTGCTGTCCGGCACGCTCAGCAGCGTCGAGTGCTTGGTCACGTACACCTGCCCGCCCACGTTCAGCTCCACCACCTCTGGAAAAGCGCAGCCCCCCGCCGCAGCCGGCGAAGAGCAGGAAGACACCATGTCGCTGATGGGCAGGATGGTGGCAGTGCCGCCGGGGCCGCCGCCGTCCTTCAAGGCCATGGCTGATGCGGCAGCAGCAGCTGCTGGCGGCAACCCGAGGCCACTTTGACTCAGCTAGCCTCGGTCCCAGCTACGCACACAGCGGGACGGGACAGCAGCAGCAGGCGCTACCTCCACGCGCACCACTCAGCAAGTGCCTTCGGACGCGGCGGCTACCACAGCAGCGGCAGCAGCGGCAGCAGCAGCGGCGGGCTCGCCCAACCCACTCACCTTCCCTCCCTTGCCACGTGCGCGCTCTCCTCTCCGCGCTTGACCGGCCGGGCGGCTTCTTCTCAGTGCACCATCGCGAAAAAGGCACACTGTGACACAATTCTCACATCACAGAGAAACTCCTCTCTCACAGCCACAACCTCTTTCTTTATGCGCCTCATGCAATTCTTTCTCATAAAAAGGGTTTGTCGAGCGCCCCTCCGCTTATCCCGTCTTTTCTTCCCCACAGTTTTTTTTTCCTCTCGAGCGGGTTTCCCGCCTTACGCTGGTCGACTGTCTTCGAGGAGCCTCCTTATTAACACCTTCCCCTCAAGGGAGATCCCGTTTCATTGAGCACTCAAGGGATGGGAGCACCCCGTTTACTCCCTGACCTACTACTTAGAGGTCTCGAATTCCCCCTTCTTTCTCCAGGCGCCTTTCTTACGTTTTCTCCTCAAGAGTGATTCCCTTACTTCTTGACATTCCCCCGCCTCGGGCTCTCCTCCCAAGAAAATGCCCTCTGGTTAGCGTCTCGCCTCCGGAGCGCACCCTCTGAGGAGAATTCGACTCCCGCTCCTCAGTCTTCTGCCGTTAGCTAAATGCACCAGGGCTGTGGTGCAGCGGCGTGTCAGAAACAGCGCCTTTCGGACCAAGCAGCAGCAGCAGCAGCAATAGCAGCAGCCCAAGAGGACAAAAGCGGCTACTGATGCGGCAACGGCGTTGTTCTGCCTCAGCCCAACCGATCAACTCCCAAGCCACCGCGGCAGCAGCAGCAGCAACAGCAGCAGCAACTCGAGAAAGCCGCGCTGACGTCAAGCCAAGCCAGCAAAATGAAAAGAAGCGGCTGGGACCTTGAGAACAGCTGTCGCTTTTTTAAAGGGGGAGGCGGCGCTGGGGCAGCCGCTGTTAATTACCGGGTTGGCAAACGGGGTACTGGGGAGTGGAGGAGGAGGAAGAGGCGGAGGGGGTGTTGTTGTAGGCTGCAAGCCAATACACACTCACCTGGGAGTAAGTCCCATTGAACCCAATGGAACTTACTTCTGAGTAAACATGTATTGGATTGCAGCCTTGTTTCAATCCTCCCCCCTCTTCTTTTTATTAGAGATGCAGAACAATTATTAAACAAGGGCCATTAACACAAGAATGAATTTTTTATATGCAACAATGTGAATAATGCTCCTTTTTATCTTTCTTTGGTTGTGTGTTATGTATTGTTTTATACTGTTCTGATATTTGTATGGCAAAGAAGAAACAAAATGTATTTTTAAAAAGCGATAAAGCAGAATTACATTAGGGACGCCCCCCTCCAAAAAAGGAGGGATCGGGCCAATAAACTGGGCCAAGGAGGGTTCTCCTGGGCCATTCGCACAACATAAATCTCAACATGCTTACTTGGAAATATAAGGCCCGCTGAGCTCCATGGAAGTAGGAATTCTAGTGCTTAGGATTGCAATCCTTCACGTGCATGCACACACAGCTTTTTACCCCAGACAATGTTCCAGGAACATTTTAAGGAACTGGGCGTCCTTCCCCCCCCCCATTCAAATAGCCTGCAGGAGGAAGCCTCTCTGTGTACAAACCCTGACATTTGGATTGAGGCAAAAGTGGTTCAAACAAAAAAGGGGCGGCACGGCCTTGCAGATGCATTTATACAAGTTACTAGTCTAGCAAAATTCTTACTAGACTGCCCACCCACCAGTAAATACATGAATTAAAAATAAAATTAAAATTAAAAACTGCTGCTTATGATCCACATCCTGCGGTAGCAGAAGTCTTACAAAAAAAAAGAACAAAGATACAGAGAACCAGACATCACAGTGTACAGGGGGAGATATTTTGTTAAGAAGTTTTTCAAAAAGATTGGTGGTTCGTAAGAACCCTAAGGATTATAGTGTAATGTGTCCCTACGTTCTGCTGTTCTTTTAAATTTCACTAAAATTTCATACTTCTAGTCATTGTTCCAGCGGCTTCCAAACTGAATTTGTGTTCTTGATTAAATTTTGAGTCCACTTGTGTCCACTGGTTGTCCAAAAGCTACGATTGTCCATTTGCACACAACTATTACTTAAAAACTTGGAGCCAGTGTTTGCACTATGGGGATAAACAGCAGATGAGGGAAATGTTTCAGGTCAATTACTGGCAAAGGAAACGTTGGTCCTCTGATGCAAATAGCTATCTCTTCCTTGCCCTTTGCAAGGGACGTTTTCTTACTCAAGGCTGAGGTTTGCTCCTTAAAGATGCTGGGTACAGGGAATTCTTCCCGCACACTCCTGAGTTATCTGCAGGTACCCTTTCCTCCCCTGTAATCACCAGTTGCATGAATTGTTGTCGCTAGTTTGGGGGAGGAAATTCCATTCAGTTATGGGTTGGAAATCTGGACTGAAATTTAAGCATTAATATCTACTTCAGCTACAATGGAATTTGGCAGTGTCTGAGAGATGACAATGATGATGATCTCATGGAAGGACATCTGAGGAGCGATGTGCAAACTATAAACTCCTCTTTGCTAAAGTGATAATATTAGGCCTATAAATATTAGAATTTGATCCTCAGACAGCAAATATATAAGCTTGTAAGTGTAACCCCCGCATGCATGCATGTTCCCCTTTATACATGCATCTTAGGAGTCTGACTCAAAAGTAGCCTTATGCTTAATTGTTATGATGAACAAATTGGTATATAAATTTGAAGGATCATAACTAGCTGGTGCATGAGAACTGAGTGACTGAAGATGAATGCACTGTGTTCAAGACAGTCATTTACAGAATTGTATACAGTTGCAACATGAAACCAAGAAGGATGTAGATATAGCTAATTTTAATTTATGAAAGAACAATTAAGGCATAGGATAAATCTAATGCAATGATAACTGTGAAACACTCCCTTAGCCCTGGGCTTCCTGAAAATTCAACATACAGCATTTTCAATTCCTGGGGAAACAATGGATGACTAGCTATAATTTCCACAGTGGCAGAACAATCTTCAACCAGATGAACTCTTCCTTGACACAACATTACTAATACTTCACAATGTTTAGGATGCTCCACTTTACAACAGATAGTTTCATGGAAAATGGTTGCTGGTATTAAACTGTTGTTTGAACATGTCAAGGAGAATTGTGTGTGGAATGGGCACACCAACTTTCATTCCAATATTTATCTTCAAAAGAGAAATCATTTTACAGTGACTTTTACACACACACACAAAATACTGGGAGGTCTGTAGGGTGGGGTCAGGCTTGTGTTTAATTATATTGCCATTAAATCATAAAAATACATAGTAAGTTGCTGCCCTGGGCTCTTGCTGGGAGGAAGGGCGGGATATAAACCAAATTTGTTGTTGTTATGTGCCTCCAAGTCGACTATGACTTATGGCGACCCTATGAATCAGCGACCTCCAAGAGCATCTGTCATGAACCACCTTGTTCAGATCTTGTATGTTCAGGTCTACCCCCATTTCTTATAAAGCATTCCATAGTTTTTCATGATCTATACAGTCAAAGGCTTTGCTGTAATCTATAAAGCACAGGGTGATTTTTTTCTGAAATTCCTTGGTCCATTCCGTTATCCAACATATGTTTGTGATATGATCTCTGCTGCCTCTTCCCTTTCTAAATCCAGCTTGGATGTCTGGCATTTCTTGCTCCATATATGGTAAGAGCCTTTGTTGTAGAATCTTGAGCATTACTTTACTTGCATGGGTTTTAAGGCAATAGTTTGATAATTACTGCATTCCCTGGGATCCCCTTTCTTTGGAATTGGGATGTATATGGAACGCTTCCAGTCTGTGGGCCATTGTTTAGTTTTCCATATTGGTTGACAAATTTTTGTCAAAATTTGGACAGATTCAGTCTCAGTAACTTGAAGCAACTCTGTTGGTATGCCATCTGTTCCTGGTGATTTGTTTCTTCCAAGTATTTTAAGATCAGCTTTCACCTCACATTCTGAAATTTCTGGTTCATCATACGGTTCCTCTGTGAATGAATCTGTCATCCTGGCATCTCTTTTGTAGAGTTTTTCAGTGTATTGCTTCCATTTTCCTTTTATTTCATCTCGGTCCATCAGTGTGTTCTCCTGTTGATTATTCAACATCCCTACTCTTGGTTTAAATTTCCCTTTCATTTCTCTAATCTTTTGGAACAGTGCTCTTGTTCTACCCTTTTTGTTGTCCTCTTCTATTTCTATACAGTAACTATTGTAATAGTTCTCTTTGTCCCTACGTACTAGTCGCTGTATAGTTGCATTTAGAGTTCTGACCGTGTTCCTATCTCCTTTTGCTTTTGCTTTCCTTCTCTCTTTAACCATTTTAAGAGTTTCTTCAGTCATCCATTGAGGTCTTTCTCTCTTTTTAACTAGAGGTATTGTCTTTTTGCATTCGTCCCTGATAACATTTCTGAGTTCATTCCATAGTTCTTCTGGTTCTCTGTCAACTAGGTTTAAAGCCTCAAATCTGTTCCTTATTTGATCTTTATATGCTTCTGGGATGTTATTTAAATTGTATTTTGGCATTATGAGTGCTTTGTTGTTCTTCTTTAGCTTTACTCTGATTTTTGATACAACCATGTTGTGTACTGCAGTCTGCTCCTGGTCTTGTTTTCACAGAAAGTATGGAACTTCTCCATCTTCTGCTACCAATTATATAATCAATTTGATTCCTATATTGACCATTTGGTGATGTCCATGTGTACAGTCGTCTTTTCGGTTGCTGAAAAAATGTGTTCGCAAGAAACAAATCATTGGCTTCACAAAATTCAGTAAGTCTTTCCCCTTCTTCATTTCTGTCTCCTAGGCCCCATTTCCCCACAATTCCTAATTCTTCTCTGTTCCCTACTTTTGCATTCCAATCCCCCATGATTATCAGCATATCTTGTTATGGTGTGTGATCAATTTCTTCCTGTACTTCTGCGTAAAATCTCTCCAATTCCTCTTCTTCTGCATTTGCCGTTGCAGCATAGACTTGGATGATGGTTATGTTGATAGGTTTCCCATTAAATCTCATTGATATCCCCACGCAGACCTTGCATTGTAGCTCCTAATTGCTCTTGCTAAATCACTTCTCAATATTAAAGCAACCCCATTTCTTCCTAATTTCTCATTTCCTGCATAAAATATTTTGTAGTTGCCTGATTGAAAATGTCTCATTCCCCTCCATTTTAGTTCACTCACACCAAGTATTGTAATGTTGATGTGTTCCATTTCTTGCTTGACAATTTCTAACTTTCCCTGGTTCATGCTTCTCACATTCCATGTTCCTATTGTGTGCATCGTACAACTCTGGACTCTCCTTTCTCATCTGTGCACATCAGCCTCTGGGCTTCCTTTCAGGTTTGACCCAACTGCGTCATTAGTCACAGCGCTACTTGTCCTTGTCCTTTGTTCTTCCCCAGTAGCTCAGTGAGTGCCTTCTGACCTGGGGGTCTCATCTTCCAGCACTATCTCATGTTGCATTTTGGATACTCTGTTCATAGGGTTTTCATAGTAAGAGATATTCAGAGGTGGTTTACCATTGCCTTCCTCTGAGTTTGGATGCATCTTAGTCTGGTGTCTCAGCTTTGACCATTCCGCCTTGGGTGCCCCTGCTAGGAGTCTAGCTCCTTGGTCTAGACTCCTGACGGCATTGCTCTTAGCTTCTTCAACACTCTCAAACCCCCTCACCATGTTAAGGTGTGCATCCTAGAGGGGGATAAATCAAATAAATAAATAAAGTTTTACTAGTATTTTTCAATGTTCATCATCAGTTTATTTCAAGGGAAAGTTCTGCATTAACATGTTTTACAACTTTCCTGGCCAAAAGGAATGATTGACCTGATATTCAAACTTTAAATGAAAAGTTGTATCCTAAACTTTACATCAACTTTCATTCTCATAGTTCTTTCATCAAGGGAGATAACCCACTACAGTATCTTCTGCATTTTCCTACCCTTCTTTGAAACATGGATGTGGAGGTTAAGCTGGAGTTGGAATGTCAAACCAAAACTATGTTGTAAAACTACAAATCAAATTTTATGGTGATATCACACTACTTATGTAGGATACTGCATTACTGTGTGCTTTTATGTCTTTGCTGGCCCCTTTGGGGAGAAAAAGCTAATACTTGCAATGTAGAACCATTGCTGTCAGAAAACTTAACTTCCAGTTTATTTGGATTTTGCATATAGTAGAACTTCTAACCTTGATGGCTTCCAAGTATCAACATACCACTTTTAGAAATCTTTTCTTTCCTTAAAAAAATTGTTCAAGATTTAACCCTATATTTCTTCCACAGGGCTATACTTGCAAGATCTATTATCACATCTTTACTCAGCGCATAGTTAAACTATGGAATTTGCTCCCACAAGATGCAGTAATGGCCACCAGCTTGGACGGCTTTAAAAGAAGATTAGACAAATTCATGGAGGACAGGGCTATCAATGGCTACTAGCCATGATGGCTGTGCTCTGCCACCCTAGTCAGAGGCAGCATGCTTCTGAAAACCAGTTGCCGGAAGCCTCAGGAGGGGAGAGTATTCTTGCACTCGGGTCCTGCTTGCGGGCTTCCCCCAGGCACCTGGTTGGCCACTGTGAGAACAGGATGCTGGACTAGATGGGCCACTGGCCTGATCCAGCAGGCTCTTCTTATGTTCTTATGTTCTTATGTTCACATCTTCTGCAAAGCTGCACTCTATAGCTCTCCCAGCCATCTATCTGCCTTAATGCAGATGTACCTCTGGGTGCACTGCATTTACACCTACACTCTTAAGCAGAAGTAACTTACTCTTTTCTGTACTCTCCACCTTCCATACATATATATATAATACCATATATATATAATACCTTCAGCTAATTTCTAGCACTGGCTATAATGCCATTAAATTACCTCTCTCCATGTATTCACACATATGTAAAGGTGCTTCCAGACATGGGCTTAATGTCACAAGTTGGTAGTTGGCAACAGTTTTTGTTGTTGTTTTTTTAAAAAAATTCAATGCCAACAACATCATTTGAATGCCATGGAAAACTTGCATGCCTCAGGAGCACAAATCTCACAACAAGCCCCCGTCTAGAAGCACCTTAAGACACAAGCAAAAGACGCTTTACTCTCTACCTCATTTATTCATCTGACCTCTGTTTGCTTCCTGGTTCACACATAAGCGGTACGCAAGAGACTGCTTCATGGTGAAAGCTTAAGTGTTGCTGGTAGGAAGAGCTCACTGACACCATTATTAAGAATGATATCTATTAGCGCTGTCCAGAAGAATGTGTTCTCCCTCCCTCCCTCCCCCCCCCTCTCTCTCACACACACACACAGTGTAAAAAACAGGTGTTAAAAACACAAATAGTTTTGCCCAGTTCCAGTGACACATGAAAAGGAATAGTAAGCAGCAATTACTTTTCTCCTAGTCATAACACTGCAGTGAAATAACTTAATCAGAATGTAAAACTAGTACATCTTTACCTTGGAAGGTGCTGCATTTAAAAGCAGCAGTTCTTCCAAATGCATCATAAGGATAAATTAATGTTAGCACTGCATTACATGAATAAGGTTAAAGGTGACAAGCTCTACAGAGCAGCTTAATAAGCTAACATATGCAAATGCAGAATTCAGAGGTATCTTTCTCATAATTATGTAAATATAACATTACTATCTAGTCTGTGGTTGCCAATGAGGAAATGGTGATATTAGAAACGAGAGGAAAAGGCCATATAGAGAAATTTGCAAGAGGTGATTTATCTATTGGTCAGTTTAGCTCAGTATTAACTGGACACTGTGCTTCAGAGCCTCAGGCATAAGTCTTTCCTGAACCCTGTTTCCTGATATCCTTTTAACTCAGTGATGGGAAACCTGTCACCGTCCAGAGGTTGTTGGACTCCAACTCCCATCAGTCCCACCCAGCATTGCCAGTGGTCAGGGATGATGGCAGTTGTAGCCCTGCAACATCTGGAGGACCACAGATTCCCCACTCCCTCTCCGCTTTAACGGGAGATGCCAGAGACCAAACCTGAGACCTTCTGTTTACAAAGCAGGTGCCCTTCCCTGGGATCAACAACCCTAGTCTAAGAAACAGGAGAAAGAAGACACTTTGCCTTTTAGCTTCATAAGGGGAGGACCATAAGCCAATCTTGATATGTAGAACATTCCAGCTTCGATCCCCAGCATCTTAAGTTAACAGAATCACATGGCAGGTGATGAGAAAATTTTTTGCCCGAGATCTGGAAGAGCTGCTACTAATCAGAGTAGATAATGATGGACTAGATGGACAAATCATCTGACCTGGTAGTATAAGGCAGATTCTTGTACAATACTGAAGCAAATCCACTATCACAAATTTCTCTGTTCGGTCTTTCTTTTCACATCTGATAGAAAATAAAATAGTAGATGGCTAGGCTGGATTGTGACCACAGCAGCAGACCCTCTCTATACTTTACCTTCTTCACAAATTAGAGGGCACATCTGCATATTGGCCTAAACAAATAGGCTTTAAAACCACATGATCCATACATCAGGAAAAATGGTTGGAAAGAACCTATACTAATATGATCACTGAGAGGACTTTGAGCACATGAACAGGGGTGGATCTGCTGTCAAGGTCACAGTATTTTCCTTCAAGTATTCATTGATGTCTGCAACAGGTTCAGTGACTGAAAGATAAACAAATGATGTTTATTTCTTATCCCAATATATTATCTAGATTTTAAAAGGTCTTAGAATGTGCTGCCAACTTAAGAGTTAATGCAGATCACTAGGGTTTTTTTTTTAAATCAAGTGACATTTGTCACTATAATGATGTGAGGTTCATAGGGGAAAAAACAGTGGGAAACCAGTCATAGGTGAGGACGAAAATATGCTAGAAACACTGCCAATCCTCCAACCACACACTATGTGTATGTGTTTTGAATGACTTCTTTGATTCTTGCCAACCCTTCAAAGTTTGGCATATTTAGTGTGGGGAAATGTATTTTTAGAATCTACATAAATCAATGAGCAGCTCAGAATTTTTCTGCACTATAAGATCACTTCAATTTTAGAAAGCTAACTCATTTTATGATAAATAAGGCTGCTTACCTATGTACTGGCATAGTAAGACATTTTCAAGGATCCTCAAATCTTTATGGAGTGGTATCTCTATGAATATATACATAAAAATAATGAAAATATAAAAGAGCTTGCAAAAATACATTAAAAGGAAATGCAGTGTTAAAGTGAAAACGTGCCATATAATGGATTAATAAGAGATTTATAAACATTAATATCTAAGCTTTATAACAGAACTCTGCTCAAATGCTACATAAAAATGAAAAGGAATTGGAGATTTATTATAAAAGGAATAGTGAGGTATTATGGTTACAACTTAAAACTTGCTAGAAGATTACATAAATTGGACTATTAAACAATAAAGGGTATATGCTAGATTAGACTTCAGCATTAGATATGGGTAGTAGGTATAAAAATTCCTTTGCATTTGAACTGAGTGGACTAAAGATGATATCAATCACAATATTGATTTCATTTACTGAAATAATAGATTATTATTATTAATATAACAATGACAACAACACTTTAGAATATGCAAAGCAAATTACGTACATTATCTCAGTAATGATGCTTTGGAGGTGGGAAATAACATATGAATGAGGTGGATGTGAAATAATGTTACAAATGAGGTCAGAACAGCAAGAAAAACCCAAAGTCTAGTTGGCAAAAGCTGTGGGTAACAATCCTCAATGCCAAGTGGCAAAGATGTCATCTGGCAATAGGAATCAGAGAAGAGCCAGATAAATTTAGTAAACTACAGAAAACAAGAAAGGAAAAGAAAGGCAAATTATATAAAAAATTAGATTTTAATGGCTGAAGGTATAATAGGAAAACTATTAAGGGAAGCATAGCCAATTCAAAGCATCAAATCAATTGCTTCATGGATGAAGCAGGCAGACAATTCACACATGACCTTAAGGACCAGCACCTCTCGTGTTGGATTGGGTGCAGATAGGAATCCTCTCTGTGGTTCCTGTTGCTGGTGCCACCTGAGTTAAGCATTGTTGCTCCCTCCTGTCTGCTCCTTACACACAGATCTGAATTACCACATTCCTTAGCAGAAAGTGGAGAGGTGAGCCATCCTCCTTTCCAGAACAAACTCTCTGCCCATTCCCTAGCCATTGGTCCTTGTGGGCCAGCTATGGAAAAAAATCAACTGATCTCCCTGACAAAGCCAGAACTATTAAGAACTCCAAAGCTCTGACCAGATGTTCCTCAGGAACCCGTGCTGAAAGAGAACCCGCTCACGGAAATCTTAGTGTTGGAAGGGATCCACAGAGGTCACCCAGATCAACCAACTCTAAACTTACAGCACTCTGTAAATTGATATTTGGTGAAAATGCACTGCAATTGCACGGTTTAAAGCTTTAACACCTGACTGTCAGGAAATGCTTTTCTAGAAGATGTTGCAGCCAAGCATGTGGAGACCAGTCCTTAATACAGCAAACCAACCATACATGTTCAGAGGCATCCATGAAATTGTACAGCTGTGCAGTGCTACAAACAGCATGTGAGCACCAACTTTGATTATATCTTGGGCCTAACCATGTGAGTAAGCATTAGATTTCTTGCTCTTTGCTAGGAAAGACAGTAGAGAAAGTGATAATTGCTAATTCTGTAACAGGCTGAATTTGAAAGGGATTTCATAGCACAGAAGCATTTTGTATCCTGCTTTCTTCAAAGAGAACAGCTGAACTGTGAAATGAGTGCATAAATGAAAAAGACATATGAAAAGGTCAGAGGTGTCACAGTAGTAATGGGAGTATTTCTTAACCTGGTGATGGATGTGTGGGCATTAAGTGGCAAGAACGAAGCTGGCTTCGTGTGGCTGCACACAGATATGGCACAGAGCTGCATTTCATCTCAGGTTCCCTCATAATCTGAGCAAGAATAATTGTCAAGTGAGTGACAAATCCTACTAACAAAACATATGCAAGGAGGGCAGAATATAGAGATTCTTTTGGTCTGAGATTTAGATGAGGCAAATATATTTAAGACAGAAGGTTCACAATTAAAAGGCAGCTTGATGCAAGCATCCCAGTCAAATGGGAGGATGAATATCATGTGGGGGGAATCCAGTTGAAGACAATGTTGGTAAATGGCTATAAATAAACTAAACTCCAAACTACATGTAGGCCTGGGTGCAACTTGTTGCAGAGAGTGTGGATTGCACTGGTGGACGGAAGTGGACAGACATCTCATTAACGTTCACAAGACAAGCAGCATCGTTTTATTACAACAAACTGTCAATTGCAGCAGTTTCTATTTTGATGCTATTTTACACATACATGAAAAAAAATACTGCTTCTCCTTACTTACCACTACTATATGAACTGGTGATGTCTGCCCATTATGCCCATTACAAAAATAATTATGTTTTGTGGCAATGCAGCAAAGGACACTACTTTTTGAAGGTAAAAGGAGGGACCCACTTTATTCACTGTTCATTACTTGGCATATTTGTTTGGCTTTCTCTTATATGTTATATAAAAACAGCCCCTGAGTGCTGCTGCCAGAAGGGGGATGACAATGCTTATTTGTACTGCAGTGTATTCTTCCATATCCATTGCTAATTATAACTTCTTTCCATTGCTATACTTGCTTTTGTGCCTGTGTGTGTGACTGTGTGGACTGTACACTTGTAGTAGGTGCCAGCATGTCAGACCATATATTAATCATTGGCCTCGCATTGGCCATATGCAGGCGGGCAGGCATCATGGCCCCCAGCCCCCAGGTAATGATGTATGATTGATAATGAGTCTGAAAATACTACGTAAATTTCTCTGCAAAGTAAAAAAAGGAGAGAGATCATATCACAAGCACACAGCTAAAACTGAAAAAGGGGAAACAGTGGACGACTTTCATTGAAATAGGGGTTGGCGGTTGGATTTGTGCTCGTGTGTGTGTGACTGTGTCAATTAGTCAACTTGACTCTTGTCTTGCAGCACCTTTTTTATCATTACAAATTTTAAAACATTAATTTAAAAGTGATTAAATTGCAGCAGCTTGAGCTCAACTCTTAGTCCAAATAAGGTCAAGGAAGGGACAGTGGCCCAGACATAAGGTGTGTGTATGAGTGTGCGAGCACACACTATGGGGTGGTCCTTCAACATATGGGGTGGTCATTATGAAATTGACAACTGAGTAGATGATGATGCAAAACGCAATGCAGCAAGCAGGCAAGCGAAGAAAAAAACAAATCCCTAGTTCTTCACATTCGCTGGGTAATTTTTTTTTTTACTTTTTAAAGACAGATTAAAATTTAACAGGAAAAAAGTTAAAATAAGCAGTGGTTGTTGACTTTTCAACAGTAAAAATAAAAAGTACTGCAAATCAACAAGAATAGTAAAAGGGGGATCATTAAGCAGCATATCAGCTGGCCTGAGGCAAGAGACAGACTCAGTGGGCGATTATCTGCCTAGTTTATATGTAAATAGGAAAAAACCCATGTGAAACATCATAAGCATTTTCATTTTAAAAAATCACGGGTTTTTTTTTGCAAAAATATCAGCGGATTGGCAGGTGTGAAAGCAAACGGGAACAAAAAAGGGCAGATCAGGAAAGAAAGACGATTCTTGGCATCCAAATGAATTGGAACTAGGCAGCAAATCCCATCCCTAATTGGTGAAGGGAGAAGCATGGGAGGGAGGGAGGGATTGTTTGGGGACACCTTGGAAGAGAGAAGCAGAAATGGACCAGATGTAATGTGGCCGTTCTGTAATTAAACCTCCCATAAAAAAGGAAAAGCAGCCATAGTGGGCTCCAAATTTGACTAGAACTGCAACAATTGTCACTTTCTCAATCAAAATCACCTTTAACATTATTGCAAATCCTGAAGAGGAAAATATATTTGTGCCTGTATTCTTCCTCACTCCTGGTGCAAAGGGCACCAAAAATCTTAAGGAAAGCCATGTTGGGTAGAAGCACATTCACTGTTCTGCCAGTTCCAGTGCATCTCCACCTCTCTCTTCTGAAAACGGGGCACAGGATTCTAGTCAAATCCCACCCCTTTTCTTACTGTAAAACCTGGTCAGAGCAGCTTGAGTGCTTTTTTTTTTTTTTTTTTACAAAATTCAGCTTCAAAGAGATTTTGCAAGTGATTGGCAGATCAACCCATTCCTCCTTCAGGTATGGCTAATTGAAAAAGTTTGCTCTGGCAACTAATGTGTTCACAGCTGTAGTTTGGACTGCAGTGTGGATGTTTTTATATGAATGACAAACATTACAATAGAGGCTTCACATATATTTGTGAAGAGCGTTAGGTTAAAGAGATTAATGCCTCTCCATGTTACTTTTAGTTTCAGCTCAAAAATGTTAGACCTTAAAACCGATTCCCAAAAGGTTACAGTGCACACAATTTTTTTTTTAAAAATAGAATAAGTGCATGTTTCATTGCTTCAAAGGATGAGTGACCTGATGGAGAATGCCTGTATAGCCAAGGCCACACACCATATTAAAGGGGGGATGTATCTGAAGCTGTTTTTAAAAAGTGCTGTAGAAGCACAAAGGATACAGATATTGAGAGAAAGCAGGAAAAAGAAGCTTTTCAGGGTCTTCTGATTACTTGCTGCCACATATTGACTGAAATACAAAAGGAATATTCAGAAAAGAAAGGGGAGTGAATTCACAAGAGAGACACAAATGAAAATCTCACCTGCAAAAACATTCTAGCTTTGTACAAATCAACTGTGCCGGAAGAGTTTGAAATAATCACTGCTGCATATCTCCTTTGGCAAAATAGGGATTGTTGACTGATCCCCTGAGTGAAATGCATACCAAGGTGATGTGGGAACAAGGAACACGTTTTAAACTGCTCTTAAGTCCACAAATGCTTTGATATTATTGTGAAAGACACAATCACAAATATGCACACATGCACATCATAGGCCTAGAATGCAAACCACTGTTAAGTTAGTGTCACGATTTTGTCAAAGTGAAACATTTTTTGCAGCATGCTTATAAATATGTTACAGAGCAATCCTAACTAAAGAAAACTGGCATAAATGACACCAGTGTATATTGCGCCTATTCCAAACTCCATCCAGGAAGAATGTGAAAGAACTGCATTTCTATCATCCTTTTGCGAGCCTTTTTTCTGCCAGGTTGCTAGGACATGTGACTGAGCTGAAAGGGGTTTAGAGTAGGTGTAAATCTTTCCTTGCCCTGTCCCACCCCTACCATGCCCATAGAAAGTCCATTTGGGGTTTTTTATGCAGACTTAAGTTCTGCCAGCTGAGCTCCAGCTCAGCCAAGATGAAGGACTTATGCCAGCATATCTCAAGCTCGGCCAGAATGAGGGACTTCCATCAATATAGCCTCAACTGAACCAGGTAAGCCCCAGATCTGCCACATCCAAACTCTCTCGTCCCAACAGGTCTTGAGTTTGGATCATGCTGTTAGAAAAATAAGTCCTACACTCAAGAAGGGCCAGATTCTGGTAAAGTGTGCTTCAGATTGCAGCCTCAGAAATAAGTCCTATTGAGTTCAGTGGGACTTCTTGATTTACTTACTTACATCACTTTGTATGCCACCCAATTAACAATGTCCTCTGGGCAGTTAATAGGGTTGCCAGGCTCAGGGCCTGAGAATGATTCTGTATCATTAAGAGAAGAGAAAATTCAGCCAAGTGCAGGGTTTCTTGCAACTGTGTAATGGGGAAAACCACAAGGTGAAATTCTCCCTTCCCCCTGCACAACTTTTAAAGATACAGAAGACCTCTTGGTTGCCGGGCCCAGCCTCCAAGAGGTCTTCTGTATCTTTAAAAGTTGTGCAGGGGGAAGGGAGAATTTCACCTTGTGGTTTTTCCCATTACACTGTTGCAAGAACCCTGCACTTGGCTGAATTTTCTTTTCTCTTAAAGATACAGAATCATTCTCAGGCCCTGAGCCTGGCAACCCTAGCAGTTAATGATAAAAGCTTTAAAAAAAACCCATAAGAACCATCAACAAGAACTCTACAAACAGGCAGAATAAAACCAACCACAGTAAAACCAACTAAAACCAACAATAGTAAAACATACATGAATGTGGCAGAGCAAAAACCCCATGCTGAAAAACTTTCAATGATCTTAAAATGTTGGGGGGGGGCATTGTTCACCAGTGCTGAAAGACCACAGCTGAGTAAGCATGCATAAGACTGCACTCTTACTCCACCTTTCCATACTTACAGCACAATCCAAACCCAAATCCTCTAGGATGAGACAGCTTGGACTTTTCTGGCTAAACTGGGGCACGCTGGGTGTAAGTCCCTCACCCTAGCTCAGCCAGAAATATGCCAGCATAAGTCCCTTGCCACAGCACAGCCAGGCCTCAGCAGTGGGACGTAAACCAGGGTAACTTATGCTAAGTTGCAAAAAGGGGCATTTTGGGGTGTGGCAAGGGCAGGACAGGGCAAGGAGAGTTATCCGTTTCAAACCCTTTTCAGCTTGTTCAAGTAACGTAGCAACCTGGTGGAACTTAGACAGCACAAAGGGTGGTATAAGTCAAATTTCTCCAGAACAGAGTTTGTAATAGGCGTAATTTACACTGGTGTAATTTATGCTGGCTTTCTATAGTTAGGATTACTCTGTTACATGCTTAAGATGACTACTATCAATCAAAATAAAAAACACACGCAAGAGCAACAACCTATGAACCTGAGTCTTCAAGGAAAGTGTTACTCTATCCAAGAGAGGCTAAACCTCTGGGACTCAAAGGTATTGAATGAGGTACATTAGTCATAGTTTGCTTCTCAGGTTTTTTTCTTTTAATTTTTCATCTGCATTTCGGAAATAAGGACATTGTTTCAATGGTCTTTTACAAATATGTTCTCACACTGAAGTGATTTGTCTAAGAAGGGCTGCATCTGAATTCAAATGAGGAAGTTATGATTCACTTTTAAGAGATCCTTTGGTAGCACTGAATAGTCTGATTAGAGATGTATCATTATGGTATATTATAGCATCCGGGGTCTTTTATGATCCAGAGTTCAGACAGCCAACAGCATTTGTCTTTTGTGACATTGGGAAGCTGATTTTGGTGCCAACCTCGGTCATCATGCAAAGATTGGGAATTAAAGGCCTCGTTTTCATTTGTAATAAACAACCCAGCTGGGAGTGCAGCTGCTTAAGAAGAAGGAAACAATCAGGCTTCCTTTTACCTGGAAGGCTCTCATTATACAGCCACCTAGACAGTCTCTCAAAACAGAAAATAAACAAGCTTGAGCTAAACTGAGAAATAGCCCTGAACCCTAGAAGCTGTGGCATCTGAAACAGCTTTGAATGGGGGACACTTTATACACTGATATCAACCCAAAGATCTGCTAAATGAAACTGAAGTAATGAGTTTCCAGGGATATGTAATCTGAGAGTCCTACCTGACCCACTTTGCCTGAACTCTTCATCCAGAGCTGTCTTAAAAAGCCATTCCTTCACATGGACAACACACTACATCTGCACAAAACAAAAGAAGGAAGGCTTCCATACAATTACCTGCAACTGCTACATTGAGCGCAAGCCCAGGAGAACACGTAGCAAAGGGCACACTGGCTACACAGTAAAAATTCTTTCCTTAACAAGTGTAAATGAGGTGATAAATTAGTGAAGCACTTTTTAAGATAGGAGGAAAATGGGCTCTTCAAATATTAATCTATACAGTTATGACAATTGGCAATTTGCTGTGAAAACTCTGTTACAATATGAACTTGGCTAAGATGTAGATGTTATTATTAAAATAAAAGTGTTCCTGCCCATAACAAACACTAAGATTTTCACTGGGTTGGATCCAGACTTAAAGTGCAATCCAATACATGTCTTTTCAGAAGTAAGCTCCATTGGGTTTAATGGGACTTACTCCCAGGTAAGTATGTATTGGATTGCTAAGCCATACTTACGGCAGATTCACTGAAATCAATTTAAGCTAGAACTTAAGTTAGAACTTTAGTCATTTGAAATCAAAGGGTTTTAAGTTGGATTTTGATGGTTCTACTCTAAGAATGACTAAAGGCAGTTGCAACCCACCACCTGACAATCTAGGAGTAAGCAAATGGCTGATTGCTTTTGCTGTCGTTCATTATGAGGAGCTGATTCATGACTACAGTTCAGTCCTGCAACAGTGTGTGACTCATCAAGCAAAATGCACACCCCCAAACCCTGTTAGGAGGCTTGGCAATGTTATTTTTGCAGTTTGAGGCAGGCAGTGAAGCTCGTGATCTGACCTGCATTTGACACGATGGGTTGCAGGTCTGCTATGGTATAATGTGGGGATCTAGTCATATTTTAATGATAAAGAGAGAGATAGTATTGTATAGTGGCTAGAATCTAAGGCCAGTTCTTGGGAAACTATTGTACAAATGTGTCTGACAGGGGACTTATACCACCTCATGATAGGTCTCTCAATACGTTAACTATAATAATATATTTCAATGCCTATGTTGACCACTATGTTATGTTTCCAAAAAACATTTCCCTTTTTCCCTTCTGCAGTCCCCCCCAAAAAAACTATTTAGTTTTTGTTTGTTTTCTTTTGTTCTCACAGCTGTTTGATCCAAGAACTCATGGTGCGAAAAACTAGCGACACATTTCACACATTACATTAAACACATGTTTTCTTACAAGGGAGTGTGCAATGTGTGAAGCAATCTTCATTGTCACCTTTAAAAAGTTGCATTACTCAACCCAGTCTATGTTTTCTCTCGGTTTGCACATAGCTTTGTTCAAGGCCAAGGACCTTTGAGAAACTATTGCCCAATGAAGGGGGCAACACGTGGATCTTTTGTCTAGGAAGTAGGCAGATTCAGATTCATGTGCATTCAAATATGTATCTTGCTTTAAAGTACCTTCAGGATAGGTATCTATGAGGTATCTGCTGGTAGGAAGGAGGATCAAGCAGAGTTGTAAGAATGAACCAGAAGTTCAGAATTACAGACAAGGCATCAGGACCATGGATAGTGCACCGAGAAGCTGCATGAAGGGCTATGGACTACAATTTCCAGTCCTGGTCAAGCGTTACTGAGATCTGAAATATTGCTGGTATATTAGTGGTATCACTCTGCTCCCGAGTCACCCACCTGAGTGACATGATCTCTTGGTGTGCTTTTTGGTGAGGGTGAGATGCCAGGAGGTGCAGATGTTTCTGAGAGGAGTCACTGGCGTCAGAGAATAACAGAAGTGGGGCACACTTCTAGGGCGAGGTGGAATGTCTAGGATAGCCTTCTCCAACCTGGTGCCCTTCAGATGCTTTGGATTACAACTCCATCAGGCCCAACCACATGAACATTGATCAGAGATGACAAGAGTCATAATCCAACAATATCTGGAGACCACCAGGTTGGAAAATGCTGCATTAGGGTAGTTTCAGCTGTTCTTTGGCAGAGAAATCCATGGAAGAGTCTTTTTCAGTCTTCTTAGGATGGCTCATGAGCCGCAGGCTCTGTGGTCATCTCAGGCTCATCCTTGTTCTCCAAAAGCAGCTTCCCAATACCACATCTGTGTCCTCCTCACCTTTTTTTAAAAAAAAAATGCATGTCATTTTCACTCTAACTTTATTCTCCATTTATTTTCATTATTTGGCACACTTTTCACTCTTGTTTTAAATGTGAAAAGAGTTTTACCAAAGAAGCTCAGTTCATGGAGAAGCCATTTTAAAAACACAAAATTGCAAGGGTTGCTATTTGGCCTGGTCCCTACTGTGTAATTTACTTAGCCTAACATCCATCTATAGACAAAAATTAAGAAGTAGCTAAGAGCGGTGTGTTGCAGATGGTGCTTGTGATGGAAGTGGATCCTGACACTATCCCAATGCCCCCTATTCCATTGTTTCCAATATTTAAGCTCTGCACATTGGAATGCTAGAGAGGCAACCTGAGCTGTGTATAAGATAGAATAATGTGGAACTGCATAGTAACACTTGCCAGAAAGTCTTGAAACTGGCAGCTTCTCAGTAAAAGCTCCATTTAAAATTTGCAATCAATGACTCAATAACTTGCATAATATTTTCTGAAAGGAAACATGTTGCCTGCCAGCATTTTGCCTGAGGTTGAAAGGATTGCTTCTCGTCTTTACCAGTTTGCTTTTTCAGCTCAGAAAAAAAAAAGATTGACCTAATTCATAGTGATTGGAAGACTGGGGAAAGACGGAAGGAAATCAAAAGCATTCTGTACAGAGGTTCAGCTGTGGTCCTGTTGACACTGTATAGTTGCAGGGAAGGTTGCTTCATAATTGTGGTATAAATGATAATGCTACGAAGCGATGGTTGTTATAGAAGTAGGAAGGCATGACAAGTCTGCTCAATGTGAACTAAATAAGAAATAAACTTATTGGATTGTATTCTACTAAGTCCTACTTAGAGTAGGTCCACTGAAATTAATGAACCTAAGTTAATCATGTCTATTAACTTCAATGGGTCTCCTCTGAGTAGGACTAGCATTGAATGCCACCCATTAAATCAAAACATTTGAGTGTTTACTCAAGGCCAAAATCACACAGGGTGGATCCATCATTGTCATTGGAAGCTCAAGTGGCCTCAGTGGCTTGGAGTGTTTATTTCCAACTGCAGCTGGCTTCCAGCTATGGCCTCTTCTGGACAGAGATGATCTGGCCACTGTAATCCATGCACTGGTGACTTCCAGATTGGATTATTGCACAGTCTACTTGGAGCTGCTGTTGACAGGCTGACAACGAACCTATAAACCTGAGAGACACTCCACTCCAATATGGCCTATATGGTTTTAAAAATGGCTTTTGTTTGGAGGCTGCTCGAGACCCGATGGGACAAGTAGCTGAAAGAGTTAATTTTGTCATCTCATCTGAGAGGATGTTGCCAGTCATATGCATTGGATATGAATGGCCTTTGGCAATCCAATCAATGCAATCTCAAAAGCAATTGTAAAAGGGCTCGGTCCTGGGCCCAGTGCTCTTCAACATTGTTATTAACGACTTGGATGAGGAGGTACAGAGCATGCTTATCAAATTTGCAGATGATACAAAATTGGGGGGCATACCTAATACCGTGGAAGACAGAAACAAAATTCAAAGGGACCTTGATAGGCTGGAGCATTGGGCTGAAAACAACAGAATGAAATTCAACAAGGATAAATACAAAGTTCTACACTTAGGAAAAAGAAACCAAATGCAGTTATAAGATGGGGGATACTTGGCTCAGCAATACAACATGTGAGAAGGATCTTGGAATTATCATTGATCACAAGCTAAATATGAGCCAACAGTGCAATGTGGCTGCAAAAAAGGCAAATGCTATATTAGGCTGCATTAACAGAAGTATAGTTTCCAAATAGCATGAAGTATTAGTTCCCCTCTATTCAGCACTGGTTAGGCCTCATCTTGAATACTGTGTCCAGTTCTGGTCTCCACACTTCAAGAAGGATGCAGACAAACTGGAACAGGTTCAGAGGAGGGCAATAAGGATGATCAGGGGACTGGAAACAAAGCCCTTTGTGGAGAGACTGAAAGAACTGGGCATGTTTAGCCTGAAGAAGAGAAGACCGAGCGGAGATATGATAGCACTCTTCAAGTACATGAAAGGTTGTCACATAGAGACCAGGATCTCTTCTCAATCGTCCCAGAGTGCAGGACACGGAATAATGGGCTCAAGTTGCAGGAAGCCAGATTTTGACTGGACATCAGGAAAAACTTCCTAACTGTTAGAGCCATACGACAATGGAACCAATTACCTAGAGAGGTAGTGGGCTCTCCAACACTGGAGGCATACAAGAGGCAGCTGGACAGCCATCTGTCAGGAAAGCTTTGCTTTGGATTCCTGCTTTGAGCAGGGGGTTGGACTTGATGGTGTTATAGGCCCCTTCCAACTCTACTATTCTATGATTCTATGATTCTAAGTTTGGCCCTCAGGAGAAAAGCCCATTGTTCAAATCTGTATCTTATCAAGCTAGCTGAAAAGCGAATGCCACCACCTGTCTTCACAAAAAAAAAAAAGCCCATCACCCTGACCATACAACTCACAATTGGTATGGAAATTAAGGAAGGACACCTGCCTGATCCAATCACTTCTGCATTCTCCTTTGAGGCTTTTGTCCAGAAAGATAGAAAAACTGGACTCCTAGAGCCATTTTTTGTTTTGGGTTCTAGGTTCTGGTTACCCAGTTCCACAATGAAATCACCTGCTGAATTGCTGTTCTGGTCACCCACTTCTACTGCTGAATATCACTCTACCTGAAATTGCCTGCTGGATCACTTAGCCAGCCAGAACCCAGAGATCTGACTCTCCCCTGCTCTTCCTTCACTATCTCTGGACCTCTGGGAAAAAAGCGACTAATAAATATTATAAATAAATAAATAAAAATTATTATTATTAGTAGTAGTGGTAGTAGCAGTATTCACATATCTGCACTGTCTTTCCTGGAAGTTGGGACAATGCTGGTGAGGGAAGAAGCCCCTCAAGTCTTCGCATATGTTTTTGGGCTACTGGTATTGCCTCAGCCATGTGGGAAGGAGTCACATGGCAGCTACTCTCACATAGGGAGGTAATGGCAGACATTCAGAAAAAAGCACATGATTCAGCTCTCCTGGACTATACCACTTCAGAATGTAAATGGGGCTTGTATGAAACTTCCCCCATGCCAAACATTCATTGGCCTTACACACTTCAGAATGAAGCCTGGGCAGGAATGTTTCAGGTTTTTTCGTGGGCATGATGCAAACATGAAACACACACACACTCACTGCATTTCAAAGTGATACAGCCCTCGGAGCCTATGAGGAAACTGTGGCCCATTCATTCCACTTCAGCACCTTTCACCAAGAGACAAAACATCCTTTGCTACATAAATCTGGGCTACACTGTGCAATATCCTAGAGCCTTAACTTACATCTTGATTCATCCATTTCATACAAGCTTTCTGTGTTATATTGTACTCTGTTTCAGACACTATGGTGCCATTCCTTTCAGCTTTGTCTTGCCAATGACTCACTGCCATTATGGAATGTTGTGCCACTTCACTCAGTTTCATAATACACTTTCCTAGAAGTCATCCTCAAATACATCTTTGTGCCCCATAAATGCAAACTAACATCCTCTGGGCCTACCCACTGGCTTTCTGTGGCGCATTTAAGAAAAATCCAAGTATGAGTTAAATTCCTCCCCTTAGAAAGTCTAGCAAGTCCTCTTCAAAATATTGTTCTTACCACCTGCATCCCCAGCAAATGATTCACTAGCTAGGAACTTGGGGTGCTAAGCAGCTCAGACCTTAAATATTGAATATAACCTGCCTGGAGTGGGGTGGGAACTGCAGAAGTTACCAAACTACACAAGTGTTCACAAGCTGACGTATTCACATGTACCTGTCCTAATTAGTGATGAATGAAAAAAATGCCCTAATCTTTACGTGGCTTGGTCTTTCAGAGCCTTCTTGAAGAACTCTTGGAGAAGTTTTTAGAGGAGTTCTAAACTCAGGAAGTTCCAGACCTGGGGAGTTTCTCCACCACTGCCAGGACTCTGCTGTCAAAATTTCTCTTTCCCCCTCCCCACTATTCTTTTCCAATCTGGGAAAAGCTGAATGTGTTCAAAACCTCAAGTGCTGTGATGGAAACTCCAGAAACTATAGTGTCTCTATATTTATTTTGGAAATAATAATAATAATAATAATAATAATAATATAATAATAAAACTTTATTTTTACCCCGCCCTTTTCCAACAGGACTCAGAGTGGCTTACAACTAAAAAAAACATCATTAAAACATACAGAGTATATTATTAAAAAAGAATTAAATTATAAGGGAAAATTAAAAACTATAAAAGTTAAAACAGCGAACAATTTAAAATAATAAAATCATAATATGATCACCAAGCCTATGAGACATTAATCCTGGTCGTTCTCTGTCCCAAATGCCCGCTGAAATAAAACAGTCTTTACTTGTTGCCGAAAAGACGGCAAGGAGGGAGCTGATCGTACCTCACTCAGAGGGAGTTCCACAGCCTAGGGGCGACCACTGAAAAGGCCCTATCTTGTGTCCGCATCAAATGTGCTTGCGAAGGTGTAGGGAACACAAGAAGGGCCTCACCTAAAGATCTCAAGTCCCGGACAGGTTCATGGAGGGAGATATGATCTGTCAAATAGTCTGGACCTGAGCTGTATAGGGCTTTGTAGGTCAAAACCAGCACTTTGAATTGTGACCGGAAACAAATTGGCATCCAGTGGAGCTGTTGTAACAGGGGAGTTGTATGGTCCCTGTAACCAGCCCCAGTTAGTACTCTGGCTGCAGCTCTTTGTACCAATTTAAGTTTCTGAACAGTCTTCAAAGGCAGCCCCACGTAGAGCGTGTTACAATAGTCTAAGCGGGATGTAACCAAGGCATGCATCACCCTGGTCAGATCAGGCAGGTCCAGGAACGGGCGCAGCTGGAAAGGCTTCCATTAAGCAGATGATGAACATTGAACAGTTGAATCAGAATGCTGTGCCACATTTAGTGATGTGAATTTTACTCTTTTAAAATGTCCGTTGTCTGTTTTTGTTTTAATAGTTTTTACATTATCCTAGCTAAACATGGAACCTCCATATTCAGGAGCAGTATACCTTTGATTACCAAATATTAGGGACAGGAATTTTGGAGACCCTGGGTTCGCCTGCCTAAGTACTGCTGGCTTTGGATGAGAAAAAAGATCTGCAGGGAAGACTTAGAAAGAAAACATTTTTTTCCATCCCTGGTCTGGTCTGGTATGGCAGCATCCAGATGTTCTGATATTGACTTTGTTTCATAGCCAAGACCATATCAACTGCTAAGACTGCCAATGAAAGCAAGTGGGGAGAGTCTAGAGCATCCAGTCACTTTCTTGGATCTTTGTGTTTGCTCTCCGAAGTGGTGTTGGCTGTGGTCAAGGGCGGAGAAGGAAGCTTCAGCCCACCCAGAAATAATTCCCCACCTGAATTAGCTCAGGGACAGGAGATCCTGATGAGTTCCCTTCTGCCATTTCCAATGTGGCACTGGTTGGCAGTGCTGGAGGGCAATGCCACAGAACATTAACTCCTCCGGTGCATCTCCCATCTGAACACCTAAAAGGAGGGACTATTCCTTTTTCTTAGGAGGGTGGAGGTTCCATGTCAGGTTAGAACAGTTGATGCTGGTTGCCTTGGGGCTCATGTTGGTGTTTGTGCAAGGGAAGGAAGTCTGGCAGTGGGAGGAGACATAAGAGGCAAATGGAAGAGGTGGGATTCTCAATCTTCATCTAATTTTCATTCAGCTTTGAGGAAGAAAGGGTCCATATTCCATACTTCTCCAGGCAACCTTGACCATGGTGAATGCTAGCACCACCACCATGCAATAAAGAGTACCTGACCACCTTTTGACCACTATCCAACCTATCCTTTTGGGGAAATGTGTTGGTGGGACAAGTCCAGCATTTCTGGATGATGCAGCGTTCCATGACACTTTTCAGTCTGGTTTCGGAATAATAATGATTTGGATACAGATTTAGAATAGCAAGTCTATAAACCACTATAGTAAGCTGTAGTCTTTGAGCACCTGGCTTTCCTTCCTCCACCTCCCATTAGTGATGTTTTACTGGTTTTGTGGTTATTTTTCAGTCTGGTTTCTAACTGGCTATAGCATGGAGAGTAGAGCCGGAGGGATTATATTCAGCTAGAGGCCAACAGGGGGAATACTCCCTGCTGATCTGATAGGACAGGGTTCCCCAACTTTTCTTCCCCATCGATCACTTAAGAATTGCTGAAGGTTTTGTTGGACCATTTAATGATTTTTCTGCCTCTTGTAGCAATCGTAATGCACTTTACTAGATGCTGTATGATTTTAATTGTATTCTTACAGGCTGTGGACTACCTGAATGAAGCCCACAGAAAACTGGTGGTCCACAGACCACAGTGTGGGAACCTCTTTATAGGACTTCTTAGCAGCTTTCCAGATTGCAAGACAAAGAGGCCCTTGTGCAGCAGCTAAAATATTCCTGATGCTGCTAGAGAATGTTATGTTTGGGATACTGTCAATTTCCCTTACTATTACTGTAATAATTACAAATGTCAGAGCTGGGGAAAATCTATGTATGCCATCTGTCTTATCCCTTGCCAGCACTTGATTGTGTTCCTTAATGGGAAAGGTTTTGTGTAAAGAAAATGTCCGGATATGAAGCCCACCTTCCATTTAGAGAGTGTCAGATTTGCTATGGGCTAAGGTTTAGTCAGGAGCTCCTACTTTCTGATGGGACATTCTTTGCATGAAAGCAGTTTATGTGCATGTATTTGTTACATCAATTGCAGCCACAGGACCTAAGATACTGATCAATTTGTGCCAGTTTGGGATGAGCAAATATGTCAATTTCAGTTTCTCTCACTTTCTCATTTTTCCAGTTTGAAGTTTGGTTCATATTTCCACACTAGTCTGCAATTTTTTTAAAAAAATCCTCATGAAAATTTATCTGCATTTTAGTGCAAATTTGTCCCAATATACACATTTTTGTATGCAATTTTGCCTAACAGACACATTTCTGCAAAGCAATTTCCCTATTTATTTATTTAAGACATTTATATACTGCTTAATCATTCACATTCCTAAGCATTGTGTATAAAAACACATACACCATACTGCATTTTTGTATGCTATTTTCCATGAATATATGCATTTTTATACACACTTTATCCTACTCGAAGCATTTTTGTACACATTACTTGGCTGGAGAACTGCAATTTGAAAAAGTGTGAATTTTGCAGGATGGCTTGTGTTTAGATTTACATGTTGTTTAGGAATGTGTGAATTTGGTAGGTTTACCTTTAAATGAGAATCGAATCTAATTTCTCTTCCAACCCTAGTGTCAATGGGCTTCTACTGGGAGGAAGTGTGGGATATAAATCTAATAAATAAATAAACAAATAAATAATATAATAGCAGCCAGTAGTGTAGTGGCAAATTCAGAAGTGGAGGATTCCTTCATGATAGTCACAGCCATGCCCCTTTTGGAGAATTCTTCTCCATGGGATCTTTTGCTGGGGGTCCTTAAAATTTTTTTTGAGGACACAGGCTTGAAGCAAAAAGGTAGGCCTTTATTCTTTACAAGCACATGCAGGGTCAGCCTCCCAGAAACATCCAAGAGAGACTGCACTGAGGCACTGTGTACAAACTCTTTTATAGAGTACAGTTACAGCATGTGACAATGATTTCACCAATCTCATGAGTTCTTGCCCACATAACATCACAGTTCCTCCTCCCTACAATTGTTCCAAACCAATCAGAAAGCATTAGGAAACTCCAGTGGTGATTCCAAGATTCTGTCCATATCATTAATTTCTCCATTGTCCTACTGTCTTAAAAGACTAATGAATTTTGGGGCTAGTTGGAACAATTACTATTGTGAATATGCTTTCAAGTGTACTTGGTACAGCCATTGTTTTCATTGTTTCTGATGGGTCAGGCTGACTCAGGTACACCTGGAAATATTTGGACAAGTTCCCTGAGTTAAGTTTGCCTCAACTTAGGGTGTTTGGGAATGTATGAGAACCCCCAGTTCTATTCCTTTGCCATAGGGGTTCTTATGTCCTTATACTTTCTCAGAAATCCCATTTCCTTACTTATAAAATACATAGCTCAAGAGAGAGAGTTTATTTAAACACTTGAGCTTCATTTTAAAACCACACAGACTCAGGAACAGACTGGGTGACTCTGGCTAATTAGTATCTTTCAGCCTCAGAAATATAGAGGCAGGCAGGCCACCCCTTTTTCTTAATGAAAACACACTTACAAAGTTGTAAATATAACAACACACTGGGTTATTTTTTAAAAAAATCATCATTACATCTCACTATTTCTCTTCATTAAACATTTAATTATGCTGTAAAGCTTTTTCCTCTAGGAGGCATTCTTGCTCTACACAAGAAACCTATCTCTTTGGATCAAAATCAATACCATATTAATCACTGCTTTACCAGTTATATGCTTGCTTGAATTAGAACAATAGACCAATTAATATATGTCAGTCATGCATCAGCCGAGTCTTGGCACCGGCTGAATTCGGCAAGGAAACAGGAGATCGCTGTGACCGTTGCCATTGCAACAGGTTTTGCTTACAGCTCTGAATTAAATGCTAAGATTCAGGGTTCTCTGTCAGCCTGAATCTCAGGGCTCAATAGGCCTGAAGTTCAATGCTTGACTCCTTATGATTATAAAACATATACCTTCCTAATATCTATGATTACAGCTACGCCCCTTCTAAGATTATAAAACCTTCTAAGAATATAAAATAATCTGGCCAGGCTTGAATACTTCTTCCTGCTTCTCTATCACAGTCACCATTTGAGTGTCCTTTCTCACTGTCAGAGATATTGACTGAATTACTGATTTCAGTGTCTACATGCTTATCTCCTGCTGGTACCAAACTGCTTGATGATGTCGATGGGATGCTGTCATCAGGATTCACTGTCTCTTCTTCTGCAATTACAGAATTTTCACTCTCCAGGACTTGTCTTGGCTTTCTGAAGCAGGAATTAAGAAAGGCTTGGTGTAGTGGTTAAGGTGTTGGACTACGACCTGGGGGACCAAGGTTCGAATCCCCACACAATCATGAAGCTCACTGGGTGATCTTGGGCCAGTCACTGCCTCTCAGCATCAGAGGAAGGCAATGGTAAGCCACCTCTAAATACCGCTTACCATGAAAACCCTATTCATAGGGTCGCCATAAGTCAGAATCGATTTGAAGGCAGTCCATATCCATTTTGCTTGTAATTGACACTCATTGGGGCTCTTCTCAGAGGCTAACACACTCCCTTTTCATGCTGATTGGCTGGTAGGATGCTGGAGACACAGGGACCTGGCTCCCAAAAAAGTAAGGGGTCTAAGACATGCCCCCCAGGGGACCCTGGATGACTGCACCCCTGGTGTAGCAACTGGTGTGTGCTGAAGTGAAGCCACTCTCCTGATAGCAGCATTGCTGTGGCTTACTTGGATAGGGCTGTGCTGGGGCACTATCCATATTGGTTGCCTTTATAGGCTCTGTGCTAGCTCTATCCATATTGGTTCCACTGGTGCACTCACACCATCCTGACTTCACCGCTATCCTGTCCCACCCTAGCCCTGTCCAGGTAAGCTGCAGTGACACCAGTGTCAGGATGGCAGCCTCTGCAGCAATTGTAATGCACTGTACTAAATGCTGTATGATTTTTAATTGCGTTTAATTGTATTTCCATTGCTTTCTTTTATTCCTTATATTGCATTTTATTGCATTACACTTTGCATTTCATAGAATTCAAATTGTAATGCAACAAAATACAACGTAAGGAATAAAAGAAGCAGTAAAAATACAATGAAACATCAACATGAATATTTCACGCAGACATCCTGCAGACCATCTGAATGAAGCTAGCAGACCATAGTTTAGGAACCCCAGTAGTAAACAAGAATATACCCTGATAGTGGAAGCAACTGCATAATACTAAATATTAGAGCATTGTTGTGACCGCATACAGAATTTTAAGAATTTATAGAAAAAGGTTTGCAGAGGTTTTTCTTAGCGGCATCTGTTTCAATTAAATGTAACCCTATCGCAACAGAAATTGATACCTTGCCTGATTCATCTGTTTAACTCACTCCCTTTGCCTCTGTAAGCTCGGAATTAAAAGCATGTTGTTAAAACTCACCAAAGGCTGAGACTCTAGTAAGGGGAGGGAGAGACTAAATGCAAAACATACTTCAGTGTCTCAGTGTTCAAAGTAAATTTTATATACAATGTATTTCACCGTTTATTAAAATATTCCATTTTCTTTCTTTTAGTTTATCCAGCCTAAAATAGTATCTTTCAATGCCAGCCTGTCACATGTTTTCCTATAATTACTGCAGCCATTTTTTTTTGCAAAACAACTGTCTAGCCCATTTAAAATGAAAAACCTAACATCAATCTAATTATCCCCTGTGAGTCGACTTTCCATCAATTTCCATTTCAAAGGTAAGAGAAATAGCCAATATTTTCCACTTCTTTCAAACAGATCCCCCCACCTTGCAATTTATGCTCTGTGTGGCAGATTTCTGTAAATCTATAGCTTTTATTTCATAGCGTGCATCATGATTATTGACAACTAATAAGAATCCCATCTCAGATATACTTCTGCACCTACTTTCAATTTTTACACTGGTTATTTCACTGTAATATACATGGGGGGGCACCAGGGGATGGTTCTAATATTCACACACACACCTTCTTGTGAACCTCACAGAGGCATCTGATTGGCTGTTGTTGGAAACAGAGCACTCTACTTGGTGGACCATTGGCCTGATCCAGAAATGCAATTCTTATAAATGCTGTACAGCAAGTAAGGGGAACCTTTGGCCCTCCATAAATTGCTGAACTGCAGCTCCCATCAGCAAGAATTGGTAATGGCCAGGAGTGATGGGAGTTGTAGTTCGGCAACATCTGGAGGGCCAAAGGTTCCCCACACCTGCCTAATAGTATAGTGACTTTTAGCTGAATTCTCTCTCTGGCAGGAGTGAACAGTAGCACCGTTTGGCAGTGTTTCAGGAACAAAAAATGCTTTACGGGCGCTATAGGGTACTAAAACTGATCACCATGATGAAGCAATCCCTGTCTTTAGCCATGATGTCTGATCCAGGGCAGGGATTCTGTTCTTCTGTTCTTTGCATAGCATTATTGCATTCTTCATCTGGGAGAAACAGAGCATATGTTCCCCTAACACACCTTGATTTAGTGGGAAAGCCACTTAATTTGTGCTCTCAGGATTACATCAGTTAAGAAGAACCTGTAAGCCTGGAATTCAGGTCCAGAATTATGGCTCAATAATAATTTTTTTTTTCTGAACTGGGTTGTCTTGTGGGAACGGCTGTGTGTTATAGTCCCTTCAAGAGCTGCTCACAGTGGAAATCAGGAGGCAAAGCTTTTTCTTACCTACAAATACTGTTTTGGGGCAAGTGTCACCTGCTAAACTTCTCCATTTTAGGACTAGAGATGTGAAGGCCTGGGGAGGGGAGGGAAACTTCAGAGCAAAAAAGTGGGTTTTTTTGGGGGGGGAATAAAAAAACCCAGAAAAAATCAGGAGGAAAAACTTTCTTCCCAAAATGTTGTTTTATTTCCTGGCCTTCACAAATCTAGTCAGGGCATCGTGAAAGGCATGGGACACTCTGCCAGAAAGTTTGCGAGACTGTTCCTGAAGCTGCGGTCAAAATCATGATTATATTCATGGCTGTGTTTTTGCATGCTCTTTAACTCTTTTGTACTGAGCCATATTTATTTTCATGAAGGACACACAAGTCTGTGAGAAAGAAGCCATCCATGTTCGCACAGTGCTGTAACCTTTTCATGTCATAGCCTTCTCCCCGTGAGCAAAACACACAAGCACAGAAAGTGACTTGTTTATGTAGCCAAACAACTGCAGTACTCAGGATTCAGCATAACTGCGAATGTACTCGTATTTGGGGCATTTTAGCTGAAGCATGCACTTAAAAATATTGAAGGAACCGCTGTGTAAACAGAAGCAACTGAACTTTAAAAAATAGCTGATGTATTTTCTGCAGGAATCTGCTGCCGCAGGTCTAGAGATGGAACTGAGAGTGAAACTTCAACTATAGGTTTCAAACAAGTTATAGGAGATGCATGTCTATCCCATCCCCGACATACTTACCACCTTTCACATGACCCTTTTTGTTGTGTTTTGTCACTGATTCACATGGCTGCTAGGTTAGCTATCTACCTAATTGTGTGTCCTAAGCTTCCAGAAATAATTTAGGCACCAGGAGCTATACTTATACTGCTTCAGTGCTTCGAAGTTTCATTTTGCCCCAGTAAGACAAAGCACATGTATATTCAAAATAGCTATTTGTAGCATATGATTAGCAATGCTTGTTAATATGATATATGTGAAAAGCATCCTGATTTCTTTTCAAATGTACCTTTTCTAAATGCAACACAAATACTAGAGTTACAAACATGCTCTCTAAACAAATCCCTTCACTTCTACTGCAGCTTGACTGAATGATGTATTGAAATAATAGGTAGTTCCTTTAGCCTCCAAAGTCAAGCCATGAAACAATTGCCTGTCTCCACCGATGACCATACCAGATTCCTCAAATTATTTGCCTTGTTTCCCCCTAATAGACTGAACAGGCTTAATTTTATTGACTAGTGGTTTTCACCACAAATAATATTTATTATTTATAAAGAGGGTTGTGTAAGTCTTTAACATGGCCCACATATCTTAGCTCAGCAATCCTTACAACAACCTTGAAAGGTAGACTAGCATTGTTTTTCTCATTTTACAAATGCAGGCCAAAACATAGTGGCTTGCCATCATTACCTTATATGCCACTTTTGACCATGCAGACACCCGCATTCATGTACCGTAGGGATGGGGAACCTCAGGCCTGGGGACCAAAGACAGCCCTCCAGTCCTCTCTATCTGGCCATCAGCACCCTCCTGAGCCACAGCCTTCACCAGCCCTGCTTGGCATCATCCCTGAGTGTTTTTGCCCGGTTGGAACGTGCCCTCGCACTCTTATAATACTTCTTGTTTGCCTGGATGGAGGATAGATAGAGCGGCATAAGTATGAAGTAGCCAAACGTACAATGGTAAAATTCACATTTGGTGCTCTGTTCACTTTTGCTTCTGGTCCCACCCACCATTGGTATGTATCCCCCCCCCAATGTTGCCCAGAAGGGATTGTGGCCCTTAGGCTGAAAAATGTTTCCCCAACTTTGATGCACAGTGACATGATCATTGTACATGCCAGAAGGGTAGAGACATCCAGGGTCTCAGGGGTGTGTGTCTCAGACCCCTTACTTTTTGGGAGCCAGGTCCCAGCAGGGCCACTGAGAAGAATCTCTTAAAATGCTTCCTTGTCCTTTTCTGCTGATTGGAGCCAATCAGAGTGAAAGGAGGTTAGTCAGCCACTTGAAGACTCTTATCAGTAGCCAACACACTCCCCTTTCTCGCTGATTGGCTCCTAAAGACATCTGTTGTTGTGGGAGAAGGCAGTAACAAGAATCTCATTGTGCATCTCTGAAGAGTGCTGATAAGTTCATCATGTTCCTATGAAATATGGGCAGAAGCATGTTATCGCTGTAGAAAAAAGCTTGGAAAATAAAAAACTTTTAAACATCTATCTTCAGAAATTTATTTTGGCTTGGTGTTTTCAGCCTGCAAATACAGCTGCAGTAAAAGCCATGCATCTTGTATACACAATCAGACATGGGGAATTTGTGTATTGTGTGATGAATTCTACTACTCAAGCCATAAGCTCTTGCTTTCCCCTATAAATTGCTGATAAAATTGCCTGCACTGCACTGAGCAATCAGATTTGGAGACAGGCTGATTGTTCTTACAATACTGACCTTGTTTTGCAGATGCAAAGAATCAGTGTTTTTTAAAAAAAATCCTCCCTTTCTAGGAAATAGAAACAAGCAACTTGCTTTACATCTTTAGTTGTTCATTGATGTTATGAAGGCAGGAATTATGGCATCCAGGTGGTATTCAAAAGAAAACATCACAGCATTTTTACCAGATGGAAGTTGTGGAAAACACATCTGATATCCACTGTAGCCCGGACTATCAGCCTACAGCAATGGATCCTGGCATACTCTATATAGGACAGACTAGTTTAACCATCATTTTTTCTTCCTAAGGAGGCCTAGGAATTGTAGTTCAGGATGGGTGGGTATCTCAGGCAGCAGAAGCTCTGAGAAGGCAGCAGAAAGGCCCTGAGGAGAGCCTTTGCCTGTTAGGATAGACAATACTGGGCAAAATGGCCAATAGTTTGGCTCAGTATAAGGCAACCTCATATGTTCATATGAGAGAAGTGATACAGACTTGGAGTATAGGAGACAGAGCTATGGAGAAATTAAACCTGCATCGATGTTGGAAATTCAGATCACATATTTAGATCACAAGGCCTGATGGCCATCATGATTTAGTTCTGTGGCAATCAGCTTCAAATCAATCCAGCTGCATTTAGTTTCCATCTCCAGATGCAGCCGAATGAGGGGTGAGGAATCATCAGCATCTATGGCAAGGGGGTGATATTTTTTATTGAGTCATAGCAACCATCTCCTTTAAGATGACATAGCTGAGCATTCTGCAATAGTGCTTGCATTAATCACAGTAGAAAACACCTGCATTACTATGTAGCCCCACCATGAGTTACTCACAAAAAACATCTGGGCTGTATTTTGTGATGTGAGGAAGCAATGCAAGGGGACCAGCTGGAGGAAAGAAGTAGCTAAGGATGCCACTGAAGATGGCAACCTTCTAAGAGCAGTTGCAGACTAATAGCAGCCAACGCTGACATTCATGTGGGCTGCTCTGAAAGTGGGAAACTGTCCAGGTTCACTTGGTATCAACAGTCCAAGTGGTAATAGGGTCAGAGCCCAAAGGTCAGTATGAGCAAGTTGTTCGCCCAGCTAGGGGCCAAAGCCAGAGAGGTCTGGTCTAAGCTTATGAGACAGCAGCTGGTAGGAGGATAAGTCAGAGGCAAGCAAGCAGCATAGTCCATGAACACAGCTAGGTTCAAGAAGCAACAGCTACTTGGAGGAAGAATGGCAAGCAGGACAGCAGGATCTTATTATTAGCAGGCAAGTTGGTCAGAATAAACAGAAGGTGCCAGAGATGAGGCTATAGAGGGCTATGTGGAGCTGCACTGGCCTCCTGGGTCATCTGACCAAGTGATGAGTCAAATAATTGGCCTCTTAATGCTGCTCAGGTGACACCTCTGGTAGCCTAATTCAGTCCTTAATTTCTCATCAGCACAGGATATAAGAGCGTTGGAGGATGCCCACCAATCATTCCTGTTTGAGATCTCCTGCTAGCTATGTCATCGCAGCCTTGCATAAGGCTCCAAGGACAAATAGATGGGTTTGTGAGGGATTACTAAAGTCATATGGGTAATGCAGTAGGACTGGGATGGTCTTAAGGCCTAGGAAGAGGGTTTACATCCTGGTTGTAATTTAGCCATGCTTACAGGAGGCAACCGGTAAGGGAATTCCTGTTGTCATAAGGCTGCAGTGTGACACTTGCACCATGTAGATAAGCAAATATAGGCACCACTTGCTTGGCAAGGAACCCGGTCCATCTTCAAAATAGCACAAAGGGACAGGGCAAAGGAGAAATAAGCAAAGAGCTGGCTATGCATAGCAAGTAATAAAGGGAATATGAGGAGAGCTTGTAGATGAATGCTTGTATCAAATTTTTGCTGATCATGCATGGTGGGAGCAATAACAATCTTCCATGAAAAATGGTCTATAGTAAACCACAAGGAAAATATCTATTGGGAAACTTTACCAGGCAAAAGCATTAATGCACTGCAAGTCATTCATAGAGATATTCTTTGATTAGTTCTATGAGTGACATTAAGGTAAGAAAAAAATCTGGTAATGATTTCCTGGGTCACGTTAAAAGGACTCTAATTCAACAGGGCTTTACAGCTACATAAGGCATTGCGTGTGAGATTCTTGGATGGCCCCAGGAATGCATGGCCACTGGCACGCTCACAACATGGGCAGGATCACATAGCAGTTTCACATATTGGGGTCAGGGGGAGTTGACACACACATGTTGCTGTGATCTGCATCTCAAAAAAAGGTGGGCAAACTTTTTGGCAGAGGGCTTCATTCCCTTGGGGGTAATCTGTTGTGGGCCACATGCCAAGTATGTGTGGGGTCCTTAGCCAGCGGTGGGCATGGTCAGAACCAAAAGTGGTTGGTTACACCCTGCCTCTCTCTTTCTGCCACCTCTTCTTTGTCTGTCTTCCTGATGCCTCCCTTTCTTTCTTTCTTTCTTTCTTTCTTTCTTTCTTTCTTTCTTTCTTTCTTTCTTTCTTTCTTTCTTTCTTTATGGTGTCATGTTCTCTGGCCTCAATCCTTCTTCTGGCTCAGATACAGAAACACTTGGAGGAGCAGAAGGAGGCATTGCTCAGGTACCTATTGGCTTCCCCCTCCGGAACCTTCCAGACCAATTCTTCAGACCCTCTCCTGATGCATTCCACTCTGTCTCCACACTGGAAAACCAGCAGCTACAGAGTCGAGCAATGGCCTTTTAGAAACACAGACAGCTCTTCAGAGGGAGAGGGGTTAACATCAGGTCCAGACCAGTCAGTCTTGATAAGGCCTCAGCATGTTGGCAAGTGAACAGCTTTTCTTGGGGGAGTTTCAGCAAACACCAGCCACAGTCATCTGTCCAGGGTCCTGAAAGACTGTGCATGGTCTTGGCTACAGTGATTCTGCATGGCCTGTCTTAATTCTGTTCACTGGATGTGACTCTACCCTTCCGAATGTGACACCAGCTTTCCAGTATGTGTCACTGCTCCAACCCAGCTTACCCTGGGAGCCTCAAGCAAAGTTAGGACAGAACACATCCCTCTCCCCTCTCCCTCCCTCCCTCCCTCCCTGTCTCCTGGGCTGCCAGGAGAGAGACAGATCATTCTTGCCAGAGATCTGAACTGATAACTTCCAGAGGGCTTTTGAAATTAGGCCAAGGGGTACAGGTTGCCCACCCCTTCTCTAAACCTTTCACATATTGCTTCCCTTGGATATAATAGCGTCTGATCTAACATCAGGAAATAATGTGTGTTCTAATACGACCACATTGACAGGAGCCATTTCCTGGCATTGATTTGCATGAGTGCAGTGGCCCAGTTTGCTCCATGCAAATTGCCACCAGCAGAGGCATGCTGGGTCAGATGTTATTTCTTCTATGCAGCTGCAATAATGGGGACATTTGGCACCCGAATGAGCCCTGCCCAATAGTCTCTGCAGTCACTCACATCACAGCACTGCATATTATCCGTGCTATATGCTGAGATACCATTTCATACACTCACCACCACAGCCACACCATCACAGTTAGGCTGTAAGCCAGTTGGCAGCCCCTGGCACTCCTGTGGGGGTCAGCACTATGGGCTGCAGTCTGAGATAAGCCATCAACCAGGTACCATGAGGCATGCCAGGAATCAGGACCAAACAGTAAACCAGGAGGCAAGATAGAGGAGCAAGCCAGAAGTCAAGCCTGAAGAAGAACCAAAGGACAATTATTTATTTATTTACTTATTTATAATCTGCACTTGGAATACAGCATATAAAAATAAAATCAGCAAAAATCAACCATGAAAACATCGTCAAAAACATCAGTACATCAACAAACATATTGGTTAAAAAGGGGGAAATCAAATGGCAAAGGCCTGTCTAAACAGTATAGTTTTCAAAAGATGTCTCGAAGAGAGGAGATAGTTCCTACCAAACTTCTTCTGGCAGGGAGTTCCATTGGCTAGGGCCTGCCACACTAAAGGTTCAGTCCCTTCTGAAGGCCAGCTGAATCTCAAGGGCATGGGGAACCACCAGAAGAGCCCCATCAGAGGATCTCAGTAACTGAGGTGGAGCATAAGGAGTCAGAGGTACATTCAGGATTTTGTGAATGAACACCAATACCTTGAACCTGTGGAGCAACATGTTGCCAGTAATCTGCTCCTGTGAGCAGACTACTGCATTCTGCATTCTGTACTAACTTCCAGACTGGATTATTGCAATGCATTGTACGTCGGGCTGCCCTTGAAGATGACTTGGAAACTTCAACTGGTCCAAAATGTAGCAACCAGATTATTGGCAGGGTTCCTTTTAGAACTCATATAACCCCTGTTTTAAAACAGGTGCATTGGTTGGTAGTTCATTTCCGGGCCCAGTTCAAGGCGCTCATGGTAGTGTTTAAAGCCCTAAACAGGTCCAAATATCTGAAAGACTGCCTCCTTCCCCACAGACCCTCACTTTGCCAAATCAGAAAGCCACTAAGTCTGGAAAGGGATTAATTCAATTATCCTCACAATTCAAGAATAGTCTTGACTCGGTTCATACAATAAAACGTGTGATCATGGTCTGTCTTCACAGTGGCAATTACAAACATCCTTACTGTGAGGCTGCAGGGGACAGCATAACTATAGCACAGTCTGGTCATATCTAGTGGTATGTAAAACAAATTCTCCCTCCCCCTACATTCTCCATCTATTTAAGGTGCAAAAGAAATTTCATTCCAAAATAATGAAAAGGGGGGATGAAACTTCAGTGAAATTCTCATGGACAGAGTGCAGGGTTTTTGTTGTGCTTACCTTGTTTTCAAGATTGCTAGGGGATATTTGTGAGTATCCTTTCTTTCATTCTACAAATTATTTCTCCAGTAGTCTGCACCCTGGAGCCTTCCTGGGTGCCCATGTTTCTTGAAAACCCCATGATGTCCTTAGCTGGGCTTTCCTGTAAGCATGGGAAGGTGAGAATGCTGCCTACTATGTGTGTGTGATAGCTGTTCGTTGTGAAGTCTTTTTTACTTTTAAAGAAATCAGCATGGATTTTTTTTTAAGGTAAAAGGAAGGACTATGTTTAAAAACAAGATTGGCGAGCTCACTCATCATAGCCACCCTCCCTGGCATCTTGTGCTTCAGTTAAAGCTCAGGGGAAGATTTAATGAGGTAACTTCTCTCGTGAGGCTTTTTTTTCTCCAGATCAGGAAGTGCAGGCATCTAGGGAAGCTGCAGTGTGCTGGAGAAATGTTTAAGGAAAAGAAAATGACACACCAACCATGGCCATCTTGCAATGATAAGGTAAGCTCACCTCAACACCTACTGACATTCTAAAGACATCCTAAAGGGCCCTGAGAAAGAGGGAGAAAAATGGAAGCCACTTTCACAGGGGAAGAAGACTTCTGAGTAACTGGAGGATACTGGAGGATGGAGCAGGCCACTTGTCATATCAGGGCCCTACATGCTGCAGATGCAATCAAGGACAACTGGAACTGAAGCAATAAGAGCCTGTTTCATACATTTAGCAGGCCCTATTCTGTGGGAATGTGTAGAGCTGCCAGTAGGATTGCAAGGCAGCCAGACTCTGATTCTTCAACATAGGACCAACTGTGGTCTAGCAAATTCCAGTAGCTGCATGCATAGGACCTCATTTGAAGCACCAGGCCATATCATTCACTTGATCCTGCCCAGGTGATTGTGTGGGGCTGCAGAGGATCTTAAGAAGCTTACAATATACTGTAAATTTATGACCCCATTGATAGGTGGATCACAAAAGGAGTAGTGGAAGGAGCTGGCAAAGGTAAGAATGGATGCATGGTGAGTAAAATGGATACAGCACATTTTTAAGCCTTTAGGAACACAGTGGGGAGCAAAGTGTTAATCCTAACCACCCCAGCCCTGATAATGACTATTTAACATCAAGTTTAGTTTAGCCCGAAGGTTCACTTGGGATCATGCCAGGTTCTAAGAATACGTGTGAGGAGAGTGAGTGTCTTTTTTTCTCCTTACCACCTGTAAAAATATATTAAGCACTAACACTGCAGTGGGCATTGCTCTTTAATGTGCCATTGGTTCCCCCTACCCCTTTTGCTGACTTAGACTTCTGAAAGACAACTGCTTGCCTGATCAATAATCTCCTTGGAAGGAAAAAACACAGGACAGTTCTCATAAATTGATTTGTAACTCTGCATCTTCAGCAAGAACTACCAAAGGGTCACTATGGAAAGGAGAGAAACGATATCACACGGCCAGGCTGCAAGTGCCTGACCTGATCTGGAAAATGAGAGAGGTGTTTTTATGTTCTCAGCAAAATGCTAGACAGAACATGAGAAGTACTAGAGAAAAACATGTGATAATGATTCTTGACCTTGTAAATCTTCCTTCCTCATAAAAAGGACATTTTTGCTTGGCATTCACTCATATTTCTGGTGGTTTACAAAAAGAATCAAACCATTAAAACATAAATACCCCCCTCCCCCCCAAAATACCCTAAAAGCCACAAAACCAGGGGAAGGCCTGTAGCTCAGTGGCAGAACATCTGCTTTGATTGCCAAAGATCCCAGGTTCAATCCTAAGCATCTCCAGGTAGGGCTGAATATGTCCCCCATCTGAAACCCTAGAGAGCTGCTACCAGTCTGTGTAGATGAATGTTCTTCAACCTTGGGTCCCCAGATGTTGTTAGAGTACAGCTCCCATCATCATTGGCCATTGGCTAAGCTGGCTGGGGTAGATGGGAACTGTAGTCCAACAACCTCTGGGGACTCAAGTTTGACAAATGGTGGTGTAGACAATACTGAGCTAGATAGACTAATTGTCTGACAGTCTAAGACTTATTATGTTCCAGTATACAAATTTAAAACCATACCAAATGAAAACCCATAAAAAACGATAGGCAAGTTAAAAACGTGCTATTTAAATGCTGTGAAACAATGACTGGGAGAAGAGGAAAGTCTTGACCTGGCACCAAAAAGATAACAGTGTTGGCACCAGGCGCACCTTGTCAGAGAGAGATCTTAATAAATGAGTAGGTTCACTGTCCTTCAAGTATATCCAGAGGTACTTATTCAAAAGTTCTTCATAGTATGCAGATATATTTAAATTTAATTTATTGTAATTTGCCTTTTAGCTGATTAAAGTAATAATTATCTCATCTCACTGTGTCAAGAGTCAAGACTGTGTTAACTTCTCCCTCTTTGGCCTCTTCTAATTATGGATGTGAAAGTTGGACAGTATAAAAAAGTGGATAAAAGAAAAACCAACTCATTTGAAATGTGGTGTTGGAGGAGAGCTTTGCACCTACCATGGACCACAAAAAAGACAAATAATTGGGTGTTAGAACAAATTAAACCAGAACTATCACTAGAAGCTAAAATGATGAAACCGAGGTTATCACACACTGGACACAATAAGGAGACGTGATTCACTAGAAAAGACAATAACGCTGGGAAAAACAGAAGGGAGCAGAAAAAGAGGAAGGCCAAACAAGAGATGGATTGATTCCATAAAGGAAGCCCCAGACCTGAATTTACAAGATCTGAACAAGGTGGTTTATGACAGATGCTACTGGAGTTCACTGATTCATAGGGTCGCCATAAATTGTAACCGACCTGAAGGCATATAACAACAACAATTTTGTGTACTGGTAATCTCATGGTCTCTCTTCATCTCTGGCATTGGCAAATACACCATTGGCATAATTATCTTCTCATCTGCAATCTGGTGGAATTGTCTGCATATAATTCAGCACCTCTTTTTGTGTGTGTGTCTGATGAAGCCATATGAATGGATGCTTGCAACTAACCGCAATCATGGATATGAAAAGCATTTTACTTTCCTTTTGTCAGCTATTTTAAGTAAGCAGGTCACTCACACCTCTGGCCTCAGATTTCCATAACAAGGAGATCCTAACTAACTGCTAATAATATTTATATACAAGGACGGTTCTGCATAAATTTACTTGCCTTTCAAATCTGTTGCAAAGGGTGCAAAGTAAGGCAGAGTAGCAATCTCCTGTGGTACATTGGATCTGGGTGATATATATGTACATCTGGAAGCTGCCCTCATGAATATGGGGCGGGGAAGGCTTACAGGGTTCTGGGAAAGATTTGAGGAGAACCGATGTGAAGCAGAAAGCAACCATCAGCAGGATATGGTAGCAAGAAGCAGGGTACAGATTTCAAGCCCCCCCAAATTAGACGTGACATGCAGGCACACATATCTTTCTCCCAAAATATCCTTCAACCACTGCAGAGAAATGTCAGGGGAGGAGTGGCTGCTTAATCTTTTCTCCTCTGGCTCTGTTTCTGCTCAATTAACCTCCAGTTACTATTTCACATTGGGTGACAAGATAATGGGTACCCATATCTTTTCCCCAGTGGATGAAAAAGCAGCATGTGAGAGAGCAGCAAGTGGAAAAATCAGCATGTGGAGAATTGACGGGAAGGAGGGTAAGGGTTAAGCATGCCCTCCCCCTTCCCATTTTTCAGAGGCTGCTTTGGGTTAAAAAAAAGTCAGGGGAAGATACACATGACAATGGGGTTGTATCCAGCACGGCAGTTCTGCTTGTGTAACATACTTTTGCTTGTGCAATGAGACATCTTCCTCTACTCCACTCCCGTGCAGCTCCCTGTGGACCTTCAATATCTGCTCCAAATGGTTCGGGCACCATCTGGGATGCTCAAGGAGAAGAAGGGGAAGTCCCATTGTATGAGCAAAATGCTGCTTGTGCAGTGTTGGATGCAACTCTATATGTCATGTTGAGGTGAGGCCTCAGAAAACCAGTTATGAGCAGCTAAGCAGCACAAGAGCTCCCAGGGAGCACAGCATTTGATTCAGCAAACACCAATGGAGTCTTCATATCCTCATGCAGATGCCTGACCACTGTGTTTCAGTTCTCATATTGTTTCAGAAAGTGTGAATTTGATATATTCGCCTTTAAATGTGAACAGAGTCAAATTTCTTCCCCATCCCTGCACTGTGAGTACCTTTTACCACATGGTATGTATATCAGGTACAAAATAAAGTGTCACCCCCCCACTTCATGTCAACAGAGTATGCTAAGTTCTTTCCAACCCCAGTCAGTAAGCCAATTGCCCTCCATGAGTTAGAGCAGCCTTTCCCAACCAGTGTGCCTCCAGATGTTGTTGGACCACAACTCCCATCAGCCTCAGCCAGCATTGCCAATGGCTGAGGCTGATGGGAGTTGTGGTCCAACAACATCTGGAGGCACACTGGTTGGGAAAGGCTAAGTTAGAGGGTGGAGTCTGACGTGTGGAGCCTCCTGTGTAATTTTGAACCCTGAAACATCGGGTTCTAAATCACACATGGAGCTTCCACCAGTAAAGGAGACTCCTTGCTGTTTCACAGATTGCCCTCCAATTTGTAATACAATAAATGCATTAATGGTCATGCACTGGAGGGGGCAGTATGACAGACAGGCCAAGGATCCATCTTGTTCCATCATTAGCCAATCCTACAAGTGGAATGTTCGGGAGGGTTGGAGAGTATAAAAAGTTCTGCTAGTTGAGCAGGAGACATGAGTTAGAGGTTTCGATGATAAGCAATTATGTGGAGATTAGGGTGGAGATTAGAGATTTTATGAGGTGCTAGGAAAGGAAAAGGGTTAAAGAAGAAGCACTGACAGAGTTTAGGAAAAGGTTATATGTGTAACATTGTAACCATCATGCTTATGTGCCAGTTTTATATGCTTGTCTGAAAAAAGGTCTTGGTTTACAAATAAAAGTTTTATTCTTGTTTTACATTACTGCCTGAATCACTGTAAGTGGGGGAGGGGAGGAGTGACAAGTCACAAATAATACTGGAACGCATATAGGACTGGTCACAGACGTCAAGGTATATTAGGACACACGATCTTCACATTTGTTTTACTGCTCCTGTTTTAGGACTGTCACATCATGGGATGTCATTAACCTAGGAGAGATTACACAAGGTAGGTGAGGTGGGATAGCTAGTCCCCATGGACTAGGGGAGTGGACATGGTTTCCCTCATTTGGGGTTTTAAGAGGGCTGTCATAGGCAATGACCTGACATATGCGCCCCTGCACCCCCTTGTATGTTTACTTAGACCACATCCATACCAGACATTTATTCCGCTTTAAACAGTCCTGGCTTCCCCCAAAGAATCGTGGGAAGTGTAGTTTGTGAATGTTCTGAGAGTTGTTATTCCCCTCACAGAGCTCCAATCACCAGAATTCTTTGGGAAGAGGGGCTGGCTGTGAAACCACTCTGGCCATGGAGCTCTGTCAGAGGAATATGAGTCTTCTAATAACACTCACCACCCTTTGCAAAATACACTTCCCAGGATTTTTGGGGGGGAAGTCAGGCCTGTTTAAAAGTGGAATGAATGTCTGGTGTGGATGTGGCTTTACAGCCAAGGACAACAAATATTTGCAAAGGGCTTTCGTTTTGCACTAAAGCACCAAGCCAGCAGCACAGGAAGCTCATTCTTAAATGGAGGCCTTTTCATCTCACCAAAGCTATGTTTGTAAGCAAATAAACCTGCTATACAATGTTTGTGGAATGTGCAAGTGTTCTCTGCACTGCAGAAAATAAGAAGCAACTATATTTTTAAAAGGTTCCATGGCACATGTATGCAAGCTACCCTTGCCACTGTGTACAGGCGAAGAAGGGCGCTTGGATAAACAAGTAAAAGTTGATGCTATTTTTGTTGGGAGAAAGGCTGGCCAATTGAGCCTGTCCACAGCTTCCATGGAAACATCTGGAGTGTCTGGCTTACTGCCCTGATACATTATTGCCATCTGGGTCTTTTTGGATGCTGCAGACTCCAGTCACTAATCATGAAGCTGCTGATAAATCTGCTGGCCCTTGGGGAAAAAATGTTCAGACCAATCATGTAGCTCCTCCATGTTTATCCAGAGCAAGTAGTCTCAGATATCACAAAATCAATATAGAACAGTTCATTGTTTAGTTAACGTTAACCTGTTGGGTTATGTTTTTCCAAGCAGGAAAAAAAAAGTGCAACACCAAGGGAACTGGAAATTTAAAAAAGGGGGAAAGATGCTGGGAATAGAAAGGTTTATTGAAAACTGCAATTGCCAATGAATTTAAGATACTGCTTTTTTTCCAAGGGGCAGACATCTTTCCCATTATATCCCATTTATTGTGGCTTTCATAGACTCTCCGTGGCACAGAGTGGTAAGCAGCAGTAACGCAGCCAAAGCTCTGCTCGTGGCCAGAGTTCGATTCCAACGAAAGGAGGAAGTCAAATCTCCGGTAAAGGGGGTCAAGGTCCACTCAGCCTTCCATCCATCCGTAGTCGGTAAAATGAGTACCTGGCATATGCTGGGGGGTAAAGAAAGGCCGGGGAAGGAACTGGCAATCCCACCCCATATATACAGTCTGCCTAGTAAACGTTGCAAGACGGCACCCTAAGAGTTGGAAACGACTCGCACTATAAGTGCAGGGACACCTTTACCTTTTTATTGTGTCTTTTCATTCAACACATGAAACCTTGGGGCAGAGAAGTAACCTCTAAACTTACCCTCTTCCTACATCTCCTTAAGTGCTTATCAATGAGGCTTAATCTGCAAATAGGCATTGAGATGCAAACAGGTTTTTGGCAATTTAATGGATCGCCTCCAGAAAGGGTAAATCCAGATTAAGGGTTGTATCCAATATTAGTCATATTCACAGTAGTTAATGAATGTGACTAATTTCAATGGGTCTACTCTGACTAGGGCAGCTGGCATAGCACAGTGAGGAAGAAAGCCTGGCTGGGAGTCCAGAGTCTGTGAGTTTAAATCCTCGATCATGTCTCCTGGGTGTCAAGGACCAGCTAAAGATCACCCCCACAGTGAGTGGCTCAGGGGTTACGTGCCCTGCCACCTGTGCAGCCGTGGGCAAGCTGCATAGTCCCAAGGAGCCCAGTTGCCCTCCAGCTGGCAATTACGGACAAGGAAGGGGCTGGCTTGTGCAGCAGTGGCAAGCTGAGCAGGCCCTAGCCAGCTGGGGAGGACTAGCCTCAGAGAGAGGCAATGGTAAACCCCCTCTGAATACCGCTTACTATGAAATCCCTATTCATAGGGTCGTCATAAATTGGGATCAACTTGAAGGCAGTCCACTCTGATTAGGACTGAGTTGAATACAACCCTAAATGGGGAAAATCCACACATCATTCCACTTTATTAGTTGCGTTGCAATACTTCCTTAATATTATCTGCATGTTTGCTGTCTGGAGGGGCACTCTTGCACTATACTACAACAAAATAATATGCAGACAATCCAGTATAAATCCACCACTGATGCACTATTATTGCATCAGTGACATGTTGCAGAAATACCCTCCCCCCCCAAAAAAAATCAGTCTGGAGGAGCCCTCTGACTAAGCATTAAGAACCTCTTCATTATATAAGCTGCTTGACAGTGGAACAGACTATCTCAGAAGGTAGTGGACTCCCTTTTGTACAAGGTTTTTATTTAAGCAGAAGCTGGATGGTCACCTATCAGGGCTGTGTAGCAGTGGGTGTCCTGCATCAGAAGGGGCTGGAAGAGATTACCTTTGAGGTCCCTTTCAACTCAATCCGTCACACATTTTGAGTGTTTTCATGCTTTGTATGTGTTATTTTAATAATCCTTGCAACGATCATGTGAGGTTTTATTATCTCCAAGGTGCAAATGGGAGGCTGAGAGAGTGCGACCTGCTTAAAGCCATCGAGCAGTTCATAGTCAAGTGAGATTTGAACCAGGGACCTTCTAGTTCATGGTCACTCTGCAGCACAAACTCATTTATGGGCACAGCAGAAGGGTTAATAAAGCCCTACAACAATGAGCTTCCATAATTTCTGCTACAAAATTAAACCTTGGAAACATTCTGTGTTTTACACAGTTTTTTCCTAGATGTTAAACCCTTCTAAAAAGCAAGGGCTTTAGATCCTAAAATTAAGTTGTTACACTGAGGAAGAAAAATGAATTTAAAAATAACACAGTAACTCCACAACTAATGGCTTGGCTTTAAACTTTAATCAAAACATGCAAGGGAGTAAAACCAGCAGGAACCAATTTTGTTACTCACTGTGTGTGAAATGGATGTTGATACCAGCTGAATTTGGACCATGTCTCATGAAAAGTAATGTGATGTGCTGTGGTGTAATTTATGATGCAATAGTCCACAACCCCTGCATGCCAGGAAAGTGACTGGGATTTTATTTCCCTATAGATTCAAATATGATCACTGCCAGAGAGAGAAAGACGTGCAAAAATAAAATAAACACATTTTTCCTAGTTGCCGTCAGATGATTAAAAGGCTATGTTAATTGATCAGCTGACTGATTTTAAAATTTGTATCACAAAATATCAACAAGGGGATCCTCCCACCACCACCTGCCTTACATGCTAGGTTTTCTTTTTTTAGTGGTCCAGCCCTTTTATGCTTTAGAACCTGACTTTGCAAAGCTGCCATATAAGGGTGTGCCTATACGGTAATCATTCCTTACTCTAATTTAGTTTCAAACTTTGTGTAGCTGTCATGGCTCCCAAGTTAGTTGCTGTAGAATAGTAGATCTGTAAGGGTCTATTGATCTCTAATTAATATTTTTTCAGCAGGGCAACAGTACCGTTTACAAGCACATGGTTGACAGAAATTTAACAGGAAAATGCTAGGAAAAACTTCATATGCAGCATTTCTGCCTGTCAGGAAGTAGTTAAAGACACAGGAGCCCTATCAGAAGAAAAAGTTGGGAACCCTGCTTCTTACTCCATTTTTTTCCCACTGAAGCCTACACTGGAGATGTCCTACTTTGTGGAAGTCTTAGAATATACATGCTAAGTCTGCCTGGGAGGAAGGGTGGGATATACATCAAATAATAAATAAATAAATAAAATAGGTCACATCACTCTTTCCTTTAAAGCAGGGATAGGTGACCTGTGGCCCTCCAGATACTGTTGGACTACCATTCCCATAATAATTGACTACTGGCCATGCTGGCTGGATCTGATGAGAACTGAAATCAAGCAACATCTGGAGAACTATACCTGCTTTAAAGCAAGGTACCTCATCTACAACATCTGGGATCATTATTTATTTATTATCTCCCACCTTTCCTCTAAGGAGCTCAAGGTAGCATACAACATGGTTCTTCCTCTCCCAATTTTATCCTTACAACATCCCTGTGAAGTAGGTTAGGTTGAGAGACAGTGACTGGTCCAAGGTCACCCAGTGAGCTTCATTCTGCTATGTTGCTAATGATGTTCTATAATGTTTCCTCTTGAACAAATCAATCAGCATACAGCTGCTTCTCCCTAGCATTATACTAAATGACTGTGGAGGGTTTGTGGATTTTGCAAACGTGGATGCGGCCAATGATATGTGTCTTTCCTAGCATCTTGCCAGCTGAGAGGCTATCAGCTGGGTGGGAAAGACTCATTGCTCACCCCACCCATGCAGACATACAGCACTGTGAGGCAGAATGAAAATGGAAATGGACTGCCTTCAAGTTGATCCCGACTTAGGGTTTTCATGGCAAGCGGTACAGTATTCAGAGGTGGTTTACCATTGCCTTTCTCTGAGGCTGAGAGGCAGTGACTGGCTCAAGGTTACCCAGTGAGCTTCATGGCTGTGTGGGGATTCGAACCCTGGTCTCCCAGGCCATAGTCCAACTCTCTAACCACTACACCACACTGGCTCTCTTGAGGCAGAATAGGCTGAGAGATTACAACTGGCCAAGATGACCCAGTTAGCTTCATGGTTGAGGGTTCTAGAAGTGATACAGAGACATCATCCCAGCCGAGGACCTGTGAGGTCCCATGACAGCTATATACTCAAACATAGGGTTCATTTTTAGACACAAGATGAGATACAATCTTTCATTTACTCATTCCAATGTTTGTGGGGCTGTTTAGCCAGGGCACTACTATACTAAAATACATGTGCCCTTGCATTGTTTACCAGTGGCAGGGGTCAATAGGCTAACAATCAGTTTTGTCCCACCCCTGCAGCCAAAGATGTTGCTTTGCTAAGGTCTTTTTCATGTAAAGGATGCTGTGGGCCCATGTGACCTGCACCATCCATTTTCTATTGAGTTGTTTAGTTGAATCACTGCTCACTTATATACCCAGTCAGTCACTGAGCTCCGCAGGTGAGGGCCTCCTGCAGATACCTTCTTATGAGAAAGTCCATTCTGCATAACATAGGAAGCGGACCATTGGTGTTGTGGCATTTCTCCTTTGGAATTCCTTCCCCTTAAATATTAGACAGCCACAGTCTCTTGTTGTCTTTTCTGCATGTACTAAAGACCTTCCTCTTTCAACAAGCCTTTTAAGTAGAGACCTTATCCCAGTCTGCATCTGGATTGTTTTTATGATGGTTTTAAAGACGCTATTTAAAAACGAATTATTTTAAAGATGTTTTGCTTTTTAGTTTTTTTTTTTTAAAAAAATAAGTTTTTAGTGTTTTGTCACTTGTTGTTTGCTGTCCTGGGTTCCCTTTAGGAGGAAGGATGGAATATAAATTTAATAATATATGAAAAGTAAATACATAAATCATGCAGAGCTATTTGTTTTGCAAGTGCTTCTCTCTGCTGTGGTCCAGACTGTATTTAGGTTGACTGCAGAAGGGGACAACTGCTGGATGGATGATAATGGACCTTTGATTGCCAGTCACAGAGGATAGCTATTACTGTCATGCCTCATGAACTACTTCTGAATTTTCTGAGACAGCTGATGAACCTGTTGGGAACACAATGCTGTACCATGGTCTGATCCAGCAAAGAAGTTATGAAGGTACTGTACTGCAGTATGATAGTCTGAACTACATTGCCTTCACTCCAGTGGAGGCTAGCCCATTAGGGCAAATGGGGTACAGCTCCACCAATCTCAGTCTGCCATCACCTGCCTGCTTTCTTACTTACATCCAGTCCAAGGGGTGACCCTGCCTGTCAGTTTCTTCCTCCTTAGTCTCAGTGGTGCTCTTGTAAAACTCAGGAGGGAGGAGGATGGGGACAAAGCTAGAATCAGTTGGTTTTGCCTATCATTAGCTCTAGCTCCACCTACTGCTGGTCTGGTCTTCTGCCCTACCAGTCCCAAGAGGTACCAACCACCACTGCCTTCATTCCCCCTTTTTATTGTAAAAGGTAATACGGCAGAATGAACCATGTGGTTCACTCGGGTTCAGAGCCCACATTATCCCTCACCAGAGGGCTGCTGTCCAAAAAGGCAACCCCATGGCAAGGGACCCTGTCTTGCTTATATTTGCAAATGCCACACAGTTCACTCTATCACATTGTAAGCTGCCCCCACCCCAGTTGATACTGTGAATGTGGGAAGAGTCAAAATAGGATGGGTTGAGTGACATGGTTTTCTTTTTTCTTAAATGGTTTTGTTTATGTTTGCCACCCTGGGTTCCTTCAGAAGGATGGGCAGGGTAGAAATTCAATATAATAACAACAATAATGGTGAGTACTGCAAAATATATAAATATTATGGGGACCTCTCACTATGGGAAGACAATACTGAGCTAGATGGATTGATGATCAGACTCAGAATCAGGCAGCTTCATATGTTCTATAGTGAAAGCTTCACCTTTAAGGCCAGAAATTCATGCCGTCTGCATGCAGTAGTTGCTGCCCCCTCTATGGCCACTTCCATCCACTTCTGTGGGCAGTGGCTTGGGTATGCCACCTAACAATCTATTCCCAGTAAGGGCACAGGTTTTATATGTTACCAGAGCAGGACAGGAGCAACCTGCAAAGTAGCTGCACTCAAACTGTTCCATTAACATGTAAACCAGATCTTATTGTTCTTTCTTGGATGATGGAGGTCATTTGGAAGCCATACAAGAAGCTGATACAGGACAGGGACTGTGAGTAACATCAAGGCAGGAGTGTTTCCAGCTTCCCCATCTCCCGCCTTTGGAAGTCTTAATGATGCCTAAATTGGTGATGCCAAAGGGCAGTTGGGAAGGCAAGGCCTTGACATTTGGTCAGACTACCTTTATTATTGTCTAATCTGTACTGGACACAGAAGCAGATGTGAGGCTCTAGGACCAAGGTGACACTGTTCAGATTCCCTTGTTGTTTTGGCTACTGCCAGGAGGTATAATGTCGCTACATTATAGTGCTGAAATGTTTTTCATATGCTGTTACAGTTGCTATTATGTTGCTGTTTTATTATTGCTATTATGAAATTGTTCTTGCAATTGTTGATTTTGCAATGTATTGCTGTTCTTCCGTTGTAAGTCATTTTGAGCATTTGTCTGTGTGTGTGTGTGTGTGTGTGTGGTGGAAAGGTGGCATACAAATAAAATGATGATGATGACAAAGATTGAGAACCCCTGTTGTATAATGTTAAATTCACCCTCCTAAATTCTCACTTCTCAGTATACTGTATATATTTGCTACTAGGCCAAGTTCAAGGTTCTAGTCTTGGTGTACAAAGCCCTATACAGCTCAGGACCAGGATATCTGAAAGACCGTCTTATCCCTTACATACCCAGTCAATCACTGCGCTCTGCAGGTGAGGGCCTCCTGCAGATACCATCTTATCAGGAGGTTCGTTCTGTACAATATAGGAAACGGACCTTTAGTGTGGCAGCACCTACCTTGTGGAATTCCCTCCCCTTGAATATCAGGCAGGCACCATCTCTGCTATCTTTTCGGCTCCTTTTGAAGACTTTTCTTTTTCAACAAGCCTTTTAAGTTGAGAGCTATCCCAGTCTGTGTCTGTGTCAGAATTGCTAAATATGTTTTTTAATAATGTTTTTAACCCTTTAAAAAAGTTTTTAAAATGTTTTTAACGCTGTTTTGTCTTAATGTATTTTAAGATTTGTTTTTATGATGTCTTAAAGTGTTTTTAGTGCCTTGTTTGCCACCCTGGGCTCCTGCTGGGAGGAAGGGCGGGATACAAATTAAATAATTAAATAAATAATAATAATATACTGGTTGCCCATTCTTCTGTTTTGTATTGTTCAAGTTGTTAGTTTTCTGTAGATGTATTATTTGTTGACTATTCTCTCCCCATAGACTGGCTGAGTGAGCTTTGTATATTACACGCTCAGATTCAATTCTGACTTCCAGGAGACATATTTAGGAATTACCTTGGCTCTGCAAAGGGCTGTTTCTGCTGTGACAGCAGGTGGTAGTTTAGTGGCAATTTCAGCATCAAACATTGATGTACATTATGTACAGTACAATGGAGCTTACAAAACGATTTATCTTGAAAAAGAGAAACGGCAACCCAATGGGCTGAAATTCATAGTTTGCTCATGTGGTGCTATAATAATATGTTCTTGTTGTTCTGTCCCATTAAGATAATCCTTCAGCAGCATCACAATTTCATTTTTTTTTAAATTGTATTTGAATAAACTCTTTACACAAAGTGCCATGACAAACTTTTGCTTGGCTTATTTAAAACTAGAGGCCTGGAGAAAAAGATTTGGTGTGTTTGTTTCTAATCAATACATGAAATTTGATGCATATGTGGACCTGCTTTTGCTCACATCCTTCTCTTGGAAGAGTTGCCTTTTCTATTCCACAGTTTCCTCTTTTGCTTGCTACATTTGCCTTTCCATTATTTATGCCAGTGTTAAACTTAGATTGTAAAAGAAGGCTGGAAACTTTTTATGCTTATGTCATTTGTCAGTAGCAGATGGCAGGGTGCAGCGGCAGTACTTATCTGACCTCCCTACAGGTTGGTTGTTGCTGCTCACTGGGAGGGAGAGTGGGAGGAGCAAGGCACTGAGGAGGGTGATGCTGTGCAAACACACCAGCAGAGGCAATATGGTGCTTCTGCCAGTGCATTTGCACAGAACTGACCTCCCTGCTGCCTTGTCCCTCCCTCACTCCCTTCCAGTAGGCAGCAGTGACTCTGCTTCTGGGAGGACAGGTAAATGCTGCTGCCTCACACTACTGTCCATTATTCTTATTTGTGTAAAGAGCCACATACATTATTTAATGCTAACAACAACAACAAAAACACAACCACAGGAACAATAACAGGAACATAGGAAGTTGTCTTATACCGAGTAAAGTAATCTAGCTTAGTATTATCTATACTGCCTGGCAACAGCTGTCCAGGGTTTCAGGCAGGAGTCTTTCCCAGCCTTCCTTGGAGATGCCAGGGATTGAATGTGGGACCTTCTGCATGCAAAGCAGATGCTCTATCACGGACCTATGCCTTGTGGCACCAGCAATGATAATTCTTGCCTCACCAACTCTCCATAACAACCTTCCTTCCACTTTTTTTCTCCTCAGAGTAGGGGACTTGATCCTTGTGATGCAGATGTACCCTAAGGTTGCAAGGCTTTCAAATCCACCTATTTATTGCATAATTGCCTCTCACATTGACCTCTCTGAATAGATCCATGTCTGTAAACAAAAAATAAATGCATATTCCAATATATGTCTCTATACTATATTTGCACTAGATTGTCATCACTCAGTCCCCATTGGAGGATTTGTAGTGCCTCATCACAATCCTGGGATTTGCATGAAATCAGGGCAGGGCTGGGGAGCAAAAGAGAAGGCAGGCTGCACAACAGCAGTGGCTGTGGCATGGGAGCAAGAGAGAAGGGACAATGACAGGGGGAAAGTGGTAGTTTAAAACAAAAAGAGAGGTCTGAATAGATTGGCAAGGAAGGAACACTGAGGGGTTGCTTAAAAAAAGTTTCAACAATAGCAGACATGGTTATGACACAGAAGCTAACATCCGAAAGCTAACATGGGTCCAACATAGCCTTTTCCAACTCCCTTCGTGCTCAAACCTCCCATTGTTTAGAACTGTCACTTTTTTCCTCTCAGTGGTCCTCTATCCCTATTCAAACCTTTCCTGTTATTCCCTCTCTTCTGATTCTACTCAAACCTCTCCTGTTGTTTAAAGGGGGGGCTGTGCACAGGGGGCTGCAGAATAGGAGGGAGGAGTAGGCATAAAAATGTGGGAGATCTGTGTGCAAAGGAGAGGTCAGAAAAGAAGGTAGGAAAAAAGGGGTGAAGATAAAAATGCATGCAAAGGTTTTTTTGGCAAAAAATGGGGGAGGAGGAGATATGGGAATGGGGGTGAAGATGAAAGAGAGCGTACAAAAAGGGCTGTAGAATAGGAGGAGATGATGGTTTCATAACTGGGTGGAAGGTGAAAGGGGTGCTTAGTAGTTGCTATGTGTGGGAGGAGGAGGATGCAGGAAGTTACCATGTGGGTGGTCTATGTACAAAGAGAGGTTGCAGAAAAGGAGGGGGGAAGGAGAAGGCATGGGCATGGGGTGAAGGTGAAAACAGGCATGCAAAGCAGGGCTGAAAAATAGAAGAGAGAAGCCAAGGCAATTTCTTGGTAGAGCAGACAATTCAGCAAGTATACTGTCTTGTAAGTGGAGTGGTGAGCAGAATGAGCAGCAGGGGAGCAGAGCCCCTAGTTTTTTAAAAAAATGTACAACATTGTATTTTGACATCCACCAAGAAATCCAACAGTAGTGCAATCTCTTTAATAAGTACAAGTCTTTCTTTGAAATGGGCTTGCACAGACTGTGACCCACACTTAATGCAGCTCTCTCCACCATGTATGGTGGACTGCCCCCCTGTTTTTGCAGCTCCAGACAAGTAGCAAAAATTGGAGTTGGACTGCCACACATGGCTGATGGAAGGCATTTGGCTTGGGAAACAGCCACAAGTTAAGCAGACTTGCTTTGAAACAACACTATCAAGTTGGGTACCAAAACCAACAAGTCTCTTTCAATAAGCATCTGACATTTCTCCCAAATAATGTCCAACAACATATTATTCATCATTTGATAGAAAAAGGGTGGATACAGAGGTCCTAAGCCTCTCTTTCTGGTCCTTGGGACTCTCCCCATCGTAGTACCTCCCCGGACACACACCCTCTATCTGAGCCACATTCCTTATTGGCCTTGCTTTGCACCCACCTTAGGTGTTTTTGCCTGGCTGGACTGTGTCCTTGAAATCTGATCATGCTTCTTGCTTTCCCAAGGGGGATATGTGAGTGTGTGTAGAAACTAGCCTAGTGTATATAGGTAAAAATCTGCATTTGTTGCTCCACCCACTTTTGCCTCTGGTCCTGTCCACTACTAGCATGGAAGATTGCCTAGAAGAGAATGTGGCCCTCAGCGTGAAAAAAGGTTCCCTCCCCATTATAAAAAGGTAAAGGTGTTCCCGCACTTATAGTGCGAGTCGTTTCCGACTCTTAGGGTGATGTCTTGCGACGTTTACTAAGGCAGACCGTTTATATGGGGTGGGATTGCCAGTTCCTTCCCCGGCCTTTCTTTACCCCCCAGCATATGCAGGGTACTCATTTTACCCACCACAGATGGATGGAAGGCTGAGTGGACCTCGACCCCTTTTACCGGAGATTCGACTTCCTCCTTCCATTGGAATCAAACTCCGGCCGTGAGCAGAGCTTCAGCTGCGTTACCGCCGCTTACCACTCTGCGCCACGGAGGATCTTTACTCCCTGCCCATTATAGAACCAGGATAAACACGTGTGCCAATCCACCTAAAGTTTGGTGTAATTAAGCACCACTGAAATCAGGGAGATTACGTTTTCAGCTACTGTGATTTCACTGGGACTGAAGCACAACAACTGACTTCAGTGAATTAGGGACCTTGGAAGCTGCTTTCTACCGAGTCAGATCACTGGTCTAGCAAATTCAGTATTGTCTACACCAGTGGTTCCCAAACTCCCCTCCCCCCATGGACTACCAGAAAACTGCTAAGGGTCTTGGCGGACCACTTAATACTTTTTTCCCTGTCTGTTGTAGCAAATGTAATGTGATGTATTAGATGCTGTATAATCTTTTTATTTCTTACATTTTATTACAATTTGAATTCCATAGAATACTATAAAATTCAAATGGCAAGCATTCTTCCCAGACTTGGCACAAGCCACCTAAATGAAACTTGCGGACCACTGGTGGTCCATGGACCACAGTTTGGGAAGCCCTGCTCTACAATGACTAGCAGTGGCTCTTAAAGTTCAGACAGGAGCCTTTCCCCAGCTCTACCTTGAGATGCAAGTGATTGAATCTGGGGCCCTTTTGTAGGGCTGTGAACAGCCCTCCCAATCTGCCCCATGGCCTTGATCTATGGGCCCCGAGGAGGGACAATCTGCCCTATCCTGAAGATGGGACTACCCACCCCACCCCGGATCTGTCCCCAGAGTTATTTGGGAGCGGGGTGAAGGGTTTTTTAAATAAAAAAATATGGTTGGGAGGGGTGGAAGGAGACACTACATCTTCTCCGCCAGCCCCCAAGAACAGGCAGGTGCAACCAGCACCACACAAAGATCGCTTCATGCCCAGCATGGGGCACATTTGTGGGACTGAGCATGGGTCCCGGAGCAATGGGAGGGAGAGTCCTCCTACCACCCATGCTTGCTCTTGCAGGATCACTAGCAATCTCGGGCAATCCAGCGAGAGCCTGAGCAAGGCAGAATCAAGGCCAGGCCTGACAATGGCCTCTTCCTTCGCATGTCGGCTTTGAAGGGAGGATATTGTTGGAGCAGACTGTCAAACAGCCATGTAAGAGGTCAGTATCGGTTAGGGAGCTCTCCAGCAGCCACACCACAACCTCCTCTCTCCACAGGATGGTACCCGGTCGCTCACCCCTCATGCCATGCCCCTTGGTAGCCCTGGATGACTCTGGGCCACCATATCTTACCCGTAGCGATTCGGGGCTATATGAACCCGACTCGGCCAAGGCCCAAAAGCCTCCAAAGAGGCTCGATTCAGCTTGGGGCTTGGCCAAATATGGAGCACAGTCCTAGTCTTTTGCATGGAAAGCATGTGCTCTATTGGTGTGTTACAGCCCATTCCTTCCTTTTTCAAATAGTGCAGTAAAATGAATGAATGACTCCTTGTGAGGGAAAACAGTTCTAAAATAGCAGCACATGGGAAATGGGATTTTATTTGTTCACTGTTGTTCACTACCCTCTTTATTTTCATTGTGTAAATTATTTTATTTGCATTGTCAGGATCAGAACTAAATAATAATAATGCCACCAAGTAAGTGCGGTTCAGACAAGTGCACCATTTTAAGTATTATTTATAAATTATTATAAGCATTGTTTTTAAATGCCTATTTAGAATACAGCATACTTGGCAGGTAAAATGCTTTGATGTTTCTCTGCTTGCATAGGGCTTTGACATGCATCAGGGTGTCCTCTACATGATCACCTGGAAAATGTGTGGGGCTCCCAAGCCAAAGTGTTACTTGTGTGTGAATTGGAACCTCTATGTGTGTGGTTACAATATCTGCCATGGCAACTGTACTTGTTAGAATCACCAGCAATGCAGAAATTGTGGGATGCAGTACAGTAATACCTCAGTTAACAAATCCTCCAGGAAGGAAGCTCCTTTTAATGAAGGCTTTTTTAAAGATGAAACTGACCAACTTTGCTTTGCAAAACTTTCAAGCCTGTGCCTGTGCTTTGCTAGGGTGAAACTGACTAGCCTGTGCTTTGCATTAAAGAGATCTCTTGTTTTCTCCCAGAGCTGGGGAGGGAAGGATCCAATACAATTCAGAGGAGGAGAAGGAGGGGGAGCGGGTGGGTGCCAAGTAGGCACCCTTTAATCTATGAGAGGGTGTAGGAACCTATCCCTATTCTTTCCATGTTATTTGTACCTCTGGTACCAAAGTTTCTGTTAAAGAATTAATGTCCAGGAATGCATCTACTTTGTTGACTCAGGTATTACTGTACACACATGGAGACACCAGTTCATTCATTCAGTCAGTCAGTCTTAAATTTTTTCTAATCCTAGCCCTAATATCAGGGGTAGCCAACATGGTGTCCTTCCTATTGGACTCCAACTCCCACTGGCCCTAGCCAGCATGGCCAAAAGTCAGGGCTGATGGGAGTTGTAGTCCAACAACATCTGGAGAGCACCACATTGGTTCCTCCTGGCCTATGTCAATTGATCTCAAGCTAGCATACATTTCATAAACATAAGAGCATGGGCAGGCTACAAGCTTGTCCTGGCCATGCATAAACCCTAGTGTTGTCCCAAGATATTTTACTGCCTGAAGCACAGCCCAAAAGGCACCCCTCTTTCTGTTAGGGCCAATGACTTAGAAAGCCTTGCTGCACCATTCAGACACATTTTTCTTCCTTCATCTATCCCCACCGCCACCGCCACCACCCTCGTGGTGCCCTCTGAAGTGTGTCTCTTCACCCTGATGCATGGTATGGCATGGCAGGGTCAGCCCTGTGTACTCACAAGGAAATTGTATGGGAAATTCCAAGATATGCAGACTAGTCCCTAGAATTGTACAACAGTACAAGCCATGCACATGCATTTTCCACCCAAACAAGTGTGTTTAAAATCCATTTTATTTTCCCCCTGATTTTTTTAAAAAGAAAGTTTTCCAGTTTTAAAAACGCAAAATAAAAACAAAACTTGTCGTTTCAACAAAATGGTTTTAAAAGGAAACATTTACAGCTGAATGCTTTCAGTATACCATTATTAACATCCCCTTCCTGGTTTTATTTCATTTTCATCCATTAAACAAATAAAATGTAAATCACATAATCTAATTTCAGTAATGGAATTTAATGTGTATTGGGTGGGGGAAGAACAGAAAATGTAGATGTGAATATAGAAGTAGATAGCTGCTGTACGCATTATCTTCTCTGGGTTCATTTCCTCATTACTCTCTCGTACACTACCTCACACCATACCTTTAAACCGCTTCCAATGCACATTTAAAGCACATGACCTCCCCCAAAGAATCCTTAGAACTGTGGTTTGTTACAGGTGCTGGGAATGGTAGCTCAGTGAGGGGTGAGTTACCACAGAGCTAACGTTCCCAGAACCCTTAACAAACTACACTTCCCAGGATTTTTTGGGCAGAAGCCATGTGCTTTAAATGTTTGTTGAATGTGCTTTTGAAGTATGGTATGGATCTGTACTTGCCTCATTCATTCTACTCATGTACTCATATACAGATAATGCTCATATACTACTCTTATACACAGACTACAGTCACACATACATCGTATAGTAGCTGATGCAAGTGCTACTACTACTCCCTTTTTTGCTGCATCTCTTTTCACAAAAAGCACAGATCAATCTGTCCCTAGACATTGTATGCTGGAAGCTCCCCCCTCCTCCACTTACATATGAGCATGTGGAATGTTCAGAAACATTCTGTAACACCTTAGCAGTTGCCCAATGGCTAGAGAGTGCTCATTTTAATCAAGTAAAACCATAATATTAGCCAACAACTACAGAGGTTTCAAAGAAAGCAGCCTTTATCTACTTTTAAAAAACTGATCACATAATGCGGGTGGGTTTAAGTGGCAAAATCATTTTTTTTTGCATGTCTATGCATTCTATACTTTAACTTGATACTATGATCATAGACTGATGAATGAGGTAAGTAGTGGTGAGTGAACTCAGCACAGTTCAGAATTGGATTGATAATTATAAGCTTTCTCAGTAAGCATTTAGGGGGGAAAACTGCTTTCTGAGAATTCTCTCCCACTGTGTAATATTGGGGCATCTGTGCTGCTGATGGTGCTACACGAAAGTGGCTTCTCTTACTGCTTGCTGGAAAATGCAATTACTAGCACCAACCATGCCTGAGATCCATCTAGAAATTCAAAATCCTCCTTGCCTCAAAATAAACCCAAGAACAAGAATATGTTCTAGATCTAAATGTGGGAGGGCCATCATGTAAAATGTTTGCAAGAAACAAATGAAAAGACTTGACCCTAATAGAGGTTATTTACCAAATAAAAGGCTGCATGGTTGAGTGGTTGGGTCACATATTTCATTGCAATCAGCAGGAGTTTCATTGAGAGTAAGAGGCTAGCATTAAAGGCCTTATGTGCATATTCCTACAAAGCAACCTGATCAGACAACACTCTGATTTATTGCACATGTGCAGAACCTCATATGATATTCTAAGCCAAAGACAAACTTCTGGGGAAAATGAGGCTCAATTCATAACACAGTAAGCATTACGTGCCAAACAAACTCAGTCTCAAAAACCAGATAATCCTGAACTTTGGGAACATCTCTGAAGTAGTCTAAAAGATTGTCTGAAAATGGACTTTGATTTTGCAATTCAGTATATACACAGGATAAAACAATCCTGCCAGAAACCAAAGCTCAAAAGACAGTCATCAGTGCAAAGAGACCATAGAGTAGAGCGCAGGGATAGGCAACCAGAAACTGCTGGCCTTCCATAGCCAAAGCAGAGGTGAATATTTTGGAGGCTGAGAGACTGCACCATCCAGTAATGAGCAGAGCTAGCAGAGTTCCAAGAATCCCCCTACAAGAACGTTCAAACAAACAAACAAACCCATTGATTAATAAAGAGGAGAATAAAAACATTTCAAGATCCCTGCTAATCAGGCATGCAGTGATAGCTAGCGGCAAATGCAATATACCACCAAGCCAAACAAACAGAGGATGCAGGGAGGGTGCGGCAGGGGAACATTTTTCATTTTGGATGAAAAACAGCTTCATAATTTGCCGCTTTAAAAGACTAAGCAGCAAGTAGTAAATTAGTCAGCTGCTATCTCATTTGTTAGAATGGGAAGACAAACAACCTCAGCATTTTCGTCCTACAGCACACCAGAAGCCCGCAACAGATAAACAGGAACATACACACGATGTAATATTTGCACTATACAATCTAGAACTATGGGGCATATCCACCCTACAAACAGATACTGGCTTTATACCAATTTGACTGACATGGCTATATTCTGAGAGTACTGGAAATTTCAATTAGGTGAAGGTGCTGCAAATTCTGTTAGAATTCACTACCGTTGCTACTACCACCCTTCACAGAGCGGCAGCTGCCAGTTTTCTCAAGATAGAGGGAATTACTAATAAATAAACTTAGCCCTGCCATAATATGCCTACTACTTGTTGAGGAAACAACAGGCTTGTTTTATTTATTTATTTGTTCTTGTAGTTATACTGCATCTCCTTGCCCTATTGGCTCAGCACACCTCACAGCAATTTCATCAGTATCTAATGGGTGGCTTAAGGAAATAAAGGAAGGCAAAATAAAAATGATAAAGAATTCCTTTCCACTCACTAACCATTTTTTATCCCCAATTACCTCTCTTTCTCCCAAAACATTGCTATCTTAAGACATATGCCTTGTTCAACTTCCATTTTCCTTCCTCTTCCCCACCAGTTCCCACCACCCTCCCAGAAAATAAACCACACTTTTGAGCAAGGGTCAATCCAGGTCCTTAAATAGCTTGCAGTATGAGGGACAGGCAAGTCCCAGCTGATGGAGAAGCAGCCACTATGCCAGTTTGCCTTCATTGTTTTTCCTCTTCTTCTGCTCAGAGGAGAGTTGAGTTTAAGGATGCAAGGGGCTGTTTATTGTCTTTCTTAATTTATGTAACAATATACCCATGAATGTTAGCGGTGGTGAACCTCTGGTCCTTGGGCCTAATTAGGCCTTTGAGTTCTCCCCACTTGGCCCATGAGATTGTTCCAACAAAGCTACACCCACCTGCCCTACACCTGATATCTTGATTTTAAGCCACACAAGCAAAAATGGGTCACCTAATAATATTGCGACATCAAGCAAATGATAGGTGAGCTTGATTTGTGGGGACTGGGAAAGAGAAGGATCCAGTTTCCCACTCCTGATGTATATGGACATTTACAGTAGCATACGGGGGGGGGACCTCATGGGTCCTGCCCCAAGGAATATATAATTTAAATTGTGATAGGTTCACTGGATGTTTTATTTGGTTATTTTTTAAAATGGGCAACAGCTCTGTTATCAAGTGTAGCAAATCTCTAGAGTAAGCCCATCCTATTTTTTTTAGTGCACATGCACTGCTTAATAAATAAAAATTATTAAACAGTTAATCAATTAAACCTGTGTATTGCTGAAGAGACAAGATAAAATTAATGGTTCCATCAACAAAACCACTGTTTGTCATATTAAGGGAACAAGAAATCCTTTTGTATACAGATTCACTAACAGGCAAAAAACCTTGCAGTTTAAGAACATACCTATAGCCCACAGATATTATTTTCAAACTTTAGAAAGCAGGGAAATTGGGCAGCTATAGTGCATGCACCAGGGGAGCATGAGACCTGACCTGTCTGAGATATTATACTGCCCTACAAATTTGTCAAAATGCAAAAACAATTTGGGTTGGTCTTTCACAGTCCACGTTACGCAAAAATGCCTTTTTCATGCGTCTCTGAGCATATGGTGAGTGGTGGCACCTGCCATCTCCAAAGATGGAGAATTACATTTGTATGTTTGTTGGTGTTCTTCTTACTTTACTTCTTTCCCGTGTTACTATTGTTTCTACAGAGAATCTAACCTAGAAAATTTTATTTCTCTCACTGTTCATCCTAGAAACCTGTATCAAATTTATTTTTATGAATTTCAAAGCCTTTTTATTGGTCATTGTCATATGATGGTGAAGACAGCCTTTTGTGTTTCAAATTGGAGGCTATGTTCTATCTCTGTTTGGGTGCATCAACAGTTGAATCTGAAACTGCAGTTTAATGTAAAATCGGACTGATTGCAATATGTTGCTCCTTCAGTAATGACTCTAGCTATTGGAAAAAAACAAACTTGGCCTGCCCAAGATGCATGTTTTCAGCCTACTATGTTTAAACCACTTCATTTAAGGCAAGGTGGGCATGGTCAATTAAAAACATAAAACACACCTAGAAATTTGCTAGAATATGTTTCACCTCCCACTGTTTTATCTTGTGCAAACTGAGACACTCCAGATGTCCACTGGAGACTATTCTGCAGAAGTCAGTGCCATTATTCCACAATTATTTTTGGAGTTTTTTAGTGTATATTTTACAAGGTGTTGCTGCGCTTCACATATTCACAGAAACAGAAGCAAAAGAAAATGATTTACTATAGGAAACTTCACTAAAATTGTAAAGTAAATCAAACATATTTAAACTGACTATCTGAACTATATCAACTGTATCTTAATATTGTTGCTTCCTCCCTGCTAAAAAAAGATCAGCACAGCAAATGTCTTGTTTCTGTTATTTGGGCTGATTGCAGGTGTTGCCACCACTCACCATATGCTCAGAGGCACGTTACCAAATTCTTCCAAGCTACACAGCAAGTGGATTGGACTGTGAAAGACCAACAATTGACAAATTTGTAGGGCAGTACAATATCTCAGAGAGGAGGTCAGGTCTCCTGGTCCCCTGATGCACTCACTATAGCTGCCCAATTTCCCTGCTTTTTCAAGTGTGAAAGAAATATTTATGGGCTATAGATACATTCTTAAACCGCAAGGTTTTTTGTCTATTAGTTAATTTCTCTGTTTTTTAATCCGGGAGGTAAGAAATGGAATCCTGTGCAAGTTTGCTGAGAATGGATTGATCATTTGTGTGCTGATTGAATTCAGTAGGATTTAATCCGCTGCAATCATGGTTAGGATAGGTGAAAATGACCACAGGAGATGGGAGGAGGAAGGGGAGGAAGGGCAGAGGGGAAGAGGGGGATGGGAGCAGGCAGGAGGGGGAGGGGAGGAGAAGGGCAGGTTTGATCATTATTATTATTATTATTATTATTATTATTATTATTATTATTATTATTATTATTGATTTTATTTATACCCCGCCTTTTGGCCAAAGGCCCTCAAGGCGGCTTACAAAGAAAAATAAACACAAGTATAAAAATACATCAATAAAAGCAATACAATTTACAAAAATTAAGCTAAATAACAAATAACTTTATTAAGAGGGGGAAAAAGTCCAAGAAAAATTTTGAACAAGTGAATTTAAAATGAATTACTCCTTGTCTTTGCCAGCACACAATATTCCATGCTTAGAGTCTCTCTCTGACAGTTTGCTCTGTTCTAGTCCCAGCAGACTGTTGGGATTGGACCCCATTTTTGAGACTTACATACATACATACATTTGTATGTTTATTGAGTTCAGTGGGATTTACTCCCATGCAATCATGATTGGGATAGGTAAAACTGACCAGAGGGGGAGACAGGGAGGGCTGGAGTGGGCAGGGGAGGAGGAAGAAGGAAGAGGGAGGGGAGGAGGAAGGGAGAGGAAAGGGGAAGGAGGGGGAAGGCAAGCCTGATCATTTGCATGCTTATTGAGTTCAATGGGATTTATTCCCATGCAATCATGGTTAGGACAGGTAAAACTGCCCATGGGGGAGGAGGAGGGGGAGGGGAGAGAAGAGAGAAAGAGAAAGGGAGAGGGGAGCGGAAGTAGGGGGAGGGGGAAGGAGCAGATTGGAAGGGGAGGGCAAAGGAAGGGGGAGGAAAGGGGCAAAAGGGAGGTGATGGGAGGAAGGAGGCAGGGAGGGCAGGTTTGATCATTTGCATGCTTATTGAATTCAATATGATTTACTCCCATGCAATCATGCTTAGGATAAGTGAAACCAACGTGGTGGAGGGGCAGAGGGGGGAAGAGGGAGGGGAGGAGATTGGATGGGTGGACATTAAGCAGAGGGAAAGCCCCTTTCCTTTCCAAACAGAAAACATTGTGAACAGTATCATTGCTTTTCAGCATTTCCCCCACCTTTTTATTCTACAGCAGGCACATGTAGCCTCCCACCCAAATTTAAACCAAAGCTGTCCCTGGCCACATCCACACCAGGACTTTATTTCACTTTGTACAGTCATGGCTTCTCTCAAAGAATCCTGGGAACTGTAGTTAGTGAAGTTAGTTGCTAGGAGACGCTGTTTCCCTCACAGAGCTTCAATCAGAGCAGCTGACTGTTAAACTACTCTGGCCACTGGACCTCTGTCAGGGGATTAGGAGTATCCTCTCAGCCCCCTTCACAAACTACACTTCCCAGGATTTTTTGGGGGAAGCCATGACTGTCTTAAGTGAAATAAAGTTCTGGCATGGGTGTGGCCCCCTGATTTGCCATGCCAAGCAGCTTGGAGTCTGGCTTTTAAAACACTGACAGTTGGTTCTTACTGAGCATGTCCCACATTATCATTGAGTTCAATGTAAAATTTCTTAAATTAATTAAAAATCAGCCAGGCATTTTTTTAACTTTTAAACTGCAGAAGATGAAGGTCAGAGTATGCAGCAAGGTCAGTAATAGGATTACAGGTACTCAGTGAACACGGCTGATTTTTAATGAATTTCAACAGATTATTGAGAACTCTGACAGAAAAAAGTCCAAAAGGGGTCTGCTTTTTTCCTCTCTTTTTACACTTTGAACTCTTGATTCTCTCTGACTGTTTTGTGTATCACCATGAAAATTTAGAGGGTTGTTAAGCACGCATTTCTGAGTTCAGGACTATATGTTTTGTAAGGTTTTGTTTTGAAATGAGCTTAGGGGAAGGATCAGAATGGCTTGGGGGGTATTTTCAATTTAACATTGTGGAATGTGAAAAATCTCATAAAGTTTATATACCTCATGGTGTGCTAGAAATAGGCAACAGGGATACCTATCACCTGCCATATTCTAAATATTACTAAACAGACATTAGATCTGATCCAACAAAGCAATTCTTATATTCTTTTTTTAAAGACCAACCCATAATTCCCCCTTTCCTCATTATTCCTGTTGTCCTCTGTCTCAGCCAATCTCCCATTATCCTTTCCTTATCATTCAAACCCACCTGCCAGCATTCCAGATGACACTTACTGGAGGGAGAAGAACACCGCATTGGTGGACAGGATCACCATGGGAAGCAGGCAGTAGCCTAGTACACTTGCGACGCACCCGTATGACACACTTGCTATGCTCATCAGGTTCAGCAAAGCATGGATTGCTATGCACCCAATAGCACTCATGCCATAAACATAGCCAAAATGAACTTTCCCCGCCTGCAGAAATGAAGAAAGATAAGAGAATGTCACTGGACAGATGGCAGATCAGCTGGAAAAGAGGTGGAGGAATCTCCTTTTATGTAGATCCATGGAGATTACTGTGTGCCAATTTAAGTGTGAATGGCATATGAGGCAACAGAGGTACATTTTTAAATGCATAGGTTAGTGAACCCTGAGCAGTCAAATGTTTTCTACACTGTTAAAATGATTTGTGAGTTTATATTGAACATATAGAAATGTCACTTTGCACTATTCAGCATAAGAAGATAGTTCTTAGGAATTTACCATATGTTTCACTACAAGACTAAAAGACGAAATAAAACAGGAGGGCTTCCAGATGACCTGTTTACTGAGTGCTCATCCTAATTTGTTTGCAGAGAGATTAGATAGTGCTAGCTATTTAGTAAGCATTCATTCTGATCTCTCTCTTTCTCTCTGTATATGTGTGTGTGTGTTAGATGATGATACAACAAAGCAAGTGCATTTTCCTATCACTTTCCTTATCACAAAAAGTCCAAGCTTTGGGTCAAGTGGACCTCCCAATCAATTATAATTGCACAACCTGAATTTGTCAGTATGTGATTGACTCCCACCTGAAAATCATGAGTCTGGAAGCGCCCAGGATGCAGACACGTTGACAAGATCAGACTTTTTGCTATAACAAATGTTATGGGAAGATGCACTGGGAAGTGTGGGGTGATACTTGCTTAGATGCAATGTCAGCTAACCTCCCCACAAACAAATCAGAATGAATGCTTGTTAAATAACCAGTGTCGTCTAATCTCCCTAAAAACAAATCAGGATTCACTAATAGGCAAAAAACCTTGCGGTTTAAGAATGTACCTATAGACCACAGATATTTCTATCAAACTTTTTAGCAGGGAAACTGGGCAGCTATAGTGAATGCCCCAGGGGAGCAGGAGACCTGACCTCCTCTCTGAGATATTGTACTTCTCTGAGGCATTTTAATTTAAGTTAATTTAATTTTAAATTTAAGTTAATTTAATTTTAAATTGTTGTAATTTGATTTTAGTTTGTACAGTTTTTATATACTTCGTTTTATGAGATTGTGTAATTTTATTGTATTTTTTGATGTTCACCGCCCAGAGAGCTATTGCTAGTCGGGCGGTATATAAGTTTAATTAATAAATAATAAATAAATAATAAATACTGCCCTACAAATTTGTCAAAATGCAAACACAATTTGGGTTGGTCTTTCACAGTCCAATCCACTTGCTGTGTAGCTTGGAAGAATTTGGTAACGTGTGCCTCTGAGCACGCATGCATGGGAAAGCATGTTAAAGTCTCAAGTCCATTGCTACAGACTCCAGAACAAGGGCTGTCATGAAACTATGAGGGGATACTTCCATCTCTGAAAGAAAATGCATGGGTCACCATCTTTTCCAACACTCATATTTCCAGCACCCCCATGATTGCTGCTGACGTGGTGTTGGTATATAATGCCATTAGTGTATTATCAACTACCTCAGTAGTCATTAAAGGTTTTCAATAGGTTTTGCATTTTCAATTTGGGCAGGGACACTTGATCTGCGATATTTCCCAAAGATTCCCGCACATTAACCCAATACTAGCAATAATCAGCTAATATTTACACCATACTTAGCAGCTTAATCTAAGATTAACAAATTGTTTGCACCAGAGGCTTGATGGATACTGCTTGATGGTGCAAGAAGAAAGGGATGGGGGATAGTTAGGGAAGAGAGAAGGGAAATGAAGCTGGAAAGGATTGAGTCAAATTGTCTTCCTATTTACAAGGTTTTATCTGCTTTATTTTCATTAGAGGCTCGTTTGAGAGAAGACCAGAAACAGGCTGTGAAAAAAACTAACTGCTTAACATTTCTGATGAAGTTTATGTATGATAATACCCAAAACACACATTATGTTTCCCCCCCAGATTTAACCTTTCATGACCCAACCCTCAGATGGTGACCTTGAGCTGGGAAAACTTGCAGTCCCTGAATCTGCCTAAAATACAGACCAAGAGGGAATATACGGAGTATACTGTAGCCTCTCTGAGAGGCTAAGAGGGAAGTGTTGGCAGACACTGACTCGGAATCAAAAACCACTAAGTCAGACCCTTCCATTTGGAATTCTGAATGTTATTCTGCTCCAGCACACCAACCACCCAAGGCTGCTCAATCTCCTGTGGGGTCCCTGTTTCAGGCAGAGCTTGGAAAAGTTACTTTTTTGAACTACAACTCCCATCAGCCCCAGCCAGCATGGCCACTGGATTGGGCTGATGGGAGTTTTAGTTCAAAAAAGTAACTTTTCCAAGCTCTGGTTTCAGGTAATAGAAGACACCGCTTATGGCCATTCTTCATGGTGTTATAATACAAAGTTCTTTAACTCTGTCCTTTTACCTGGGTTCACCACCAACCACAATTCTCAAACACAGGAAACTACCTTATACTGAGTCAGATCACTGTTTCATGTAGCCCAGTATTGTCTACACTGGTCAGCAGCAGCTTTCTAGGGTTTCAGGGAGAGGTGTCTCCCAGTTCTACCTGGAGATGCTGGGGACTGAACCTGGGACCTTTCGCATGCAAAGCAAGCACTCTATCACTGAGCCACAGTCCTCTCCCCTATGGTGCATATATCTGATCTCTTTAGGGTGGTTACTTTGTTCTTGTCCTCATATTAACTTCCTGTTCACTGCTGTGAGCATCTGGATGTTGGTCTCTGCTGCAAACCAAGTACTATGGGTGACAGCTTCTTCACAATGGGCTGGCATTGGCATCAGTAACAGCAGTATTCCTAGAAGGAGTAGTAAAGGCACTCAGATGGCAATGCTGTGCCCACCACAGCTATGACTGATGGCTCATCCTTTTTGCACATAGTACCTGTGGTTTCTAGTAACCCTATGATGTCTTTTAGCTGAGCTGCCACATGAATGCCAACACCACACAATGCTAGGTGACATGGATGACTTACAGAACACACCAGTCAGGAGGCTAGACAAGAATGGTATATTGTCTTTTAAACAGAACAGACACAGGAAACTCCTAACTCCAGCCAGATAGAAGAAAGTCAGGTGCCACCTAGTGACTAAACTGTATAATGACACTATCCACCCAACAGCTTTCTGAATACAGCCACGCTGCCAAAAAAGGCAGATCTGGACTTATTTCTCGGAGTGTCATTGTCATTCACACAACCAGCTTTGTGTGGCCATTCAGGTAACATTTGGCAAGACTAACCAAAACAAATACAATAAAATTGCAGTGGCAATACATATAAAGGAAACAGGCCCTTAATTATTTGCCGTAAATGAACCTGGTGGCAAGATGTGTTGAGCGGTGGAGTAACAAAATGGCACATTGTATTTCTGCACCCTCAGCTATACTACAACCCTCTCCTCCAACATGTGTTTAGGAGACACCTCCTATTTTGGCTCTGTATTTTTGTGTCACCTAAATAGTGGTGAGACATACAGAGTTCACAAGTGTGCTTCCTGTACTGAAAAGACTTGATAATCCCACAAAAGTATTATCTTTCTTTGGTCTAATTTCTGTGGGGCCTATGCAACAAGTGATAACCACTACTAGGATTATCACCAGTAAATGGTGCATACACCTTTCAGTGGGTGCAGCCATTGCTCCTTCTACTCCAGCATAGCATATGTGCTGCCCTCCAGAGGTTGTTAGATTACAACTCCCATCATCCCTGACCATTTGCCATACTGGCTGGGGCTGATAGGAGTTGGAGTCCAATGACACCTGGAGGGCACTCTGTTGACTACTGCTGTTTGACTCTGTTTCTTCACTGGCCGTGTTGCTTAAGGAAAAATGGAGCCTGGTCTTGTGGCTTTTACAACGGCTTGATCTGCAGAAACCAGCACATTGAAGATTTTTATAACATGGAGGTAAACACCATTACCTGCTAATTGGTGCTGATCCAATAGCTGTTGAAAAGGTTTTTTTAATTATTTAAAACATTCTGGTACCTTGGCAGGGCCAGGCCCCAGGTAAACCAGGAAGCAGGAGTCATTGGATTCAGGTAGGCCAGAGGCAGAGCTAAGGACAAAAGCTTTCCTTTCCTGTTCATAGTGTTGGCAGGCATGATGACCTCTATAGTGTGGCCTCCTTTTCTCTCCCATCTTAAGACCATGGAAGCTATGGAAGAATCACACTATACACTGCAGTTTCACATGCAGCAATGTATGAAATTGGGCTAACCTGGCACTTCAGCATGCATGTGTGGGATGCACAGTTCCAGCATTTCTTTAATGGATGGACTGCATATTACATCCAATAGGAGGCTGTTTCGTAGTAGCAATTGCCACACAGGGGGTCTTTTTTTACTAAGACTGAAACTGGAAAGGAGAGGCTTAAACCTCCCCCGCCCTCCACAGGTGCTTCAATGCCACTGACTATTGCCCCCTCTGTAGTCGGTATTTTATTTAAAATAACCCACTATGTGATTGCTGATCACATTACATAACATGTAGTTAGATCCTAAGTGAAAGAGCTACTGATGAATGTGAATTTTAAAAAATTCTGATAGCCAGCCCGGTTTTCTGTTTTTTAATAAAAAAAATAAAATCCGAGTAACTACCCCAAAGGGCTTTTTAAAAAAATTAGCTGGATTATTGTTTTTCTCTTGTTGGTAGGAATTCTAATATAGGGCTGGTTCATTCAGTGGCAACCCTATTTACTGGTGCTCTTGCCCACTTACTAGAAGCCTTTCTTGAACTGGTCAAGAAGTGCAGCAGCTGCAGCACATCTGAGCGGCTCAGAACATTTAAAGTTCAATGCATTGGGCTTTATGTACTAGAAGACGCCTGGCTTGACAAGGCAGCCTAGAAAGCTGATAATCAATTTAGTCAGTGACTTAGTTATAGGTACTGCTGCCAGGTGATCTTACCCACTATACTAGGGAGAGGGAAGCTGTGGCTCTCCAGATGTTGTGGACTTCAACTCCCATCATCACTGACCAAAAGCAGCTTGCTGGATGGGACGAAGGCACTGCCCTAGCTTCCTGGCAGATGAGTCGCTATTTCTTACCGGGAGGGAGAGGGGTGGGGTGAGGCAGTGGGGAGGTCAAGGCAGTGGAAACGCATCAGTGAAGCCAATGTGTTGTTCCTGCCAGTACATTTGCAACATATGGACCTCCCCGCTGCTTCTCCCCTCTCTCTCCTAGTAAGCAACAATGACCCACCTGCTGGGAGGTTAGCACGGAGGCTCTGCCACACCCAGCAAGCCACTTCTGCCATTGACTATGCTAGGGATGTGCTAGAAGTCTGCGCTATTTGGATTTGGTGTCACATTTTCCATTAATTTGCTTATTCTCAATAACTGAGGATACGATTTTAACATAGTGAGTTTTCACAGCTATTTGTGAAAACAGATTTTTTTTTAAAAAATCTACCTCTCTAAACATTGATTGTAAGAATGATAATTTATCAATATTTCCTTTAAAATATTGATATTTTCTTTGAAATATCAATATTTTTAAAGGAAATATGACACTTCCTTTAAAAATATTGACATTAATATTGATTTTTTTTTTAGCAACCCCCCCCCCCCAAAGATTGATAAAAGCAGAGACTAGTGGATAAAGAATGAACTCAAGTCAGCCTGTTAGGTCGATGGAATGCCTTCAAACTGGCATTGGCCAGCAGATCCCATCCTTAAACTATGGTGGATGGGGCTGATAGGAGTTGGAATCCAACCACACCTGGAAGGCCACAGGTTTTCCCACTCTGCAGTACACACTGATCAACAATCCTTTGCACCTATTTTCATTTAGATCTAAATAAATCCCATCTGAAAGTTAAATTGTTTATGATAAGTCACTTTGTATTCTGTCCCTTTAATAACTTCAGTTTGATAAGCTGTGGGCAAAGAAGGGTGAGATTTCTTGATATGGTTTATGTGGGTCTTTTAATTAGATCTATTCTCTGTACAAGCCTAATATCGTTGCTGTCCCACAATCATTGATCTGCAGATATTGTTGTTATTAGAATGTCTGTAGTTTGTCCTATACTGTACCAGTAGCAGCGTTGCTCCAAGGGCCAAGCAGAAAACCATAGGCCCTGTCAGATCTGTCTCATTCATAATGCTGCCATCTGCTGGCTTCATTGGGTTTAGGACTGTTAATGTTTTTTGCCAGATGTGATCAAAGTTGATCCCTAGCTCTGAAACAGATGGGGGGGGGAGGATTCAGAATTGTTCATTATCCAAAACAACAACAACAAAAAAACCCCTCAGTATAATAGTTCACTTTAAAATAACAAAACAGTCAGTTGGCTGTTGACAAATTATTCTAATGACTCATGTTTTGTAGCCAAGACTTAATTGGAAAGTATTGATTACACAGTTATGAAAGGAGAAACTATGTAAATCAGATGTCAGCATAGTCCTCAGATTGTTTTGCTCTCTCTCTCTCTCTCTCTCTCTCTCTCTCACACACACACACACACACACACACACACACACATTCACCCCCCATAAAACAAACTTTAAATAACTGAGCAAATAACTTTAAAAACACTGCTAAGAAGATCCCTGCTGAATTAGACTGAAGGCCCATCTAGTCCAGCATCCTGTTCTCACATTGGCCAACCAGATGCCCATGGGAAGCCCACAAGCAGACCATGAGCACAATAGCCCTGATTGCATGCTGTTTCTTTTGTACCCAATGCATTATGTGGATGAAATCAGACTTATTCTAATATGGATGCTGATGGACATGCCCTTTATGTCCATGCTTCTTTCACTAATTTGAATAATAATTTGCCTTAAGGACCCATTGTACAAGATACTGCTTTCTTTTCATAAACTGGTCACCGATTTTGACAGACAATAAAGTGGCTATAGAGAGACTCCTTGCTTCAGAGACTGGGTAGAAACACTCCTGGGTAGTCTCCACCTCTGTCTTCTGAAAACAGGGGCACCCGCCCCCTTTTACTGTAAACCTGGTGGCAGCAGCTTCAGTGTTTTGTTTTGTTTAAAAAAAATTCAGCTTCAATGAGATTTCACTACTGATCGGCAGATCAGCCCATTCCCCCTCCAGATATGGTTAATGGAAACATTTTGATCAGGTGACTAGTGTGTTTACAGCCTCAGGGTATGTGACAGGAAAACTCAGTACTGTAGGCCTCAGCTCATAGGGATCCAGCAAGCTAAATGCAGCCTACCAGTTGCACACTGTGGAGACCTTCTAGGTGTACAATCAGGAGTTCAGACCGGGGGGGGGGGTGCATTTGATTTGGACGAATTCTGAGCTGAATTGGGCAGACTCAGAGAATTACAGGACTCTTTCAATATTAAGCAGGTGCTGCTCCCAAAGCCTCAGGCTGCTTCAGAAATCTCAGAAAACATAAACAGGTTCAGACTGTCTAGCCCTGTCCAAGGATTTGGGGAGAACAGGATTTGGGGAGATTTGGGCGAGCAGCAGGGATGAGTTCATGAACTCTGTCCCTGTTCCAGGCATCCTCCACAACAAGCCTTGAGCCAGCAGTTCACTAAGTCAGGTGCTGGGCAAGGTCCCCTGGGCTCAGAAGGGTCCCTCACTGGCCTGACATATCTGCCGCTCATTCACTGCTGGTTTTCACCCATAGTGGCAGCTGCCTAGCCACATGCCTCCACCGCCCTCCACCTCATCTGACACCTGGTCTCTGAGAAAGAGGCAGGGAGTCCTTCTCAGGCATTCTGGGTCAGACAGCCAGGAAAATGCCTGTGCTGCTGCTGCAGTTTCCCGTGCCAGCAAGGAAAGCCTTTTAAACCGAGCGTTAACAAAAAAAAAAGAACCCCAAGTTTAAAAAAGTTTTTATAACTGCCATGGTAAACCACAGTGGTGGCACAGGCATTCTCCTAGCCATCTCACCCAGAAAGCCTGGGTCTATAATGAAGGAGCCCTTTGCGGTTCTTTCTCAGAGATCAAGAGGGGATGGTGAAACCATGAGAGAGAGAGAGAGAGAGAGAGAGAGAAGGGGCAGGGGGGAAAGCAAGAGTGATGGAGGCAGGAAGGGGGAAAGGGGAGGACAGTGGTGACACTGCTGTCGCAGAGAGGAGGATGGAGACCATGGGGTCCAGCAGGAGGATGGGTCAGCAGGGTGGGGTGGGGGTGCAGCAGTTCCTGACAGGTTTCCTTGGATGAATTTTAGCTCTTATTGAGGCAAATAAACCATAGCTGGGCTGTACCACTTCGGGTGCTTCCATGCGGCAGTTTCTTGTAGACACGGTACTGCTCAGGCTCTGAATTTTTTTGGTTTCCACACAACGTTGTCCTCATCAAAATGCAGGCCTGCACTTTTTGGTTGAATCACTATTTCTCCTTACTGTGTTATGCATCTGCTGGCATGGAAGCATCTTAGTGCCTTGTTCACATGGGTGACCTCTATTGCCACACTCTTACTTCCATTTGTTTCTCACATGACCAGATACGTACAGGACAATAGTAGTAACAATAACAATAATAATTTTGGGCTGCTTAATGTTTGGAGTGTGAGTACCAAACTTTCTGCGAATTAAGATAATCCCTCTCTCCCAACCTTCTCCAACTGACGTTCACCGTCAGCTGAAAGCACCTTGAGATCCCATTGTGCTGCGGAGAGTGGGGAGGGGAATGAGTCTCTTCCTGCTGTTTTTTCCTCCCAAAGCTCTCCAGGTGTCTCCTGCAGCAGAATAAAACCCTGCTGCACAGAGCTATCAGAGAGGTATGAAGGAAGGAAAAACAGAAAGAAGAGCCTAGCATCACCATGCAGCAGGAAGCCCCCTTGCTGCCTCTTGCTGATTTTTCCAAGTCTCTCCAATGCTTGACTCTTGGAGAGGTTAGAGAAAGAAGAGGCTCAGGACTGATTTGATTCCTCTCAGCAATGTGACCAGATCTTTGAGTGCTTTATTAAGATGTAGTTGAATGTCTGTTAGAGAAGGCTGGGGGTGCTTCCAGGCTATTGCTATTTTTTGGGTGGGATTCAGTCACAAACCGACAAATTCAGGTTGCGCAATTATAGTTGATTGGGAGGTCTGGTGAAATAAACCTACTTCCCCCAAAGTTTGGACTTTTTGCAATAAGGGAAGTGTCGGGATAGTGCTCTGGAGAGTGAGAGACAAGACTTGCTTTGGTGCAGTGTCTAACCTCCCTGCAAACAAATCAGAATGAATGCTCAATGAACAGGTCATCTGGAACAGCCCGGTGAGAGGGGAATTAACTTAATTTACTTATAGCTGCTTAGGCATTCTCTGAATGTGGAATGGCTTATAAATCTGAAATTTAACTAAGGCTGCATACACACCATACATGTAAAGCACATTTGAAGCACACTGATGTGATGTTCCACATTTAAATGTTCCATAAATAATTGTTGTGTATTTATTTCAATGTTTATGGTAAGTGAGGTTTTCATAGGGTGAGTATGGTAAGTAGTGAGAGCTGGGAGGGGGGAATGAGAGTATGGAATGTTGGTGAATGCTGCGTGTGATTGGTTGACAGCTGGATAGGGAGTGAAGATGGAGAAGGATAGGTTTTGACATTTGTTGGGAGAGGGCTGGAGGGTGAGTTTGGGCGTTAGGAGGTTGTAGAAGGTTATATAGGCAGTTTAATATTAATTGACAATACATTAAAGACTGCTGGAACTGTATAAGTAAAGAACATATGTAGAAAGCACATCCTTGAGTACTAACGTAAACAATCTTGCTTAAGAAACTTCTGTTAAACAAATACACTTATTTGTTCTTTTGAAACGCCTGGTTCTTGGCCAGCTATTACAAGAATACAAGGGTAGCAAAACATAAACAAAAAGGGAGAAAACAGTATCAGTGATGGCAGCGAAGTACCTGAGAAAGTAACTTTGGCAGGTTACAGAGGACCAACTGAGGGCTGTTATCTTTGAGAGTCATAAAGATACCCAGGGGGATTGGGCTGGGGGAAATAGGCAGAGTCTCTAAAAGCAGCTTTGTTATAAAGGGTGGCGGAAGAAAAGGGAAACCATGTCTCCCTCTGTTAAAGGTGGAGTGTTGGCAGGGTGGTGACGTGACAATTACTTCCCTCAAAGAATTCTGGGAACTGTAGTTTACCCCTCAGGGCTACAATTCCCAGCACCCTTAACAAACACCCTTAAATAAAGCCCAGCACATGGATACCCTACTCAGAGAGCTAAGCAATCCCAATTTGTTTTCATTATTACAGACCTTGTAATCATATATTGCAGTTTAATCCTGTAGCTAATGGAGCAGGGAGCGATGGAGAGGAGGGACAAACTGCAACAATATTTTTTGTCAAGCTCTGCCCACCGTTGTAGATGGAAAAAAACACACCTGAGAGTGTGCAGACCCTCGTGTGCCCATTATACTTATGGAAACATTGGATCTGAATGACCTGTTTGAAAGATAACAGCCTCATGTTGATCTAGGGCTCATCTACACAGTGGTTTACTGTGTGTCTGGGGCTACCTGCATCCCCTTTTAATTCGCATGGTTCACATGATGTTACTGGCAAACAGAAGCTATCACACAGTTTCCCCCTGTAAATCTGTACTAACCCACTCCTCTAATAATCCGAAAAGGGAAGGAAAAAAGTCTTCACTCCGTATCTCTAGTGCTTGCAGACCTTTGCTCTGATGGTTTTAGGTAGGTGTGTCAATCATTCCCCTCTCCATGTCCTCCTTCCTCCTCACCTCATTCATTCATTTCATTTCCCATGGGCTGAAGAGAAACTTCTGCTTGCTTTCTCCCATTCTGCAAGGCTTTTTATGCTGCTGCAAACAGTGCCTTTATTTTCTTTCCCCCCCTAACTTGTGCATAAAAGCATAACACTGCTCAAACAAAGATTTGTATTTCAGCTGTATTGTACCAGTGAAAATACAAATAATCACACTTCCAGGTTGTTTTTTCAAATGAAACTTACTGGTAGAACAAACTAAGCATGCTCGGTTGCCAGGTAACCAGAGGGAGTGGAAATGTTAAATTAGAGAGTGTGGTCTTTAGGAAAATGCATGATTAATGCTTTCCCTCAAGTGTGACTAGAAAACACCGTGTTTGCAGCTGGCACTGAGCCCTTACTGTGGACAGTACAAACTGAGAACAGAGGTAAAAACGGTGTCTTTAGCATGGTTGGTTTCCAGTTAGTTTCATTTTTAAAATAAACAACCCGGGAGTGTGATTATTTGTACTTTCACTGGTATAATACAGCTGAAATACAAATCTTTATTTGAGGAGTGTTATACTTTTGTGCACAAGTTAGGGGGAAAAGAACAGTAAGGCACAATTTGCAGCAACATAAAAATGCCAGCAGAATGGGAGCAGCTAGAAGGTGCTCTTCAGCCTACAGGAAATGAAATGAAAGAAGGGAGAAGAAGGAAGTGGGCGTGGAGAGAGTAACGATTGACACACCCACCTAAAAGCATCAGAACACAGCTTCTGCAAGCACTAGAGATACAGAGTGAAGACTTTTTTCCTTTCCTTTTTGTATTGTCAGAGGATTGGGTTGGTATGGATTTACAGGGGGAAAACTGTGCGATACCTTCTGTTTGCCAGTAACATCATTTGAACCATGCAAATTAAAAGGGGATGTGAGCAGCACTAAACATGCACTAAACCACCATTTAGAGGAGCCCATAGTAAGACCCTGTAAAGTCAGGAAGCTCCGTGGGTGTCTTTGACAAAGTCAACGTCTCTATTCCTAATAAGACTGCAGAGATAAAATTGGGAGACTGTTGATGCCACTTGAGCCCCAGCCAGCATAGTCAGTGGTATGGAATGATGGGAATTGTAGTTCAGCAACAAATGGAGGGCCACAGGTTCCCCATCCCTGGGATAGAAAGATAAGCAGACTAGGGATGTTAATTTTGCCCTCTTATGGATCTTGCAGAGATAAAAACTGTGCAGTTCAGTTCATGAGGCTTTCAGAAAACATGAAAAGATTGTACTCTAACAGTACAGTCCTATGGGTGTTTACACATATGTCTGTCCCTTTGGATAGAGGCTGTGTACACAGTCACACTATATATTTAAAGCACATTATTTTCCCCAAAGAATCTTGGGTACTGTAGTTTACCCCTCATAGAGCTACAACTGCCAGCACCCTCAACAGACTAGTTTCCAGGATTCTTCAGTTCTCATACTTTTTGTTGTTAAGAATATTTCAGAGTGCTTTTAGTGTTTTTGTTTAGCAACAACAACAATTACTTTAAATGTATGGTCTGTAGGCAGTCTTAACCTCAGGTACATGGGTACAGAATTATAGCATGGTAGCATACTTACCTAGGAGTAAGCACCGATGAACACAGTGAGACTTATTTGCAAGTAAACACACAGAGTGTGCGGTGTAAATACTTCAACTAGGGATTTTATGTGCAGGTTTTTAACCTCTTTTACTACTCAAATCTAGCATAGTTGGTGTTATAGGAATCTATAGTATTTTGTTACAGTAACAGGAACTTTCTCACGTTTTGCCTTGGAACAAGGCACCTTAATTAAAAAAAAAAACCTGGCAAATTTATTACCAGATATGTAAACAAGATTATAACAAGGGTTAATTAATTATAGGTACCTAAACATGATATCTGATTATGCAGTATAAATATAGAGGGAAAGGCAATGCTATGAAATCTGAATACAAAATTTATTGTGAGGCTGTCACCTAGAGGTAGTAAAGGATATGATGTATGTGCCATAAAAATGAGTTATCACCTTTATTTTTCATGCAAATTGTGGTGCTGCCCTTTCAGATATAAACATGTGTCTGTGTTACAAATGCATGACAGCAAATTAAGCAGTTTTTTCCCTCTTTCTTATTTAGCAGCCTAGTATTGACTATTGCTTTTAAACATACTTTTTACCTTAAAATTTGACTGCGCTATGATCAGCTAAGTTACAATTCTGTGCATAGGGCAATTTGAAATGGGTGGGGGAAGCGATTTAACACATACCGAATGCAAGCTTGAATAACTTTTAGTTTGGCTTCTATTTGTTCATTTAGGAGAAAAGGAATTTTAATACCAATGCATAATTTCATATTTTGGATATTATGTAATATCCATTAGTAGCTTGTGATCGGCTTCTTAATTTTAGCATGAAGAAACCTACCATAATGGATCCAAGTGATGGAGTAAAATCTTGCCTTCAGCTTCCAAGCAATGGAAGCTGCGGAGAGGTTTGCAATTGTAGAGGGCCACAGTTGCCCAAAGACATTTTTTGTGCTGGAGGTGAAAGACAAGATGCTTCCTCCTCACCGTTCCACATATAGAAGTCAACTGGATTGCTAATTGAATTGTACTTCAGCACTGCTAATAGGACAGTATCCTTTGCCACACCTGAGGGCAGGAGGCTAGGTTAGAAGGTGCAGGGCAGGGCAGGTGACACACACAATACTACCCTGGCTACAACTCCTGAGGCAGCAGCCACATTTTGCCTAACGACAGCATCAGCCCTATAGAGGATCATTGTGTAATGTTATGTGGAGAAATGTGGGCTTCTCTTGTTGGAATGCCAGAAAGGGGTTCAGTTCCAGGTAGATATGTTTCCAACCTCGAAGGAGTTCTTCCCCTCTTTTATACAACTTCTCGTTAGTAATATATATTTTATGGCATGTTGGCCAAATAGAACACACGTTATCATTAAATGTTTCTGAAATTTTGGGGAGGGAAATGACTTCCTTGACACCACAGACATTTGTGATGAGTATCAACAGGTTCTGCTCTACGCATAAACTGCCAGAACATGGGAAAAAGTGTAATTAAGTGTTTTAGCTCTGTACCTTCCAGCAAAGGAGGTTCTTCATCAAAGCCATCAGGGTAAGGGCCATTAGATGGAAATTCAGAAGCACATGCTGGTTGAAAAATCTGGCCTGTGTACTGCTGAGAAGATGAAGCCCTTTCTGGAGAAGCAAATGCATCTGATTCTGGTGAGGCACCTGTCCAAGCTCTACAATGAAAATGATATGCCATGGAAAGGAAAAGAAAGGAAAAGCGCTGCTGCCAGAGTGGAAGGGCCTGTTCCTCAAAGCAGGGAAGTCTAGATTAGGTCTGACTGGATGTTACATATGAAAACATTTCAGAACTTGCATGTATTGGTCAACCCCTCCATAATTTGGAAAAGCTGGCAAAAGAGCAGCCCCCTATAACTTATGGCAGGGGTGGGGAATCTCCGGCCTGAGGGTGGTTTTGCAGGGCTCTCTCTCTGGTTCCTAGAACTCCCCCAGGACACGCCCCCATACACTGCCCCTGTTTCTCAACTGTTTTTTTGCCTGGCTGGAAGGTGCCCTTGACCTTTGATAACGCCTCTTGCTTCTCTGGAAGGAGGACAGAGAGGGGTACATGAGCGTGTACAGAAACAAGCCTACTCTACAAAAGTAACAGTTACATTAGTTGCTCCACCCACTGTTGCCTCTGGCCCTGCCCATCGCTGGCCTGTGACCTTCCTAAAACAGAATTCAGCCCTTGTGCTGAAAAAGGTTCTCCATCTTTGAGTTAGAGCATTCCACCTGTTCTGGATCCCCAACAAAATATATTGATCCAGTCTGATTCAGCCTTACCAACTGCAGTGTGGGAGCCGCTTCCATGTGGCTTCTTCCCACATCAAGGACTGCGTCTCCCTGTATGAACTGACCCGGACCCTGCGTTTGTCATCAGAGGCCCTCGCACAGGAGGCTCGGAGGATGGCAACACAAGAACAGGCCTTTGCAGTGGTGCCCCCCCCCCGGCTATAGAATGCTCTCCCTAGGGAGACATGCCTGGCACCATCTCTATCAATTTTTGGGCGTCAGGTGAAGACCTTCCTCTTCACTCAGGCCTTTGGTCCTTGATGTGTGCTGTCCCAATAATTCTTGTTTATTTGATGGGTTTCTATTGGCTACTAGGTATGTCTGCATTTGGCTTTTACTACACTGAAGAGTTTTATATTTTATTGACTGTGCGTGTTTTTATCTATGATTCTTGTTTTAAATCTGTTGTAAGCCGCCTAGAGACCACTTGGTATTAGGGGACTGACAAATGAAAATAATAATATCACTCCAGTAATGTGAGCACGAAGGTATCACATGGACAGGACTAGCGATGAGGTTCCTTTCCTCTATAAATGTCATCTTCCCGTCTGCGTAATATAGTTTTGGGGAAGGAACCGTCATGCTCCCAGCCATGTAGTTCTACATGTACACATTTGCTGGAGTAGCATCAGAAGAAGCTACAGAGAAGCAGCTCCCCTGTATCACTGTCTGTGAGCCAACCTGTGGTGGAATTTAAAAAAAGTGGTAGTCCTAGTCCAGGGACAGGGAACCCTTTTTTCAGTCCAAGAGCTGCATTATATCACGGGCCACCTTCTGTATGCCAATGGTGGGTGGGACCAAGGCAAAAAGTGGGCGGAACAATGGATGTGACTCTTATCCTTGTGCACTGACTAGACCACATTCCAGTCACCCGCCCACCCCCCAAAAGTCAAGAAGTCTCTACAGACACAGACCCTTCATTCAGGCATGCAATATGGATTATCACAGTTGAAGGACATGTTGCAGCCGGCCAGGCAGAAGCACTTGAGGAGGGTGTGGAGAAGAGACAGTGAAGGGGCATGGCCCATGGAGTAGGCATGACCTTGGGACAGTCCTGAGTGCTGGGCAGAGAAACGTAGAGGACCCCATTCAGGCTCTGGACCTCAGGTTCCTCCATTCTTGATGGGCATCTATCACATGGACACACAGTGCATTATCAGACACTCCATATTGGGAAAAAGGTATACTTTTTGTAATGTTTGAAAAGTTGGTAAATATGTATTTTTAGCCACAGGATGCATGGACTGGGAGGCAGCTGCATGTGTCCAGAAAAAAAGAAAAGAAAAAGGCATTGCTACGACTGCATTCAAGATACATATTTCTTCTGACATAGAGATTAATCTTGAAAAAATAATGACAGGGGATCTTATTCTAAATCTATATTACTACTCTTTTTTTTAGGTAAAAGGGCTATAAAATATCTCCACCATACATTTTAATGTATTTTGTTTCATTATTAATGCAACTGGCTGATAAGTCTCATGAAATTCTAAAGGCAGGAACACTCCTTTTTTTAAACACACACACTGTTATTTATCGCAATTGAAATGCAATGTTAAAATTACATCAGTAAATTCATCCCATTTCAGACACTTACCTATTGCTTCCATATACGTTTCCAGAGTCTCCAGGCTCGTGATAACCTTGTCCTTGGTTATCAGTGATGTAGTCTGACTGGTAAAAATCTATATCAAATTGCTCGAAGTTTGACATACTGAAGAGGAGGTGGAAAAGATTTCTTTAGCAACGATGAAGTCTGAAATATGATAAAGGTTTGATAGATGTATCTTTTGGAGCAGGAGTTAGAAACCCAGGCTTACTTTTACACTGCCCATTTTCTCTGGGATTAAAAGCATTTGTTCATGCAATGTTGCAGTGAATCCAAATGATGTTGCTGCTAAACTCTTGTATTCTATAGTGAATCTATGGAGAGGTCTATAAAATCATGGACACAGCAGAGAGGAAAGACAGGTATTTTTCTCTACAGGAATAATAGAACTAAGGGTTATTTAGTGAAACTAGCATTAGATTAATTTAGACTTTTAGGTTAATTTAGACTTTTTAGTTTTTTAAAAACTTATTAACAAGTTGTGGTGATGGCCCCTGGCACAAGTCACTACCCCACCTTGTAAAAACACAGTGGGGGCTGGTGGCTCTATGTACAGACCAAAACCTGGGCTGGATTCCATTGCCCCACTGACATGGAGCCACCAGCTGCTGCTGTAAAAACAATTCAACAAATTCATAGAGAATTTCCAACTGCCCTGTGGGTGAGAGACAGAAAGAAAACAGCAATGAAGACTGTTCTCAATGCCATCTCTATCTGTTCCTGATTCATGAGCTAGAATAGGGCCTTTCCCTTTTGAAGCAAGATATTAAGGACCAGGTAAGATACAAGCTTTTCTAATATTGTAGGAAGAGAGGGCAGGGGAAGGACTCCTTGAGTTCTGCTTATTTTCCATTCAGTAGGTCTTCTTACAGTCTGAGAATTGTATGACGGTAGGGTGGACAAAAAGGAGAAAATGCATCACCAAAAAAGAAGACGGAGATTTGCATAAAGTGTGCATATGCTAATTTATATGTATAGATGCAAATATAGAGATAATTGCTGTAAAGAAAATAGAAATGCAGTACATCTACCCAGTGGGAAATCTGTGACTAAATGCTGATGGGCAACTTTCAGCCCCCACCTGCTCTCTTCCTTCCTATGGCTCTTTTATCTTGAAACTAGACTTGGGCCCAGCAGTCTTTCAAAGCAGAGGGCCGTCCTCCATAAATCAGGACATATGGCAACCCAATGAGATGGACACAGTGTCCATGGCAAGAGATTGCTGCATTTTGGGGGAAATGGAGTAACAGGTACAAGAGAACACTACTGAATGGAAATAAATTATTTTCTATTTGCTCACTGATGCTTGTTATTTTAAAAATGTATACTCTGCCCTTCAGTCAAAGTCTTCTCAAGTCACCCAAACTTTTATCTATTTATTTATTTATTAGATTTATAATTCCGCCCTTCCTCCCAGTAGGAGCCCAAGGCGGCAGATTGTGAGCTTGTTGGGAAGAGAGGCAGGTATAGATGAGATTGCTGTAAAACACCATGAGTCCATGGGCAGAGTGAGATATTTATTTAAATGGTGTAGAGGGCAATCCTGTGCATGTCTACTCAGACGTAGTTAAGTTAAATGGGGCTTACTCTCTGCTAAGTGGCTATAGGGCTGTATCTTAAGTAAAAACAACCTTTCCAACTCTAATTTTCTATGATTCTGTCATGTGGTAACAGGAGTTGTAAGGGGACAATGAACTGAAGTGGGGACGGGGCAGAGCTGTAGAATGGTTAAGTGTCTGGCTGTAGACTGGTTGAGGGCTATAGAATATCTGATTAGCCTCTAAATCGGGTAGAGAACCTATGGTTCTCCAGATGTTGGACTCCAACTCCCATCAATCTCAGCCAGGAGAGCCAGTAGTATGGCATGATGGGAACTATAGTCCAGCAACATTTGAAGGCCGAAGGTTCCCCACCCTTGCTCTAAATTCATAGAGAAAAAGAAAAGGTAAACCCATACAAGAACAACTTTCTAAGGAAAGCTTTTAAATTTGATCAGTATTTCCTTTGGAGTTCATAATCCTCCCCACATATTTATAAATCTCAAACAATATCCTATAATCAAATTAATCTGCTTCCGTCTGATGCCTTCATTTATCAAAAATATTTAACACAACAATTATGCCACATAGCATTTCTTTCTTACTATTAAACAAATCATGTGTGTTTCCAAATTTAGAACAAAAATCTGATTTATTTTTAATAAGTCTAGTAAATTAGGGATTTTTATTAGAAGTGTGTCATTTTCTATAAATTATGCACACACAAAATTATGAAAGTACATAATAATTCTTAAAGCAGCTCTAGAATATATTTTCTAATGTTATTGTCAGTACAATTTTAATGCTATAAAAGGCCTTTAATATTTCTCAGAAGTACCAGCCCCCTCCCCAAACAAAACCCAAGCTGTTGCTATCAATTACTTTACTGTATATAAAATGTGCATTCTTTAAGCTGCAACTTAGAACTCGTACCTTTTAAACGTTTAAATTTAAGGCTCATACCTCTTACTTCTGTAGATGAAAATTTCCTACCATAGAGTCAGCTTACATACAGAGAAACAAGCCAAGTCTTCTGGTGTGTTAAGCAGGGTGATCTTGAGCTATTTATAAAGTCCTAAATTTGGCTTTCCAACAGATGCATGACGAAAAGAAAAACGTTTAGTGTCATGGATGTTATTTCCAACATGATAAGCTTGATAACAGCCTTAATAAATGAATCAGAAAGCAATCACTGTTCTCTACTTTAAAACAGTAATTTTAATCTTGAATAATAATAATAAAAGATGCTCAGGCATCTTTAAAACTGCACAAAATAGGAAGCTGGGGAGATGTAGCTTGTCCTTCAGGGGTGAAAAAAGCTACCCTGTCTAAAATTCATCGTGCTCAAGTGCCACATTCTATGCATGTTTACTCAGAGGTAAGACTCAATGACTTCCTACTCCCAGGTAAAGGTGTGTAGGATTACAGCCTAAAACAGGTGTCTTGCAAGATCTTATTAGACTACAACTCCCATCATCACTGATCATTGGTCATTCTAGCAGGGGCTTATGGGAGCTAGAGCCCAGCAACATCTAGACAGCAAAAGGTTCCCTGTTCCCGGCCTAAAGAGTATGAGTTGTGAGGTTTTCACTTACAAAAACACACTAGGGTAGGTTGGTACCTTTCAGCAACTATCCACTGTAACTACGTGTGTAGTGCAATCTATATGTTTACTAAGAAATAAATCTCAAAGTGTTCAATGGTACTTATTCCCTCATGTGTTATAGCCTGATCCTGTCTGTTTACTTGGACTGGAAGTATCATTGGGTTGAGTGAGAATGGGGCCAGGAAAGTAAGTTTAGAACTGTAGCTCAGTTCCCCTTCTGTAATGTAAAGAAAACAGTACAACTTACATGGTGGTTTTAAGGATTATTGAGATAATTTAAATTGGATCTTTAAAGGTGCTCTTATTCTCTCACGTCACCATCATATTTCTGATATTCAGGCTGTGAATGTTGATTCTCATGCAGCCAAATTGGTGATAGAGAATCCCCAAGCATCCTAGCCCCAAGCAATTTGAGCCCTTGAAAAGTGATGAAGGAAAAATGGATTTCTTTCCCTCATTCACACACAACAGGCATTAAAGCAGAACTGTGTGTAGGGAAATTTGGAAAAGGTCAAGTTCACCATGCTGCAAATTCCTGAGCTCTTTTCTGTGCCAAAATTGGCTAATGCATGAGCGCAGATAATTAATTTGGTATTGTTTTACAATCTTTTGATTAATATATTTTTCACTATTTGATCTTGGGAAAGCAGATTATTAGAGATTCCTGGTTTCACCATATGCTCAGAGGCACATTTTACCAAATTCTTGCAAGCTACACAGCAAGTGGATTGGACTGTGAAAGACCAACCCAAATTGTGTTTGCATTTTGACCAATGTGCAGGGCAGTCCAATATCTCAGAGAGGAGGTCAGGTCTCCTGCTCCCCTGGTACATTCATTATAGCTGCCCAATTTCCCTGCTTTTTAAAGTTTGATAGAAATAGCTGTGGGCTATAGCTACATTCTTAAACCGCAAGGTTTTTTGCCTATTAGTGAATTTCCCTGGTTTTTAATCTGGGAGGTAAGAAATGGGATCGTGTCCAAGTTTGCTGAGAATGGATTGATCATTTGCATATGACCCAACAGTGTGATGTGGCTGCAAAAAAGGCAAATGCTATATTAGGCTGCATCAGAGCTTGGAAGTAACTAGTTACAAGTAACGAATTACTTGTAATTTATTACTTTTTTGAGTAACGAGTGGGTAACTTCATTACATTTTGTTGGTAATAGAACGAGCAGTAACTTCATTACTTTTGAGGAGTAATTGTAATGTTTCCAGCATTACTTTTGCGCATTACTTGGGGGAGAGCAGGGGAAGTCTTCAGCTCCACTGATTTGTGAATAAAAATCATGTGCTTCAAGTTGGGTTTCTGTGCAGTGTTGCTCTTCCTTCATGCTGTATGGGTGCTTAGGAGGCGCCGAGGGAGGAGGTGGAGAGCGAGACGGGGTGGAGAAAACAATTGTTTAAAAATTGACAGGAGTGGAAGGAGAAAAGAGCTGGAGGCAATATATATATACAAAAAATATGTGTGGGGGGTATCATCATTGCTGGGGGTGGGGTGAGGGGATGTGAGATTCTGTTATGCGTTCTGTTAATCTTATGGATAAAAAAAAATTCTACTACCCTCTGTGTGCGTGTGCTTATTTTTAATGTTGTTTTAGGCTACTTAAATGTGCAGCAGCCAAGGCCAGCACCTTGTAGGCATTTTTTTAAAAAAAGTAACTAAAATGTAATTGTAGCAATTACTTTTGAGTAAAAGTAAAGTAATCAGTTACTTTCAGAGCAATTGTAATTGTAACGGTAATTACTATTTTTGGGGGGCCATGTAACTAACTGTAATTTATTACTTTTTAAAAGTAATCTTTCAAGCTCTGGTCTGAGCCCCTTTCAGAGCCTTCCATAAGGCCAGGAGAGCCTGGCTCACATGCCTATGGAGAAAAGGCATCAGTCGCAGGGAGATAACAGGTTAATTGCAGTGACAAGGAATCTGTGGCCCTCCAGATGTTGCTGGACTCCATCACCCCCCCCAGGTAAGGGAAGTTTGGTGTTGTAGTTCAACAATATCTGGAGAGCTACAGGCTCCCCATCCTTGCTTGTTCAGATTCATATTAGCCTCGATGCCTGAACAAAACCTCCATATCCCAAGGTGGTATATCTGATGCTGGGGACTGTCAACAGGGAAGCAAGCCATCATCTTTCATGCCTTCATCACAGGCTTGCTGGAGGCTTCTGGTTGGTCCATTGTGGGAAGCAGATTGTTGAAATTAGAGGCAACCCCCCTTGGCTCTTCTTATGCAAGAATAGCCAAACTGAACCTCCACTTGTCAAGGCAGTATACTTCAGTGGACCAAATGCAGTAAAGGGGGGTGGACAATGAGGAAGGCCTTGCCTTCTCATGGGTTTTCTTAGATGTTTCTGGCCAGCTACCATTGGAAACAGAATACTGGGCCAGTTGGATTTTTGGAGCCTCCACAATCAGAGGCAGTCTATCTCCCAGTGCTAGAATCTGGGGACAATCAGCTGGATGGTGGTGGCTGTTTATCTGCTGCGCCTGCCAGTCACTTGTGAGATGTCAATATTCCATTATACACAGAAACTCCTAGTTATTTTTTGACACAATTTTCTCCCCCGAGCTGCCTGAAGGATAAAACTAACCACTGTTTATAGGAACCAAAAGCCCGCAACCCTCTGGGGACTTACCTCTGTGCTGGGAAAGCAGTGGCGGAAAGGTGAAGGAGTCTCTGCTCAGAAGAGCCACAAGTTGCAAAAAAAGGAGATGCAAAAAGAAAAAATAAGCAGGCAGCTGCTTGCAAAAATATATAAAATGGCAAGCCGGCGCCCCTCCCCTCCTGGACAGGCTTGGCCAATCAGCAGAGTCCGTCCTTCCTCCTGGGCAGGGCGCTGAAGGGAAATCCCGGCAGGGCAACATAGAGATAAAAAACAGTAGAGGTGCCCCATCTTATCAACTGGTTGTGGGAGTGTGTGTTTCCGGTTCACCCCAGGGAAGCTGTTCACCAATTCCCTTAATGGCCTTAGCAGCACTATACTGTACATTTAAAGCATTATCATGCCCCTTTAAACAGTCCCGGCTTCTCCCAAAGACTCCTGGGAAGCATAGTTTGTTCAGGGTGCTGAGAGTTGCGAGGAGACCCCCCTATTCCCCTCACAGAGCTACAAAGTTTGTTCAGGGTTCCCTGGGAAGAGGGATGGATTGTTAAACCACTCTAAGAATGGTACCTTTGTAAGGGGGAATAGGGGTCCCTAATTTGCACCATCCAAAGAGGCCCTTTCCCATCCATAAGATCAACGGGTTGTAGCCAACCAAGTCCTACTCAGAGTAGACTCATTGAAATGAATGAACCTAAGTTAGCCATGCCCATTAACCTCAATGGGTCTGTTCTGACTGGGCTGGCATTGGCTATAGCTACCTAACTGAACCACTCATCTTGGTCTTAAAACATTCAGGGCGTTGTTTAAAATTAATAGCAGGGCTGGAAAAAGCAAGAGAGTCGGTATGGTAGCTTCTGCAGTGGAATGATTTGCCCCGATTCCTGGCTCCCAAGATTTAAGATTTAAGAATATGGGCTCCCCTTCCACCCGTCACCACTGCATTTTGCTCACTCTTCCCCATCCACTCTTGTGCCTAACTTTGCCTATGTTCAGAGACACTCTTCTCTGATTCCTGACAGCTGTTGGAGTCAATTCACTGACCTCTGCCAAGTCCAAAGCATTTGAAGATTAACTAGTTCTTATAAGAGAATGTAATTACCCTATTATATAACATTAACTGGACACTGATAAAGTGAAAGTGGGAGGGGGGTGGTCCAGTGGCTGTGCATCATGTTCCTCACACCCAGGATCTGTCATGCCTAGCCCTGACCTGGTACCAGACATGGAGTCCTCAGAGGATGAACCAGACACTCCACAGATTGAGGACCTTGGGGAGCAGGCAGCCCCACCCTGAATCCAACGCTGAGGGCCCCCTTGAGGGCCCCTTTGGGTTGATACCTGATGATGAGCCCATGGAACTGTCAGAGGAGGGGGGTGGCTACTCTCTGCCTCCATGGCCAGAGGTGGTATGCTTCCAAATACCAGTTGCTGGAAACTACAGGAGGAAGACAGTGCTCTTGTGCTCAGGTCCTGCTTGCAGGCTTCCCATTGGGGCATCTGGTAGGCCACTGTGAGAACATGAGGCTGGACTAGATGGCTCCTTTTGGCCAGATCCGGCAGGCTGTTCTTACATGCTTATGGAATTGCCTCCCGCATCCTTTAGAGCAGCCTTTCCCAACCTTTGGGTCCCCAGATGTTGCTGAACTACAGTTCCCATAATTCCTGACCAGTGGCCATGCTGGATGGGGCTGATGGGAGTTGTAGTCCAGCAACATCTGGGGGCCCAAAGGTTGGGAAAGGCTGCTCTAGAGTGATGGTGCAAGAACCTTCAGGTCCAGGCTGAAGAGTGATGGCAAGGTATGTGTCCATGAAACCTGACTCATTGGTCTACTCATGAGTAAGGAGTAAGTAAAAATTGATACTCCTCCACTATCTGCAGCTGTGGTTAGGGTGTGGTTTAGAATGCCAGAGGATATAAGGCCTCCCCTTTGAACATTCCAGTTTTTGGAAGCAACACAGGTTTCTGGTCTCTAGCTTGTGATTAGTCTTCCTGCTTGTTGAATTGTGTCTTGCCTGAATGTCCTGTGATATTGACCTTGCAGTGTTGCCTGGCTTTGTCTCTGGATCACATTTGGACCTAAACTGTTTCTCTGGGCTGTGCTTGACCTTGGTTTGTTTGGCCTGTGCTACATCTGCAACCCTGCTCTCGTTGGGTGAATACTTTGGTGAAACTTTGTATGTTCTGTAACTGGGACTCCAGCCCCTGAAGGCATCCCTTGGAGTTTTACTGACAGCCCAAAGGTCACTGCTGAAAGAATGTTTTCTGATGTTTTTTTTAGGAACAGTGTTTTAGAATTTTTAACTGTAATGGCATTTTAGAATGTTTTTAGTGTGCTTTTATTTTTTCTGATGAATTGTTTTGTTCATGTTTGTAGCCCTGGGCTCCTTCAGGTGGAAGGCTGGGATATAAATTATATTATTATGATGATGATTATAATAAACATAGAAAGCTGTTTTCTACAGAGCCAGGCCATTACTCCATCTATTCATCTTGCCTATGCCAGGGGTAGTGGGGGACCCTTCAGGTGTTTGATTCCAGTGTCCCTCAGCCCCAGCAGCTAGCATGGCCAGCAGGTAGGGGTGATGATGATGGAGGGCTGACAGTTTCCAACAAGGATCAATCAACATAGGCCCCCAGAATCCTAGAAGCTCAGAACAGGGTAGGTTGCTTTTCTCAAGTGTGTGATTCAGCTTTTACCTGGCAAAACCTATATCAGCTGGAGAACAGACTCTTAATTCTGCTGTAGTTGCCCTGTGTTCAACCTGGTCTTAACTGGTTGCCCTGTATCATCTTCTGGCTAATGCCCGTTCTTCCCAGACCAAAGCTGCCTTATTCGTTCAACCCTAAGGCCCTGTTCACACGTTAGTCAACGAGTGTACAGTCTGTGTACCTGGGTACACAAGTAGCTGGGCTGTACACTCGTACAGTTATTCACATATAACATTCAACGAGTGTACAGTCTATCATATACACATTTGCTGCCAGGGAAAGAAAATGGCTTCAATGACACTTATTAAATGCGCCATTGAAGCAATTCCCTTTTACTGGCAACAAGGCAAGGCATGTGGGTTTGTTATACTTCCTGAACCTGTTTCCTGTCAAGGGGTGCATTCAATAGAAAGAGTGTTGGCAGAAACAGGAAAGTAGTTTTACTCTTTTCATTTTTCCTGCAGATTCTTACGTTTTTAAAACCAAAACACCAACTTTTAAAAAGAAAATACTAACCTGTAACTTTCATAATTATAGTTATTAAAATACTGCATTTTTCATTGCCTGTTATTAGCGTATGCATGGGTTTTGATGTAGGCTTTCATGGAACAATCCTATACATGTCTATACAGTCCTATAGAGATCAATAGGACTTACTCATAGATAAATGTGTGAAAGTGCAGACCTAAATATATTGAATATTTATATATGAAAATATTTTGAGGGGGCTGCAACAAAAACAAGCTGCTTAAAAGATTATGAACCAAAACTATTCTTCCAACATGGTACACCTGATTCTTGCTTGAGAATATCATGAGTTTTAATACACAAAACTACACTCAAAATATAAATGTGGGGGAAATTATTTATCAGCTGGGCTTTCCAGCCTACTGCTCCCACTGTAACATACTCTGTCCCCTGGAAAGCCTTTCCTGGTATTTGGGGAACAGGAAAGCTCTGGGCTGTGGTTTTTCTGTAGAAATGTTTGTAGCTCAGTATCAAAAAGTGATCATCAGTATCTCTTTTTATGATCTATGTCAGTGGTTCCCAGCCTTTATGAGCACGGGACCCCCTTTATAAGCTCAAACTTTTTTGTGACCTCCTCCCTCCAGGAAGGCAGCTTGGCTGCCAGGAAGGAAGGGGGAAAGCGGCCTTTCCTTACAGCCTTGCTTCTTTGTGCTTCACAAAAAGCCCTCTCGTTCTGAGTAAGGACATCATCAGTAGTGGTAGTGTGAAGAGACGGCAGTCAGTGGTAGTAATTCCCTCTTCTTTCTGGTAGCTCCACCTCAGCCTCCTTTGGTGTCTGCCATGTATTTTAGAGGCAGATGCCTGCCTTTGGTGCGCCTGAAAGATGCTCTAGCACTTGAGCAAAAGTCCTCCCTTCTCATTTGGAGCAAGGAGGAGGTGTCATCTGCAGCGGCAGTGGGGAACAGACTGTGTCCAGGGAGTGAAGACTTTTTAAAAATTTTAATAATTAATTTCTTTACTGTTCGCAGCCCCTTCCAGATTACTTCACACACCCCAGGTTGGGAACCACTGATCTATGTCATAATATTTAGCTTTTGGATAGCACTTTAAATGCAGGGTGGGCAGAACGTAGATCAAAATGTATTGGTGTATCTCAGGATGACTCACAGAAGATCAGTGAGGATTTCAGACTCCTGTTTCACAATGAAAACAAGAAAATGACCACCCCACCATTATACTGCTGAAATGAAGAAAGTGGGGGGTAATCTGAGTGGATTTTTGTGTGGAAATACTGTGAGCTCAGTTCAATTTTGGAACTCCAAACAAATTCCTGGGCTAAGAATTATTTAACTCTTAAGTGCATATATTTTGTGGCTTGCTCTGGTTGGTGGATCTTGGGTTTTTGTAATGATAATAATTAATAAAAAAAATCAATACCAAAAACCTGAAGTCTAACCATCCTGATCTGGAGTATTACATCCTGATCTAGTCTAACCATCCGAACCATAGATCATTTGCCACCCTTGGCTCCTGCTGGAAGGGCAGGATATAAATCAAATAATAAATAAATAAATAACCAAAACATGACAAGCCTACAAGGCAGGTTTGTGTTACCATAAAACCATGTGATGCAGATACTTCTGACAGCAGCTTCTAATGGAGGCAGCCATTAACATGTGTTTGACCATCAGGTGTGTCTAAGTTTGATGCATGACACTTGACATAGAAGGTAAGAGCTGCAGAGAGATGAGCAAATCCACTATTTTTTCTTCTCAATTTCTGGATACACAGTAGAAAGGTGACATTGCTTTTTTGAGAATGCCTTCTTTGGCAATGTTTTGAAGAGTCTTACCTCTGCTATTGTAGTTTCATTCTTGCAAGCACTCCCTTGAACCATGCTACAACAACCCTGCAAGGTAGGTCTGTGCCCATACAAATGATTTAGTGTAGGGATGGCCAGAAGATACTGTAATCTATTGGTAGATCCCTGGGAGATTTGTAGTTAATTGGCAAGCGCTTATGGCTTCCAGTTGTTTAACAATACCAACAAAAGGACACACATCCGTTTGGAAATTTGACAACTGAAATTAAGAATACTTGTGGAAAGTAGGAATACATCTATGTGTGGAAAGACTGTGAGCTCATCTCAGTTCTGATAACCCTGTGCTCAGCAGCTTCTCAGACACCGTGTTTTCATACTAGACGTATGTCTTTTGCAGCTGGCTGCAGTTGGTGGTTCTTGAGGTTCTAGTAAAACGCAGGGTGGATCCCTGACTCTGCAACAGCAGTGCTCTCTCAGTAATGGCAACATTGCCACCCACTGAATGAGACAAGGTGCCAGCAAGTTCAGGGCTGGTGGCACCACCATCCTGCAGCACGTGGGCACACACCTGCAAGCTTGTGCTGCATTCCACCAAAGTACCCCCAACCTTGGCATCTCTGTGCCACTGCCATTCTCTCTCACCCCCCATGTATCACTGCTGACCTATGTCATCAAATTATTGGAAGAGTCTTGGCTACATTTCCCTTTCTTGACCTTTAGGAGGAAATAGAAAGCACACAACAGAATTTACCTGACCATTGATTTCAATAGGTTTTAAAAGACTAAGGAAGAGAAGTATAGTGGGTAATTTATATTGGATTTATAGATGTACTGTAGTGTACAAGTTCTGCAAATGCCAGTGTGGTGTAGTGATAAGAGTACTGGGCTAGGGCCTGGGAGACCTGGATTGAAACCCTCCTTCAGCCATGAAACTCACTGGGTGACTTCTGGGCTAATCACCTTCTCAGCCTAAACTACCTCATAGGGCTATTCTGAGGATATATTTGAGAGGTGCAGGACTACATATTCCACACTGAGCTCTTTGCAAGAAAGTTGAGACATAAAGCACATAAGGCATTGAAATTAAGGCTACAATCCTTTGCACAATTACTTGAGATATATATATATAATTTCTGAGCAATGTGTTACCTAGCCATAAAGTTATTTTATTATTGCAGTTGTGATAGCAGCTATTATTCATTACCTGAACAGGGGAGTTGGGGCAAGTTTTGGAATCTATTTGTGGCACTATCCTGAAAAGTAGGTGTACTAGTAACAGGCAACAATAAGAACCACATAATGACACATTGAACATTTAAAGACATTATACATTTTATAATATTTATTGATAAATCACCTAGTATTTAAAGGAAAGGACTGAATTTAGAAGTTAAAGGCTGTAATTCTATATTCACATTCACTTCAGGAGTAAGCCCCATTAAACTCAGTGGAACTTACTTCTGAGCAAACATGGCTAGGACTGAACTGTGAGCAGACACAGAGGCAAACTCCCCTCCCTTTCTCTGCCCCCCCCCCAGCTGTTATTTTAAGGGCCTGGAATCCTAACGCTTCTTACCTGGGAGTAAGTGCCACCAAACTGAATGGAATTTGCCACGTGTGGACACTTTCTCAAGAGTAGCTGTACCCAGGCACAGGAGGCTTCTACCTGGGTACAGAGTAACGTGTGAATACCCCCAAGACCTCTTCTGCTAGCGTGGTGATTCTCCCTACATGCTGTCCCCGTGGAGCTGATCGTGAGCGATTAGTTTTTCTCCCCCGGGGACAGGCCTGAGCCTTCGTTCTAGCAGCAGCAGCAGCAGCAGCAGCAGCAGCAGCAGCAGCCAATCAGAAGTGGGCTCAAGGAAAGCGGGAAAGAAGAATAAAGCTGAAATGGAGGGAAGGGAAGGGAGACCAGCCTGAAGCAACAACGGAGTTTGAGTGAAGGAAAGAGGCAGAAAACGGGCGGCGGCGGCGGCTGAAAGAGCTTTGAAGGAGACTCTGCTATTTTTAAAAGGTCTACTCAGAAGTAAGTCCCATTGAGTGCAGTGCTGTGTGCTGGCAATGAGTGAGTTTGAGGGAAATGACAGAGGAAAAAAAGGGTTCACATGTGACTTTTAAAAATGTCTACTCTGAAGTAAATCCCACTGAGTTCAGTGGGGCTTACTCCCAGGTAAGAAGCATTAGCATTCCAGCCCCTTAAAATAAACAGTTGGGGGGCAGAAAAAGGGAGGGGAGTTTGCCTCTGTGTCCTAGCCATGTTTACTCAGAAGTAAGTTCCACTGAGTTTAATGCGGCTTACTCCTGAAGTGAATGTGAATATAGAATTACAGCCTAAATTCAATCCTTTCATTTAAATACTAGGTGATTTATCAATAAATATTATAAAATGTATAATGTCTTTAAATGTTCAATGTGTCATTATGTGGTTCTTATTGTTGCCTGTTACTAGTACACCTACTTTTCAGGATAGTGCCACAAATAGATTCCAAAACTTGCCCCAACTCCCCTGTTCAGGTAATGAATAATAGCTGCTATCACAACTGCAATAATAAAATAACTTTATGGCTAGGTAACCCATTGCTCAGAAATTATATATATAATTTCTCAAGTAATTGTGCAAAGGATTGTAGCCTTAATCTTATTTAATGCCTTATGTCCTTTATGTCTCAACTTTCTTGCAAAGAGCTCAGTGTGGAATATGTAGTCCTGCACCTCTCAAATATATCCTCAGAATAGCCCTATGATGTAGTTTAGGCTGAGAAGGTGATTAGCCCAGAAGTCACCCAGTGAGTTTCATGGCTGAAGGAGGGTTTCAGTCCAGGTCTCCCAGGCCCTAGCCCAGTACTCTTATCACTACACCACACTGGCATTTGCAGAACTTGTACACTACAGTACATCTATAAGTCCAATATAAATTACCCACTATACTTCTCTTCCTTAGTCTCTTAAAACCTATTGAAATCAATGGTCAGGTAAATTCTGTTGTGTGCTTTCTATTTCCTCCTAAAGGTCAAGAAAGAGAAATGTAGCCAAGACTCTTCCAATAATTTGATGACATAGGTCAGCAGTGATACATGGGGGGTGAGGGAGAATGGCAGTGGCACAGAGATGGCAAGGTTGGGGGTACTTTGGTGGAATGCAGCACAAGCTTGCAGGTGTGTGCCCACGTGCTGCAGGATGGTGGTGCCACCAGCCCTGAACTTGCTGGCACCTTGTCTCATTCAGTGGGTGGCAATGTTGCCATTACTGAGAGAGCGCTGCTATTGCAGAATCAGGGATCCACCCTGCGTTTTACTAGAACCTCAAGAACCACCAACTGCAGCCAGCTGCAAAAGACATACATCTAGTATGAAAGAACACGGTGTCTGAGAAGCTGCTGAGCACAGGGTTATCAGAACTGAGATGAGCTCACAGTCTTTCCACACATAGATGTATTCCTACTTTCCACAAGTATTCTTAATTTCAGTTGTCAAATTTCCAAACGGATGTGTGTCCTTATGTTGGTATTGTTAAACAACTGGAAGCCATAAGCGCTTGCCAATTAACTACAAATCTCCCAGGGATCTACCAATAGATTACAGTATCTTCTGGCCATCCCTACACTAAATCATTTGTATGGGCACAGACCTACCTTGCAGGGTTGTTGTAGCATGGTTCAAGGGAGTGCTTGCAAGAATGAAACTACAATAGCAGAGGTAAGACTCTTCAAAACATTGCCAAAGAAGGCATTCTCAAAAAAGCAATGTCACCTTTCTACTGTGTATCCAGAAATTGAGAAGAAAAAAATAGTGGATTTGCTCATCTCTCTGCAGCTCTTACCTTCTATGTCAAGTGTCATGCATCAAACTTAGACACACCTGATGGTCAAACACATGTTAATGGCTGCCTCCATTAGAAGCTGCTGTCAGAAGTATCTGCATCACATGGTTTTATGGTAACACAAACCTACCTTGTAGGTTTGTCATGTTTTGGTTATTTATTTATTTATTATTTGATTTATATCCTGCCCTTCCAGCAGGAGCCCAGGGTGGCAAATGATCTAGGTTCGGATGGTTAGACTTCATGGTTAGACTAGATCAGGATCTACTCTAGATCAGGATGGTTAGACTTCAGGTTTTTGGTATTGATTTATTATTATTATTATTATTACAAAAACCCAAGATCCACCAACCAGAGCAAGCCACAAAATATATGCACTTAAGAGTTAAATAATTCTTAGCCCAGGAATTTGTTTGGAGTTCCAAAATTGAACTGAGCTCACAGTATTTCCACACAAAAATCCAGTCAGATTACCTCCCACTTTCTTCATTTCAGCAGTATAATGGTGGGGTGGTCATTTTCTTGTTTTCATTGTGAAACAGGAGTCTGAAATCCTCACTGATCTTCTGTGAGTCATCCTGAGATACACCAATACATTTTGATCTACGTTCTGCCCACCCTGCATTTAAAGTGCTATCCAAAAGCTAAATATTATGACATAGATCAGTGGTTCCCAACCTGGGGTGTGTGAAGTAATCTGGAAGGGGCTGCGAACAGTAAAGAAATTAATTATTAAAATTTTAAAAAAGTCTTCACTCCCTGGACACAGTCTGTTCCCCACTGCCGCTGCAGATGACACTTCCTCCTTGCTCCAAATGAGAAGGGAGGACTTTTGCTCAAGTGCTAGAGCATCTTTCAGGCGCACCAAAGGCAGGCATCTGCCTCTAAAATACATGGCAGACACCAAAGGAGGCTGAGGTGGAGCTACCAGAAAGAAGAGGGAATTACTACCACTGACTGCCGTCTCTTCACACTACCACTACTGATGATGTCCTTACTCAGAACGAGAGGGCTTTATTATGATATATTGTATTTTATTTTGTTTGTTCACCGCCCTGAGAGCTATTTCGCTAAGGGCGGTATATAAATTGAAATAATAAATAAATAAATAAATTGTGAAGCACAAAGAAGCAAGGCTGCAAGGAAAGGCCGCTTTCCCCCTTCCTTCCTGGCAGCCAAGCTGCCTTCCTGGAGGGAGGAGGTCACAAAAAAGTTTGAGCTTATAAAGGGGGTCCCATGCTCATAAAGGCTGGGAACCACTGACATAGATCATAAAAAGAGATACTGATGATCACTCTTTGATACTGAGCTACAAACATTTCTACTGAAAAACAACAGCCCAGAGCTTTCCTGTTCCCCAAATACCAGGAAAGGCTTTCCAGGGGACAGAGTATGTTACAGTGGGAGCAGTAGGCTGGAAAGCCCAACTGATAAATAATTTTCCCCACATTTATATTTTGAGTGTAGTTTTGTGTATTAAAACGCATGATATCCTCAAGCAAGAATCAGGTGTACCATGTTGGAAGAATAGTTTCAGTTCATAATCTTTTAAGCAGCTTGTTTTTGTTGCAGCCCCCTCAAAATATTTTCATATATAAATATTCAATATATTTAGGTCTGCACTTTCACACATTTATCTATGAGTAAGTCCTATTGATCTCTATAGGACTGTATAGACATGTATAGGATTGTTCCATGAAAGCCTACATCAAAACCCATGCATGCGCTAATAACAGGCAATGAAAAATGCAGTATTTTAATAACTATAATTATGAAAGTTACAGGTTAGTATTTTCTTTTTAAAAGTTGGTGTTTTGGTTTTAAAAACGTAAGAATCTGCAGGAAAAATGAAAAGACCCACTAACATTTCTTTGTTTTGCATTCATAGCAAGAGGTATAACTCCTTTTTCTCCAAGCACAGCACTAACAAAAGTCTTTGTTAAGACAGGAGAGCCCAATATAGGCATTGGACCAGTGGTAAAGACTCAGAAAACATGCATTCATAGAGTGCACAGAGAAAAGGAAAAGGCTAAGACAACCCTTCCCTCTTGAAGTTTGTTGTCTCAGGAAGATTCAGGAACAACAAATCAGCGCTCTTAGGATAGCATAGTGAACTTTAGCCCTGGAAAACAAAGGGGAAAGCTTCAAAGGTCTCTGTGGTTTGATTTAAGAGCACATATGTCCCCCACTTGAAAGCAATCCAACCAAATTACAAGTATGTTGCAATTGGGTGGGTTTCTTTTTGTGATAGGTTCATGGGTCATCTTATTATGATGGGGGGGGTGCCCATAATGTAAGACAGCCTGCTTTGCTTCCTCAAGATGGATTGGAAGTCTGATCAGGTTTGGAGGGAAAGAATGCCTGAACAGGTTAATTCAACTAATAAAAGGTTGAAGTTCAATGGTGGTGTAAAAGTGCAAAAGCAGCACAGGGTTATTTTTCTTTTCAAATGAAAATGAAGCAAATGAGGATGCTGGGATTCTGGTGTCTCAGCATTAAATTGCCCAACTGTTGGGAAGTCAGAGTGGATTCAGATGCCTGGTGGCAGTTCTAAATTGGGGGCTTTTTTGGAGGCATTTGTAAGATGTAGAACTCTACATGTGGTCAGCAACGAAGTAGTAGAAAGTTTTCCAATTCCTAAATTGCCATCCAAACCAAACAAATCAAACTACTGTGTTCTTGGATCAACGGAACAACCTGCATTTTTGTAATGTTCCTGTCTACTTGGTACCATGTATTCTGTTGTACACCGCCCAGAGAGCTATGCTAGTCGGGCGGTATAGAAATTTAACAAATAAAATAAATAAATGATCTCCTGTGCTCCTGATTCAACTTCCTGCTTGATGTGTTCAACAGCTTTAAATATGAGGCAAGATGAAGCTTGCAGTGCTTCAATGTCACATGGGGGTTGATTTTGTTGTTGTTGTTGCATTTCCAACATTCTCAACTACTAAACAACCTACAGACTTAAGTCAGCATTCACCTAACAGAAGCATTCAACTTTCTGAGGATGAACTTTGTGTTAAAAGGCAACTTCATTCCAAGCTTGCAAGGAATGCTCTTGTCATAATCAATGTATAATGTAAACATTGAAGAAAGCAGATTTGTATAAGTTGTGTGGGGTCTTATAATGTTTAATGTTCTGACTATTCAACCTTTACTTTCCTATTAATTGTGAATGCTATGATGAAGGGTAATTTACTGTTTATCTCTACTGCTTTCTCTAAAATATCAAGGAATGGTTTGCTCTGGTCTGTGTAGGGAAAGAACGTGTGTGTGAGACAACTGGTGTCCAGTTAATGTGTGTCAAGCCAGGGGAAACAGAATAGCTCCTTTTAAACCAGGCATTGTGCATTCCTAAGCCTTTGAGACAGAATACCTCCTCTCAAACTGGGAGGTGTTATGCATTTCTAAGCCTTTGGAGGAGACAGGATTGCAGTCGTTATCTGGGAATCCCTCAGGGAATGGTTTCTGGAAAAACAACACATTCCCTAACAGAATTATCCTAAATTCTTTCATTGTTCTTATTTATCACGTCCACATCCTCCTGGAGACATTTACATTGGGTTTACTTTGGGGTCAGTTCAGTTAGGAAAAGGTATAAAACATGAGGAGTGAGAAGGGGAGGGCAGTTCCTCTTCTGGGGGGGCTCCAACAACTGCTTTTCTTATCAACGCACACTAGCATCTTTGGGACAATTTCAGAGCTATGGATTTGGGTGAGAACTTTCAAATCTGGCGCTGGTTACAAAGGGTGGAGCTTTTGCTCATTGGGCTAGATACGAAAGTCTCTTTCTCTCAGTCTTAGTCTTGCAGCAACTCTCCAGGAAAGGTATATGCAACTATCTGGGCCTTTTTCGTTCCTTTTTTTCTTTCTGTATGGGTGAGCTTAATGTGAAGGTGTTCATAGGGTTAGTCTCTTTGCTTTAGTCTATCCAGTGTTGCTGAATGAATGAATCATAGTTAGAAACTGCAATTGTAAACTGCAATATTTTTTCTTGTTCTCTTAATAAAACCACTCTTTATTTTACTTTCAGTGTATGTTATTGGGTTAAGGGTAAAATTATATATGCGGTGGGGGTGACGTGTGGCTAACTCCAGCAAAAGATCCTGCTGCTTTTTTTAGGGGACTTGGATTCCTAGTGAGCTATGCTCATGAGGAAGTTCAAGGTCCTGTCGTAACACTATCATGAAGGGACCCTGCACTTCTGGATTTGCCACTATACTATGATGTTGTTGATGTTCACGTTGTTGTTGTTGTTGCAGGCATGTAGATCTTCTTGGAGAAGCTGCACCCGCCACCCTGCTGGATGAGGGCGAGCCTGCAAAGGTGAGTTGATAATGTTATTTTTATTATTGTTAAAGTTTATTTATCCTGATGATATTGATCCTGATGTTATTGTTCTTGATGATGATGGTGATGTCAATGATGTTGATGACGATGATTCTATTATTATTATTATTATTATTATTATTATTATTATTATAGTTTATACCCCACCTTGATGTTAATGGTGTTATTGGTCATGCTGCTGCTGTTGATATTATTATTATTCTAGTTTATTTATCTTGATGATGTTGATGTTGATGATGGTGATGCGTTGTTGATCATTTTTTGTTGAGGACGTTGATTCAGATGTAGGTGTTGATGTTGACGGCAATATTGACGAGTATGACGATGACGTGTTGTTGATGTTGATGTTCATTATGTTGTTGATGTCGATGACGATGACGTGTTGTTGCCCCGCCTTGATGTTGTTGATGTTGATGCTTACGTTGATGTCGATGACGATGATGGTGACACATTGCTGTTGTTGTTAATGATGATGATGATTGTTTCAGAAGTTGATGACGATGTGTTGTTGTTGATGTTGATGCTCATGTCAATGTTCTTGTTGATGCTGTTGTTGACAATGATGATCTTCTTGGAGAAGCTGCACCCGTTGCCCTGCTGGATGAGGGTGAGCCTGCAAAGGTGAGTTGATGATGTTATTTTTATTATTGTTACAGTTTATCTTGATGATATTGATGCTAATGTTCTTGATTATGATTATGTCAATGTCGATGATGTTGATGATGTTGATGCTATTATTATCATAGTTTATTGATACCCGCCTTGATGTTGATGATGTTGTTGGTGATGCTGCTATTATTGTTATAGTTTATTTATCTTGATGATGTTGATGCTCATGTTGATGTTGAAGTCGATGTTGATGACGATGACGGTGATGTGTTGTTGTTTGTTTATGTTGATGTTGATGCTCATGTTAATGTTCTTGTTGATGCTGTTATTGACAATTACGATCTTGGAGAAGCTGCACCCGCCGCCCTGCTGGATGAGGGTGAGTATATTATTATACTTTATTGATACCCCACCTTGATGTTGATGGTGTTGTTGGTGATGCTGCTGCTGCTGTTGATGTTATTATTATTGTTATAGTTTATCTTGATGTTGATGCTCATGTTGTTGACATTGACAGTGATGTGCTGTTGTTGTTTATGTTTATGTTGATGTCGATGCTCATGTTAATGTTCTTGTTGATGCTGTTATTGACAATGATGATCTTCTTGGAGAAGCTGCACCCACCGCCCAGCTGGATGAGCGTGAGCCTGCAAAGGTGAGTTGATGATGTTATTTTTATTATTATAGTTTATTTATCCTGACGATATTGATGCTAATGTTATTCTTGATTATGATTATGATTATGATGTCGATGATGTTGTTGATGGTGATGATATTGATGCTATTATTATACTTTATTGATACCCCGCCTTGATGTTGATGGTGTTGTTGTTGGTGGTGCTGCTGCTGTTGATGTTATTATTATTGTTATAGTTTATTTATCTTGATGATGTTGATGCTCATGTTGTTGTTGATGATGACGGTGATACGTTCTTGATAATGTTTTTGTTGAGAACGTTATTGTTTCAGGTGTTGATGATGTTGACATTGACAACGATAATGATGTGTTGTTGTTGCTGTTGCTGTTGATGATGTTGTTGTTGATGCTCATGTTGCTGTCGATGATGTGTTGTTACCCCGCCTTGATGTTGATGTTGATGCTTAACTTGATGTCAATGTTCATGATTATGAAGATGAATTGTTGATGTTTTTGTTCTTGTTGTTGTTGATGTTTTTGTTGAGAATGTTTTTGTTTCAGATGTTGATGTTGACATTGATGATGACATGTTCATGTTGATGATGGCAATATTGATGATTATGACAATGATGATGATAATGACAATGACATGTTGATGTAGATATCAATGTTGAGGCTCATGATGATGTACTTGTTGATGCTGTTATTGACGATGACGATCTCCTCGGAGAAGCTGCACCCACCGCCCTGCTGGATGTGGGCAAGCCTGCAAAGGTGAGTTGGTGATGTTATTTTTATTATTGTTATAGTTTATTTATCTTGACGATATTGATCCTGCTGTTGTTGATGATGATTTTGACAATGTCGATGTCGATGATGTTCTTGTTGATGCTGTTGTTGACTATGACGATTATCTCAGAGAAGCTTCAACCGCTGCCCTGCTGGATGAGGGTGAGCCTATAAAGGTGAGTTGATGCTATTTTTATTATTATTATAGTTCATCTATCTTGATGATATTGATTCTAATGTTGATGATGATGTCGATGTCGATGATAGTGATTATGATAATGATAATGTCGATATTGATGTTGACAATGTTGATCATGATGCTATTATTACCATTATTATAGTTTATTGATACCCCACCTTGATGTTGATGGTGTTGTTGGTGATGCTGCTCTTGATGATGTTATTATTGTCATAGTTTATTTATCTTGATGGTGTTGATGCTCATGTTGATGTCGATGTTGATGACAACGGTGATGCATTGTTGTTTTTTTGTCTTTCTTGTTGGTAATGTTTTTGTTGATAACTGCCCTACAATTGTTGATAACAATGTTTTTGTAGGTAACTGCCCTACAATTTTTTAGCTTGCATCTACTTGGTGCAGGAGTGCAAAGTGGTTCTTTCAAGGGCTAGAAGCTGGGTCCTTTATTGGCCAGTAGCCGGGTCCTTCATGGGCCAGAAACGGGTTCCTTTATGGGCCACAAGCTATGTCCTTCATGGGGCACAGCTTACATCTTTTATTGTCAGAGTGAGGCAAATAGGACGTTGTGGGTGGTTAACTGCCCCACAATTGTTTAGCTTGCATCTACTTGGTGCTGGAGTGCAACCTGGTGCTTTCATAGGCAAGAAGCGGGGTCCTTCATGGGCCACAATTTACATCTTTCATGGGCCAGAAGCGGGGTGCTTTATGGGCCAGAAGCGGGGTGCTTTATGGGCCAGTAGTGTGGTGTTTTATGGGCCAGTAGTGTGGTGTTTTATGGGCCAGTAGCCGGGTGCTTTATGGGCCAGTAGCCGGGTCCTTCATGGGCCAGAAATGGGATCCTTCATGGGCCAGAAGCAGGGTACTTCATGGGCCAAAGCATACATAGTGTTTTGGGAGGGTGAGGAAAAGAGGACGTTGTTGGTGGCTAAATGCCCCACAATACTTTAGCTTGCATCATACTTGGTGCTGGAGCATAAACCGGGTTCCTTTCTGGGCCAGTAGCCGGGTCGTTTCTGGGCCAGTAGCTGGGTCGTTTCTGGGCCAGTAGCCGGGTCCTTTCTGGGCCAGTAGCCGGGTCCTTTCTGGGCCAGTAGCCGGGTCCTTTCTGGGCCAGTAGCCGGGTCCTTTCTGGGACAGTAGCCGGGTCCTTTATGGGCTAGAAGTGGGGTCCTTCATGGGCTAGAAGTGGGGTCCTTCATGGGTCAAAGCATACATAGTTTTTTGGGAGGGTGAGGAAAAGAGGACGTTGTTGGTGGCTAACTGCCCCACAATTCTTTGTTGTTGTTTGTTTATGTTGATGTTGATGCTCATGTTAATGTTCTTGTTGATGCTGTTATTGACAATTACGATCTTGGAGATGCTGCACCCGCCGCCCTGCTGGATGAGGGTGAGCCTGCAAAGGTGAGTTGATGATGTTATTTTTATTATTGTTACATTTTATCTTGATGATATTGATGCTAATGTTATTCTTCATTATGATTATGATGTTGATGTCGATGATGGTGTTGATGATGTTGATGCTATTATTATACTTTATTGATACCCCACCTTGATGTTGATGGTGTTGTTGGTGATGCTGCTGCTGCTGTTGATGTTATTATTATTGTTATAGTTTATTTATCTTGATGTTGATGCTCATGTTGATGACATTGACAGTGATGTGCTGTTGTTGTTTATGTTTATGTTGATGTCGATGCTCATGTTAATGTTCTTGTTGATGCTGTTATTGACAATGATGATCTTCTTGGAGAAGCTGCACCCACCGCCCTGCTGGATGAGCGTGAGCCTGCAAAGTTGAGTTGATGATGTTATTTTTATTATTATAGTTTATTTATCCTGATGATATTGATGCTAATGTTATTCTTGATTATGATTATGATTATGATGTCGATGATGTTGTTGATGGTGATGATATTGATGCTATTATTATACTTTATTGATACCCCGCCTTGATGTTGATGGTGTTGTTGTTGGTGGTGCTGCTGCTGTTGATGTTATTATTATTGCTATAGTTTATTTATCTTGATGATGTTGATGCTCATGTTGATGTTGATGATGACGGTGATACGTTCTTGATAATGTTTTTGTTGAGAACGTTATTGTTTCAGGTGTTGATGATGTTGACATTGACAACGATAATGATGTGTTGTTGTTGCTGTGGCTGTTGATGATGTTGTTGTTGATGCTCATGTTGCTGTCGATGATGATGTGTTGTTACCCCGCCTTGATGTTGATGTTGATGCTTAACTTGATGTCAATGTTCATGATTATGAAGATGAATTGTTTTTCTTGTTGTTGTTGATGTTTTTGTTGAGAATGTTATTGTTTCAGATGTTGATGTTGACATTGATGATGACATGTTCATGTTGATGATGGCAATATTGATGATTATGACAATGATGATGATAATGACAATGACATGTTGATGTAGATATCAATGTTGATGCTCATATTGATGTACTTGTTGATGCTGTTATTGACGATGACGATCTTCTCGGAGAAGCTGCACCCACCACCCTGCTGGATGCGGGCAAACCTGCAAAGGTGAGTTGGTGATGTTATTTTTATTGTTATAGTTTATTTATCTTGACGATACTGATCCTGCTGTTGTTGATGATGATTTTGACAATGTCAATGTCGATGATGTTCTTGTTGATGCTGTTGTTGACTATGACGATTATCTCAGAGATGCTTCAACCGCTGCCCTGCTGGATGAGGGTGAGCCTACAAAGGTGAGTTGATGTTATTTTTATTATTATTATAGTTCATTTATCTTGATGATATTGATTCTAATGTTGATGATGATGTCAATGTCAATGATAGCGATTATGATAATGATAATGTCGATATTGATGTTGACAATGTTGATCATGATGCTATTATTACCATTATTATAGTTTATTGATACCCCACCTTGATGTTGATGGTGTTGGTGATGCTGCTCTTGATGATGTTATTATTGTCATAGTTTATTTATCTTGATGGTGTTGATGCTCATGTTGATGTCGATGTTGATGACAACGGTGATGCATTGTTGTTTTTTTGTCTTTCTTGTTGGTAATGTTTTTGTTGAGAACATTATAGTTTCAGATGTTGATGTTGATGTTGACATTGACGATGGACCAGAAGTGGGGTCTTTTATGGGCCAGAAGTGGGTTCCTTTATGGGCCAGAAGTGGGTTCCTTTATGGGCCAGAAGTGGGGTCCTTCATGGGCCATAGCTTACAGCTCTTATTGTCAGGGTGAGGCAAAGTGGACGTAGTAGGTTGTTAATTGCCCCACACTGCTTTAGCTTGCAGTATACTTACTGCTGGGGCAAACACCTGGTTCCCTTATGGGCCTGAAGCCGGGTTGTTTATGGGCCAGAAGCTAGGTCCTTCATGGGGCACAGCTTGCATCTTTTATTGTCAGAGTGAGGCAAAGAGGAGGTTGTGGGTGGTTAACTGCCCCACAAGTGTTTAGCTTGCATCTGCTTAGTGTTGGAGTGCAACCTGGTGCTTTCATAGGCCAGAAGCGGGGTCCTTCATGGTCCAGAAGCGGGGTCCTTCATGGGCCACAGCTTACATCTTTCATGGGTCAGAAGCGGGGTGCTTTATGGGCCAGTCGCCAGGTCCTTCATGGGCCAGTAGCCGGGTCCTTCATGGGCCAGAAGCGGGGTCCTTCATGGGCCAGAAGCGGGGTCCTTCATGGGCCAGAAGCGGGGTCCTTCATGGGCCAAAGCATACATAGTTTTTTGGGAGGGTGAGGAAAAGAGGATGTTGTTGGTGGCTAACTGCCCCACAATGCTTTAGCTTGCATCATACTTGGTCCTGGAGCGTAAACCTGGTTCCTTCATAGGCCTATAGCTGGGTCCTTTATGGGCCTGTAGCTGGATCCTTTATGGCCCCGAAGCGGTTTCCTTTATGGGCCAGAAGCGGTTTCCTTTATGGGCCAGAAGCGGTTTCCTTTATGGGCCAGAAGCGGTTTCCTTTATGGGCCAGTAGCCGGCTCCTTTATGGGCCAGTAGCTGGCTCCTTTATGGGCCAGTAGCTGGCTCCTTTATGGGCCAGTAGCCGGCTCCTTTATGGGCCAGTAGCCGGCTCCTTTATGGGCCTGTAGCCGGCTCCTTCATGGGCCACAGCTTACATCTTTTCTTGTCAGGCTGAGGCAAAGTGAATGTTGTTGGTTGCTGACTGCCCCACAATGCTTTAGCTTGCATCATACTTGGTGCTGGAGCATAAACCTGGCTCCTTCATAGGCCAGAAGCGGGGTCCTTCATGGGCCACAGCTTACATCTTTTCTTATCAGAGCGAGGCAGAGAGGACATTTTTGGTTGCTAAGTGCCCCACAATGGTTTACCTTGCATCATACTTTGTTTTGGGGCAAAAACCTGCTTCCTTCATAGGCCAGAAACGGGGTCCTTTCTGGTCCACAAGTGGGGTCCGTTATGGGGCACAGCTTACATCTTTTATTGTGAGGATGAGGAGAAAAGCACATTGTTGGTGGTAACTGCCCTACAATTGTTTAGCTTGCATCTACTTGGTGCTGGAGTGCAAAGTGGTTCTTTCATGGGCCAGAAGCTGGGTCCTTTATTGGCCAGAAGCTGGGTCCTTTCTGGGCCAGTAGCCAGGTCCTTTCCGGGCCAGTAGCCGGGTCCTTTCTGGGCCAGTAGCCAGGTCCTTTCTGGGCCAGTAGCCGGGTCCTTTCTGGGCCAGCAGCCGGATCCTTTATGGGCTAGAAGTGGGGTCCTTCATGGGCCAAAGCATACATAGTTTTTTGGGAGGGTGAGGAAAAGAGGACGTTGTTGGTGGCTAAGTGCCCCACAATGCTTTAGCTTGCATCATACTTGGTGCTGGAGCATAAACCTGGTTCCTTTCTGGGCCAGTAGCCGGGTCCTTTCTGGGCCAGAAGCCGGGTCGTTTCTGGGCCAGCAGCCGGGTCCTTTCTGGGCCAGCAGCCGGTTCCTTTACGGGCTAGAAGTGGGGTCCTTCATGGGCCAAAGCATACATAGTTTTTGGGGAGGGTGAGGAAAAGAGGACATTGTTGGTGGCTAACTGCCCCACAATGCTTTATCTTGCATCATACTTGGTGCTGGAGTGTAAACCTTGTTCCTTCATAGGCCAGTAGCCGGATCCTTTATGGGCCAGAAACAGTTTACTTCATGGGCCGGAAGCGGTTTCCTTTATGCGCCAGAAGCGGTTTCCTTTATGGGCTAGAAGCGGTTTCCTTTATGGGCCAGAAGCCGGGTCCTTTTTGGGCCAGAAGCAGGTTCCTTTATGGGCCAGAAACTAGGTCCTTCATGGGGCATAGCTTACATCTTTTATTGTCAGAGTGAGGCAAAGAGGACATTGTGTGTGGTTAACTGCCCCACAATTGTTTAGCTTGCATCTACTTGGTGCTGGAGTGCAACCTGGTGTTTTCATAGGCCAGAAGCGGGGTCCTTCATGGTCCAGAAGCGGGGCCCTTTATGGGCCACAGCTTACATCTTTCATGGGCCAGAAGTTGGGTCCTTTATGGGCCAGAAGAGGAGTGCATTATGGGTCAGTAGCTGGGTCATTTATGGGCCAGTAGCCGGGTAGTTTATGGGCCAGTAGCCGTGTCCTTCATGGTCCAGAAGCGGGGTCCTTCATGGGCTACAGCGTACATCTTTCATGGGCCAGAAATTTGGTCGTTTATGGGCCAGTAGCCGGGTCCTTTATGGGCCAGTAGCCGGGTGCTTTATGGGCCAGTAGACGGGTCCTTTATGGCCCAGAAGCGGGTTCCTTTATGGGCCAGAAGTGGGTTCCTTTATGGGCCAGTAGGCGGGTCCTTTATGGGCCAGTAGCCGGGTCATTTATCGGCCAGTAGCCGGGTCTTTTATGAGTAATTAGCCGGGTCCTTTATGGGCCAGAAATGGGGTCCTTTATAGGGCAGATGTGGGGTCCTTCATGGGCCACAGCTTACATGTTTTGTTCTCAGGGCGAGGCAGAGAGGACGTTGTTGGTTGCTAAGTGCCCCACAATGGTTTACCTTGCATCAAACTTGGGGCTGGTGCAAAAACCTGCTTCCTTAATAGGCCAGAAGCGGGGTCTTTTCTGGTCCAGAAGTGGGATCCTTTATGGGGCACAGCCTACAGCTTTTATTGTGAGGATGAGGATAACAGGACATTGTTGTTGGTAACTGCCCTACAATTGTTTAGCTTGCATCTACTTGGTGCAGGAGTGCAAAGTGGTTCTTTCAAGGGCTAGAAGCTGGGTCCTTTCTTGGCCAGTAGCCGGGTCCTTCATGGGGCAGAAGTGGGTTCCTTTATGGGCCACAAGCTATGTCCTTCATGGGGCACAGCTTACATCTTTTATTGTCAGAGTGAGGCAAATAGGACGTTGTGGGTGGTTAACTGCCCCACAATTGTTTAGCTTGCATCTACTTGGTGCTGGAGTGCAACCTGGTGCTTTCATAGGCCAGAAGCGGGGTCCTTCATGGTGCAGAAGCAGGGTCCTTTATGGGCCACAGCTTACATCTTTCATGGGCCAGAAGTTGGGTCCTTTATGGGCCAGTAGCCGGGAACTTTATGGGCCAGTCGCCGTGTCCTTCATGGATCAGAAGCGGGGTCCTTCATGGGCCACAGCGTAAATCTTTCATGGGCCAGAAATTTGGCCCTTTATGGGCCATTTGCCGGGTCCTTTCTTGGCCAGTAGCCGGGTCCTTTATGGGCCAGAAGCGGTTTCCTTTATGGGCCATTAGCCGGGTCCTTTATGAGCCATTAGCTGGGTTCTTTATGAGCGATTAGCCGGGTCCTTTATGAGCCATTAGCTGAGTCCTTTATGAGCCATTAGCCGGGTCCTTTATGGGCCAGAAGCGGGGTCCTTTATGGGCCAGAAGCGGGGTCCTTTATGGGCCAGAAGTGGGGTCCTTTATGGGCCAGAAGCGGGGTCCTTTATGGGCCAGGAGCGGTTTCCTTTATGAGCCAGAAGCGGTTTCCTTTATGGGCCAGAAGTGGGTTCCTTTATGGGCCAGAAGTTAGGTCCTTCATGGGGCACAAATTATATTTTTTATTGTCAGAGTAAGGCAAAGAGGACTTTGTGCGTGGTTAACTGCCCCACAATTGTTAACTTGCATCTACTTTGTGCTGGAGCGCAACCTGGTGCTTTCACAGGCCGGAAGCGGGGTCCTTCATGGTCTAGAAGCGGGGTCCTACATGGACCACAGCTTACATCTTTCATGGGCCAGAGGTTGGGTCCTTTATCGGCCGGAGGCGGGGTGCTTTATGGGTCAGTAACCGGGTCTTTTATGGGCCAGTAGCCGGGTCTTTTATGGGCCAGTAGGTGGGTCCTTTTTGGGCCAGAAGCGGTTTCCTTTTTGGGCCAGTAGCAGGGTCCTTTTTGGGCTAGTAGTGGGGTCCTTTATGAGCCAGTAGCCGGATCCTTCATGGGCCAAAGCATACATAGTTTCTTGGGAGGGTGAGGAAAAAAGGATGTTGTTGGTGGCTAACTGCCCCACAGTGCTTTAGCTAGCATCATAGTTGGTGCTGGAGCGTAAACCTGCTTCCTTCATAGGCCAGAAGCGGGGTCCTTTATATGCCTGTAGCCGGGTCCTTCATGGGCCAGTAACTGGGTCCTTTATGGGCCTGTAGCGGGTTCCTTTATGGGCCATTAGCCCTGTCCTTTATGGGCCAGTAGCCGGGTGCTTTATGGGCCAGAAGCAGGGTACTTTATGGGCCAGAAGTGGGGTCCTTTATGGGCCAAAGCATACATTGTTTTTTGGGAGGGTGGGGAAAAGAGGACGTTGTTGGTGGCTAACTGCCCCACAATGCTTTAGCTTGCATCATACTTGGTGCAGGAGTGTAAACCTGTTTCCTTTATGGGCCTGTAGCCGGGTTCTTTATGGGTCAGTAGCCGGGACCTTCATTTTATTTATTTTATTAGATTTATACACCGCCCGACTAGCATTAGCTCTCTGGGCGGTGAACAACAGAATATAAAAATACAAAACATTTCAGATCTCATAATAAATGCAGCATAAACATATATAAAACAAGAAATCAAAAACAATTACAACAAAATTTAAAACTAAAACGAGTTACATATTAAAACGCCATAGCAAAGAGGGAAGTCTTAACCTGGCGCCGAAAGGAGAGCAATGTTGTCCAGAAGCGGGGTCCTTCATGGGCCAAAGCTTACATGGTTTTTGGGGAGGGTGAGGAAGAGAGGACGTTCTTGGTGGCTGACTGCCCCACAGTGCTTTAGCTTGCATCATACTTAGTGCTGGAATGTAAACCTGGTTCCTTTATGGTCCAGTAGCCGGGTCCTTTATGGGCCAGTAGCCGGGTCCTTTATGGGCCAGTAGCCGGGTCCTTTATGGGGCAGAAGCCGGGTCCTTTATCGGGCAGAAGCCGGGTCCTTTATGGGCCAGTAACTGGGTCCTTTATGGGCCAGAAGCGGTTTCCTTTATGAGCCAGTATCCGGGTCCTTTATGGGCCAGTATCCGGGTCCTTTATGGGCCAGAAGCGGGGTCCTTCATAGGCCAAAGCTTACATGTTTTATGGGCGAGAAGTTGGGTCTTTTATGGGCCAGAAGTTGGGTCCTTTATGGGCCAGAAGTTGGGTCCTTTACGGGCCAGAAGTTGGGTCCTTTACGGGCCAGAAGCCGGGTCCTTTACGGGCCAGAAGCCGGGTCCTTTACGGGCCAGTAGCCGGGTCCTTTACGAGCCTGAAGCGGGGTCCTTTATGAGCCTGAAGCGGGGTCCTTCATGGGCCAAAGCATATATAGTTTTTGGGGAGGGTGAGGAAAAGAGGACGTTCTTGGTGGCTCACTGCGCCACAATGCTTCAGCTTGCATCATACTTGGTGCTGGAACGTAAACCTGGTTCCTTTATGGACCAGTAGCCGGGTCCTTTATGGGCCAGTAGCAGGGTCATTTATGGGGCAGTAGCCGGGTCCTTTATGGGCCAGTAGCCGGGTCCTTTTGGGGCCAGTAGCCGGGTCCTTTATGGGCCAGAAGCGGGGTCCTTCATAGGCCACAGCTTACATCTTTTATGGGCGAGAAGTTGGGTCCTTTACGGGCCAGAAGCCGGGTCCTTTACGGGCCAGAAGCCGGGTCCTTTACGGGCCAGAAGCCGGGTCCTTTACGGGCCAGTAGCTGGGTCCTTTACGGGCAAGTAGCTGGGTCCTTTACGGGCCAGTAGCCGGGTCCTTTATGGGCTAGAAACGGGGTCCTTTATGGGCCAGAAGCGGGGTCCTTTACGGGCCAGAAGCCGGGTCCTTTACGGGCCAGTAGCTGGGTCCTTTACGGGCCAGAAGCCGGGTCCTTTACGGGCCAGAAGCCGGGTCCTTTACGGGCCAGTAGCTGGGTCCTTTACGGGCAAGTAGCTGGGTGTTTTACGGGCCAGTAGCCGGGTCCTTTATGGGCCAGTAACTGGGTCCTTTATGGGCCAGAAGCGGTTTCCTTTATGAGCCAGTAGCCGGGTCCTTTATGGGCCAGTATCCGGGTCCTTTATGGGCTAGAAACGGGGTCCTTTATGGGCCAGAAGCGGGGTCCTTCATGGGCTAAAGCATATATAGTTTTTGGGGAGGGTGAGGAAAAGAGGACGTTTTTGGTGGCTTACTGCGCCACAATGCTTCAGCTTGCATCATACTTGGTGCTGGAACATAAACCTGGTTCCTTTATTGGCCAGTAGCCAGGTCCTTTATGGGCCAGTAGCCGGGTCATTTATGGGGCAGTAGCCAGGTCCTTTATGGGCCAGTAGCCGGGTCCTTTAGGGGCCAGTAGCCGGGTCCTTCTTGGGACAGAAGCGGGGTCCTTCATGGGCCAAAGCATACATAGTTTTTTGGCAGGGTGAGGAAAAAAGGACGTTGTTGGTGGCTAACCGCCCCACAATGCTTCAGCTTGCATCATACTTGGTGCTAGAGCGTAAACCTTGTTCCTTCATCGGCCAGTAGCCGGGTCCTTTATGGGCCAGTAGCCGGGTCCTTTATGGGCCAGAAGCGGTTTCTTTTATGGGCCAGTAGCCGTGTCCTTTATGGGCCAGTAGCCGGGTCCTTTATGGGCCAGTGGCTGGGTCCTTTATGGGCCAGAAGCGGTTTCCTTTATGGGCCAGAAGCGGTTTCCTTTATGGGCCAGAAGCGGTTTCCTTTATGGGCCACAGCATACATAGTTTTTGGGGAGGGAGAGGAAAAGAGGTCGTTGTTGCTGGCTCACTGACCCACAATGCTTTAGCTTGCATCATACTTTGTGCTGGAACGTAAACCTGGTTCCTTTATGGGCCAGTAGCCGGGTCCTTTATGGGCCAGAAGCCGGGTCCTTTATGGGCCAGTAGCCGGGTCCTTCATGGGCCAGTAGGCGGGTCCTTTATGGGCCAGTGGCCGGGTCCTTTATGGGCCAGTAGCCGGGTCCTTTATGGGCCAGAAGCGGTTTCCTTTATAGGCCACAGCATACATAGTTTTTGGGGAGGGTGAGGAAAAGAGGACGTTGTTGGTGGCTGACTGCCCCACAATGCTTTAGCTTGCATCATACTTGGTGCTGGAACGTAAATCTGGTTCCTTTATGGACCAGTAGCCGGGTCCTTTATGGGCCAGTAGCCGGGTCCTTTATCGGACAGAAGCTGGGTCCTTTATGGGCTAGTAACTGGGTCCTTTATGGGCCAGAAGCGGTTTCCTTTATGAGCCAGTAGCCGGGTCCTTTATGGGCCAGTATCCGGGTCCTTTATGGGCCAGAAGAGGGGTCCTTCATAGGCCACAGCTTACATGTTTTATGGGCGAGAAGTTGGGTCCTTTATGGGCCAGAAGTTGGGTCCTTTATGGGCCAGAAGTTGGGTCCTTTACGGGCCAGAAGCCAGGTCATTTACGGGCCAGAAGCCAGGTCATTTACGGGCAAGTAGCCGGGTCCTATATGGGCCAGTAGCTGGGTCCTTTATGGGCCAGAAGCGGGGTCCTTTATGGGCCAGAAGCGGGGTCCTTTATGGGCCAGAAGCGGGGTCCTTCATGGGCCAGAGCATATATAGTTGTTGGGAAGGGTGAGGAAAAGAGGACGTTCTTGGTGGCTCACTTCACCACAATGCTTTAGCTTGCATCATACTTGGTGCTGGAACGTAAACTTGGTTCCTTTATGGGCCAGTAGCCAGTTCCTTTATGCCCAGTAGCAGGGTCATTTATGGGCCAGTAGCAGGGTCATTTAGGGGCCAGTAGCAGGGTCCTTTAGGGGCCAGTAGCCGGGTCCTTTAGGGGCCAGTAGCCGGGTCCTTTATGGGCCAGTAGCCGGGTCCTTTACGGGCCAGAAGCGGGGTCCTTCATGGGCGAAAGCATACATAGTTTTTTGGGACGGTGAGGAAAAGAGGACGTTGTTGGTGGCTAACTGCCCCGCAGTGCTTTAGCTTGCATCATACATTCTGCTGGAGCGTAAACCTGGTTCCTTCATAGGTCAGTATCCGGGTCCTTTATGGGCCAGCAGCCAGATCAATTAGTGGCCAGTAGCCAGACACTTTATGGGCCAGAAGCGGTTTCCTTTATGAGCCAGAAGCCGGGTCCGTTATGGGCTAGAAGCGGGTTCCTTTATGGGCCAGAAGCTAGGTCCTTCATGGGGCACAGCTTACATCTTTTATTGTTAGATTGAGGCAAAGAGGATGTTGTGGGTGGTTTACTGCCCCACAATTGTTTAGCTTGCATCTACTTGGTGCTGGAGTGCATCCTGGTGCTTTCATGGTCCAGAAGCGGGGTCCTTCATGGTCCAGAAGCGGGGTCCTTCATGGGCCACAGTTTACATCTTTCATGGGCCAGAAGCTGGGTCCTTTATGGTCCAGAAGCGGGGTGCTTTATGGGTCAGTAGGTGGGTCCTTTATTAGCCAGAAGCAGGTTCCTTTATGGGCCAGTAGGCGTGTCCTTTATGGGCCAGTTACCGGGTCCTTTATGGGCCAGTAGCCGTGTCCTTTATGGGCCAGAAGCGGGTTCCTTTATGGGCCAAAAGCGGGGTCCTTTATGGGCCAGAAGCGGGGTCTTTTATGGGCCAGTAGCCGGGTCCTTTATGTGCCAGTAGTCGGGTCCTTTATGGGCCAGAAGCGGAGTCCTTTAGGGGCCAGAAGCGGGGTCCTTCATGGGCCAAAGCATATATAGTTTTTGGGGAGGGTGAGGAAAAGAGGACGTTGTTGGTGGCTGATTGCCCCACAATGCTTTAGCTTGCATCATACTTGGTGCTGGAACGTAAACCTGGTTCCTTTATGGGCCAGTAGACGGGTCCTTTATGGGCCAGTAGCCGGGTCCTTTATGGGCCGGTAGCTGGGTCCTTTATGGGCCAGAAGCGGTTTTCTTTATGGGCAGTAACTGGGTCCTTTATGGGCCAGTAGCCGGGTCCTTTATGGGCCAGTAGCCTGGTCCTTTAGGGGCCAGAAGCGGGGTCCTTCATGGGCCAAAGCATACATAGTTTTTTGGGGAGGGTGAGGATAAGAGGACGTTGTTGGTGGCTGACTGCTCCACAGTGCTTTAGCTTGAATCATACTTGGTGCTGTAACGTAAACCTGGTTCCTTTATGGGCCAGTAGCCAGGTCCTTTATGGGCCAGTAGCCGGGTCCTTTATGGGCCAGAAGTGGTTTCCTTTATGGGCCAGTAGCCTTGTCCTTTATGGGCCAGAAGCCGGGTCCTTTATGGGCAGAAGCCGGGTCCTTTATCGGCCAGAAGCTGGGTCCTTTATGGGCCAGAAGCGGTTTCCTTTATGAACCAGTAGCCGGGTCCTTTATGGGCCAGTATCCGTATTCTTTATGGGCAGAAGCGGTAGCCTTCATAGGCCACAGCTTACATGTTTTATGGGCGAGAAGTTGGTTCCTTTATGGGCCAGAAGTTGGGTCCTTTATGGGCCAGAAGTTGGGTCATTTACGGGCCAGAAGTTGGGTCATTTACGGGCCGGAAGCCGGGTCCTTTATGGGCCAGAAGCCGGGTCCTTTACGGGCCAGAAGCCGGGTCCTTTACGGGCCAGAAGCCGGGTCCTTTACGGGCCAGAAGCCGGATCCTTTACGGGCCAGAAGCGGGGTCCTTTACGGGCCAGAAGCGGGGTCCTTTATGGGCCAGAAGCGGGGTCCTTTATGGGCCAGATGCGGGGTCCTTCATGGGCCAGAGCATATATAGTTGTTGGGGAGGGTTAGGAAAAGAGGACGTTCTTGGTGGCTCACTGCACCACAATGCTTTAGCTTGCATCATACTTGGTGCTGGAACGTAAACTTGGTTCCTTTATGGTCCAGTAGCCAGGTCCTTTATGGGCCAGTAGCAGGGTCATTTATGGGCCAGTAGCAGGGTGATTTAGGGGCCAGTAGCCGGGTCCTTTAGGGGCCAGTAGCCGGGTCCTTTAGGGGCCAGTAGCTGGGTCCCTTAGGGGCCAGTAGCCGGGTCCTTTAGGGGCCAGTAGCCAGGTCCTTTATGGGCCAGAGGTGGTTTCCTGTATGAGCCAGAAGCAGTTTCCTTTATGAGCCAGAAGCAGTTTCCTTTATGGGCCAGAAGTGGTTTCTTTTATGGGCCAGAAGCGGTTTTCTTTATGGGCCAGTAGTTGGGTCCTTTATGGGCCAGTGGCCGGGTCCTTTATGGGCCAGTAGCCGGGTCCTTTATCGGCCAGAAGCCGGGTCCTTTATGGGCCAGTAACTGGGTCCTTTATGGGCCAGAAGCGGTTTCCTTTTTGAGCCAGTAGCCGGGTCCTTTATGGGCCAGTATCTGGGTCCTTTATGGGCAGAAGCGGGGTCCTTCATAGGCCACAGCTTACATCTGTTATGGGCGAGAAGTTGGGTCCTTTACGGGCGAGAAGTTGGGTCCTTTACGGGCCAGAAGTTGGGTCCTTTACGGGCCAGAAGTTGGGTCCTTTACAGGCCAGAAGCCGGGTCGTTTACGGGCCAGAAGCCGGGTCCTTTACGGGCCAGAAGCCGGGTCCTTTACGGGCCAGTAGCCGGGTCCTTTACGGGCCAGTAGCCGGGTCCTTTACGGGCCAGTAGCCGGGTTCTTTACGGGCCAGTAGCCGGGTCCTTTACGGGCCAGTAGCCGGGTCCTTTACGGGCCAGTAGCCGGGTCCTTTACGGGCCAGAAGCGGGGTCCTTTATGGGCCAGAAGCGGGGTCCTTCATGGGCCAAAGCATATATAGTTTTTAGGGAGGGTGAGGAAAAGAGGACGTTCTTGGTGGCTCACTGCACCACAATGCTTCAGCTTGCATCATACTTGGTGCTGGAACGTAAACCTGGTTCCTTTATGGGCCAGTAGCCGGGTCCTTTATGGGGCAGTAGCAGGGTCATTTATGTTGGGCTGGTGACCAGTAGGCATTACTGTCTCTAGTAGTTTTCCATGAAGCCTGCAAGTGTGAAGACGTTACTGTGGAGAAGGGGGAGTTATGTCTATGCTCTGTCTGGGAACGGACGGCCAGGGCCGTTGCTATGGTAGCCATCTGATAACAGCTGGGAAAGTTGTAACAGAGTCTATGTGAGTTGTTGTTCTTCTGAATTATGCCTCTGAGCTGAGAGGTTGTGTCTTGTGTTTATCTATGGAGAGAGATGTACCAGAAGGGGGGTGACTGAAGAATCTCTACATGTATTTATTCTTAAGCCTCTGGCCTTAATGTCTTTCAATAAAGACTCTTAACATGCTCTGAAGAAGTTTCTTGCTCAACTTAACTCCAAAGTAATGTATGCTGTTTCACACAACAACAAACACACGCCAACAGTGGTAGCAGAGGATGGTTACGCTCCACAGCGCATTACACGGGAGTAAGTTGCTGGTCTGAACGGCAGACGGAGTTCCAGAGAGGGCAGCTTGTTTGATTGTACCAGACGGAGGTGAGCAACATGGCTGTAAACCTGTCTGGGGGAGGCTTGCCGATGGAACGACTTAATGAAAAAGAATTTTGCCAGCTGGAAGCCGAGGATGAGGGCTTTGCTGATAACAGAGGATTTATGGGACGTGATTGAAGAAAAAACCCCGGCGGTATTGACCGAGGCCTGGAAGCGTCGAGATCAGAGGGCGCAGGCGTTTATAATCTTGGCTCTATCGGATTCTCTACTGATGTGTGTGAGAGATGAGCCGTCGGCTAAACAGACATGGGACGCGTTGCACGAATTGTCCCAGGAATGGCAGCGGGGGCAGGAGGCGCAGAGAGCCCAGCCGGTGGGAGCTGTCAGAAACAAGGAGGAGAAATGTGCCGAACCGGAGCAGGCTGCCGAAAGCAGACAGGAAAACAAGCGGGAGCAGCAGTGGCTGAAGTCTTGTTTTGCCTGTGGAGCCCGTGGGCATCTCCGTAAAGATTGTGCAATCAAGTGAAACTCCAGGGACGGAGGCTTGAAGCAGTGAAGTGTGAACTTTGTTCGTAAACAGAAGTCTAAAGACGTGGAACAATTTAACTTTATTGTCGACAGCGGAGCAAGCCATATATTAATCAAAGACAGGAGTCTGTTTTACACGTCTACAGATGAGCAGGACTTTGTTTTACTTGCTGATGGATCACGGAAATCTGTAAAAGCCCGTGGTCTGGTGAAATTTGACAAGCTTGGCATAATGACAAACTGTTTGTTCGTTCCGGAATTGGCTCATAATATTTTATCAGTGGGCAAACTGGTGAGTTGTAATTATTCAATTTTGTTCCACAAATACCAATGTTTTGTAATGAGGGGAGATCAAGTGTGCTGATGCCTTGAGTTCAATGGGGCGGAAAGGGAATGACGGTCAGGGCTGTAAACAGACAGCCGTAAAAGGCATGCCGTCGGTATTCACTGCCCAGATGGAGGAAGTTCACAGAGAACTAGAAGAGCCAGCATCATTTCAAGCAATCAGGCTGATGCCTGAGGCAGAGCAGCACAAATGGCAGCAGGCCATGCAGGAAGAATTACAAGCCATGCAAAAGAATGGCACATGGACATTAGTAAAGTTACCCATGGGTAAAAAGGCCATAGGTTGCAGATGGGTGTTTAAGAAGAAGAAAGCAAGTTCCGGGGAAGTACAGAGGTACAGGGCACGTTTGGTTGCCAAGGGATTCACCCAGCAACATGGGACAGATTATGATGCTGTTTTCGCCCCGGTTGTGAAACATGAGTCCATTCGTGTGCTGCTGAAGCTGGCAGCGATGCAGAACATGAGTGTAACTCACTACGATATAGGGACGGCATTCCTACATGGTGATTTAAGAGAGGAGATATGTATGGAACTGCCTCCGGGTTCTGTGTCAAAGGAAGGGTTCGTGTGTAAACTGCATAAATCAATATATGGACTGCGGCAAAGTGCACGCTGCTGGAATGAGAAATTGGACAGAGTGTTGCATGGAATGGGATTCCAAAGATGCAAGGCAGATCCATGTGTGTATATAAAGAGACGGGGGATGAAAACCACGTTCTGTGCAGTTTACGTTGATGACATCATGTATTTTTTATCATGAGCAGCAAGAGGAACACGAATTTAATGAGCAACTGGGCAGGCAGGTGGACACAAAGAATTTGGGGCCTGTCACACATTATTTAGGCACGGATATTGTGCGTGCGGAAGACGCAAGCATAACATTGAGTCAGGAAAGTAAAATAAATCAGATCATAGAAGAATGTAACATGACAGAATGCAATGTTGTGAAGACTCCAATGGTTGTGGCTTTCCAACAGAATGTGCAGGAGACGCCTTGTACAGATCCTGAGACACTTTATTTGACATGTGTTGAACCAAAGTTTGATTGAACAACGTTTTAGCTAAATGTACAGAGAGTTTCTGAAATGTACTGCTATGTACTGAGATGTAAGTTTGAACTGTACTGAACTGAAAATGCAATGTACTGAAATGTATTGCAAGAGGTATTGTAGAAATGTATGACTGTATGACTATGTATTATGGAGATGTATTGCATGTGTATTTTGCAGTCTTAATGGAAAAAAGGGAGGCTGTTGGGCTGGTGACCAGTAGGCATTACTGTCTCTAGTAGTTTTCCATGAAGCCTGCAAGTGTGAAGACGTAACTGTGGAGAAGGGGGAGTTATGTCTATGCTCTGTCTGGGAACGGACGGCCAGGGCCGTTGCTATGGTAGCCATCTGATAACAGCTGGGAAAGTTGTAACAGAGTCTATGTGAGTTGTTGTTCTTCTGAATTATGCCTCTGAGCTGAGAGGTTGTGTCTTGTGTTTATCTATGGAGACAGATGTACCAGAAGGGGGGTGACTGAAGAATCTCTACATGTATTTACTCTTAAGCCTCTGGCCTTAATGTCTTTCAATAAAGACTCTTAACATGCTCTGAAGAAGTTTCTTGCTCAACTTAACTCCAAAGTAATGTATGCTGTTTCAAATAACAACGAACACACGCCAACAATTTATGGGGCAGTAGCAGGGTCCTTTATGGGCCAGTAGCCGGGTCCTTTAGGGGCCATTAGCCGGGTCCTTTAGGGGCCAGTAGCCAGGTCCTTCTTGGGCCAGAAGCGGGGTCCTTCATGGGCCAAAGCATACATAGTTTTTTGGCAGGGTGCGGAAAAGAGGACGTTGTTGGTGGCTAAATGCCCCACAATGCTTTAGCTTCCATCATACTTGGTGCTAGGACGTAAACCTTGTTCCTTCATCGGCCAGTAGCCGGGTCCTTTATGGGCCAGTAGCCGGGTCCTTTATGGGCCAGAAGCGGTTTCTTTTATGGGCCAGAAGCGGTTTTCTTTTGGGCCAGTAGCCGGGTCCTTCATGTGCCAGAAGCGGGGTCCTTTATGGGCTAGTAGCGGGGTCCTTTATGGGCCAGTAGCTGGGTCCTTCATGGGCCAAAGCATACATGGTTTCTTGGGAGGGTGAGGAAAAGAGGATGTTGTTGGTGGCTAACTGCCCCACAATGCTTTAGCTTGCATCATAGTTGGTGCTGGAGCGTAAACCTGCTTCCTTCATAGGCCAGAAGTGGGGTCCTTTATAGGCCAGAAGCTAGGTCCTTCATGGGGCACAGCTTACATCTTTTTTTGTCAGAGTGAGGCATAGAGGACGTTGTGGGTGGTTAACTGCCCCACAATTGTTTAGCTTGCATCTACTTGGTGCTGGAGTGCAACCTGGTGCTTTCATAGGCCAGAAGCGGGGTCCTTCATGGTTTAGAACTGGGGTCCTTCATAGGCCACAGCTTACATCTTTCATGGGCCAGAAGCGTGTTCCTTTATGGGACAGTAGCCGTTCCTTTATGGGCCAGTAGCCGGGTGAGGAAAAGAGGAGGTTGTTGGTGGCTAACTGCCCCACAATGCTTTAGCTTGCAACATACTTGGTGCTGGAGAGTAAATCTGGTTCCTTTAAGGGCCAGTAGCCGGGTCCTTTATGGGCCAGAAGCGGTTTCCTTTACGGGCCACAAGCCGGGTCCTTTATGGGCCAGAAGCCGGGTCCTTTATGGGCTAGTAGCTGGGTCTTTTATGGGCCAGAACTGGGGTCCTTCCTAGGCCACAGCTTACATCTTTCATGGGCGAGAAGTTGGGTCCTTTATGGGCCAGAAGAGGTTTCCTTTATGGGCCAGAAGCGGTTTCCTTTATGGGCCAGTAGCCGGGTCCTTTATGGGCCAGAAGCGGGTTCCTTTATGGGCCAGAAGCTAGGTCCTTCATGGGGCACAGCTTACATCTTTCATGGGTGAGAAGTTGGGTCCTTTATGGGCCAGAAGAGGTTTCCTTTATGGGCCAGAAGCGGTTTCCTTTATGGGCCAGTAGCCGGGTCCTTTATGGGCCAGTAACCGGGTCCTTTATGGGCCAGAAGCGGATAGCTTTGTGGGCTAGTAGCCGGGTCCTTCATGGGCCAGAAGCGGGGTCCTTCATGGGCCAAAGCATACATAGTTTTTTGGGAGTATGAGGAAAAGAGGACGTTGTTGGTGGCTTACTGCCCCACAATGCTTTAGCTTGCATCATACATTCTGCTGGAGCGTAAACCTGGTTCCTTCATAGGCCAGTATCAGGGTCCTTTATGGGCCAGCAGCCAGGTCATTTGTTGGCCAGTAGCCGGATACTTTATGGGCCAGAAGCGGTTTCCTTTATGAACCAGAAGCCGGGTCCTTTGTGGGCTAGAAGCGAGTTCCTTTATGGGCCAGCAGCTAGGTCCTTCATGGGGCCCAGCTTACATCTTTTATTGTTAGATTGAGGCAAAGAGGATGTTGTGGGTGGTTAACTGCCCCACAATTTTTTAGCTTGCATCTACTTGGTGCTGGAGTGCATCCTGGTGCTTTCATAGGCCAGAAGCAGGGTCCTTCATGGTCCAGAAGCGGGGTCCTTCATGGGCCACAGTTTACATCTTTCATGGGCCAGAAGTTGGGTCCTTTATGGGCCAGAAGCAGGTTCCTTTATGGGCCAGTAGCGGTGTCCTTTATGGGCCAGAAGCGGGGTCCTTTATGGGCCAGAAGCGGGGTCCTTTATGGGCCAGAAGCCGGGTCCTTTATGGTCCAGAAGCGGTTTCCTTTATGGGCCAGTAGCCGGGTCCTTTATGGGCCAGTAGCTGGGTCCTTTATGGGCCAGAAGCGGTTTCGTTTATGGCCCAGAAGTGGGGTCCTTTATGGGCCAGTAGCCGGGTCATTTATGGGCCAGTAGCCGGGTCATTTATGGGCCAGTAGCCGGGTCCTTTATGGGCCAGTAGCTAGGTATTTCATGGGGCACAGCTTACATCTTTTATTGTCAGAGTGAGGCAAACAGGACATTGTGGGTGTTTAACTGCCCCACAATTGTTTAGCTTGCATCTACTTGGTGCTGGAGTGCAACCTGGTACACTTATAGGCCAGAAGCCGGGTCCTTTATGGGCCAGTAGCTGGGTCCTTTATGGGCCAGAAGCTAGGTCCTTCATGGGGCACAGCTTACATATTTTATTGTTAGATTGAGGCAAAGAGGATGTTGTGGGTGGTTAACTGCCCCACAATTTTTTAGCTTGCATCTACTTGGTGCTGGAGTGCATCCTGGTGCTTTCATAGGCCAGAAGCCGGGTCCTTCATTGTCCAGAAGCGGGGTCCTTCATGGGCCACAGTTTACATCTTTCATGGGCCAGAAGTTGGGTCCTTTATGGGCCAGAAGCAGGTTCCTTTATGGGCCAGTAGCCGTATCCTATATGGGCCAGTAGCCGTGTCCTTTATGGTCCAGTAGCCGGGTCCTTTATTGTCCAGTAGCCGGGTCCCTTATGGGCCAGTAGCCGGGTCCTTTATGGGCCAGAAGCGGTTTCCTTTATGGGCCAGAAGCGGTTTCCTTTATGGGCCAGTATCCGGGTCCTTTATGGTCCAGTAGCCGGGTCCTTTATGGACCAGTAGCCGGGTCCTTTATGGGCCAGTAGCCGGGTCCTTTATGGGCCAGAAGCGGTTTCCTTTATGGGCCAGAAGCGGTTTCCTTTATGGGCCAGTATCCGGGTCCTTTATGGGCCAGTATCCGGGTCCTTTATGGGCCAGTAGCCGTGTCTTTTATGGGCCAGTAGCCGTGTGCTTTATGGGCCAGTAGCCGGGTCCTTTATGGGCCAGAAGCGGGGTCCTTTATGGGCCAGAAGTGGGTCCTTTATGGGCCAGAAGCGGGGTCCTTTATGGGCCAGAAGCGGGGTCCTTTATGGGCCAGTAGCGGGGTCCTTTATGGGCCAGTAGCCGGGTCCTTTATGGGCCAGTAGCCGGGTCCTTTATGGGGCACAGCTTACATCTCTTATTGTCAGAGTGAGGCAAAGAGGACGTTGTGGGTGTTTAACTGCCCCACAATTGTTTAGCTTGCATCTACTTGGTGCTGGAGTGCAACCTGGTGCACTTATAGGCCAAAAGCGGGGTCCTTTATGGTCGAGAACTGGGGTCCTTCCTAGGCCACAGCTTACATCTTTCATGGGCGAGAAGTTGGGTCCTTTATGGGCCAGAAGAGGTTTCCTTTATGGGCCAGAAGCGGTTTCCTTTGTGGGCCAGTAGCCGGGTCCTTTATGGGCCAGTAGCCGGGTCCTTTATGGGCCAGTAGCTAGGTATTTCATGGGGCACAGCTTACATCTTTTATTGTCAGAGTGAGGCAAAGAGGACGTTGTGGGTGTTTAACTGCCCCACAATTGTTTAGCTTGCATCTACTTTGTGCTGGAGTGCAACCTGGTGCACTTATTAGGCCAGAAGCGGGGTCATTTTTGGTCCAGAACTGGGGTCCTTCCTAGGCCACAGCTTACATCTTTCATGGGCGAGAAGTTGGGTCCTTTATGGGCCAGTAGCCGGGTCTTTTATGCGCCAGAAGCGGTTTCCTTTATGCGCCAGAAGCGGTTTCGTTTATGCTCCAGAAGCGGTTTACTTTATGGGCCAGTAGCCGGATCCTTTATGGGCCAGTTGCCGGATCCTTTATGGGCCAGTAGCCGGATCCTTTATGGGCCAGTAACCGGGTACTTTATGGGCCAGAAGCGGTTTCCTTTGTGGGCTAGTAGCAGGGTCCTTCATGGGCCAGAAGCTTCATGGCCCATAGCATACATAGTTTTTTGGGAGGGTGAGGAAAAGAGGACGTTCTTGGTGGCTTACTGCCCCACAATGCTTTAGCTTGCATCATACATTCTGCTGGAGCGTAAACCTGGTTCCTTCATAGGCCAGTATCTGGGTCCTTTATGGGCCAGCAGCCAGGTCATTTATTGGCCAGTACCCGGATGCTTTATGGGCCAGAAGCGGTTTCCTTTATGAGCCAGAAGCCGGGTGGTTTGTGGGCTAGAAGCGGGTTCCTTTATGGGCCAGAAGCTAGGTCCTTCATGGGGCACAGCTTACATCTTTTATTGTTAGATTGAGGCAAAGAGGATGTTGTGGGTGGTTAACTGCCCCACAATTTTTTAGCTTGCATCTACTTGGTGCTGGAGTGCATACTGGTGCTTTCATAGGCCAGAAGCGGGGTCCTTCATGGTCCAGAAGCGGGGTCCTTAATGGGCCACAGTTTACATCTATCATGGGCCAGAAGTTGGGTCCTTTATGGGCCAGTAGCCGTGTCCTTTATGGGCCAGTAGCCTTGTTCTTTATGGGCCAAAAGCGGGGTCCTTTATGGGCCAGAAGCGGGGTCCTTTATGGGCCAGAAGCGGGGTCCTTTATGGACCAGTAGCCGGGTTCTTTATGTGCCAGAAGCAGTTTCCTTTATGGGCCAGAAGCGGTTTCCTTTATGGGCCAGAAGCAGTTTCCCTTATGGGCCAGTAGCCGGGTCCTTTATGGGCCAGTAGCCGGGTCCTTTATGGGCCAGTAGCCGGGTCCTTTATGGGCCAGTAACCGGGTCCTTTATGGGCCAGAAGCGGTTTCCTTTGTGGACTAGTAGCCGGGTCCTCATGGGCCAGAAGCGGGGTCCTTCATGGCCCATAGCATACATAGTTTTTTGGGAGGGTGAGGAAAAGAGGACGTTCTTGGTGGCTTACTGCCCCACAATGCTTTAGCTTGCATCATACATTCTGCTGGAGCGTAAACCTGGTTCCTTCATAGGCCAGTATCTGGGTCCTTTATGGGCCAGCAGCCAGGTCATTTATTGGCCAGTACCCGGATGCTTTATGGGCCAGAAGCGGTTTCCTTTATGAGCCAGAAGCCGGGTCGTTTGTGGACTAGAAGCGGGTTCCTTTATGGGCCAGAAGCTAGGTCCTTCATGGGGCACAGCTTACATCTTTTATTGTTAGATTGAGGCAAAGAGGATGTTGTGGGTGGTTAACTGCCCCACAATTTTTTAGCTTGCATCTACTTGGTGCTGGAGTGCATCCTGGTGCTTTCATAGGCCAGAAGCGGGGTCCTTCATGGTCCAGAAGCGGGGTCCTTAATGGGCCACAGTTTACATCTTTCATGGGCCAGAAGTTGGGTCCTTTATGGGCCAGTAGCCGTGTCCTTTATGGGCCAGTAGCCATGTTCTTTATGGGCCAAAAGCGGGGTCCTTTATGGGCCAGAAGCGGGGTCCGTTATGGGCCAGAAGCGTAGTCCTTTATGGACCAGTAGCCGGGTTCTTTATGGGCCAGAAGCAGTTTCCTTTATGGGCCAGAAGCGGTTTCCTTTATGGGCCAGAAGCAGTTTCCCTTATGGGCCAGTAGCCGGGTCCTTTATGGGCCAGTAGCCGGGTCCTTTATGGGCCAGTAGCCGGGTCCTTTATGCGCCAGAAACGGTTTCCTTTATGAGCCAGAAGCGGTTTCTTTTATGCGCCAGAAGTGGTTTCCTTTATGGGCCAGTAGCCGGGTCCTTTATGGTCCTGTAACCGGATCCTTTATGGGTCAGTAGCCGGATCCTTTATGGGCCAGTAACCGGGTCCTTTATGGGCCAGAAGCGGTTTCCTTTGTGAGCTAGTAGCCGGGTCCTTCATGGGCCAGAAGCGGGGTCCTTCATGGGCCAAAGCATATATAGTTTTTGGTGAGGGTGAGGAAAAGAGGACGTTGTTTGTGGCTGACTGCCCCAGAATGCTTTAGCTTGCATCATACTTGGTGCTGGAACGTAAACCTGGTTCCTTTATGGGCCAGTATCCGGGCCCTTTATGGGCCACAAGCGGTTTCCTTTATGGGCCAGAAGCGGTTTCCTTTATGGGCCAGAAGCGGTTTTCTTTATGGGCAGTTGCCGGGTCCTTTATGGGCCAGTAGCCGGGTCCTTTGTGGGCTAGTAGCCGGGTCCTTTATGGTCCAGTAGCCGGGTCCTTTATGGGCCAGTAGCCGTACCCTTTATGGGCCAGCAGCCGTGACTTTTATGGGCCAGTAGCCGTGTCTTTTATGCGCCAGTAGCCGTGTCCTTTATGGGCCAGAAGCAGGGTCCTTTGTGGGCCAGAAGCGGGGTCCTTTATGGGCCAGTAGCCGGGTCCTTTATGGGCCAGTAGCCGGGTCCTTTATGGGCCAGTAGCTAGGTATTTCATGGGGCACAGCTTACATCTCTTATTGTCAGAGTGAGGCAAAGAGGACGTTGTGGGTGTTTAACTGCCCCACAATTGTTTAGCTTGCATCTACTTGGTGCTGGAGTGCAACCTGGTGCACTTATAGGCCAGAAGCGGGGTCCTTTATGGTCCAAAACTGGGGTCCTTCCTAGGCCACAGCTTACATCTTTCATGGGCGAGAAGTTGGGTCCTTTATGGGCCAGAAGAGGTTTCCTTTATGGGCCAGAAGCGGTTTCCTTTATGGGCCAGTAGCCGGGTCCTTTATGGTCCAGAAACGGGGTTCTTTATGGGCCAGTAGCCGGTTCCTTTATGGGCCAGTAGCCGGGTCCTTTATGGGCCAGTAGCTGGATCCTTTATGGGCCAGTAGCCGGATCCTTTATGGGCCAGTATCCGGGTCCTTTATGGGCCAGAAGCGGTTTCCTTTGTGGGCCAGTAGCCGGGTCCTTCATGGGCCAGAAGCGGGGTCCTTTATGGGCCAGAAGCGGGGTCCTTTATGGGCCAGAAGCGGGATCCTTTATGGGCCAGAAGCGGCATCCTTTATGGGCCAGAAGCGGGATCCTTTATGGGCCAATAGCCGGGTCCTTTATGGGCCAGTAGCCGGGTCCTTTATGGGCCAGTAGCCGGGTCCTTTATGGGCCAGTAGCCGGGTCCTTTATGCGCCAGAAGCGGTTTCCTTTATGCGCCAGAAGCGATTTCCTTTATTCGCCAGAAGCGGTTTCTTTTATGGGCCAGTAGCCGGGTCCTTTATGGCCCAGTAGCCGGATCCATTATGGGCCAGTAGCCGGACAATCTTTTATTGTCAGAGTGAGGCAAAGAGGACGTTGTGGGTGTTTAACTGCACCACAATTGTTTAGCTTTCATCTACTTGGTGCTGGAGTGCAACCTGGTGCACTTATAGGCCAGAAGCGGGGTCCTTTATGGTCCAGAACTGGGGTCCTTCCAAGGCCACAGCTTACATCTTTCATGGGCGATGTTGGGTCCTTTATGCGCCAGAATCGGTTTCCTTTATGGGCCAGAAGCGGTTTCTTTTATGCGCCAGAAGCGGTTTCCTTTATGGGCCAGAAGCCGGGTCCTTTTTGGGCCAGTAGCCGGGTCCTTTATGCGCCAGAAGCGGTTTCCTTTATGGGCCAGAAGCGGTTTCTTTTATGCGCCAGAAGCAGTTTCCTTTATGGGCCAGTAGCCGGGTCCTTTATGGGTCTGTAACCGGATCCTTTATGGGCCAGTAGCCGGATCCTTTATGGGCCAGTAACCGGGTCCTTTATGGGCCAGAAGCGGTTTCCTTTGTGGGCTAGTAGCCGGGTCCTTCATGGGCCAGTAGCGGGGATCTTCATGGGCCAAAGCATACATAGTTTTTTGGGAGGGTGAGGAAAAGAGGACGTTGTTGGTGACTTACTGCCCCACAATGCTTTCGCTTGCATCATACATTCTGCTGGAGCGTAAACCTGGTTCCTTCATAGGCCAGTATCCGGGTCCTTTATGGGCCAGCAGCCAGGTCATTTATTGGCCAGTAGCCGGATACTTTATGGGCCAGAAGCTAGGTCCTTCATGGGGCACAGCTTACATCTTTTATTGTTAGATTGAGGCAAAGAGGATGTTGTGGGTGGTTAACTGCCCCACAATTTTTTAGCTTGCATCTATTTGGTGCTGGAGTGCATCCTGGTGCTTTCATAGGCCAGAAGCAGGGTCCTTCATGGTCCAGAAGCGGGGTCCTTCATGGGCCACAGTTTACATCTTTCATGGGCCAGAAGTTGGGTCCTTTATGGTCCAGAAGTAGGTTCCTTTATGGGCCAGTAGCCATGTCCTTTATGGGCCAGTAGCCGTGTCCTTTATGGGCCAGAAGTGGGGTCCTTTATGGGCCAGAAGCGGGGTCCTTTATGGGCCAGAAGCCGTGTCCTTTATGGGCCAGAAGCCGGGTCCTTTATGTGCCAGTAGCCGGGTCCTTTATGTGCCAGTAGCCGGGTCCTTTATGTGCCAGTAGTGGTTTTCTTTATGCGCCAGAAGCGGTTTCCTTTATGCGCCAGAAGCGGTTTCCATTATGCGCCAGAAGCGTTTTCCTTTATGGGCCAGTAGCCGGGTCCTTTATGGGCCAGTAGCCGGATCCTTTATGGGCCAGTAGCCGGATCCTTTATGGGCCAGTAACCGGGTCCTTTGTGGGCCAGAAGCGGTTTCCTTTGTGGGCTAGTAGCCGGGTCCTTCATGGGACAGAAGCGGGGTCCTTCATGGGCCAAAGCATACATTGTTTTTTGGGAGGGTGAGGAAAAGAGAACGTTGTTGGTGGCTTACTGCCCCACAATGCTTTAGCTTGCATCATACATTCTGCTGGAGTGTAAACCTGGTTCCTTCATAGGCCAGTATCCGGGTCCTTTATGGGCCAGTAGCCAGGTCATTTATTGGCCAGTAGCCGGATACTTTATGGGCCAGAAGCGGTTTCCTTTATGAGCCAGAAGCCGGGTCCTTTGTGGGCTAGAAGCGGGTTCCTTTATGGGCCAGAAGCTAGGTCCTTCATGGGGCACAGCTTACATCTTTTATTGTTAGATTGAGGCAAAGAGGATGTTGTGGGTGGTTAACTGCCCCACAATTTTTTAGCTTCCATCTACTTGGTGCTGGAGTGCATCCTGGTGCTTTTATAGGCCAGAAGTGGGGTCCTTCATGGTCCAGAAGCGGGGTCCTCCATGGGCCACAGTTTACATCTTTCATGGGGCAGAAGTTGGGTCCTTTATGGGCCAGAAGCAGGTTCCTTTATGGGCCAGTAGCCGTGTCCTTTATGGGCTAGTAGCCGTGTCCTTTATGGGCCAGTAGCCGTGTCCTTTATGGGCCAGTAGCCATGTTCTTTATGGGCCAGAAGCGGGGTCCTTTATGGGCCAGAAGCGGGGTCCTTTATGGGCCAGAAGCGGGGTCCTTTATGGGCCAGAAGCCGGGTCCTTTATGGGCCAGAAGCGGTTTCCTTTATGGGCCAGAAGCGGTTTCCATTATGCGCCAGAAGCGTTTTCCTTTATGGGCCAGTAGCCGGGTCCTTTATGGGCCAGTAGCCGTGTCCTTTATGGGCCAGAAGCGGGGCCCTTTATGGGCCAGAAGCGGGGTCCTTTATGGGCCAGAAGCGGGGTCCTTTATGGGCCAGAAGCGGTTTCCTTTATGGGCCAGAAGCGGTTTCCATTATGCGCCAGAAGCGTTTTCCTTTATGGGCCAGTAGCCGGGTCCTTTATGGGCCAGTAGCCGTGTCCTTTATGGGCCAGAAGCGGGGCCCTTTATGGGCCAGAAGCGGGGTCCTTTATGGGCCAGAAGCGGGGTCCTTTATGGGCCGGTAGCTGGGTCCTGTATGGGCCAGTAGCTAGGTATTTCATGGAGCACAGCTTACATCTTTTATTGTCAGAGTGAGGCAAAGAGGACGTTGTGGGTGTTTAACTGCCCCACAATTGTTTAGCTTGCATCTACTTGGTGCTGGAGTGCAACCTGGTGCACTTATAGGCCAGAAGCCGGGTCCTTTATGTGCCAGTAGCCGGGTCCTTTATGGGCTAGTAGCTGGGTCTTTAATGGGCCAGTAGCTAGGTATTTCATGGGGCACAGCTTACATCTTTTATTGTCAGAGTTAGGGAAAGAGGACGTTGTGGGTGTTTAACTTCCCCACAATTGTTTAGCTTGCATCTACTTGGTGCTGGAGTGCAACCTGGTGCACTTATAGGCCAGAAGTGGGGTCCTTTCTGGTCCAGAACTGGGGTCCTTCGTAGGCCACAGCTTACATCTTTCATGGGCGAGAAGTTGGGTCGTTTATGGGCCAGAAGAGGTTTCCTTTATGGGCCAGAAGTGGTTTCCTTTATGGAAAAGTAGGCGGGTCCTTTATGGGTCAGAAGCGGGTTCCTTTATGGGCCAGAAGCTAGGTCCTTCATGGGGCACAGCTTACATCTTGTATTGTTAGATTGAGGCAAAGAGGATGTTGTGGGTGGTTAACTGCCCCACAATTTTTTAGCTTGCATCTACTTGGTGCTGGAGTGCATCCTGGTGCTTTCATAGGCCAGAAGTGGGGTCCTTCATGGTCCAGAAGCGGGGTTCTTCATGGGCCACAGTTTACATCTTTCATAGGCCAGAAGTTGGGTCCTTTATGGGCCAGAAGCAGGTTCGTTTATGGGCCAGTAGCCGTGTCCTTGATGGGCCAGAAGCGGGGTCCTTTATGGGCCAGAAGCGGGGTCCTTTATGGGCCAGAAGCGGGGTCCTTTATGGGTCAGAAGCGGTTTCCTTCATGGGCTAGTAGCTGGGTACTTTATGGGCCAGTAGCCGGGTACTTTATGGGCCAGTAGCCGGGTACTTTATGTGCCAGTAGCCGGGTCCTTTATGCGCCAGAAGCGGTTTCCCTTGTGGGCTAGTAGCCGGGTCCTTCATGGGCCAGAAGCAGGGTCCTTCATGGGCAAAGCATACATAGATATTTGGGAGGGTGAGGAAAAGAGGACGTTGTTAGTGGGTTACTGCCCCACAATGCTTTAGCTTGCATCATACATTCTGCTGGAGTGTAAACCTGGTTCCTTCATAGGCCAGTATCCGGGTCCTTTATGGGCCCGCAGCCAGGTCATTTATTGGCCAGTAGCCGGATACTTTATGGGCCAGAAGCGGTTTCCTTTATGAGCCAGAAGCCGGGTCCTTTGTGGGCTAGAAGCGGGTTCCTGTATGGGCCAGAAGCTAGGTCCTTCATGGGGCACAGCTTACATATTTTATTGTTAGATTGAGGCAAAGAGGATTATGTGGGTGGTTAACTGCCTCACCATTTTTTAGCTTGCATCTACTTGGTGATGGAGTGCATCCTGGTGCTTTCATAGGCCAGAAGCAGGGTCCTTCATGGTCCAGAAGCGGGGTCATTCATGGGCCACAGTTTACATCTTTCATGGGCCAGAAGTTGGGTCCTTTATGGGCCAGAAGCAGGTTCCTTTATGGGCCAGTAGCGGTGTCCTTTATGGGCCAGTAGCCGTGTCCTTTATGGGCCAGTAGCCGTGTCCTTTATGGGCCAGAAGCGGGGTCCTTTATGGGCCAGAAGCGGGGTCCTTTATGGGCCAGAAGCGGGGTCCTTTATGGGCCAGAAGCGGGGTTCTTTATGAGCCAGAAGCGGGATCCTTTATGGGCCAGTAGCCGGGTCCTTTATGGGCCAGAAGCGGGGTCCTTTAGGGGCCAGATGCGGAGTCCTTCATGGGCCAAAGCATATATAGTTTTTGGGGTTGGTGAGGAAAAGAGGACGTTGTTAGTGGCTGACTGCCCCAGAATGCGTTAGCTTGCATCATACTTGGTGCTGGAACGTAAACCTGGTTCCTTTATGGGCCAGTAGCCGGTTCCTTTTTGTGCCATTAGCCGGGTCCTTTATTTTCCAGAAGCGGTTTCCTTTAGGGGCCAGTAGCCGGGTCCATTAGGGGCCAGAAGCGGGGTCCTTTAGGGGCCAGAAGCGGGGTCCTTCATGGGCCAAAGCATACATAGTTTTTGGGGAGGGTGAGGAAAAGAGGACGTTTTTGGTGGCTGACTGCCCCACAATGCTTTAGCTTGCATCATACTTGGTGCTGGAACGTAAACCTGGTTCCTTTATGGGCCAGTAGCCGGGCCCTTTATGGGCCAGAAGCGGTTTCCTTTATGGGCCAGAAGCGGTTTCCTTTATGGGCCAGAAGCGGTTTCCTTTATGGGCAGTTGCCGGGTCCTTTATGGGCCAGTAGCCGGGTCCTTTATGGGCCAGTAGCCGGGTCCTTTATGGGCCAGTAGCCGGATCCTTTATGGGCCAGTAACCGGGTCCTTTATGGGCCAGTAGCCGTGTCTTTTATGGGCCAGTAGCCGTGTCCTTTATGGGCCAGAAGCGGGGTCCTTTATGGGCCAGTAGCCGGGTCCTTTATGGGCCAGTAGCCGGGTCCTTTATGGGCCAGTAGCCGGGTCCTTTATGGGCCAGTAGCCGGATCCTTTATGGGCCAGTAACCGGGTCCTTTATGGGCCAGTAGCCGTGTCTTTTATGGGCCAGTAGCCGTGTCCTTTATGGGCCAGAAGCGGGGTCCTTTATGGGCCAGTAGCCGGGTCCTTTATGGGCCCGTAGCCGTGTCCTTTATGGGCCAGTAGCCGGGTCCTTTATGGGTCAGTAGCTAGGTATTTCATGGGGCACAGCTTACATCTCTTATTGTCAGAGTGAGGCAAAGAGGACGTTGTGGGTGTTTAACTGTCCCACAATTGTTTAGCTTGCATCTACTTGGTGCTGGAGTGCAACCTGGTGCACTTATAGGCCAGAAGCAGGGTCCTTTATGGTCCAAAACTGGGGTCCTTCCTAGGCTACAGCTTACATCTTTCATGGGCGAGAAGTAGGGTACTTTATGGGCCAGAAGAGGTTTCCTTTATGGGCCAGAAGCGGTTTCCTTTATGGGCCAGTAGACAGGTCCTTTATGGGCCAGAAGCGGGGTCCTTTATGGGCCAGTATCCGGGTCCCTTATGGGCCAGAAGCGGTTTTCTTTGTGGGCTAGTAGCCGGGTCCTTCATGGGCCAGAAGCAGGGTCCTTTATGGGCCAGTAGCCGGGTCCTTTATGGGCCAGTAACCGGATCCTTTATGGGCCAGTTGCCGGATCCTTTATGGGCCAGTAACCGGGTCCTTTATGGGCCAGAAGCGGTTTCATTTGTGGGCTAGTAGGCCAGAAGCGGGGTCCTTTATAGACCAGAAGCTATGTACTTCATGGGGCACAGCTTACGTCTTTTATTGTCAGAGTGAGGCAAAGAGGATGTTGTGGGTGGTTAACTGCCCCACAATTGTTTAGCTTGCATCTACTTGGTGCTGGAGTGCATCCTGGTGCTTTCATAGGCCAGAAGCGGGGTCCTTCATGGTCCAGAACTGGGTTTCCTTCATAGGCCACAGCTTACATCTTTTATGGGCGAGAATTTGGGTCCTTTATGGGTGAGAAGTTGGGTCCTATATTGGCGAGAAGTTGGGTCCTTTACGGGCCAGTAGCCGGGTCCTTTATGGGCCAGTAGCCATGTCCTTTATGGGCCAGTAGCGGGTTCTTTTATGGGCCAGTTGCCGGGTCCTTTATGGGCCAGAAGCGGGGTCCTTTATGGGCCAGAAGCGGGGTCCTTTATGGGCACAAGCATACATAGTTTTTTGGGAGGATGAGGAAAACAGGAAGTTGTTGGTGGCTAACTGCCCCACAATGCTTTAGCTTGCATCATACATTCTGCTGGAGCGTAAACCTGGTTCCTTTATGGGCCAGTAGCCGGGTCCTTTATGGGCCAGTAGCCGGGTCCTTTATGGGCCAGTAACCGGGTCCTTTATGGGCCAGTAGCCGTGTCTTTTATGGGCCAGTAGCCGTGTCCTTTATGGGCCAGAAGCGGGGTCCTTTATGGGCCAGTAGCCGGGTCCTTTATGGGCCCGTAGCCGTGTCCTTTATGGGCCAGTAGCCGGGTCCTTTATGGGTCAGTAGCTAGGTATTTCATGGGGCACAGCTGACATCTCTTATTGTCAGAGTGAGGCAAAGAGGACGTTGTGGGTGTTTAACTGTCCCACAATTGTTTAGCTTGCATCTACTTGGTGCTGGAGTGCAACCTGGTGCACTTATAGGCCAGAAGCGGGGTCCTTTATGGTCCAAAACTGGGGTCCTTCCTAGGCTACAGCTTACATCTTTCATGGGCGAGAAGTTGGGTACTTTATGGGCCAGAAGAGGTTTCCTTTATGGGCCAGAAGCGGTTTCCTTTATGGGCCAGTAGACAGGTCCTTTATGGGCCAGAAGCGGGGTCCTTTATGGGCCAGTATCCGGGTCCCTTATGGGCCAGAAGCGGTTTTCTTTGTGGGCTAGTAGCCGGGTCCTTCATGGGCCAGAAGCAGGGTCCTTTATGGGCCAGTAGCCGGGTCCTTTATGGGCCAGTAACCTGATCCTTTATGGGCCAGTTGCCGGATCCTTTATGGGCCAGTAACTGGGTCCTTTATGGGCCAGAAGCGGTTTCATTTGTGGGCTAGTAGGCCAGAAGCGGGGTCCTTTATAGACCAGAAGCTATGTACTTCATGGGGCACAGCTTACGTCTTTTATTGTCAGAGTGAGGCAAAGAGGATGTTGTGGGTGGTTAACTGCCCCACAATTGTTTAGCTTGCATCTACTTGGTGCTGGAGTGCATCCTGGTGCTTTCATAGGCCAGAAGCGGGGTCCTTCATGGTCCAGAACTGGGTTTCCTTCATAGGCCACAGCTTACATCTTTTATGGGCGAGAATTTGGGTCCTTTATGGGTGAGAAGTTGGGTCCTATATTGGCGAGAAGTTGGGTCCTTTACGGGCCAGTAGCCGGGTCCTTTATGGGCCAGTAGCCATGTCCTTTATGCGCCAGTAGCGGGTTCTTTTATGGGCCAGTAGCCGGGTCCTTTATGGGCCAGAAGCGGGGTCCTTTATGGGCCAGAAGCGGGGTCCTTTATGGGCACAAGCATACATAGTTTTTTGGGAGGGTGAGGAAAACAGGAAGTTGTTGGTGGCTAACTGCCCCACAATGCTTTAGCTTGCATCATACATTCTGCTGGAGCGTAAACCTGGTTCCTTTATGGGCCAGTAGCCGGGTCCTTTATGGGCAAGTAGCCGGGTCCTTTATGGGCCAGTAGCCGGGTTCTTCATGGGGCAGTAGCCGGGGCCTTTATGGGCAGTAGCCGGGTCCATTGGGGGCCAGAAGCCGGGTCCATTAGGAGCCAGAAGCGGGGTGCTTCATGGGCCAAAGCATACATTGTTTTTGGGGAGGGTGAGGAAAAGAGGACGTTGTTGGTGGCTGACTGCCCCACAATGCTTTAGCTTGCATTATACTTAGTGCTGGAACGTAAACCTGGTTCCTTTATGGGCCAGTAGCCGGGTCCTTCATGGGCCAGAAGCAGTTTCCGTTATGGGCCAGAAGCGGTTTCCTTTATGGGCCAGTAGACGGGTCCTTTATGGGCCAGTAGCCGGGTCCTTTATGGTCCAGTAACTGGGTCATTTATGGGCCAGAAGCGGTTTCCTTTATGAGCCAGTAGCCGGGTCCTTTAGGGGCCAGTAGCCGGGTCCTTTGGGGCCAGAAGCGGGGTCCTTTAGGGGCCAAAGCATACATAGTTTTTGGGGAGGGTGAGGAAAAGAGGACGTTGTTGTTGGCTGACTGCCCCACAATGCTTTAGCTTGCATAATACTTGGTGCTGGAACGTAAACCTGGTTCCTTTATGGGCCAGTAGCCGGGTCCTTTATGGGCCAGTAGCCGGGTCCTTTATGGGCGAGTAGCCGGGTCCTTTATGGGCCAGAAGCGGTTTCCTTTATGGGCCAGAAGCGGTTTCCTTTATGGGCCAGTAGCCGGGTCCTTTATGGGCCAGTAGCCGGGGCCTTTATAGGCCAGTAGCCGGGGCCTTTTTGGGCCAGAAGCGGTTTCCTTTGTGGGCTAGTAGCCGGGTCCTTCATTGGCCAGAAGCGGGGTCCTTCATGGGCCAAAGCATACATAGTTTTTTGGGAGGGTGAGGAAAAGAGGACGTTGTTGGTGGCTAACTGCCCCACAATGCTTTAGCTTGCATCATACATTCTGCTGGAGCGTAAACCTGGTTCCTTCATAGGCCAGTATCCGGGTCCTTTATGGGCCAGCAGCCAGGTCATTTATTGGTCAGTAGCCGGATACTTTATGGGCCAGAAGCGGTTTCCTTTATGAGCCAGAAGCCGGGTCCTTCGTGGGCTAGAAGCGGGGTCCTTCATGGTCCAGAAGCGGGGTCCTTCATGGGACACAGTTTACAACTTTTATGGGCCAGAAGTTGGGTCGTTTATGGGCCAGAAGCAGGTTCGTTTATGGGCCAGCAGCCGTGTCCTTTATGGGCCAGCAGCCGTGTCCTTTATGGGCCAAAAGTGGGGTCCTTTATGGGCCAAAAGCGGGGTCCTTCATGGGCCAGAAGCGGGGTCCTTCATGGGCCAGAAGCGGGGTCCTTCATGGGCCAGAAGCGGGGTCCTTCATGGGCCAGTAGCCGGGTCCTTCAGGGGCCAGTAGCCGGGTCCTTTATGAGCCAGTAGCCGGGTCCTTTATGGGCCAGCAGCCGGGTCCTTTATGGGCCAAAGCAAACATTGTTTTTGGGGAGGGTGACGAAAAGAGGCCGTTGTTGGTGGCTGACTGCCCCACAATGGTTTAGCTTGCATCATACTTGGTGCTGGAACGTAAACCTGGTTCCTTTATGGGCCAGTAGCCGGGTCTTTTATGGGCCAGTAGCCGGGTCCTTTGTGGGCCAGTAGCCGGGTCCTTTATGGGCCAGCAGCCAGGTCATTTATTGGCCAGTAGCCGGATACTTTATGGGCCAGAAGCGGTTTCCTTTATGAACCAGAAGCCGGGTCCTTTGTGGGACAGAAGCGGTTTCCTTTATGGGCCAGAAGCTAGGTCCTTCATGGGGCACAGCTTACATCTTTTATTGTTAGATTGAGGCAAAGAGGATGTTGTGGGTGGTTAACTGCCCCACAATTTTTTAGCTTGCATCTACTTGGTGCTGGAGTGCAACCTGGTGCACTTATAGGCCAGAAGCAGGGTCCTTTATGGTCCAAAACTGGTGTCCTTCCTAGGCCACAGCTTACATCTTTCATGGGCGAGAAGTTGGGTCCTTTATGGGCCAGAAGAGGTTTTCTTTATGGGCCAGTAGCGGTTTCCTTTATGGGCCAGTAGCCGGGTCCTTTATGGTCCAGAAGCGCGGTTCTTTATGGGCCAGTAGCCGGGTCCTTTATGGGCCAGTAGCCGGATCCTTTATGGGCCAGTAGCCGGATCCTTTATGGGCCAGAAGCGGTTTCCTTTGTGGGCTAGTAGCCGGGTCCTTCATGGGCCAGAAGCGGGGTCCTTTATGGGCCAGATACGGGGTCCTTTATGGGACAGAAGCAGGGTCCTCTATGGGCCAGAAGCGGGGTCCTTTATGGGCCAGAAGCGCGGTCCTTTATGGGCCAGTAGCCGGGTCCTTTATGGGCCAGAAGCGGGATCCTTTATGGGCCAGAAGCGGGATCCTTTATGGGCCAGTAGCCAGGTCCTTTATGGGCCAGTAGCCAGGTCCTTTATGGGCCAGTAGCCGGGTCCTTTATGCGCCAGAAGCGGTTTCCTTTATGCCCCAGAAGCGATTTCCTTTATGCGCCAGAAGCGGTTTCCTTTATGGCCAGTAGCCGGATCCTTTATGGCCCAGTAGCCGGATCCTTTATGGGCCAGTAGCCGGACAATCTTTTATTGTCAGAGTGAGGCAAAGAGGACGTTGTGGGTGTTTAACTGCACCACAATTGTTTAGCTTTCATCTACTTGGTGCTGGAGTGCAACCTGGTGCACTTATAGGCCAGAAGCGGGGTCCTTTATGGTCCAGAACTGGGGTCCTTCCAAGGCCACAGCTTACATCTTTCATGGGCGATGTTGGGTCCTTTATGCGCCAGAAGCGGTTTCCTTTATGGGCCAGAAGCGGTTTCTTTTATGCGCCAGAAGCGGTTTCCTTGATGGGCCAGAAGCCGGGTCCTTTTTGGACCAGTAGCGGGGTCCTTTATGCGCCAGAAGCGGTTTCCTTTATGGGCCAGAAGCGGTTTCTTTTATGCGCCAGAAGCGGTTTCCTTTATGGGCCAGTAGCCGGGTCCTTTATGGGTCTGTAACCGGATCCTTTATGGGCCAGTAGCCGGATCCTTTATGGGCCAGTAACCGGGTCCTTTATGGGCCAGAAGCGGTTTCCTTCATGGGCCAGTAGCGGGGTCCTTCATGGGCCAAAGCATATATAGTTTTTTGGGAGGGTGAGGAAAAGAGGACGTTGTTGGTGGCTTACTGCCCCACAATGCTTTAGCTTGCATCATACATTCTGCTGGAGCGTAAACCTGGTTCCTTCATAGGCCAGTATCCGGGTCCTTTATGGGCCAGCAGCCAGGTCATTTATTGGCCAGTAGCCGGATTCTTTATGGGCCAGAAGCGGTTTCCTTTATGAACCAGAAGCCGGGTCCTTTGTGGGCCAGAAGCGGTTTCCTTTATGGGCCAGAAGCTAGGTCCTTCATGGGGCACAGCTTACATCTTTTATTGTTAGATTGAGGCAAAGAGGATGTTGTGGGTGGTTAACTGCCCCACAATTTTTTAGCTTGCATCTACTTGGTGCTGGAGTGCATCCTGGTGCTTTCATAGGCCAGAAGCAGGGTCCTTCATGGTCCAGAAGCGGGGTCCTTCATGGGCCACAGTTTACATTTTTCATGGGCCAGAAGTTGGGTCCTTTATGGGCCAGAAGTAGGTTCCTTTATGGGCCAGTAGCCATGTCCTTTATGGGCCAGTAGCCGTGTCCTTTATGGGCCAGAAGTGGGGTCCTTTATGGGCCAGAAGCGGGGTCCTTTATGGGCCAGAAGCGGGGTCCTTTATGGGCCAGAAGCAGTTTCCTTTATGGGCCAGTAGCCGGGTCCTTCATGTGCCAGTAGCCGGGTCCTTTATGTGCCAGTAGCGGTTTCCTTTATGCACCAGAAGCGTTTTCGTTTATGCGCCAGAAGCGGTTTCCATTATGCGCCAGAAGCGTTTTCCTTTATGGGCCAGTAGCCGGGTCCTTTATGGGACAGTAGCCGGATCCTTTATGGGCCAGTAACCGGGTCCTTTGTGGGCCAGAAGCGGTTTCCTTTGTGGGCTAGTAGCCGGGTCCTTCATGGGACAGAAGCGGGGTCCTTCATGGGCCAAAGCATACATAGTTTTTTGGGAGGGTGAGGAAAAGAGAACGTTGTTGGTGGCTTACTGCCCCACAATGCTTTAGCTTGCATCATACATTCTGCAGGAGTGTAAACCTGGTTCCTTCATAGGCCAGTATCCGGGTCCTTTATGGGCCAGCAGCCAGGTCATTTATTGGCCAGTAGCCGGATACTATATGGGCCAGAAGCGGTTTCCTTTATGAGCCAGAAGCCGGGTCCTTTGTGGGCTAGAAGCGGGTTCCTTTATGGGCCAGAAGCTAGGTCCTTCATGGGGCACAGCTTACATCTTTTATTGTTAGATTGAGGCAAAGAGGATGTTGTGGGTGGTTAACTGCCCCACAATTTTTTAGCTTCCATCTACTTGGTGCTGGAGTGCATCCTGGTGCTTTTATAGGCCAGAAGTGGGGTCCTTCATTGTCCAGAAGCGGGGTCCTTCATGGGCCACAGTTTACATCTTTCATGGGCCAGAAGTTGGGTTCTTTATGGGCCAGAAGCAGGTTCCTTTATGGGCCAGTAGCCGTGTCCTTTATGGGCCAGTAGCCGTGTCCTTTATGGGCCAGTAGCCGTGTCCTTTATGGGCCAGAAGCGGGGTCCTTTATGGGCCAGAAGCGGGGTCCTTTATGGGCCAGAAGCGGGGTCCTTTATGGGCCAGAAGCGGGGTCCTTTATGGGCCAGAAGCCGGGTCCTTTATGGGCCAGAAGCGGTTTCCTTTATGGGCCAGTAGCCGGGTCCTTTATGTGCCAGTAGCCGGGTCCTTTATGCGCCAGAAGCGGTTTCCTTTATGCGCCAGAAGCGGTTTCCATTATGCGCCAGAAACGTTTTCCTTTATGGGCCAGTAGCCGGGTCCTTTATGGGACAGTAGCCGGATCCTTTATGGGCCAGTAGCCGGATCCTTTATGGGCCAGTAGCCGGGTCCTTTGTGGGCCAGAAGCGGTTTCCTTTGTGGGCTAGTAGCCGGGTCCTTCATGGGACAGAAGCGGGGTCCTTCATAGGCCAAAGCATACATAGTTTTTTGGGAGGGTGAGGAAAAGAGAACGTTGTTGGTGGCTTACTGCCCCACAATGCTTTAGCTTGCATCATACATTCTGCTGGAGTGTAAACCTGGTTCCTTCATAGGCCAGTATCTGGGTCCTTTATGGGCCAGCAGCCAGGTCATTTATTGGCCAGTAGCCGGATACTTTATGGGCCAGAAGCGGTTTCCTTTATGAGCCAGAAGCCGGGTCCTTTGTGGGCTAGAAGCGGGTTCCTTTATGGGCCAGAAGCTAGGTCCTTCATGGGGCACAGCTTACATCTTTTATTGTTAGATGGAGGCAAAGAGGATGTTGTGGGTGGTTAACTGCCCCACAATTATTTAGCTTCCATCTACTTGGTGCTGGAGTGCATCCTGGTGCTTTTATAGGCCAGAAGTGGGGTCCTTCATGGTCCAGAAGCGGGGTCCTTCATGGGCCACAGTTTACATCTTTCATGGGCCAGAAGTTGGGTCCTTTATGGGCCAGAAGCAGGTTCCTTTATGGGCCAGTAGCCGTGTCCTTTATGGGCTAGTAGCCGTGTCCTTTATGGGCCAGTAGCCGTGTCCTTTATGGGCCAGTAGCCGTGTCCTTTATGGGCCAGAAGCCGTGTCCTTTATGGGCCAGAAGTGGGGTCCTTTATGGGCCAGAAGCGGTGTCCTTTATGGGCCAGAAGCGGGGTCCTTTATGGGCCAGTAGCTGGGTCCTTTATGGGCCAGTAGCCGGGTCCCTCATCGGCCAGTAGCCGGGTCCCTTATGGGCTAGTAGCCGTGTCCTTTATGGGCCAGTAGCCGTGTCCTTTATGGGCCAGTAGCCGTGTCCTTTATGGGCCAGAAGCGGGGTCCTTTATGGGCCAGAAGCCGTGTTCTTTATGGGCCAGAAGCCGTGTGCTTTATGGGCCAAAAGCGGGGTCCTTCATGGGCTAGAAACGGGGTCCTTCATGGGCAAGAAGCAGGGTCCTTCATGGGCCAGTAGCCGGGTCCTTTATGGGCCAGTAGCCGGGTCCTTTATGGGCCAGTAGCGAGTTCCTTTATGGGCCAGTAGCCAGGTCCTTTATGGGCGAGTAGCCAGGTCCTTTATGGGCCAGTAGCCAGGTCCTTTATGGGCCAGAAGCGGGGTCCTTCATGGGCACAAGCATAGATAGTTTTTTGTGAGTGGGAGGAAAAGGGGACGTTGTTGGTGGCTAACTGCCCCACATTGCTTTAGCTTGCATCATACTTGGTGCTGGAGCGTAAACCTGGTTCCTTTATGGGCCAGTTGCCGGGTCCTTTAGGGGCCAGAAGCTGGGTCCTTTATGGGCCAGTAGCCGTATCCTTTATGGGCCAGTATCCGGGTCCTTTATGGGCCAGTAGCCGGGTCCTTCATGGGCCAAAGCATACATAATTTTTTGGGAGGGTGAGGAAAAGAGGACGTTGTTGGTGGCTGACTGCCCCACAATGCTTTAGCTTGCATCATACTTGGTGCTGGAACGTAAACCTGGTTCCTTCATAGGCCAGTATCCGGGTCGTTTATGGGCCAGTAGCCGGGTCCTTTATGGGCCCGTAGCCGGGTTCTTTATGGGCCAGTAGCCGGGTCCTTTGTGGGCCAGTAGCCGGGTCCTTTATGGGCCAGAAGCGGTTTCCTTTATGAGCCAGAAGCCGGGTCCTTTGTGGGCTTGAAGCGGGTTCCTTTATGGGCCAGAAGCTAGATCCTTCATGGGGCACAGCTTACATCTTTTATTGTTAGATTAAGGCAAAGAGGATGTTGTGGGTGGTTAACTGCCCCACAATTTTTTAGCTTGCATCTACTTGGTGCTGGAGTGCATCCTGGTGCTTTCATAGGCCAGAAGCAGGGTCCTTCATGGGCCACAGTTTACATCTTTCATGGGCCAGAAGCAGGTTCCTTTATGGGCCAGTAGCCGGTTCCTTTATGGGCCAGTAGCCGTGTCCTTTATGGGCCAGTAGCCGTGTGCTTTATGGGCCAGTAGCCGTGTCCTTTATGGGCCAGTAGCCGTGTCCTTTATGGGCCAGAAGTGGGGTCCTTTATGGGCGAGAAGCGGGGTCCTTTATGGGCCAGAAGCGGGGTCTTTATGGGCCAGAAGTGGGGTCCTTTATGGGCCAGAAGCGGTTTCCTTTATTCTCCAGAAGCGGTTTCCTTTATGCGCCAGAAGCGGTTTCCTTTATGGGCCAGTACCCGGGTCCTTTATGGTCCATTAGCCGTGTCCTTTATGGGCCAGAAGCGGGGTCCTTTATGGGCCAGAAGCGGGGTCCTTTATTGGCGAGAAGTGGGGTCCTTTGTTGGCTAGAAGCGGGGTCCATTATGGGCCAGTAGCCGGGTCCTTTATGTGCCAGTAGCCGGGTCCTTTATGTGCCAGTAGCCGGGTCCTTTATGTGCCAGTAGCCGAGTCCTTTATGGGCCAGTAGCTAGGTCCTTCATGGGACACAGCTTACATATTTTATCGATAGATTGAGGCAAAGAGGATGTTGTGGGTGGTTAACTGCCTCAGAATTTTTTAGCTTGCATGTACTTGGTGCTGGAGTGCATCCTGGTGCTTTCATAGGCCAGAAGCGGGGTCCTTCATTGTACAGAAGCGGGGACCTTCATGGGCCACAGTTTACATCTTTCATGGGCCAGAAGTTGGGTCCTTTATGGGCCAGAAGCAGGTTCCTTTCTGGGCCAGTAGCCGTGTCCTTTATGGGCCTGTAGCCGTGTCCTTTATGGGCCAGAAGCGGTTTCCTTTATGGTCCAGTAGCCGGGTCCTTTATGGTCCAGTAGCTGGGTCCTTTATGGGCCAGTAGCCGGGTCCTTTATGGGTCAGAAGCCGGGTCCTTTATGGGCCAGAAGCGGTTTCCTTTATGAGCCAGTAGCCGGGTCCTTTATGGGCCAGTAGCCGGGTCCTTTATGTGCCAGAAGCGGAGTCCTTTAGGGGCCAGAAGCGGGGTCCTTCATGGGCCAAAGCATATATAGTTTTTGGGGAGTGTGAGGAAAAGAGGACGTTGTTGGTGGCTGACTGCCCCACAATACTTTAGCTTGCGTCATAGTTGGTGCTGGATCATAAACCTGTTTCCTTCATAGGCCAGAAGCGGGGTCCTTTATAGACCAGAAGCTAGGTGCTTCATGGGGCACAGCTTACATCTTTTATTGTCAGAGTGAGGCAAAGAGGACGTTGTGGGTGGTTAACTGCCCCACAATGCTTTAGCTTGCATCATATATTCTGCTGGAGTGTAAACCTGGTTCCTTCATAGGCCAGTATCCGGGTCCTTTATGGGCCAGCAGCCAGGTCATTCATTGGCCAGTAGCCGGATACTTTGTGGGCTAGAAGCGGGTTCCTTTATGGGCCAGAAGCTAGGTCCTTCATGGGGCCCAGCTTACATCTTTTATTGTTAGATTGAGGCAAAGAGGATCTTGTGGGTGGTTAACTGCCCCACAATTTTTTTGCTTGCATCTACTTGGTGCTGGAGTGCATCCTGGTGTTTTCATAGGTGAGAAGCGGGGTCCTTCATGGTCCAGAAGCGGGGTCCTTCATGGGCCACAGTTTACATCTTTCATGGGCGAGAAGTTGGGTCCTTTATGGGCCAGAAGCAGGTTCCTTTATGGGCCAGTAGCCGTGTCCTTTATGGGCCAGAAGCGGTTTCCTTTATGGGCCAGTACCCGGGTCCTTTATGGGCCAGTAGCCGGGTCCTTTATGGGCCAGTAGCCGAGTCCTTTATGGGCCAGACGTGGAGTCCTTTAGGGGCCAGAAGCGGGGTCCTTCATTGGCCAAAGCATATATAGTTTTTGGCGAGGGTGAGGAAAAGAGGACGTTGCTTGTGGCTGACTGCCCCAGAATGCTTTAGCTTGCATCATACTTGGTGCTGGAACGTAAACCTGGTTCCTTTATGGGCCAGTATGCAGGCCCTTTATGGGCCAGAAGCGGTTTCCTTTATGGGCCAGAAGCGGTTTCCTTTATGGGCAGTAGCCGGGTCCTTTATGGGCCAGTAGCCGGGTACTTTATGGGCCAGTAGCGGTTTCCTTTATGGGCCAGAAGCGGTTTCCTTTATGCGCCAGAAGCGGTTTCCTTTATGGGCCAGTAGCCGGGTCCTTTATGGGCCAGTAGCCGGGTCCTTTATGGGCCAGTAGCCGGATCCTTTATGGGCTAGTAACTGGGTCCTTTATGGGCCAGTAGCCGTGTCTTTTATGGGCCAGTACGCATGTCTTTTATGGGCTAGTAGCCGTGTCCTTTATCGGCCAGAAGCCGTGTCCTTTATGGGCCAGAAGCGGGGTCCTTTATGGGCCAGAAGCGGGGTCCTTTATGGGCCAGCAGCCGGGTCCTTTATGGGCCAGTAGCCGGGTCCTTTATGGGCCAGTAGCCGGGTCCTTTATGGGCCAGTAGCTAGGTATTTCATGGGGCACAACTTACATCTCTTATTGTCAGAGTGAGGCAAAGAGGACGTTGTGGGTGTTTAACTGCCCCACAATTGTTTAGCTTGCATCTACTTGGTGCTGGAGTGCAACCTGGTGCATTTATAGGCCAGAAACGGGGTCCTTTATGGTCCAGAACTGGGGTCCTTCCTAGGCCACAGCTTACATCTTTCATGGGTGAGAAGTTGGGTCCTTTATGGGCCAGAAGAGGTTTCCTTTATGGGCCAGAAGCGGTTTCCTTTATGGGCCAGTAGCCGTGTCCTTTATGGGCCAGAAGCGGGTTCCTTTATGGGCCAGTAGCTGGGTCCTTTATGGGCCAGTAGCCGGGTCCTTTATGGGCCAGAAGCGGGGTCTTTCATGGGCCAAAGCATACATAGTTTTTTGGGAGGGTGAGGAAAAGAGGACGTTGTTGGTGGCTTACTGCCCCACAATGCTTTAGCTTGCATCATACATTCTGCTGGAGCGTAAACCTGGTTCCTTCATAGTCAACTATCCGGGTCCTTTATGGGCCAGCAGCAGGTCATTTATTGGCCAGTGGCCGGATACTTTATGGGCCAGAAGCGGTTTCCTTTATGAGCCAGAAGCCGGGTCCTTTGTGGGCTAAAAGCGGGTTCCTTTATGGGCCAGAAGCTAGGTCCTTCATGGGGCATAGCTTACATCTTTTATTGTTAGATTAAGGCAAAGAGGATGTTGTGGGTGGTTAACTGCCCCACAATTTTTTAGCTTGCATCTACTTGGTGCTGGAGTGCATCCTGGTGCTTTCATAGGCCAGAAGCGGGGTCCTTCATGGGCACAGTTTACATCTTTCATGGGCCAGAAGTTGGGTCCTTTATGGGCCAGAAGCAGGTTCCTTTATGGGCCAGTAGCCGTGTCCTTTATGGGCCAGTAGCCGTGTCCTTTCTGGGCCAGAAGTGGGTTCCTTTATGGGCCAGAAGCGGGGTCCTTTATGGGCCAGAAGTGGGGTCTTTATGGGCCAGAAGCGGGGTCCTTTATGGGCCAGTAGCCGTGTCCTTTATGGGCCAGAAGTGGGGTCCTTTATGGGCCAGTAGCCGGGTCCTTTATGGGCCAGTAGCCGGGTCCTTTATGGGCCAGTAGCCGGATCCTTTATGGGCCACTAGCCGGACAATCTTTTATTGTCAGAGTGAGGCAAAGAGGACGTTGTGGGTGTTTAACTGCACCACAATTGTTTAGCTTGCATCTACTTGGTGCTGGAGTGCAACCTGGTGCACTTATAGGCCAGAAGCGGGGTCTTTTATGGTCCAAAACTGGGGTCCTTCCAGGGCCACAGCTTACATCTTTCATGGGCGATAAGTTGGGTCCTTTATGGGCCAGAAGCGGTTTCCTTTATGGGCCAGTAGCCGGGTCCTTTATGGGCCAGAAGCGGGGTCCTTTATGGGCCAGTAGCTGGGTCCTTTATGGGCCAGTAGCCGGTTCCCTTATGGGCCAGAAGCGGGGTCCTTTATGGGCCAGAAACGGGGTCCTTCATGGGCACAAGCATACATAGTTTTTTGGGATGGTGAGGAAAACAGGAAGTTGTTGGTGGCTAACTGCCCCACAATGGTTTAGCTTGCATCATACATTCTGCTGGAGCGTAAACCTGGTTCCTTTATTGGCCAGTAGCCGGGTCCTTTATGGGCCAGTAGCCGGGTCCTTTATGGGCCAGTAGCGGGTTCCTTTATGGGCCAGTAGCGGGTTCCTTTATGGGCCAGTAGCCGGATCCTTTATGGGGCAGTAGCCGGGTCCATTAGGGGCCAGAAGCGGGGTCCTTCATGGGCCAAAGCATACATCGTTTTTGGGGAGGGTGAGGAAAAGAGAACGTTGTTGGTGGCTGACTGCCCCACCATGCTTTAGCTTGCATCATACTTGGTGCTGGAACGTAAACCTGGTTCCTTTATGGGCCAGTAGCCGGGTCCTTCATGGGCCAGAAGCGGTTTCCTTTATGGGCCAGAAGCGGTTTCCTTTATTGGCCAGAAGCGGTTTCCTTTATGGGCCAGTATCCGGGTCCTTTATGGGCCAGTATCCGGGTCCTTTATGTTCCAGTAGCCGGGTCCTTTATGGGCCAGTAGCCGCGTCCTTTATGGGCCAGAAGCTGGGTCTTTATGGGCCAGAAGCCGGGTCCTTTATGGGCAGTAGCTGGGTACTTTATGGGCCAGAAGCCGGGTCTTTTATGGGCCAGTAGCTGGGTCCTTTATGGGCCAGAAGCGGTTTCCTTTACTCGCCAGAAACGGTTTCCTTTACGCGCCAGAAGCGGTTTCCTTTATGCGCCAGAAGCGGTTTCCTTTATGGGCCAGTAGCCGGGTCCTTTATGGGCCAGAATCGGTTTCCTTTGTCGGCTAGTAGCCGGGTCCTTCATGGGCCAGAAGCGGGGTCCTTCATGGGCCAATGGATACATAGTTTTTTGGGAGGGTGAGGAAAAGAGGACGTTGTAGGTGGCTTACTGCCCCACAATGGTTTAGCTTGCATCATACATTCTGCTGGAGTGTAAACCTGGTTCCTTCATAGGCCAGTATCCGGATCCTTTATGGGCCAGCAGCCAGGTCATTTATTGGCGAGTATCCGGATACTTTATGGGCCAGAAGCGGTTTCCTTTATGAGCCAGAAGCCGGGTCCTTTGTGGGCTAGAAGCGGGTTCCTTTATGGGCCAGAAGCTAGGTGCTTCATGGGGCACAGCTTACATCTTTTATTGTTAGATTGAGGCAAAGAGGATGTTGTGGGTGGTTAACTGCCTCACAATTTTTTAGCTTGCATCTACTTGGTGCTGGAGTGCATCCTGGTGCTTTCATAGGCCAGAAGTGGGGTCCTTCATGGTCCAGAAGCGGGGTCCTTCATGGGCCACAGTTTACATCTTTCATGGGCCAGAAGTTGGGTCCTTTATGGGCCAGAAGCAGGTTCCTCTATGGGCCAGTAGCCGTGTCCTTTATGGGCCAGTAGCCGTGTCCTTTATGGGCCAGCAGCCGTGTCCTTTATGGGCCAGAAGCGGTGTCCTTTATGGGCCAGAAGCGGTGTCCTTTATGGGCCAGTAGCCGTGTCCTTTATGGGCCAGAAGCGGGGTCCTTTATGGGCCAGTAGCTGGGTCCTTTAGGGGTTAGTAGCTAGGTATTTCATGGGGCACAGCTTACATCTTTTATTGTCAGAGTGAGGCAAAGAGGACGTTGTGGGTGTTTAACTGCCCCACAATTGTTTAGCTTGCATGTACTTGGTACTGGAGTGCAACCTGGTGCACTTATAGGCCAGAAGCGGGGTCCTTTATGGTCCAGAACTGGGGTCCTTCATAGGCCACAGCTTAGATCTTTCATGGGCGAGAAGTTGGGTCCTTTATGGGCCAGTAGCCGGGTCCTTTATGGGCCAGAAGCGGAGTCCTTTAGGGGCCAGAAGCGGGGTCCTTCATGGGCCAGTAGCCGGGTCCTTTATGGGCCAGTAGCCGGGTCCTTTATGGGCCAGTAGCGAGTTCCTTTATGGGCCAGTAGAAAGGTCCTTTATGGGCCAGTAGCCGGGTCCTTTATGGGCCAGAAGCGGGGTCCTTCATGGGCACAAGCATACATAGTTTTTTGTGATGGTGAGGAAAAGGGGACGTTGTTGGTGGCTAACTGCCCCACATTGCTTTAGCTTGCATCATACTTGGTGCTGGAGCGTAAACCAAGTAGCCGGGTCCTTTATGGGCCAGTAGCCGGGGCCTTTATGGGCCAGTAGCTGGGGCCTTTATGGGCCAGTAGCTGGGGCCTTTATGGGCCAGTAGCCGGGGCCTTTATGGGCCAGATGCGGTTTCCTTTGTGGGCTAGTAGCCGGGTCCTTCATGGGCCAGAAGCGGGGTCCTTCATGGGCCAAAGCATACATACTTTTTTGGGAGGGTGAGGAAAAGAAGACGTTGTTGGTGGCTAACTGCCCCACAATGCTTTAGCTTGCATCATACATTCTGCTGGAGCGTAAACCTGGTTCCTTCATAGGCCAGTATCCGGGTCGTTTATGGGCCAGTAGCCGGGTCCTTTATGGGCCCGTAGCCGGGCCCTTTATGGGCCAGAAGCAGTTTCCTTTATGGGCCAGAAGCAGTTTCCTTTATGGGCAGTAGCCGGCTCCTTTATGGGCCGGTAGCTGGGTACTTTATGGGCCAGAGGCCGGGTCCTTTATGGGCCAGTAGCTGGGTCCTTTATGGGCGAGAAGCGGTTTCCTTTACGCGCCAGAAATGGTTTCCTTTACGCGCTAGAAGCGGTTTCCTTTATGCGCCAGAAGCGGTTTCCTTTATGGGCAGGTAGCCGGGTCCTTTATGGGCCAGAAGCGGTTTCCTTTGTGGGTAGTAGCCGGGTCCTTCATGGGCCAGAAGCGGTTTCCTTTATGAGCCAGAAGCTGGGTCCTTTATGGGCCAGTAACTGGGTCATTTATGCGCCAGAAGCGGTTTCCTTTATCAGCCAGTAGCCGGGTCCTTTATGGGCCAGTAGCCGGGTCCTTTATGGGCCAGTAGCCGGGTCCTTTATGTGCCAGAAGCGGAGTCCTTTAGGGGCCAGAAGCTGGGTCCTTTCTGGGCCAGTAATTGGGTCATTTATGCGCCAGAAGCGGTTTCCTTTATCAGCCAGTAGCCGGGTCCTTTATGGGCCAGTAGCCGGGTCCTTTATGGGCCAGTAGCCGGGTCCTTTATGGGCCAGAAGCGGTTTCATTTATGGGCCAGAAGCGGTTTCCTTTATGGGCGAGTAGCCGGGTGCTTTATGGGCCAGTAGCGGTGTCATTTAGGGGCCAGAAGCGGGGTCCTTCATGGGCCAAAGCATATATAGTTTTTGGGGAGGGTGAGGAAAAGAGGACGTTGTTGGTGGCTGACTGCCCCACAATGCATTAGCTTGCATCATACATTCTGCTGGAACGTAAACCTGGTTCCTTTATCGGCCAGTAGCCGGGTCCTTTATGGGCCAGTAGCCGGGGCCTTTATGAGCCAGTAGCTGGGGCCTTTATGGGCCAGTAGCCGGGGCCTTTATGGGCCAGATGCGGTTTCCTTTGTGGGCTAGTAGCCGGGACCTTCATGGGCCAGAAGCAGGGTCCTTCATGGGCTAAAGCATACATAGTTTTTCGGGAGGGTGAGGAAAAGAGGACGTTGTTGGTGGCTGACTGCCCCACAATGCTTTAGCTTGCATCATACTTGGTGCTGGAACGTAAACCTGGTTCCTTTATGGGCCAGTAGCCGGGTCCTTCATGGGCCAGAAGCGGTTTCATTTATGAGCCAGAAGCGGTTTCCTTTATGGGCCAGTAGCCGGGTCCTTTATGGGCCAGTATCCGGGTCCTTTATGGGCCAGTATCCGGGTCCTTTATGTTCCAGTAGACGGGTCCTTTATGGGCCAGAAGCTGGGTCCTTTATGGTCCAGTAACTGGGTCATTTATGCACCAGAAGCGGTTTCCTTTATCAGCCAGTAGCCGGGTCCTTTATGGGCCAGTAGCCGGGTCCTTTATGTGCCAGAAGCGGAGTCCTTTAGGGGCCAGAAGCGGGGTCCTTCATGGGCCAGTAGCCGGGTCCTTTATGGGCCAGTAGCCGGGTCCTTTATGGGCCAGTAGCGAGTTCCTTTATGGGCCAGTAGTAAGGTCCTTTATGGGCCAGTAGCCGGGTCCTTTATGGGCCAGAAGCGGGGTCCTCCATGGGCACAAGCATACATAGTTTTTTGTGAGGAAAACGGGACGTTGTTGGTGGCTAACTGCCCCACATTGCTTTAGCTTGCATCATACTTGGTGCTGGAGCGTAGACCAGTTCCTTTATGGGCCAGTAGCCGGGTCCTTTATGGGCCAGTAGCCGGGTCCTTTATGGGCCAGTAGCCGGGTCCTTTATGGGCCAGAAGCGGGGTCCTTCATGGGCCAAAGCATACATAGTTTTTGGGGAGGGTGAGGAAAAGAGGACGTTGTTGGTGGCTGACTGCCCCACAATGCTTTAGCTTGCATCATACTTGGTGCTGGAACGTAAACCTGGTTCCTTTATGGGCCAGTAGCCGGGTCCTTCATGGGCCAGAAGCGGTTTCCTTTATGAGGCAGAAGCGGTTTCCTTTATGGGCCAGAAGCAGTTTCCTTTATGGGCCAGTAGCCGGGTCCTTTATGGGCCAGTATCCGGGTCCTTTATGGTCCAGTAGCCGGGTCCTTTATGGGCCAGTAGACGGGTCTTTTATGGGCCAGAAGCTGGGTCCTTTATGGGCCAGTAGCCGGGTCCTTTATGTGCCAGAAGCGGAGTCCTTCATGGACCAAAACATATATAGTTTTTGGGGAGGGTGAGGAAAAGAGTACGTTGTTGGTGACTGACTGCCCCACAATGCTTTAGCTTGCATCATACTTGGTGCTGGTACGTAAACCTGGTTCCTTTATGGGCCAGTAGCCGGGTCCATTATGGGCCAGTAGCCGGGTCCTTTATGGGCCAGTAGGCGGGGACTTTATGGGCCAGAAGCGGTTTCCTTTATGGGCCAGTAGCCGGGTTCTTTAGGGGCCAGTAGCCGGGTCCTTTAGGGGCCAGAAGTGGGATTCTTTAGGGGCCAAAGCATACATAGTTTTTGGGGAGGGTGAGGAAAAGAGGACGTTGTTGTTGGCTGACTGCCCCACAATGCTTTAGCTTGCATAATACTTGGTGCTGGAACGTAAACCTGGTTCCTTTATGGGCCAGTAGCCGGGTCCTTTATGGGCCAGTAGCCGGGTCCTTTATGGGCCAGTAGCCGGGTCCTTTATGGGCCAGAAGCTGTTTCCTTTATGGGCCAGAAGCGGTTTCCTTTATGGGCGAGTAGCTGGGTCCTTTATGGGCCAGTAGCGGTGTCATTTAGGGGCCAGAAGCGGGGTCCTTCATGGGCCAAAGCATATATAGTTTTTGGGGAGGGTGAGGAAAAGAGGACGTTGTTGGTGGCTGACTGCCCCACAATGCATTAGCTTGCATCATACATTCTGCTGGAACGTAAACCTGGTTCCTTTATCGGCCAGTAGCCGGGTCCTTTATGGGCCAGTAGCCGTGTCCTTTATGGGCCAGTAGCCGGGGCCTTTATGGGCCAGTAGCTGGGGCCTTTATGGGCCAGAAGCAGTTTCCTTTATGGGTAGTAGCCAGGTCCTTTATGGGCCAGTAGCTGGGTAATTTATGGGCCAGAAGCCAGGTCCTTTATGGGCCAGTAGCTGGGTCCTTTATGGGCCAGAAGCGGTTTCCTTCGTGGGCCAGAAGCGGGGTCCTTCATGGGCCAGAAGCGGGGTCCTTCATGGGCCAATGGATACACAGTTTTTTGGGAGGGTGAGGAAAAGAGTACGTTGTTGGTGGCTTACTGCCCCAGAATGGTTTAGCTTGCATCATACATTCTGCTGGAGTGTAAACCTGGTTCCTTCATAGGCCAGTATTCGGATCCTTTATGGGCCAGCAGCCATGTCATTTATTGGCTAGTATCCGGATACTTTATGGGCCAGAAGCGGTTTCCTTTATGAGGCAGAAGCCGGGTCCTTTGTGGGCTAGAAGCGGGTTCCTTTATGGGCCAGAAGCTAGGTCCTTCATGGGGCACAGCTTACATCTTTTATTGTTAGATTGAGGCAAAGAGGATGTTGTGGGTGGTTAACTGCCCCACATTTTTTTAGCTTGCATCTACTTGGTGCTGGAGTGCATGCTGGTGCTTTCATAGGCCAGAAGCGGGGTCCTTCATGGTGCAGAAGCGGGGTCCTTTATGGGCCAGTAGCCGTGTCCTTTATGGGCCAGAAGCGGGGTCCTTTATGGGCCAGAAGCGGGGTCCTTTATGGGCCAGAAGTGGGGTCCTTTATGGGCCAGTAGCCGGGTCCTTTTTGGGCCAGTAGCCGGTCCTTTATGTGTCAGTAGCTGGGTCCTTTATGGGTTAGTAGCTAGGTATTTCATGGGGCACAGCTTACATCTTTTATTGTCATAGTGAGGCAAAGAGGACGTTGTGGGTGTTTAGTGGCCCCACAATTGTTTAACTTGCATCTAGTTGGTACTGGAGTGCAACCTGGTGCACTTATAGGCCAGAAGCGGGGTCCTTTATGGTCCAGAACTGGGGTCCTTCATAGGCCACAGCTTACATCTTTCATGGGCGAGAAGTTGGGTCCTTTATGGGCCAGAAGAGGTTTCCTTTATGGGCCAGAAGCGGTTTCCTTTATGGGCCAGTAGCCGGGTCCTTTATGGGCCAGAAGCGGGGTCCTTTGTGGGCCAGTAGCCGGGTCCTATATGGGCCAGTAGCCGGGTCCTTTATGGGCCAGTAGCGAGTTCGTTTTTGGGCCAGTAGTAAGGTCCTTTATGGGCCATTAGCCGGGTCCTTTATGGGCCAGAAGCGGGGTCCTTCATGGGCACAAGCATGCATAGTTTTTTTTGATGGTGAGGAAAAGGGGACGTTGTTGGTGGCTAACTGCCCCACATTGCTTTAGCTTGCATCATACTTGGTGCTGGAGCGTAAACCTGGTTCCTTTATGGGCCAGCAGCCGGGTCCTTTATGGGCCAGTAGCCGGGTCCTTTATGGACCAGTAGCCGGGTCCTTTATGGGCCAGAAGCGGGGTCCTTCATGGGCCAAAGCATACATAGTTTTTGGGGAGGGTGAGGAAAAGAGGACGTTGTTGGTGGCTGACTGCCCTACAATGCTTTAGCTTGCATCATACTTGGTGCTGGAACGTAAACCTGGTTCCTTTATGAGCCAGAAGCGGTTTCCTTTATGGGCCAGAAGCGGTTTCCTTTATGGGCCAGTAGCCGGGTCCTTTATGGGCCAGTATCCGGGTCCTTTATGGTCCAGTAGCCGGGTCCTTTATGGGCCAGTAGCCGGGTCCTTTATGGGCCAGAAGCTGGGTCCTTTATGGGCCAGTAACTGGGTCATTTATGCGCCAGAAGCAGTTTCCTTTATCAGCCAGTAGCCGGGTCCTTTATGGGCCAGTAGCCGGGTCCTTTATGTGCCAGAAGCGGAGTCCTTTAGGGGCCAGAAGCGGGGTCCTTCATGGGCCAAAGCATATATAGTTTTTGGGGAGGGTGAGGAAAAGAGTACGTCGTTGGTGACTGACTGCCCCACAATGCTTTAGCTTGCATCATACTTGGTGCTGGTACGTAAACCTGGTTCCTTTATGGGCCAGTAGCCGGGTCCATTATGGGCCAGTAGCCGGGTCCTTTATGGGCCAGTAGGCGGGGCCTTTATGGGCCAGTAGGTGGGGCCTTTATGGGCCAGTAGCCGGGGCCTTTATGGGCCAGATGCGGTTTCCTTTGTGGGCTAGTAGCCGGGTCCTTCATGGGCCAGAAGCGGGGTCCTTCATGGGTCAAAGCATACATAGTTTTTTGGGAGGGTGAGGAAAAGAAGACGTTGTTGGTGGCTAACTGCCCCACAATGCTTTAGCTTGCATCATACATTCTGCTGGAGTGTAAACCTGGTTCCTTCATAGGCAAGTATCCGGGTCCTTTATGGGCCAGTAGCCGGGTCCTTTATGGGCCAGAAGCGGGGTCCTTCATGGGCAGAAGCATACATAGTTTTTTGTGAGGGTGAGGAAAAGGGGACGTTGTTGGTGGCTAACTGCCCCACATTGCTTTAGCTTGCATCATACTTGGTGCTGGAGCGTAAACCTGGTTCCTTTATGGTCCAGAAGTGGGGTCCTTTATGGGCCAGAAGCGGGGTCCTTTATGGGCCAGAAACGGGGTCTTTCATTGTCCAGAACTTGGGTCGTTCCTAGGCCACAGCTTACATCTTTTATGGGCGAGAAGTTGGGTCCTTTATGGGCGAGAAGTTGGGTCCTTTATGGGCGAGAAGTTGGGTCCTTTATGGGTGAGAAGTTGGGTCCTTTACGGGCCAGTAGCCGGGTCCTTTATGCGCCAGTAGCCGGGACCTTTATGGGCCAGAAGCGGGGTCCTTCATGGGCTCAAGCATACATAGTTTTTTGGGAGGTTTAGGAAAAGAGGAGGTTGTTGGTGGCTAACTGCCCCACAATGCTTTAGCTTGCATCATACTTGGTGCTGGATTGTAAACCTGGTTCCTTTATGGGCCAGTAGCCGGGTCCTTTATGGGCCAGTAGCCGGGTCCTTTATGGGACAGTAGCTGTGTCCTTTATGGGCCAGAAGCGGTTTCCTTTATGCTCCAGAAGCGGTTTCCTTTATGAGCCAGTAGCCGGGTCCTTTATGAGCCAGTAGCCGGGTCCTTTATGGGCCAGTAGCCGGGTCCTTTATGGGCCAGTAGCGGAGTTCTTTAGGGGCCAGAAGCAGGGTCCTTCATGGGCCAAAGCATATATAGTTTTTGGGGAGGATGAGGAAAAGTGGACATTGTTTGTGGCTGACTGCCACAGAATGCTTTAGCTTGCATCATACTTGGTGCTGGAATGTAAACCTGGTTCCTTAATGGGCCAGTTGCCGGGTCCTTTATGGGCCAGTTGCCGGGTCCTTTATTTTCCAGAAGCAGTTTCCTTTATGGGCCAGTAGCCGGGTCCTTTAGGGACCAGTAGCCGGGTGCTTTAGGGGCCAGTAGCCGGGTCCTTTAGGGACCAGTAGCCGGGTCCTTTAGGGGACAGAAGCGGGGTCCTTCATGGGCCAAAGCATACATAGTTTTTGGGGAGGTTGAGGAAAAGAGGACGTTGTTGGTGGCTGACTTCCCCACAATGCTTTAGCTTGCATCATACTTGGTGCTGGAACGTAAACCTGGTTCCTTTATGGGCCAGTAGCCGGGTCCTTTATGGGCCCGTAGCCGGGCCCTTTATGGGCCAGAAGCGGTTTCCTTTATGGGCCAGAAGCAGTTTCCTTTATGGGCAGTAGCCGGGTCCTGTATGGGCCAGTAGCTGGGTACTTTATGGGCCAGAAGCCGGGTCCTTTATGGGCAGTAGCTGGGTCCTTTATGGGCCAGAAGCGGTTTCCTTTACGCGCCAGAAGCGGTTTCCTTTATGCGCCAGAAGAGGTTTCCTTTATGGGCCAGTAGCCGGTTCTTTTATGGGCCAGAAGTGGTTTCCTTTGTGGGCTAGTAGCCGGGTCCTTCATGGGCCAGAAGCGGGGTCCTTCATGGGCCAATGCATACATAGTTTTTTGGGAGGGTGAGGAAAAGAGGACGTTGTTGGTGGCTTACTGCCCCACAATGGTTTAGCTTGCATCATACTTGGTGCTGGAGTGTAAACCTGGTTCCTTTATGGGCCAGTAGCCGGGTCCTTTATGGGCCAGTAGCCTGGTCCTTTATGGGCCAGTAGCCGGATCCTTTATGGGCCAGAAGCGGTTTCCTTTATGGGCCGGAAACCGGGTCCTTTGTGGGCTAGAAGCGGGTTCCTTTATGGGCCAGAAGCTAGGTCCTTCATGGGGCACAGCTTACATCTTTTATTGTTAGATTGAGGTAAAGAGGATGTTGTTGGTGGTTAATTGCACCACAATTTTTTAGCTTGCATCTACTTGGTGCTGGAGTGCATCCTGGTGCTTTCATAGGCCAGAAGCGGGGTCCTTCATGGTCCAGAAGCGGGGTCCTTCATGGTCCAGAAGCGGGGTCCTTCATGGGCCACAGTTTACATCTTTCATGGGCCACAGGTTGGGTCCTTTATGGGCCAGTAGCCGTGTCCTTTATGGGCCAGTAGCTGTGTCCTTTAAGGGCCAGAAGCAGGTTCCTTTATGGTCCAGTAGCCGGGTCCTTTATGGGCCAGTTACAGGGTCCTTTATGGGCCATTACCGTGTCCTTTATGGGCCAGAAGCGGGGTCCTTTATGGGCCAGTAGCCGGGTCCTTTATGGGCCAGAAGCGGGGTCCTTTATGGGCCAGAAGCGTGGTCCTTTGTTGGCTTGAAGCTTGGTCCTTTATGGGCCAGTAGCCGGGTCCTTTATGTGCCAGTAGCCGGGTCCTTTATGTTCCAGTAGCCGAGTCCTTTATGGGCCAGTAGCTAGGTACTTCATGGGGCACAGCTTACATCTTTTATTGTCAGAGTGAGGCAAAGAGGACGTTGTGGGTGTTTAACTGCCCCACAATTGTTTAGCTTGCATCTACTTGGTGCTGGAGTGCAACCTGGTGTTCTTATAGGCCAGAAGCGGCGTCCTTCATGGTCCATAACTGGGGTCCTTCATAGGCCACAGCTTACATCTTTTATAGGCGAGAAGTTGGGTCCTTTGTGGGCGAGAAGTTGGGTCTATTATGGGAGAGAAGTTGGGTCCTTTATGGGCGAGAAGTTGTGTCCTTTGCGGGCCAGTAGCTTGTGCTTTATGGGCCAGTAGCCGTGTCCTTTATTTGCCAGTTACCGGGTCCTTTATGGGCCAGAAGCGGGGTCCTTTATGGGCCAGAATCAGGGTCCTTTATGGGCCAGCAGCCGGGTCCTTTATGTGCCATAGCCGGGTCCTTTATGTGCCAGTAGCCGGGTCCTTTTACTGGCCAGCATGTAGGTACTTTATGGGGCACAGCTTAAATCTTTTATTGTCAGTGTGAGGCAAAGAGGATGTTGTGGGTGTTTAACTGCCCCACAATGCTTTAGCTTGCATCATACTTGGTGCTGGATTGTAAACCTGGTTGCTTTATGGGCCAGTAGCCGGGTCCTTTATGGGACAGTAGCCGGGTCCTTTATGGGCCAGAAGCGGTTTCCTTTATGCGCCAGAAGCGGTTTCCTTTATGAGCCAGTAACCGGGTCCTTTATGAGCCAGTAGCCGGGTCCTTTATGGGCCAGTAGCCGGGTCCTTTATGGGCCAGAAGCGGAGTCCTTTAGGGGCCAGAAGCGGGGTCCTTCATGGGCCAAAGCATATATAGTTTTTGGAGAGGGTGAGGAAAAGTGGACGTTGTTTGTGGCTGACTGCCCCAGAATGCTTTAGCTTGCATCATACTTGGTGTTGCAACGTAAACCTGGTTCCTTTATGGGCCAGTAGCCGGGTCCTTTATGGGCCAGTAGCCGGGTCCTTTATTTTCCAGAAGCGGTTTCCTTTAGGGGCCAGTAGCCGGGTCCTTTAGGGGCCAGTAGCCGGGTCCTTTAGGGACCAGTAGTCGGGTCCTTTAGGGTCCAGAAGCGGGGTCCTTCATGGGCCAAAGCATACATAGTTTTTGGGGAGGTTGAGGAAAAGAGGACGTTGTTGGTGGCTGACTGCCCCACAATGCTTTAGCTTGCATCATACTTGGTGCTGGAACGTAAACCTGGTTCGTTTATGGGCCAGTAGCCGGGTCATTTATGGGCCAGTAGCCGGGTCCGTTATGGGCCAGAAGCGGTTTCTTTTATGGGCCAGAAGCGGTTTCCTTTTTGGGCCAGTAGCCGGGTCCTTTATGCGCCAGAAGCGGGGTCCTTTATGGGCTAGTAGCGGGGTCCTTTATGGGCCAGTAGCCGGGTCCTTCATGGGCCAAAGCATACATAGTTTCTCAGGAGGGTGAGGAAAAAAGGATGTTGTTGGTGGCTAACTGCCCCACAATGCTTTAGCTTGCATCATAGTTGGTGCTGGAGCGTAAACCTGCTTCCTTCACAGGCCAGAAACGGGGTCCTTTATAGGCCAGAAGCTAAGTCCTTTATGGGGCACAGCTTACATCTTTTATTGTCAGAGTGAGGGAAAGAGGACATTGTGGGTGGTTATCTGCCCCACAATTGTTTTGCTTGCAACTACTTGGTGCTGGAGTGCATCCTGGTGCTTTCATAGGCCAGAAGCGTGGTCCTTCATGGTCCAGAACTGGGGTCCTTCATAGGCCACAGCTTACATCTTTCATGGGCCAGAAGTTGGGTCCTTTATGGGCCAGAAGCAGGTTCTTTTATGGGCTAGTAACCGGGTCCTTTATGGGCCAGTATCGGGTTCCTTTATGGGCCTCTAGCCGGGTCCTGTATGGGCCAGTAGCCGGGTCCTTCATGGGCACAAGCATACATAGTTTTTTGGGTGGGTGAGAAAAGAGGAGGGTGTTGCTGGCTGACTGCCCCACAATGCTTTAGCTTGCATCATAGTTGGTGCTGGAACGTAAACCTGGTTCCTTTATGGGCCAGTAGGCGGGTCCTTTATAGGCCAGTAGCCGGGTCCTTTATGGGCCAGAAGCGGTTTCCTTTATGGGCAGTAGCCGGGTCCTTTATGGTCCAGTAGCCGGGTCCTTCATGGGCCAGTAACCGGGTCCTTTATGGGCCAGTATCCAGGTCCTTTATGGGCCAGAAGTGGTTTCCTTTATGCCCCAGAAGCGGTTTCCTTTATGAGCCAGTAGCTGGGTCCTTTATGGGCCAGTAGCCGGGTCCTTTATGGGCCAGAAGCGGAGTCTTTTAGGGGCCAGAAGCGGGGTCCTTCATGGGCCAAAGCATATATAGTTTTGGGGGAGGGTGAGGAAAAGAGGACGTTGCTGGTGGCTGACTTCCCCACAATGCTTTAACTTGCATCATACTTGGTGCTGGAACGTAAACCTGGTTCCTTTATGGGCCAGAAGCCGTACTTTATGGGCCAGAAGCCAGGTCCTTTATGGGCCAGAAGCCAGGTCCTTTATGGGCCAGTAGCCGGGTCCTTTATGGGCCAGTAGCCGGGTCCTTTATGGGCCAGTAGCCGGGTCCTTCATGGGCCAGAAGTGGTTTCCTTTATGGGCCAGAAGTGGTTTCCTTTATGGGCCAGTAGCTGGATCCTTTATGGGCCAGTAGTGGAGTCCTTTAGGGGCCAGAAGCGAGGTCCTTCATGGGCCAAAGCATATATAGTTTTTGGGGAGGGTGAGGAAAAGAGGACGTTTTTGGTGGCTGACTGCCCCACAATGCATTAGCTTGCATCATACATTCTGCTGGAACGTAAACCTGGTTCCTTTATCGGCCAGTAGTCGGGTCCTTTATGGGCCAGTAGCCGGGTCCTTTATGGGCCAGTAGCCGGGGCCTTTATGGGCCAGTAGCTGGGGCCTTTATGGGCCAGTAGCCAGGGCCTTTATGGGCCAGTAGCGGGGTCCTACATAGGCCACAGCTTACATCTTTTATGGGCGAGAAGTTGGGTCCTTTATGGGCGAGAAGTTGGGTCATTTATGGGCGAGAAGTTGGGTCCTTTATTGGCGAGAAGTTGGGTCCTTTACGGGCCAGTAGCCGGGTCCTTTATGGGCCATCAGCCGGGTCCTTTATGGCTCAGAAGCGGGGTCCTTTATGGGCCAGAAGCGGGGTCCTTCATGGGCACAAGCATACATAGTTTTTTGGGAGGGTGAGGAAAACAGGACGTTGTTGGTAGCTAACTGCCCCACAATGCTTTAGCTTGCATCATACGTGGTGCTGGAGCGTAAACCTGGTTCCTTTATGGGCCAGTAGCCGGGTCCTTCATGGGCCAGTAGCCGGGTCCTTTATGGGCCAGTAGCCAGGTCCTTTATGGGCCAGAAGTGGTTTCCTTTATGCCCCAGAAGCGGTTTCCTTTATGAGCCAGTAGCTGGGTCCTTTATGGGCCAGTAGCCGGGTCCTTTATGGGCCAGAAGCGGAGTCTTTTAGGGGCCAGAAGCGGGGTCCTTCATGGGCCAAAGCATATATAGTTTTTGGGGAGGGTGAGGAAAAGAGGACGTTGTTGGTGGCTGACTTCCCCACAATGCTTTAGCTTGCATCATACTTGGTGCTGGAACGTAAACCTGGTTCCTTTATGGGCCAGTAGCCGGGTCCTTTATGGGCCAGTAGCCGAGTCCTTTATGGGCCAGTAGCCAGGGCCCTTATGGGCCAGAAGCGGTTTCCTTTGTGGGCTAGTAGCCGGGTCCTTCATGGGCCAGAAGCGGGGTCCTTCATGGGCGAAAGCATACATAGTTTTTTGGGAGGGTGAGGAAAAGAGGACGTTGTTGGTGGCTAACTGCCCCACAGTGCTTTAGCTTGCATCATACATTCTGCTGGAGCGTAAACCTGGTTCCTTCATAGGCCAGTATCCGGGTCCTTCATGGGCCAGCAGCCAGGTCATTTATTGGCCAGTAGCCGGATACTTTATGGGCCAGAAGCGGTTTCCTTTATGAGCCAGAAGCCGGGACCTTTGTGAGCTAGAAGCGGGTTCCTTTATGGGCCAGTAGCCAGGTCCTTTATGGGCCAGAAGCGGTTTCCTTTATGGGCAGTAGCCGAGTCCTTTATGGGCCAGTAGCCGGGTCCTTTATGGGCCAGAAGCGGGGTCCTTCATGGGCCAAAGCATACATTGTTTTTCGCGAGGGTGAGGAAAAGAGGACGTTGTTGGTGGCTGACTGCCCCACAATGCTTTAGCTTGCATCATACTTGGTGCTGGAACGTAAACCTGGTTCCTTTATGGGCCAATAGCCGGGTCCTTTATGGGCCAGAAGCGGTTTCCTTTATGGGCAGTAGCCGGGTCCTTTATGGGCCAGTAGCCGGGTCCTTTATGGGCCAGAAGCGGGGTCCTTCATGGGCCAAAGCATACATTGTTTTTCGCGAGGGTGAGGAAAAGAGGACGTTGTTGGTGGCATTTTGTATATTCTCAGACATTTCATATACACAAATACAGAAATAATTTTTTGTTACAGTAGCTTCTGAAGAATGTTTTTATAAAATTTTTTTAATAGAGATTGAAATTTGTATATGTCTGTCAAAATGATGTTTTTCTACTTGTTTATAGCCCCTGATGAAAGCCCTTGTGTAGGGCTGAAACGCGTTGGGTATTTGAAAGAAATTTATTCTCTTTTATAGAAATCAATTAAAAAAACTGCATAATTTGGAATTTCCCTTTTTTGACATTCTGGGGTTTCCCCTCCTTTTTTTCTTATTATCAACGAATGTCCACACCTTGTATTTTTTGATCATCATTGTTTGGTTGTGTTGGGATAAATATGACTTGGGATAACATACAGTTATTCCAAAGAACATCTAGACAGACTATTGGAACAACCATCAATATTTTCCCACAACCATGAAGACTCACATTCTACATGGGAACAATTTAAACAAGAACATAAGAATATGATCAGGAGTGAATTACATGCGTCTACTTTCCTAGAATATTGTAGGGTACAAAGGATACCCAGAGGATTGAGAATATTAAAAGCACCAGGAATGTTTTTGGATAATCAGGAATTCATGAACAGATGGTGCTCTATCCTTAATAAATGTTCCCAAGATCTGATGATATTACTTGTGGACACTTCCACAGAATTGAATTCAAAATTGAAACAATCATTGAACTTACAGAGAGATAAATATAAAAGTGATAATATAGGTAATATAGAAAGCAAATTAGCATCTTTAGATTTGGAGCTTAAAGAATATTATAACAACTTAAAAACTTTTAAATATAAAAAATTTATGAGAGATGAAGAAGACTACAAAGCAAATAAAGTATATCCCTGGCTGTACAAAAAGACCAAGAAAGTGACTTTCTCTACACACGAAACGTCCTTTGGCTCACATACAGATTGGGAAACTAACACTGCAGATAGCAGTGAAACAGAAGCATCGACATCAGAAATTCCAACTTTTTTAGAATGAGGAAAACAAAAGAGAACATACAACTACAAAGAGAACCAAAAGAGACGCAGAGACAATATGACATCACCCCCGTACAGATTCAGAAAGAAACGCTGATAGTAAACCTCTCTAAAAGAACACTTACAACGACTGAGACACGCCTATTGAACAAAGGACTTACGTTTGTGCCAACTCCCCATCATGATCCAGTACAAATCAGATTAGATTTATTTCGATTTTTCAGAAACATTAAACTTCGACATTACTTTGGAAGCACTACTTCTAGATATACAGATTCAAAAAGTGCATTTAAACCTCCGTCAAAATTTATGCCACCAGGACCCCCGGATCCATTCATAAATACCTTTGAAAGACTAGTCACCCGGGACTTAGAGAAACTAGAATCGTCTCCTCACCATCACTGGACCAATTTAAATAGAAAAGAACAAGAGGCTTTAAAAACGTTATCAAAAGATACTTCCATCATCATAAAATCAGCGGATAAAGGCGGAGCAATAGTTATACAAGATACACATTTGTATAAAAAAGAGGTATTACACCAGTTGTCTGATACAACCGCCTACAAGGCATGTCAAGGTGATCCCACCTCCTCCATTACAAGGGAAATAAAAAATATCTTAGAAGAAGGAGTATGTCTAGGTTATATAACCCAGGAGGAACAGAAATTTCTGAACAAAGAAAAACCTAGAATCCCTGTCTTTTATACTCTACCGAAAATCCATAAAGGGATTTCACCTTCACCAGGACGACCCATTATATCAGGCTGTGGATCTATCCTGGAACCACTATCCCAATATATAGATTAATTTTTAAAACCCTTTGTACCCCAAATACCATCATATATTAGAGATTCTACAGATTTTATCAATAAAATTGAATCCATTCAGGTATCAGCAACGGATTTGTTAGTTACTATGGACATAAGATCGTTATACACGAGCATACCTCAACAGGAAGCTCTTGACATTATCTATTCTACACTTGATAAACGTATCGATAACAATCCCCGAACACATTTTTTGGGAGAATTAGCAGACATAGCCATGAGAAAAAATTATTTTAAATTTGATCAAATTTAGTACTGGCAGATTAAAGGGGTAGCAATGGGATGTCCAATGGCTCCAGAGGTAGCTAACCTCTTTATGGAAAATTTTGAGAAAGAAATACACACATCGTCTAACATTTATGTGAAAACATTACGATGTTGGTGGAGATTTATTGATGACATCTTTTGTATTTGGAAAGGTACACCAAAATTATTGGAAGAATTCATAGAATGGATAAATAATAAAGATCCTAACATACAGTTTGACCATCAACATAATATAACAGAAATAAATTTCCTAGATTTAATAATTAAGAAAAAGGATAACCATCTTTACACCACAATGTATAAAAAACCAACAGATAGAAACACCTATCTCTGTTTTGACAGTTCTTATCCAATACCATTAAGATGTAATTTACCACACAGTCAATTTCTGAGGATAAAACGAAATTGCACACCAGAAAAGGATTTTCTTTTTCACTCAGAAATTTTAAAACAACAATTCATTCATAGAGGATATCCTTCACAAATTATAGAACATAATTTTGAAAAAGTTTTATACAAAGAACAGACAGATTTAATGAAAAAAACTAAAAAAAACCCATCTCAGAAAATATATTGCAATCTTACAACCATGTGTCAAACAAATTACAAGGTAGTATCAAAAAGAATTGGCACATAATACAACATATTTCTGGATGTCAGGATTTACCACTTTTTTCATATAAAAGAACAAAAAACTTGAAAGACTTATTAGTCCATAGTGACTTCAAGAAACATACACTTTCTTCCAATTGTAACCTCATTGGTGCAAGCCCACCAATAGGACATTACCCCTGTGGACATTGCTCCTTTTGTAAATACACTCTCAAAATTCAACATTTTATAAATCCGATTGATCAAAGAAAATATTTGATACATCACTTTTCCAATTGCAACACTGCACAAGTAATCTATGTTATACAGTGCAGATGTTTGAAATTATATGTAGGACAAACATCAAGGAAAATTAAGATACGGATAGAACATCTAAGTAATATAAAAAATAAAAAAACAGGAGCTCCTTTGGTTTCTCATTGTCTTCAATGCCCTAAATATATTAGTACAGGTTTAAAATTTTGGGTCCTACAACAAATACATGGATCATTTTCTAGTTCTCTTTTATATAAAAAAGAAATAGAATGGATTTTAAGACTCAAAACAATGACACCTAGTGGTCTAAATGAGGAATGTTCATTTCTTCCCCTGATGTAAAGGATTCCTCAGATCCAAAAACATTTTTTACTCACAAGTATTCGACAGGTGTTCTTAATCCTATATCTAAAGGTCAGAATAATTATTCTCCTGGCAAGTAAAAAATAATAATAAAAGCTCTTACCAGTTTTAAATAATCATAAAGACATTGATGCCATTCATAGCAAAAGTGAGACAGAAAACCCTATTGAATAAAGCACTTTAACAACTTAAATGTAAGTATCTTTTAAATATTACAAATAAATGCTATACATGAATTTGCTTACCTATATTATGTACAGAAACATAAGAAGAAAAATTCTTTAGAAGCTACTGTAACAAAAAATTATTTCTGTATTTGTGTATATGAAATGTCTGAGAATATACAAAATGAAGAATGTTTTTATAAAATTTTTTTAATAGAGATTGAAATTTGTATATGTCTGTCAAAATGATGTTTTTCTATTTGTTTATAGCCCCTGATGAAAGCCCTTATGTAGGGCTGAAACGCGTTGGGTATTTGAAAGAAATTTATTCTCTTTTATAGAAATCAATAAAAAAATCTACATAATTTGGAATTTCCCTTTTTTGACATTCTGGGGTTTCCCCTCCTTTTTTTCTTATTTACATCTTTCATGGGCCAGTAGCCGGGTCCTTTATGGGCCAGTAGCCGGGTCCTTTATGGGCCACTAGCCGGGTCCTTCATGGGCCAGAAGCGGGGTCCTTCATGGTCCAGTAGCCGGGTCCTTCATGGGCCACAGGTTACATCTTTTCTTGTCAGGGCGAAGCAAAGTGGACGTTGTTGGTTGCTGACTGCCCCACAATGCTTTAGCTTGCATCATACTTGGTGCTGGAGCGTAAACCTGGTTCCTTCATAGGCCAGTAGCCGGGTCCTTTATGGGCCAGTAGCCGGGTCCTTTATGGGCCAGTAGCCAGGTCCTTTATGGACCAGAAGCGGTTTCCTTTATGGGCCAGAAGCCGTACTTTATGGGCCAGAAGCCAGGTCCTTTATGGGCCAGAAGCCAGGTCCTTTATGGGCCAGAAGCCAGGTCCTTTATGGGCCAGTAGCCGAGTCCTTTATGGGCCAGTAGCCGGGTCCTTTATGGGCCAGTAGCCGGGTCCTTCATGGGCCACAGGTTACATCTTTTCTTGTCAGGGCGAAGCAAAGTGGACGTTGTTGGTTGCTGACTGCCCCACAATGGTTTAGCTTGCATTATACCTGGTGCTGCGGCAAAACCTGGTACCTTTATAGTCCAAAAGCGGAGTCCTTCATGGGCCAGAAGCTGTTTCCTTCATGGGCCAAAGTGTACATAGTTTCTTGCAGGGTGAGGAAAAGAGGATGTTGTTGGTGGCTAACTGCCCCACAATGCTTTAACTTGCATCATAGTCGGTGCTGGAGCGTAAACCTGGTTCCTTCATAGGCCAGAAGCGGGGTCCTTCATGGGCCACAGCATACATCTTTTCTTGTCAGGGCGAGGCAGAAAGGACGTTGTTGGTTGCTAAGTGCCCCACAATGGTTTACCTTGCATCATACTTGGTGCTGGGGCAAAAACCTGCTTCCTTCATAGGCAAGAAGCGGGGTCCTTTCTGGTCCAGAAGCGGGGTCCTTTCTGGTCCAGAAGCCGGGTCCTTTCTGGTCCAGAAGCCGGGTCCTTTCTGGTCCAGAAGCCGGGTCCTTTCTGGTCCAGAAGCCGGGTCCTTTCTGGTCCAGAAGCCGGGTCCTTTCTGGGCCAGAAGCCGGGTCCTTTCTGGGCCAGAAGCCGGGTCCTTTATGGGACAGAAGCCAGGTCCTTTATGCGCCAGAAGCGGGGTCCTTCATGCGCCAGAAGCGGGGTCCTTCATGCACCAGAAGCGGGGTCCTTCATGCGCCAGAAGCAGGGTCCTTCATGGGCTAGAACCGGGGTCCTTCATGGGCCAGAAGCGGGGTCCTTCATGGGCCAAAGCATACATAGTTTTTTGGCAGGGTGAGGAAAAGAGGACGTTGTTGGTGGCTAACTGCCCCACAATGCTTTAGCTTGCATCATTCTTGGTGCTGGAGTGTAAACCTGGTTCCTTCATAGGCCAGTAGCCTGGTCCTTTATGGGCCAGTAGCCGGGTCCTTTATGGGCCAGAAGCAGGTTCCTTTATGGGCCAGAAGCTAGGTCCTTCATGGGGCACAGCTTACATCTTTTATTGTCAGAGTGAGGCAAAGAGGACGTTGTGGGTGGTTAACTGCCCCACAATGGTTTACCTTGCATCTAGTTGGTGCTGGAGTGCAACCTGGTGCTTTCATGGTCCAGAAGTGGGGTCCTTCATGGTCCAGAAGCGGGGGCCTTCATGGGCCACAGCTTACATCTTTCATGGGCCAGTAGCCGGGTCCTTTGTGGGTGAGTAGCCGGGTCTTTTATGGGCCAGTAGCCGGGTCCTTTATGGGCCAGTAGCGGGGTCCTTCATGGGCCAGTAGCAGGGTCCTTCATGGGCCAAAGCATACATAGTTTTTTGGGAGGGTGAGGAAAAGAGGACGTTGTTGGTGCCCTACAATGCTTTAGCTTGCATCATACCTGGTACTGGAGCGTAAACCTGGTTCCTTCATAGGCCAGTAGCCGGGTCCTTTATGGGCCAGTAGCCGGGTCCTTTATGGGCCAGAAGCGGTTTCCTTTATGGGCCAGAAGCGGTGTCTTTTATGAGCCAGTAGCCTGGTCCTTTATGGGCCAGTAGCCAGGTCCTTTATGGGCCAGAAGCAGGGTCCTTTATGGGCCAGAAGCAGGGTCCTACATGGGCCACAGCTTACATATTTTCTTGTCAGGGTGAAGCAAAGAGGACGTTGTTGGTTGCTGACTGCCCACAATGGTTTAGCTTGCATCATACTTGGTGCTACGGCAAAAACCTGGTTCCTTTATGGGCCAGAAGTGGCATCCTTCATGGGGCAAAAGCGGGGTCCTTCGTGGGGCACAGCTTAAATATTTTATTGTAAGAGTGAGGCAAAGAGGATGTTGTGTGTGGATAACTGCCCCACAATGGTTTAGCTTGCATCATACTTGGTGCTGGGTTAAAAACTTGCTTCCTTCATAGGCCAGAAGTGGGGTCCTTTATGGGGCACAGCTTACATCTTTTATTGTGAGGATAAGGAGAACAGGACATTGTTGGTGGTTAACTGCCCTACAATTGTTTAGCTTGCATCTACTTGGTGCTGGAGTGCAACCTGGTTCTTTCATGGGCCAGAAGTTGGGTCCTTTATGGGCCAGTAGCCGGGTCCTTTATGGGCCAGTAGCCGGGTCCTTTATGGGCCAGTAGCCGGGTCCTTTATGGGCCAGAAGTGGTTTCCTTTATGAGCCCTGAGGGGGTGTGAATCAGGAAGGCCTCCTTAACCACCCTGTGGGGATGGGCCCGGGAAGAAGGGATTAGGCTTGGCTCACCCCCCTTTTCTCATGGCAGGATGCCCTTGCCCAATGGGTGTGAGACAAGTTCCACAATGGCTCTGCAGATCATTCTACCATGCAATTAAGCATGTAATTGGCTTTATTCAATAAACGTGGCCCTTGATTTATGTTATGAGGCAGGGCCTTGGAGTCTGTTAAAAACTACAATTCCCACCCCACACCCCTTCTTATGTGGCTCGTCATGCAATCCAGAGGTATTGTGTGAAGGAAGAACAAGGGCAGATTTAAGAAACAAAACTTAATCAAAAGCTACTGCATAAATGTTCTTCATAAATGTTATCTTTTTCTTTGGCAGATTTGCCTCACTCACAGTGAATCTTCCATTGTTCTAAGTAGCCTTAGTTTTCTCAGGTTCAGAGAGAGAAATGCACACTCACACAAAATCAGCAGATTCTCAAACCCCTCTTTTGCAGGAGGGGGAGAGAGGAAAAATTCTTTTAAAACCGAGGGTTGAGTTTAGTGAAAAGAAGAAGAAGAAGGGGGGCAAGAGAGTTCAGGGCTCCAACATGTGTACTCCGCTCTCAAGGAACGCAGGGACAGAACCGGGGAGAGACTCTGGGTCTCGGTGCAAAATCTTGAGACCAGGAGATTCCTTCCTGGTTTGGATCAGAGCTCTTCCACATAGATTTGGCTGTATTCAACTGCCCACTCCGGGCATAGGATAGGTAATCTCTCCTACCTGTTACTCTTTATAGTAATAGGGTTCTTTGATCTTTTTAGTTTAATGTTATGAATGGGTTAGGATATCAATGATTAATGCTGCCACACACCAAAGTAATTTTGTAATGCTATTCTATTCTTTCTCTCAATAAAATCAAGCTTTGCTTTATTTTGGTTTGGACCTGCATTTCTTGGGTTAAATATATATATGTGCACCATTTAGGCACATTTCAGGGCAAAGCACTTGTTTTTATCCCTAGCAAAAGATCCCCTCCTCTCAAGGAGGTGTGTTTCATGGGACATGGAGGTGGCAAGTTCACACACTCAGGTTCCCAAGAGCACGTGTCGTAACAATCTGGTGGAGAATCAGGCGGGCAGCAAGGGTTGCAGGAAATAAAGTAACATGTGAACAGTCCTGCAATCCAGGGAAACAGGTAGCCAAGTTCTGAATGTGTCTGGAATGAGTGTGATTTCCTTTTCCTTTGTTACTATGTTTTGCTGTCTCTTGTTTTAAAATAAGTGGGGAAATGTCTTGTCAATACTTTGGTAAAATTTAGACGTTAAGGTATATAAATTCCCTGGCACATGGTTATCTTCCTCTCCTTCTGTCCCTAGCAACAAAGCTTTGGCACATGGTGGTTGTGATTGTGGCACAGCAATTAGCCAAAGTTGATACTGGACAGAAGGTTAACCCGCTGGTGGCCAGAAGCTACTAAGGGGCTTCCCTAAACTGGGTCCCATCCATTTTGAAAGCCCTTGATAACATTTGTGTCTCCCTCCCCTTCCCCAACGTCCTGGGGAATGAAGCCTTGCAAGTATTTTGAGCCGGTGGGGCTAGGTACTTGGAAAAGGTGGAAACAGGATTTGCTCTGGGAATGTTCAGTGCTCTGGCTGACAGAGACTCCTAACTGGTTCCTGTCCCTTTAGATACCCCCCACCTCTGGTTTTTCCTTTTGAGAGTCAATCTGGGAGGAAAAGCTGGTGACAACAGCTTTACTCATGAGTGACTTGATCTAGGAATGTGGCATTTGAAGGTGGCTCATACCTGAACTTATTTTGAGACTAGGCTTGGTTGTTTGTGTGTGCACTGTTGTATTCTTTGCATTTGGCTTTTGGTGTTAGAGATTTCTAAGCTATGGCAAAAGTGGCAGCCACGGAGGGAACAAAATGCTTTATGAGCCCAGTAGAGTGCCTAGAGAAATGGTTGATTAAGAAAGGAAGGTGTGTATGGGATGATGATTGTTTTAAGACAGATGACCCTATGAAAACCATGACTGAAGCCTATGTGGGATATTGCAAAGAATACAGGCCTTCCAAATCAAAGAAAAGTGCTGCAGCCGCTTGGGAACTTTATAATGCATGTCAGGATTTGTCAGATCTGTTAGAGGAAGAACGCAAGAAAAGTCAGGAGTCAAGGAGTAAGTTGGCACAGGCAGAGGAGGCATTTGATAAGGAAAGAGACGTTTTTGCCAAAGAGCGAAGTAGTTTGATTGAGGCCTTTGATAATGAACGGGTAGATTTGAATGAAGGATGGAGAAATGATTGTGACAATTTTGGCTGTGAACGAATGAATATGGTAGCAGAAAAAATCAGGTAGGCTTCTTCTTTAAGACAAATGGAGAGGGAGAGAGATGAAGCATTAGTCCAGGCTGAGATGGCTCGTAAGGAGTTGAAAAAGAAAGAGGATGAATGTACCAGGGCAAAATTAACTGCTGAACACCTAATGGTTAGAGTATGAGAGCAAAAGTTGAATATTAGCCATGATGAGAGCAAAGCTCAACTTAAAGAACTGGAAAGACAGTTGCAGGTCCAACAGGGGCTGGTGGCCACAGTTATGCATGTTTCGGGTGATGGGGATGAGGAATGGGGCCTTCCCCCCCTCCCAGAAGATGCTGTATCATCTGCTCCTTTACATCCTGAATGGAAGAGTCACAGGTACTTGCACCCATTATAATGAAAAATGTGGTGGAAACCACTGGGATGGGGCCAGCTCGTAATAAAATTGTCCAAGAGATTGTACGTTGGTCCCTCCCCAGGCAAAGGCAGTGGCTGATAGTTTGGGTCCTTTGAATAAGGACATAGTTTTGACATGGTTAACTAGGGCAGATGAAATGTATTCTACTGCTGATGTTCAAGATTTAATGCAAGTGGCAAGATATTGTGCCACTGAGCAAGATGGAGCATCCATAGAGGCAAGGTTCAGAATGGGGAATGCAGGGCATGTGTATGACTGGATGAGAATTGTGATCAAGGCTCTGTTGCCTGGGATGAATGTGTTAAAGGCATATGTTATGGAGAGTCAAGGTGTAGGGGAAAGCCCATGTGAATTGGAAGAAATTCCTTGCACGTTTATCAGAGCATGTCAGACTTCGGGAAGATGGCCAGTATGAGTATATAACAGAGATTTTCTGGAAGCTGTGCACAATGGGGTTAAATGCTCAAATGAAGTTAGCAATAGGGAGAATGGATCTTGAAGGTGTTACTTGGCGGGAATTGAGTGTGGCTATTTCACAAGTCTCTGAGCTCCTTCAAGAGGTTGGAGGGGGGGGCGAAAAGCCACCACTGCACAGAAGAAGGTTCAGCTTGAGCAGATTCAAATTGACACATATACCAATCAGGGCCCTCATTCATCTGTTGTACCCAATGCAAATCGGGGACCCCAGGGAAGAGGAAACTATCGCCCTTCCTTGGCCCCTGGTTCCTATCGGGGTAATTTCGCATCAAAGGGGGCAGAAAGAAGATCTGGGTTCAATAACTCCAGCAGCAATCACGGCAACTTTTCTCCCCCCCAACAAGGCCCTACTCAGACATGACAGGGGAATGAACAGGTGAATTTTGGGGATCCCTTCTGTAATCAGCTTTGGTCCATGCTTAGAAATTTGGGAGAAAATATGGATCAATTTCACAAGCAACCCACTGAAGTTTTGCTGAATGCTTTAAACAGGAGAGCACAGGCACAGGCTCCTGACATGGCCCCGTCCACCTCTGCTTCTGTTTCCATTCCCACTGCTCCTATCCAGCTTTGCTCAGAAGAGCAGAGGCAGGCCATACAAGATGTCCACAATTGAACCCAGGGTTGCCCAGTTCCTGCTGCTCCAGTCACAACTGTATCTATGTTAGCGCCAGCTTTGTGGGGCAGAACGAATGTGGAGGCCACCACTTGGGAACTGGGAACAGTGGCCAGAAAACCAGGCTTGGGTTTTTCAGATGAATCCAGTCTGCAAAAACCAGAGGTCTTTAGTGCAAATTCTGTAGCTATGGGGGGAGGCAATTCTCTCCTAGAACAGGGTGTCATGGATCACAGTGCAGAACCCTCTTTGGCACAAAAGGAAAATTTTTCTTTAACCAAATAAGTTGAAAGTCCAGAAACAGCTGGAAACAGAAGGGCTCCTGTTACTGAGTAAAGTCCTGTTAATGTTCTTAAAGAGGAACATACAAAAACATCTTCTGCAATTGCAGGCCCTTATTTAAATGCTTCAGATTGCTTGAAAACACACAAGATGTGCCCACTTCCATGGAAAGAAATACTGATTTAAATGTTTCCTTTGTGTCTACTACACCACAGTCTCTTGCTAATGAACATTCTTTTCCTAAGGAACAATCTCTTGCTGGCAAACAGCCTTTGGATCAAAACAAGACTCAAAGTATAGAGCTTCTAGCTTCAGGAAGAGTCTATCCAGAATCTGAAGTTACTTTGAAAATTAATACAATTTGGCTTCCAAAACAGCAGCTGGTTTCTGATGCCATCTGCATGAGAATGGACAAGTTGCAAAACCCCAATTCCAACAGGGAGTTGCTTTCTTCATTGTCACGCTTTGTGTGTGCAAATTCCAGCACTGATGCAAATGTGTTATTGCATGCAGTCCCTGACAGGCTGAGTAACAGGGAACCCAGAGCAATTGCTCTGCATACAGGGTGTTCACCAGTGAAACTCCCTGACATGGTACAAATGGAAGCACAATTGTATTTGGAATTGTTATGTGCTGGTGCTACTGACTGTGCTTTGTTTTGCATCTGCAGCAAGAGAAATCCAAAAGAGGAAGATCCCACAAAAAAGATTTGGACACAAAAGCAGCAAAGGATCCTGTAAGCAAATCCAAATCTAAGAAATGGGAAGATGCGAGTGTGACCCATGGTAAGAAGCAGGGAAAGTGCATTCAGATGGTGTACAGACAAAGACATGGGGGTAAGACTTACAAACACACTTACGAAGATGCCTGTAATACTAAATATTTTCTTGGTGCCTTGGTGCCTCACTGAAGGTACAAGTTCTTGTAACTAAGGAGTGGAAGGACAAACCACCTGATGTGCTTTCTCCCTCCAGTTTTAGTTGTGTTCATGCATCCCAAATTCAGGACTTCATTGCCCAAGATGTAATATGGTATTCTTCAATGGGCACAGCTTGAATGGTGTTATATGCATTTTTGTCTTTCCCTGGGTTTTGCAATTGTTCAGTTAGGTTTTTTTTTTTTTTGGAAGAAATTTGCTGTTTGTCTAACCAAATGATTAAAGAAAAAAGGATGGGAGGATGGGAGAAGGGAGTGCAGAGGTGGTCCTGGAAGTTTTAAGCTTCCCTATAGCAGGTAAAAGCATAGTGACATCACCTTTAATAAAGGGTGGTATGTGGAAGGAACCCCAGTTCCCATTGGACAGGGGTAGTTTTAAGATTGAGGCATACAGGATGTAGACAGAAGGTTTGAGAAATGTAGAAAACCCGTGAAATGGTTAAAGAGTCAGTGACTATTTGTGGTGGGTAAGGAATGTCTTGGGCAAATGAATGGATTGACTCATGGGAGGGGGAGGGAAAAGAATAATTTCTGTTTTATTTTCTTAAAGCACCAGAACATGCCCACTATCCTGTTGATGATATGGGGAATCTTAGGAGCACATGCAGCGTGGAAGGCAGGTGTCCTGGAAAATATTGACATCGAGCCCATCCCCACAAATGCTTGGATCTGTTATCAGGACACAGAGGTGGAGATGGCCTATCGATTTCCAGGGTTGCCAAGTAATGCTTCCAGGAGACAACAATTGGAAAAATATATCCTCCATCAGCTACCTGTCTCACAGAGTGCTGCTTGTGAGGAGTCACAATTAATTAAATGCACCAAAGGTCCCCAGGAGTAGCAAGTTCATTTTTGCCATGATTCTTCTGTGGACACCAAGATTTCTTGCACCCCACGATTCGGTGAAATGTCCCAAGGTAGCGACATGATTCATGAAGATGTTTGCAACATTTTATGGATTTCTATGGTCACTTGGGGGGAGGGATCACCTTTGCACTTCCAGGTTTTTATGGCAAGTGCCAAGAAATATGTTGTATCTTATTTTAATCTATGTACGCTGCCTAGATTCACACACTGAATTCACAAGATACACACTCTCAGTTCTCCAGACTGGATAATGTCTGTCCAGGAAAAGTACTGCCATTATGGACAATATCATATTCGTTTTAATTCATTCGGCCAGATAGGCGGCCTAAAAATAAAATTTTATTATTTTATTATTATTATAAAAGAAGACCCACCAATGAACTCGCTCTTGTCCTGATTTCATCAAAAGGGCAAGAATATCCCAGAACTATGACAAATTGGCAGAGGTTCAATGGACTTATGGATGTGACCAAGATACACACTGTCAGTTCTCCAGACTGGATAATGTCTGTCCAGGAAAAGTACTGCCATTATGGACAATATCATATTCCTTTTAATTCAATAGGTTATGATCTTGTTGGATCTCACGTGATTAAATTGAACCACCCCCAGCAATTATTGATAAAACCAGGGACTGCACTTAAGGAAGTGGTAGTCTTAAACATTGCAAAGGAATTCCATGTTTGTGCATCATATTTAGAGATAAGTAATAAGGGATGGGATAATTGGGTTAAATTATGGGAAGGGGAGAATGGGAAGAGAAATAAGCGGGATTTGTCAGGGTGGCTGGGTACTGGAGCTGCTTTTCTGGATGCAGAATATTATATTGTGTTATTTCTTATTGCATTTTTTAATGTTCACCGCCCAGAGAGCTGTTGCTAGTCGGGCGGTATATAAGCTTAATTAAATAAATAAAAAAATAAATAAAATGCTACCAATATTGAAATATTAGCCAACAAATTACATTATACCACTGAAGAAATAAGTAAGATGACAGAACCTATCAATAGGGCTCTGGAAAAGACTACTGAAACCCCTCAAATCATAGCCAGTTTACTTCCAATGTGAGAACAGAGAATGGAAAAAGATTATCATGACATGATAAATGCCATGCAGTCCTTACAACAGACTATTTCCTTGGCCATTATATGCACCCAAATGCAGAATTGGGCCCATACAATGGCTTTGGAACTTATTCACATGACAGATAGTGGGTTTATACCCAGAGAAATTAGGTCCCTAATTCGACATCAAGTGTCCAAGGGAGAAAGAAAATTGGAAGACTGGTGGAGCCTTGTCAATGCTGCATATGATAAGCAAAATCATGCATTAAGATTGTCTATTGTAATGGTAGAAGTGTCTGAAATCATTACTGTATATCCTGTAATTCCATTGGGAATCACTGTAGATCAATATTTAGTTCTTTATGCCCAGGAAGTTCACCAGTGGGCCATAATTAAGCATGCAAGATGGGTAACCATTAATGTGAAAGGTTTTCAACATCATAAGAAGTTAGGATTTGTTTGTGAAGATGATAGTTTGGAATCCCATCAAGATTGCTTTTCTCTCAGAATGATTAATGTATTGCATTGCTCTTTCATGCTAAGAAATGAATCAAGTTCAACCATTGTATATTCTGGACATGGGTGTGTGTGCCTTAGAACGTTTTGTGATTATGCTGATCTTGATAAGTATTATATACAACCTATGCTAAGATATATCAATATATGCTTTTGTGGTATTGAGGAAATAGTAGGATGTGATTTTTCATTTAAAGTCCCTGTATGGACCATCCAGAGAATATTAGTTAATCCAGATTTGTTTCAATACCTCAAACCCATTGCATTACGGTATGGCCTAGCTGATCTCCAGAAGTTACTTTCTCATCCTATGTTACAGAAATAATTAGAAGCAGTTAAACAAATGGGAGAGCAAGCTACACTCCAGATAAAACACGAGCGCCATACAATTACCAATATAGCAACCAAGATCAAACAGATAGGGGTACATAAATGGTGGGATTCCCTGTTTGGCTGGGGAGGACGTGCCAAAGGAGGTTTAAACCTTTTAATGCACCCCATTGTGGTGATTCTAATATGTCAAGTTTTTTTGGTCTTTGTCTTAATAGCCCTTGTAATATGGATCCGATCTCAAATGGCACAGATATACCAGAGGGAATGCCCCCCCACCACTGCTTGTGCCCCCCACTGTCCCCACAGAATGTTCTGCTGCCCCCGCCATCCCACCTCTTGTTCCCCCACTGCCGCACCTCCTGCTGCCCCCACCCCACCTCTCTTTTGCCCCCTGCCGCCACCACACCACCCGCCGCCCCCCAGCACCACCCGCTGCCCCCCAGCACCACCCGCCGCCCCCCAGCACCACCCGCCGCCCCCCATTCCCCCGCTGCCACACCTCCCGCCGCCCCCCATTCCCCCGCTGCCGCACCTCCTGCCGCCCCCGACTCTTGTTCCCCCGCTGCTGCCGCCGCCGCCACCACACCTCGTGATGCCCCCAGCACTACCCCGCCTCTTGTTCCCCCACCGCTGCTGCCGCTCTTCCTGCCACACACCCCCTCATTCCCCCGCTGCCGCTGCACCTCCTGTGGCCCCACCACCCTGACTCTTGTTCCCCCGCCGCCACCACCACCGCCGCCACCACCACCGCCGCCACCACCACATCCACCGCCGCCTCCACCACCGCCACCACCACATCCACCGCCGCCTCCACCACCGCCACCACCACCTCCACCACCGCCACCACCACATCCACCACCACCACATCCCTGCCGCTCCCCAGCATCACCCCGCCTCTTGTTCCCCAGCCGCCACACCTCCTGCCACCCCTACCCTGTCTCTCATTCCCTGCCACTCGTTCACCCGCCGCCACCACCACCACACCTTCTGCCACCCCCACCACCCCACTTCTCATTCACTGGGTGATCAGCAATTGTTTCTGCCTCCCAACTATTTAAAGCCTGATATAGAGCTTGGTTTACATATTGTCACTCACACATTTCAGCACTGGAATTGCAAAGTTTTGTGATCCAATGGTCAAGGTGCTGGATTCAGAACCACCCTTACCCTCAATGAACACACCAGGTTAAATAGAAGTAGCTTTATTAATAATATAAGTGCACATCAATATATAGCAGCAAAACAATTCCTCAAAACCACACACCCAATCAGGGGTTCAGGTATCACATAAGAGTTCACACACACAACGAGAAAATAACAAACTACCTATCCTGTCTACTTACTTAGGAGGTAGTTAGTAGTAATCTCATCTCTCCTCAGAGAATAGCATCAGGTAAGAAGCAAGGTAAGAAGCAAGCAACTACCTAGATGGAAACTCAAGGGAACCATCCCAGGGGGAACATTCCAGGGGAACAACGGCTGTGGGTCTCAGACCTCATACTTAAGAAAAAAGAAACCCAACAGTCCAGGATTAATTAACCAATCAGGGGCTATCTGATGTAATCATGTTCCTGAAGCTTCTTCACTTTTTTGCGCCTTGCAGCCCTCCCTCCCAACTCTGATCTCGACCTCCTCAAGCCTGCATGGCCTTGAGTACCAGGCTCCAACTGATTACCATAGATAACCAGGTGTTTCTATTCAGGCCTCCCCAACTGCTTGCAGCTGAAACGAAACTTAACATTTTTTTTCCTTTCCAGAGGCCTGTCTCCAGACAAGATGTAACTCCTAGAGTTCTTTGTAACTGAGCCATGATATCAAAAACCAGGTTAACAAATGCATAGAAATTTACAATTTAATTACATGCCCCTTTTTCTTGAAGATGACATCAGAACTCAAATAGTTCTGTGTGACGCCCTTCCCTGGCTCTCCCTGGCTCTCCCTGTCAGGTTCCTACCTGCTTGTGGCTACTGCCTTTCACTAGGCACCACCAGGGACTCCACCAGTCCGGACTGTCCTTTTTTATGGTTTCTCTCTCTGCTCTAGCACAGATCTCAATAGATCCCCCTGCTAGGCAGCACCACCAGTCACGTTCTACAACCAATGTTCCCAGAGACCTTGCCTGAGTCTCTCTATCCGGTTACATTCGTGACTGCATGCCTATGCTGTTCCCAACCCCCTTGTATCAATGCAGATAACTCATAACTTGGGGTTGCTCTAGATACTTATAATGTTATCTTCTCCCCTTCACCGCTGCCACCATTTGTTACTGTTTCCCTTCAGCCTTGGTTATTACCTTACCCTCCCTTCTGGTCTGTGAAACCCCAGCCAAGGATCAGGCCTTCGGTAAACCAAAATAGTATTTATTAAATAACATTAATAACAAGATAACTTTGATAATGATCTACAAGCTTATGGTTTCATCTATTACTGTGATATTTGACTTATTACTAATCCGAACTCCACCTCCCTCTTTCTCCACACTCTCCTGACATACACCAACTCACACCCACCTCCAAACTCCACCAAAACAACCCACTCACGTCCACCAAACACCTCTCAAACAACCCACCAACGTCCACCCAGATTCAACTGTCATCCTTCCATTTATACTCTCAGCCATCCAAACACTCAGCCAATCATCCAGCATTCTACTGCTCATTTACTCCCCCCTCCTCTTTCATTCCACTTACCACATATCTTCTATACAAACAGCACTTACCATATATACATTAATACAGGAACATCACATTCTGCTTCATCGCTGACACCAGACAGAAAAAAGCAAAAAATTAAGCATAACAATAAATCAATAAACACATTAAAATAAAAGGGAAATATTTCATAAATGCTCCAAGCAGGTGTGCTACTTCCAGACTTATGCCATACTAAAATAGGTTACAAAAATTTAACAAAAGGAAAATACAAAATAACAATATCTAGAGAGAAAAAAGGACCCTTAAAATACCCTCAAAAATAGAAAAAGAAAGACTTTATTAGGAGAATAAAGAGAGAGAATAAAAAACGGGCAGTTCAAAAAGCTGGTCCAATTCCGAAAAGGTCATAAGCCATAAAATCAGTCAAAAGTCAAAAAACCATGTTAAAATCTCAAAACAGTAAAAACAGTGTCCAAAACAAGCCATAGATCATCAGAGCCAAAAAAAAATCAATCATCTGGAATAGGAGCATGGGATAATGCATCGGCTACCACATTATCACGTCCTTTTATGTATTGGATGGAGAAATTGAAATCCTGAAGGGCTAAGCTCCAGCGTAAGAGCTTCTGGTTGGAATTTTTCATTTTAGCCCGCCAACACAAAGGTGAATGGTTGGTTTGTAATTGAAAATGGCGTCCCCACAGGTAAGGGCGTAACTTGTCAAGAGCCCAGACCAAAGCAAGACACTCTTTTTCAATTGTAGCCAAATTGCGCTCTCTCTGAATCAGTTTTTTACTGAGATATGCAATGGGATGCAAATCTCCATCAGCATCTCTTTGAAGCAAAGCAGCTCCAAGCCCATAGTTCGATGCATCAGTCTGAACTACAAAAGGGATGGAAAAATCAGGAGCTTTTAAAATTGGATATTGCACCAACAAGGTTTTTAAAGCATCAAAAGCATGCTGACACTTGTCAGTCCAATTAACACGCATAGGCAGGGATTTTTTACACAGGTCAGTTAAAGGTGTAACAATACTACTGAAGTGAGGTGCAAATTTTCTGTAGTAACCTGCCAACCCCAAAAAAGATTGAACCTGTTTCTTAGTACGAGGAACAGGCCAAGTCTGTATTGCTTCAATCTTAGCCTCCAGGGGCTTCACACAATTCTGCCCCACCCTTTCCAGAGGCCTGTCTCCTGACAAGATGCAACTCCCAGAGTTCTTTGTAACTGAGCCATGATATCAAAAACCAGGTTAACAAATGCATAGAGATTTACAATTTCATGACACCATCTAGTCCAGAATTCTGTCCTCACAGGGGCCAACTAGGTGCCCATGGGAAGGTTTCAAGCAGCACCTGGGTGCAACAGCACTCTCCGCACCTGTGATTCCCAGCTATTGGTATTCACAAACATACTGCTTTCAACAGTGAAAGCAGAATAAAGCTATTGTGGCTAGCAGCCATTGACTCTGTATATGGCAACTTCCTATGTATCTAGTCCCTGTGACTCATGTAACATTTGCTGCTTAAATTTCCCCCTGCCCTCCACTTTGTGTGTGATTGTGGCATACCCACATTTAAAGATGAGGATACATCATAGTTGGTATCCTAAGGGTGGGTGGGAAAAAGTCCAACAATGATCCTTTGTCTTGATAACTTTAATGATTCCGGGGGGGGGGGAAGCAAACAAAGTACACCGAAGACGTGTGCATTGCCATCTATAGCTATGCTATATTTGACAGGAGAGTCAAATCTTATACCTGAGCAAACAGAACTGAACTCTTAACAAACACACATGCAAACTTCATTTGTTGGTGTACAATGACAGAACAGCACACTGATGTCTACATTCCATTTGGATGTTTGTAATTGTGGGGAGTGCAATGATGGGCAAAGATCCCAGGCAAGATGTGCAACATAAAAGCACAAACCGCCAAAAGAAAAAAAGACATTACCATTGAGCTAGATGAGCAGCGTCAAGCAGCATTTGTAAAGGATCAAATCCTGCCCTGTTTTATCATCTAGCAATAAAGCAGGAAGAGTTTCAAACCTCATGAGAGAATGATGCCAACAGCTCAAACTGCAACCCATTTTAAGTGAATACTAGGATCTGAGTCAATTTAACACCACTTAGAATAAATTGGATTACCTTCAATCACTTAAGTATGGATCGGGCTATAAAATAGCTGAAGGTACAAGGCTCTGTAATTTCCTCACAAGAAGACATGAATGCACCCAAAATGCCCCAGACTTGCCTTGAGAATAAAAAGGTATTGTTGCCAGGACATTTGTTTTTCTTATCAGTTCAGTTTTGTTCCTCATCCAATACTAAGCTTTCCATAAGCAAGCTCAGATTTTTATTGGAAAATTTTAAAAGATCATGAATTGGTGCCATTGCACCCATGTATATCCTGTTATATTTTAGGCAAAGCTGTTCTGAACAGTGGGGTGAGCCACAAGACAGAATGGTGAAACAGCTGGGCTCTAGGATCATTGGGACTGGATGGGGGGGTGCAGGTTTGATCTCAGCTAAAAGAAATTAGAAAAAATAAGCTCATTTTGGTGAATGAATGAATGGCACAAAATGGTAAAGGAAGCGAGAGAGAAAGAAAACTACGTTCACTTCTGTCAGAACCAGTTGAAGAAAAATATGGATCTCTTTAATGAGGCATAACCTTTCATGTAAAACTCTCCCCCTTCCCATCTCCTTCTAGAAAATGACTGCAAACTTCTCCTGCACAAATATCATTAACTTCAGTGGGATCTTGCAAGAGATCTGCCTTTGCTTTAGACCTATTTCCTTCTCAGCTATCTTTAGTGATGCCTAAATTCACTGCCCTAGGCAACTACTTTGCTTTATTTTAGGGCTACTTATGTCTATGCGTATGTATGGTTGCAGGTACCTGTGCCAGGGAAATAGGATTGATCATATCTTCCCACAGTATGTAGAGTGGAGGAGGACATATGCTTTTGCTATGTAATATGTGTAGCTGACCTCAAGTGAGGTGCAGACACTCTATAATACTCAGAGACATTCTGTTTTACATATTTTTGTAAAATATTTTTGCACTATATGGTCCTTCCCTATTTTAAATAGAACTGGTTGATGACGTTTGCAACTTGCTGCAAGCATTTTGTACGGTAGGATAGAAATAATAACAATAAACATGTTCTGTGTCCAGGATTTGGCCTCAGAAAAGAAATTTCCAGGGTTGAGTCCTGGTGCATCCTGACCTGACTGTGCTTAAGCTCAGACTGTAGTCCACTATCCTATGAATGAGTAAGAAAAGATCTAGGAGTCTTTCTTCCGATTATAGCTTTAGGATCAAGGTGTGCACTGTCAGCTGAAAGCAACTTTAGAGCAACTGACTTTAAGTAGACCTTTGTCTGTTTTAAATGGTTGTGGAGTCACAGCCCAGCCTCTACAAATCACTGGGATGGTGCCACAGCATTGCTGTTTGGGCTTAAGTGTTAGAGAATATTTTTCCAGAGATCAGTGATGAAAGATACACCTCTAGATTTACCAGCTTTTTAAAAACTGCCCTTGTGGTTGTGCCTTAAATATTTCCATCTGCTAATCAGGTTGTTAGGTCCAAACCCAACCACGAGCCGTCCAAACCTTACTCACCTCTCGTTCACCCCAGGAAGAGTGCGGAGTTGAATGACTTTTTCCCCACTGGCAGAGGCCAAAAGAGATACGACACATATACCTTTGCAAAGGGGTCCCAAAACCGTCCAGCAAGATGCCTTTCAGAGAAGGGAACCCCGTTTATTGAAAGAGTCCAGAATATATACCCTCAGAGAGGTCACAGGTTAGGGGAGTAAAACGTCATAAAACAAAGAAAAAACTACATGTCAGTACAGAGCAAAAGGAGGGGAAGGAGTAAGGAAGGGGAGGTGACAGATTTGCCAGGGGCAGGTTGCCCCCTTTGGAGATCAGTCTTGCGTGCTATACAGCCTTGAGATAAGGCTGGTGCCAGAATGTTTAACACAACCAACAGGAGAAATGCAGAACTCCCAAACCCATACAGAGTGCGTTCTTTATAGGTCAAAGGCTTTTCATCCCCTGACATGTCTGCTAAAGCTCAATAAACAGATGTAGATGTGGATTCAACCTGAACCAAGC